>NW_027466916.1:932500-1577500 GCF_046128005.1 Genypterus blacodes
GTACGTTATGTATATGCGTTAGTGTGTGTGTGTGTGTGTGTTTGTGTGCGTGTGTGTGAGCTCGGTGGAGGACATTAGTCTGCAGTAACAAGCTATCGATTGCCAGGCTGCTGATGTCTCATTGTGACACTGAAAGAGCAAATGAGACACACACACACACACACACACACACACACACACACACACACACACACACACACACACACACACACAGGCAGCAATACACACAAAATACATATGAAAGATGAAACGAGGCAATTACGCAAAGTCTACATGGATCAGATAATCAATACGCTGCCAATAGAGGAGGCAGTGATCAGAATCAAAACCTCCAGTACAACACAACATGCAGCTACAACTACAAACTACAAAGAACAACATGTGTGTGTTACAGCGCCACCATCAGGTCGATTGATGACTCATTTGTATCATAAGTAGCAGACCCTGAAGGAGCCACGCCCACTTCACTGTGTCAGCCAATAGAATAAACTGCAGAACAGAAAGACTTCACCTTCGTCTCACTCTGTCAGTTTGTTAGTGCTTATTTATTTACAATTAACAAAGATACGGGCAAAATTTTTCCCAGCATTCTCAGCTTTTGGGTGCAAAGGAAGCAAAGCTGTTAACAAGGAAATCAGCTGTGGGTTGTGAAACACTGATTGATGGAGGTTTCTATTAACGGCTCCTTCGCACAAAAATATATCAAATTGGAACGCCTAGAGACAAATACAAGATCTCGCTCCCTCTCTCTCGCTCACACACACACACACTCACACACACACACCTGCTTTGCTGCTGGCGTGATGTCGGCGTCCCAGAGGTAATTAGACTGAGTCTGTAGCTGGCTGTGCTACAACAGCTCAAATACCTGGACTGACTCCGCTACACCTGTCTGGAGGGAAATACAGCGTCTGTGTGTGTGTGTTTTTGTGTGTGTGTGTGTGTGTGTTATGACATACAGTAATATTTCTCTGTGTATATGCCTGTGCGTCTTCTCGCTCATGACGTGTGTGTGTGGGTGCAGTGTCTCGTACACTACCCGTGTGTGTATATGTGTGTCCTTTTTCCTCACCGGAGTGCACACGCTGAAGGTGTGTGTGTGTGTCATCAACATCTGCCAACACGGAGTTGTTTTGACATTTCCTGTGATCTCAGTGATAAGCTTTAACAACAGGAGCATAGATGATCGTCCTTTCTCTGAATCTCTCTCGCTCTCTCGCCCCCTTTCTCTCTCTCGCTCTCTCGCTCTCTCGCTCTCTCTCTCTCTCTCTCTCTCTCTCTCGCTCTCTCTCTCTCTCTCGCTCTCTCGCTCTCGCTCTCTCGCTCTCTCTCTCTCTCTCTCTCTCTCTCTCTCTCTCTCTCTCTCTCTCTCTCACACACACACACACACATACTCACACACACACACACACACACACACACACACGCTGGTGCAGATGAAAGGCCGGGCGTGTGGATTGTGAAGGAGCTAACATGACAAGGCCGTTATCTTGTATGCTCTTTATGAATATCAGTGGCTGGTCTTTAGGATGGATGGCAGAAGCTTTGATGATCGTTGTGTTGCCGGAGTGACATTTTGGCAGCCGTGCACCAAACTCAAAAAACACGCATGCACCCACGCACACACACACGCACACAAGCTCGATCGCAATTTTAAGGATTTTCACACAAGCTGTCTCTTTGTTTCTTTCTCTCTCCCTCTGTTACACATATTTTGGAGAATTTGAACGACATGCTGCGACGCGCACACACACACACACACACACACACACACACAGACAGGCGTATTTCATTTAAAAACTGCAACTTCTTTATCATTTCCATAGTGAGGCGTTACTTTTCTCCACACCGTCTAATAGGACTTCTCCTCCTTAATGAACTCGGCTCCTCCCCTTTGACCGATGTCCCCCTGTGCTTAGTGCTAAATGTTCCCCTTCTTCCTCTTCTTCATCCTCCTCCCTCGCCTGTCCCATTCCCATGCAGTCCTCCCCTTCTCTTTTCTATTTAGTTTCCTCTCCTCCTCTCTGCTTTCACTGAACATGCATTATGCAGGGAGGTCTGTTGGGTTTCAAACACACACACACACACACACACACACCCATACACTTTTGGAGCATTTCAGGCTTGTGATCACCACTGCGACTCATTTCTGATTGATAGACTAGAATCAAAAACACACCCTGTTTTGCACACAGAGCAGGTATTTAGTCACGCTCAGGTCAGTGTGTGATGTGGACCTGAGTGCGTTCGGCGCCACCTGTCGCTTTGGGCCCGCCGGCGCCGGATCGGTTACGGCCTGTGGATCCGTGCGTGGTGATGTGTGTGTGAAAAAAGAAAAGTCGCCCTTCAAAAATGGCAGATCAAGGATTACACTGCAGAGAGAGAGAGACGGAGGGAGAGAGACAGAGAGAGCGAGAGAGAGAGAGAGGGAGAGAGACAGAGAGAGCGAGAGAGAGAGAGAGAGAGAGAGAGAGAGAGAGAGAGAGAGAGCAGTCATGCCAAGGCAACAAGAAAGCGGATAAAAAGGAAAAGTGCCAGGCTGTTTGTTCCCACCTGTCTTGACTTGAAAGAAGAATGAGAGAAAAGACAAAGGCCCACAGACGCCAGGGAAGACATGAAAAGGGGGAACAAAAAAACTGAGGAAGAAGACGAGGAGGAGGAGGAGGAAGAGGGGAGGAAGTGGAAAGAGGAGCAGATACGCCGCCGCAGCCCCCCAGTAGACACGGCGGCGTTTGAAGCCGGAGCGCTGGAACAAGCAGAAGCTTCCACTTCACAGAGAAACGCGTCCCCGGGTAAACGAGTGGAGTGGAAGGAGCCGTTTGATACTGGGAGCGCTGGGAGGGGAGGCGTTGCTCATTAGACGCCGTCTGCTCCGTCTGAGGCGCCGCCCAAACGCAAACAAGGCAGGAAGTTATTTTTAAAAGAACCCATTTGGAATAAAGGTGTCTCACGTTTGAAGAATATCGCTTAATAAATGATATTTATCGTTATTTGAGCTCTTAGAAACGTCAGAGTCGCTGTGTTATCAGATATGAAGATCCAATGTAGACTTTAGCCTTCAGAGTTTAAACCACATTCAAGGAGAAGATTGTAAAATATGGAAAAGTAGCTCTCAGAAATGATACTTTAATATCCAAACATCAACATTTGAGTCTTAATTCCGTTTGGATCTGGTCCCTCATCATGGCAGCAGTCACGTCTCTGGTAAAGCTGCACTGAGAGACAGTGAGAGACGACTTCGTCCCCGTTTCCGTCCTAAAATAGTTTGGTGCCGCAGAACGTTTGTTGACTTTTATAAATAAACACGTGACAGCAGCACAGATCAGAAGAAATAACAGAATAAAATGAGCTTTGATCACA
This sequence comes from Genypterus blacodes, assembly GCF_046128005.1. Classification (NCBI taxonomy): domain Eukaryota; kingdom Metazoa; phylum Chordata; class Actinopteri; order Ophidiiformes; family Ophidiidae; genus Genypterus; species Genypterus blacodes. The sequence goes on from NW_027466916.1 coordinate 935,861, forward strand.
TTTGCCTGGAACGTGTTTGTGTTTGGAGAGACACACAAATCCAGACGGACCAACAAGCAGAGACTAAATGTGTCTCATCCTGCTAATATAAACAATCTATAATATCGTTTACTTAACTGTCAGTGATGACCTCCGACCTCAGAGGGGTCACATCCCTCATTTAAGGTCGCTGAGGTCGATTTATTACTCTAAAGAAATTAAAAATTGGATCAATTACTTAGTTAAAAAAGTAAGTAATTGAAAACTTTTTGAGTAATCCAGCCAATAATCAATCAAAACCAATAGCAGGTGTTGACGGTGCGTTCATGCTCCTTATGTAAGTGAACGCATCAGCAAGAAAGCGAGAGATGAGCAAACCTACTGTATACACACCTCTATGAATCCAGTGTGTGTGTGTGTCTCTGTGTCTGTGTGTGTGTCTCTCTTCCCTCCCTGCACACACGTGCTGACAAAACACACAGTTTACGTGCGGTGCTTAAGCGAGCGCTGGTGCTGTTTGTGGGTGTGTAAGCAGCCATTTGTTCTTCTTCATCTCGCCACGAGCTCTCTGGGAAATGATCCGTGAATCTGAAGACGACAAGATCCATCACTGCTGAGAGGAAAGCAGAACCAGCCTCGCACACACACACACACACACAACCACACACACACACACAACCACACACTCACTCACACGCTGACGCACACTCCCACTGACACACACACACAGTCGTATTTACTGTAAGCAGCTTTATGAGAAAAGATGTATGTTACTTTACGCAGTATTATCCTTTCTAATGAGGTCTGGCCCTCTTTCTCTCTCTGTCTCTCTCTCTCTCTCCCTCTCTCTCTTCCTCTCTCTCACTCCCTGTCTCTCTCTCTTGTTCTGTCATCTTCTCTCCCTCTAATTAAAGAAACAAAGAACGAGCGAAGGCAACAAAGAAAATGTATCTATGGTGTCGCAGCTGTCTTTACCAGGAGATTTAATCCTGCGTGTGTGTGTGTGTGTGTGTGTGTGTGTTTGTGTATCTCTGTGCTATTGTTCATATGCAGATGTAAGCAAAATGTGAGCGTTAATGTGCACCTCTACATCAACTAGAAATGTGTGTGCATGCTTGTGTGCGTTTGATCTACACATTGCCTGTGTGTGTGTGTGTGTTTGTGTGTGTGAGGCTTGATGTCTTGGAATGTGCAAGAGTGTGTAAGGAAAGGGGGGGGGGGGGGGGGGGTAATTTGTATATGAAAGCATTAAGTGATTTTTTCCCCCTCTGTGTGTGTGTGTGTGTGTGTGTTTGTGTGTGTGTGTGTGTGTGTGTTGCAGTGTCAGCCGGTGACACAAGTCGACCGTGCATTTCAGTTTTGCTGTTTAAACAGGCAGCTCCTCAGACAGCCGTGCCTGGGCTGCATAATGAAGGACCCCCAGTCCATTGAGTTTCCTGCTGCGTTCAGGCAGCAACAACAACACACACACACACACACACTTCGCTCGCTCGCCCGGTCTCTCTCTCTGTCCCTATCGCTCTGTCTCTCTCTCTCTGTCTCATTATTTTTCTGTTTGTCTCTGTCTCTTCTTCCCCCTTTGTCTCCCTGTTTGCTCCCATCTCTCTTTGAATCTCTCTCTCTTTCTCTTTCTCTCTCTCTCTCTCTCTCTCTCTTTCCCTCTCTTTCCCTCTCTCCGCCTCTTCCTCGCTCCTATTCTGTCTCGTTCATCTCACCATCCACCAACTTTCCCTCTCTTCAGCGCTCCACCCATGTCCTTCTCTCTCCCTCTCTTTCCCTCTCTCTGCCTCTCTCTCTCTCTTTCTCTCATTCTCATGTTCCAGGGAAGAAAAGGCCGAGGAAGGGGAATCAGCCTTGATAACTTTGTCCTTGTGGTTTCAAAGAAGAAGCAAAATGTTGAAATTGAAAACCTGAGAGAGAGCGAGAGAGAGAGAGAGAGAGAGAGAGACACACACACACACTCACACACACACACACACACACACACACACACACCACTTTCTGACATTAGAGGAATCTGGACAGTTTGTGAGTTTTGTTTTCTTTCAGAAATGATGGCCGAGTTTGAACTTTCTGGTTTTTGTGCGTTAAAGAGCAGGAGAAGAGAGCGTCGCTCTTTCATCTCTGGCTTTTTTTAGCCGCTCTGTGATCTCCGCTCTGGAGGATTTCGTCTCATTGCCCCCCCCTCTGATTTTGCTTTCCTTCCTTCCTTTCGTATGTGTGTGTGTGTGTGTGTGTGTGTGTTACACGCTTGCCTAACAGTGGCAGAAACACAGATGCGCTGATAGAAATCCAGAGGCTACACATACACACACACACACACACACACACACACACACACACACACACACACACTGCGAGCGTGACAGCAGGGACACATTCACCCTGGGAGACTGTGAAGAAGGACACGTTACTGCATTACTGCGTCCCTCTGAGACACAGCAAAGGGACATACACACACACACACACACACTCGACAGGAATAGATTTTGAAGGAGGTTGTCGGAACACATCTCTGTGGTTTCTAACACGACAAATGGCAACACGCAGAAGAGAGAGTGTGTGTGTGTGTAGCATTTTTTTTTTTTTTTCTTACATACACACACACACACACACACACTGGTATCAAACCTCATTGACCTCTTGGTGTTCTTGCGCTGCCATCGCGATAAAAATCTCACACACACACACACACTCTCCAATTCTAATTCACTTAAAGAGATAGATTGTTTATCATCCTATCTGAATCTATCTGCCCTCCCCGCACACACACACACACTCTTCACCTTTCCCTCTGTCCCTCCCTCTCTCTTCTCCATTTTCCTTTTTAATTTCTCTCTCCGGCTCCTCTTCGCCGTCCTGCGTAATTAAAACGAGAGCGCGGTGATGGAAAATAGGAAGAGGAGGAGGAGGCGGAGGGAGGGAGCGGGGAAGGAGGCGAGGAAACGAGTGCATACGTGCCCTCCGCCTGCCTCCTAGAACGCCTCTCCTCGTCTCCTTTGCCTCCATTTTCGAAGGAGAAGGAGGAGGAGACGAGAGACCGACATGTTTCCTACACACTTGTCACAGAGGAGAGGAGGGACGAAAGGAGGGAAGACTTGGAGGAGGCATGTTTCGGCTTTGAGACGTACGCGCTGCGTGTGCTGGAAGGCCTCTGCTGCTTACCTCCGCAGCCAATGGGAACGCTTCCCTCTCCCCTCTTCATCCCCCCCCGTTCTCCCTCGCTCCCTCGCTCCCTCGCTCTCCCGCTCTGTCATGTGCAAACACAGTCATTATAAGACTGTGAATCTACTGTGAATCTCAAAAGCACTAATGATCCTACGAGCACTTAAATGGAGCACATCACACACACACACACACACGCACACACACACATGGTGAAGTGTCACCACTGTTGCAAAACATTCTTGGGGAATCTGTGTAATTATACGCCAAACGCCCGTTGTAATGCAGCCATGTAAAATTAATGAATTGCGTGTTTTTGCGTGGGAATAATTATATGGAAATGCTATGGAATGTATGAGTAATTACAGCGATATCACAGCGCTGATCACATTATAATTATGGCCTTTCTCACTTCTCCCTCTCTCTCTCTCTCTCTCTCTGTGTGTGTGTGTGTGTGTTGCTGCCTCGTCATGTAGGTAAGAAACATATTTTTATTTCTACCGTTGCTTCTTCGTGTTCGTTTATGTCGTTCCAGTGATTCTCAGAGATGTGAGATATATTAGATCAATATTTCAATTAGTTACATCACGACGGCCAATTTAAAATCTATTATCAAATCAATTTAATTAACCCTTTCCCCTCATTGCTGCTGCCCCGATAGCAAACATGCAAGCAATAACACTGTGAACAGAAGGTCGAGGTCACGAACAGCTACAGCACCTCCACGGAGAGGGAGGATGTAATTGCACACACACGCTCACACACACACACACACACACACACACCTTGAGACGAGATGGTAGAGCAGCTACATCCCAGATAAAAGATTGTTAATACACCCTACAAGTGTGTGTAATACAGCCACTCTGTGTGTGTGTGAGGACTGTAAAGATGGGGTGAAAGTGTGTGTGTGTGTGTGTGAGGCTGTGTCAAAGAGAGTTCCTCTGATCACCACAAAAGACCGTAGCTTCTCAGATGTTCTCTCTCTCTCTCTGCTCTTCTTGTCCCTCTGAGGCTTCCGTAGCGGCGTCTTATCTGAGAGCCGACGCACGGCCACTCATCTCTGACACACTGAATATGCAGCGCGTCCTGGGACACACACACACGCTATTACTTAAGAGAGAGAGAGTGTGTTGGTATTCTTCCCACTGAACGCCTAAAAGCTTCCGTCTCTGAGCTCTTCACACACTTTGACATTGAGGATGTGAGAGAGGCAGATATGAACGCTCGCCTGTGCAGGCGTCTGAAAGGGCAAGAGGCTCAGTCTGAGGACCTGGTGACAGAGGATTGATTTGCATACACACACACACAACACTACACAAAGCAAGACTCAACTCCCGTGACAGTGAACACACACACACACACACACACACACACACACAGACATTGATGCTGCAGTCTGTCAGAATACACACGATGTTGTAAGTGACACGCTGTTTAACCCTTAATGTTTTATACACAAGTTGTGTGTAGAGTAGTGGATTAGATCTGTTCTAGAGGTCAAAGGTCACATTTACAATTTTTTTGATGAATGTGTTTGGTGTGTGTGTGTGTATCTGTGTGTGAAGACTTTTTGAAATCTTGTTCAGGTTTTAAGGATACAAAGCATTTAGAGAAACTAAGAAAACAATCACCTTGAGCGAAATCACTTATGCAAGTCCTTAGACTCTCTTTTTTATTTTTGGAAAATCCCAGCAAATTTGAGAATATTTAGAGCTGATCTGATCAAAGTGTCTGTGTCAGTTTGCAGGTATTTATTCATGTGAGCACAATGTGAATTATTACTTTGACTGCAAAACTATTGGACAGCATCTTTGATTGAGCGAGCGAGTGTGTGTGCGTTGCTGACCTTGCCTTTTGAGTCGTCCCCCCTGCTGAGACATGTTGCCCTGAAACCCTTTCTCCCTCCCTGAAATCAATAAGCTAATGGAGAATGCAGTACCGTGGCTCTCTGTGTGTGCGTGCGCGTGTGTGTGTGTGTGTGTGTGTGTGTGTTGGCAGGTATTAGTGTCTCCGTGCTGGATATGGCCCTGTGGTGAAAGGGGGATTTGGGAAGTCTTAATAGGTGAATTTCCCCCTTTGCTTCTCGGTCTTTTCAAGTCTTCTCTTTTTTACCTCTGTGAGGTGTGAAAAGAGCAAATAGTGAGTCTGAGCTCTGCTGCAGCCAGTCACCAAACAGGGCCACACACATACACACACACACACACTCACACACACACATTTTAGGGGGTTTGCAGTCAGCATGTTCCTGTATTGGTGTGAAGAATTTGTGATTTGGTGCTTCTCTCCAGAGACTCGCTCTCTCTCTCTCACACACACATATACACACACACACACACGCACACAGACACCTTCAGAGGATTTACTGCTCTGTATTAGATATTTGCTTTGTCCAACATCCTGGCAATAATACACAAGCTGTGGGAATATCTCTCTCTCCCATTTCTGGAATTGGTTCTATCGCTCTTTTTCACCTGAGCTGACACATTATTCTGCCCCTCTTCCCCTCTCAGTCTCTCCCTCTGTCTCCCTCTCTCTCTCTCCCCCCTCTCCCTTTCTCTCTCCAACTCTCACTCACTCTCTCTGCCTCCACCCCCCTCCCTCTCTCTTCCTCTCACTCCCTTTCCCCCTCTCTCTTCCTCTCCGTCTCCCTCTCCCCCTCTCTCTCTCTCTCGCTCCCTCTCCCTCTCCCTCTCTCTTCCCTCCTTGGTTCGTCTCCCCCAGGCTAGCAGAGAAGTTTGGTGCCCTTTCCCGGCGTGTCTGGGGTCCTGGTTTAGGACAGAGAATCCGTCACAGTTACACATATTAGATTAGAGAAGAGTGGAAACCAAATTGCCCTCTCTCCCCCTCTTCCTCCTCTCCTTCACAACCTCCTCTCCTCCTCTTCCTCCCCTCTGCCCCTCCTTCTCTCTCTCTCGCTCCCTCTCTCTCCATCCCAGAGGAGGCAAAGTGTCCTCTGCTCCAGTTTTTTCGTCCCTCCATCTGCTCGTGTCCTTTGCTTTATCATTTGTTGTTTTTCAAGTTTCCTAAAATTCGATTTCAGGGTTGATTGATAAGTCATGAGCCTTAAGGTCACAGCACAACGCATGACTTAACATAATACATTTCAGTGCATTCCCAAACACTCACACACACACACACACACACACAGAGGTTTATCACTTAAAGAGGATCAGTTTTGGCACACACACACATCTGTGGATATTACATTTTCTTCACCCTATAAGAACAACCACAACAAGATAAACAAGTCATATAACACAAACTAGAAATAACCATGAAAGCACAAAGAGCGATAAAAAGAGCTATAAACCAAATGTATGCATATGTTGTGGGTTTCAGCCTCAGTAACAGCAGCAAGAACGTGTTTGGCTTGAAATGATGATGTCATAGCGGCTGAGGAGGAGGTTTTCAACTCAATTCGACTTTATTGTCATTTCATGTATCTCCTGATGACAAACAACTGAGCTTTCTTAGATTTACAGTATAGATAAAAACAATAAAAATGTACAAGTATGTAAAAGCAGTTAAGGAATATATACATAAAATGCATGCGTGTACAATTGAAATAAAAGTGTCAAGTTTGATGGAGAATCACACGGAAATGATGACAACACATGTGAGACAGATATTTCTACGCTCAGCTCATAACTTATCAATCAACCCTTGCTCCTTAAAAGAAAGAACAGAGGGAATCGGGGGCGGCGTCGTTCACTCCCTCCCTCCATTTGTCTTCCCTGTGCTAATCACCCATCTCGCCCAGGGAAATGGGAAGCTCGACTTTGACTCCTGCCTCGCAATGGCTGTACCTGACACCAGGGCGGCGAGCCAGGACATTAACCTGGATAGATGTGCTCTCCTGCTTCCTCCCTCGCTCTCTCCTCTCTCTCTCTCTCTCTCTCTCTCTCTCTCTCTCTCGCTCTCTCTCTCTCTCTCTCTCTCTCACCCTCTATCTCTCTCGCCCCCTCTTTGATCCATTACCCCAGCAGGCGTATTTATTATCCCGCCTCACTTTTGTGTTGTGAATCTGTCATATTCCCAGCACTTCCTTGGAAATTTTGTTTTGATTAAAGCCATATTTTAACCTAATAAGCCGTAAATATCGTTCGAGGGAGAAGGGGGGGGGGGAGAGAGAGAGAGAGAGAGAGAGAGGGAGAGATGGCTGCACGTCCTCTAAGTAACTCCCAGGGTTCTTCCTCCACTAATCCATCATTAACCTATCGCAGGGAATGACAAGGGACCCCCCCACCTGATGCACACACACACAAGCATACGCACGCACACACACTTTTGTGCAGAAGGGCACAGTGTGTGTGTGCGTGTGTGTCATGCTATATCTTGTCACTTAGTTTAACTTCCATTCAAAGCTGCCTTTTGTGTGACGGTGCAGTCGGGTTGTATTGATGTTTCACCTCAACGCCGACTTCATATTTTCTACATTTCTTTGCTAGAATCTCTAAAACTTTGTGGTTTGTGTCAGGTTGCGTGTGTTTCCACCTAATGATGTGTTCCCCTCTGCAGCCTGGGAGGCCTGCGAGCTGTCATGAGCCTCGCTCCTTTCCTGTATACATGTGCGCATTTCTGACTTTTCTGCTGCTGTCATGTAATCTGCCACCGTGTCGTCTCTGCTTAAGATCCACCGTCCGCACCTCCTTGACTTTTTGTTGATGCGTTTCCTTCCAGGTAATGCGATTCTGCCTTTTTTGTGTAGATGTAATTTGTTGGGCCTTAGGCAGTGTTGTACAGTGTGAGGGCTGTCCTGAGGCGCTTTGGGCTCGGCTCCAGGATTTATCCCACCTGGTACGTTCCTGTTTCTAAATTTCAGACCTATGTCGTGATCTGATCCACAAGAGTCACGGGTGGTGATTAAGGGGTGGCTCTGTTTTCGGATGTGAAACAGGCTTGTACCCCTGTTTTCCACCCAATTGCATGGATATTTTACTAATCGTCTTCAAATGTAATTGTTCGGCTGTCAGATTGTGAGTTCGACCTGTTTTTGTGCCATTTCAGCTGCTCCAGTCCTCTCAGTTTGGTTATTCATAGTTAGTATAGCAGCCATCCACACCATCAACCCTCATGTGTTTCCCATGATCCCTCATCTGAGGTGTGAACAACACACGGATACAACTTACGTGATACTAGTCATTGTATTACTGTCAGGCATCTCTGTCCCCACCATGTTCTTCCTTGGTACGGAGCGGTGTTTGGTTCTACGGATCCGACTGAATCGACTTGATTTGCATGGAGTACAAACGTCGGCCTTTTTAAGTCGCCGTAGCTTCGCTTGTCTTGGATCTGGACTGACTGAACTGGTTTGAGTCACAGATTCAGAGCGCTGTGGTCTAGGCGCTGAGCCACAGCGAGGACCCACGAGAGAAACTTTACACCAGAAGAAGACAGGAAGCAACTCCCCTCCACCCCATGCTGTGCCTCACTGATCAGAGGGAGATAGGGGAGAAGAAGAAGAAGAAGGAGATGAAGATGAGAGAGAAAGATATGAGGCCTAATTATGGGGTCTGATAATCTGCATCAAAGATAATAAAAGTCTTGGACAGTCTCCCAAATCTCTCCCCAACATTTCTTCATAATCACCCTCCCCCTCCTCCTCCTCATCTCTCTACTTCTTCTTCTTCTTGTTCTTCTTCTTCTCTTGTTAAAAGTTTCACCTGGCCTCTTCCCTCTGCTGCGTCACATCAGAATTGAAATGCCAATACATCATTTTCAGACAACGCCTCAGAATGAAGTCATATTTTTCGCTTTCAGCCCAAGTTGAACTTCTCCAACGTCCTTCTCCGGCCTAATGGACCCAGAAATCGCTCAGCCGTGAACATTTTGCTAATGGCGGCTAAGCTTTCTCTCTCTCTCTCTCTCTCTCTCTCTCTCTCTCTCTCTCTCTCTCTCTCTCTCTCTCTCTCTGCCTGCGTTTGTGAGACTCTGTCATTCTATTTAGCTCCCATAAACAAGTCTGATTTTCAATTATCTCCATTCAAATGAGGCCCGCGGCAGCTTTTGCTTAGACGTCCAATTTGTGTTTGTGCGTTCAAGAGTAAGTGCATACGGCCGGCTGACAGGAGGGCTTCTTCCATATGACAAGGTGTGTGTTCGTCGTGTGCGTGTGTGCATGTGTGTAATTAGTAATACACTTGTAGTTTTGTGTGGCTGTGTCTATATGTAAGAAGAAGAACTTCCCTTCTTCAGTTTTATGGCGAGGCCGTAAAGCCAAGTGGCGCCCTGTTTTTACTGCCCACTTGCCACGGGAATACACACACACACACACACACACACACACCAAGATCTGAACCACAGGCTGAAATACTCAGACAAACAAACTAATAAACTGGTTATTGATCATGTGTCATTACTGAGTCTGAGTCAGACAGACAAGCTACCAGAACCAGATTCATCTCTCTCTCTCTCTCTCTCTCTCTCTCTCTCTCTGTCTTTCTCTTTCAATCTGTTTTTCTCACCCCCCCTCTCTCTCCCCTTTAACATATCTCATCCTTCCTCTCATTCTTTTTCTTCTCGCCCCCCCCCCTCTCTCTGTCTTTATCTCTCCTTCTATCTCTCATCCCTCTCTCTCTCCCCCAGTCTTTTAGTCTCCCTCATATCTCTCCCTCTGCCTCTCTCTCTCTCTCTCCCTTTCTCTCTCTCCTCCCCTCCCTCTCTTCTTCCTGCCCTCTGTTTATGAATTCCCCTTGCTCGGCCGATGGAGAAGTTTTTAGTATGCAGCCTCTCTCAAGGACGGAGCCTTGTTAGAAAGCCTATTGAGCTGTGGAGCAGCGGCTCGCTATAGCAGGCGGCGGACTCAATGCATCGCTCTCTCTCTCTCCCTCCCTCTCTCTCTCTCTCTCCCTCTCCCTCTCCCAGCCTCCCTCGCTTGCCCTCGCTCTCATTAATGATGTATTAGTTTATTAGGCGTTGGATATTGGGTCGGGGACCCTGCGACGGACTTCATCATGGCAGAGCAGTATGGAGGGGAAACACAGGGAGGAGGAATAGGAATAGGGAGGTAGGGACGCATATAAATGTTGAAAGACACACACACACACACACTTACATACATACAACCCTACACACACACACATACAATAAGTACACTCAAACAAAGCAACACACACAGGACGGCGTCAATATTCATGAACACGCACCACTTACTCCGCTGTGATTTAGCTGGAGTGGTCGAATTAGCGACTGCACTCGCGTTGTTGTTGACGACTGTGTTGGCGGAAAACAACGGCGTCTGCGCCGAGCGGCCACCGCGGTCACCCGGAGACGCGAGGTGATTTCCCAGAATGCCGCCGCCGCTCTGTGTAGACTGTCTGTCATGCAAAATGATGAGTTTAAAGCGGCGAGGAGCAGTGATTGCGGTTTTGTTACAGTTGGTTGATAATGCATAATGGAACAGACGTCTGTATAATTTACACAGGCTAACACCGAGCTCCTTCTTTCTTTCTTGCTTTCTTTCTTCTTCTTCCTTCCTCTAGCTGTTGACGTCACTCAACAATTGCTAGCTTGCGACACACTGTACTTTCGCTGCACTGCTAACAAACATGGAGGTCAGACTGGTCGGGTCTCAGGCCTGTCTGTAGCTTCTCTTTCTTTCATTCTCTTTCGTTGTTCACCCTCTCAAAAGTGAATTTGGTTGTCCCCTGCTTCCTGTCGTGCTGTAGGTAGAGCTGTAGCTATTGATTCAGCTAGTGCCATAGTGACGGCCTTGGCCAGTCCAGGAGCCCTGATGGTTTAACTGAAGGGCCTGGAAGGTGTCGTTCCATTTTGTGAGTCAGATTTCCTTAGGCAGCGTTAGCTTGCGTCTTCCCTCCACCGTCACAGAGCAGCACAGAGGGAAGACGAAGATTATAATGTGTTTATCAGCAGCTACACATTCTTGGTTGACACTTTGCAAAATTAGCATTTTTGTCTTCCGTCTAAGGTAGTGTTCTTACTTTACTCTCTCTCTCTCTCTCTCTCTCTCTCGCCTGTCCTTCATCCTCTCCTCCCTTCCTCCTCTCTTCCTTCCTCTCCTCCCAATCTCTCCTCCCCTATCTCCCCTCTTCCCTCCTCCCCTCCTCCCGTCCCTCCCCTGTCCCTTTATCGCTCCATCTCTGTCTCTCTTTTCTCTCTGCACGGATGATTTTGTTTACCTACTTGTCATTGCTGAAGTGCTCGCTCTCGCAGCTCGTCTATGAGGAACGCGGACACACACGCGCACATCTACAGACACACACACACACACACACACACACACACACAAACACACACACACACACACACACACACACACATCTACAGACACACACATACACATTAACACAGAATCCAGACTCAGCTGCCTGGCTTGAAAGTAGGCCTTGAAAGCCAGCCAGCCCATCACATCTACCATCTTTACACGGTGCTCCCTCTCTCCCTCTCTCCCTCTCTCCCTCTCTCTCTCTCTCTCTCTCTCTCTCTCTCTCTCTCTCCCCTTACCAGCATTTCTTCTTAGTGCACTGTCGGTACACCCCTGTCCTCCCTTGTGGGGGGAAGAAGAGTCGTATTTTAGACCTAAATGGAAAGCTGTGCACTTAGAGTTTGGCTTTGGCCCCCATCTTCATGCCAAGAGACAAGAGAAGCAGCGGCTAAGTGAAGCGGGTTGATTTTGTGTGTGTGTGTGTGTGTGTGTATGTCTAGATAATGCTGAGGGGGATGAATGTTGCTGTAATGCTGCAAGGGAACATAAAAAAACATTTCTTTTCTTTTTGGATCTGAAGCATCTCATTGCACTTCCCTACATGATTCATTTTTTCATTTTTATCTTCATTTCCTGTAGGATTTATTGTTTTTATCGGAAGCAGCAGCTTCCTGTAGGTGTTAGAGGAAGATCACAGAAGTTCAAACTTGGAAAATCTGACAATTATTTCACAAAAGCAGGGCAGAAATAACATATTTACTCACTGACAGCCGCTCACACAGGTGAGGACAAATTCAAAACAAAAGGCGAAATTATTTTACATTATTAATTTACAGCACTGACAATATAAATTACAATGATTTTCTGCCTTTGTTTTGACAATTTCACCGTTTCCAAGGTAACACAGGATGTATTAATCTTAAATTTGATCCCTTAAACACCACAGTGCCTTTAATTTATGACTTCATTTGAAAGAAATTGAATACTTGTAATTGTCAAAATGAGATTATTTCATGTTTTATTTTGTTTTCACATCAATAGTCCATTGAAACCCTCTATAATGTGCACAAAAGACTGGAATTCCTTCATTTCCACCCATTCAGTGACCAAACCATGAATAAAACCCATTAAAACTTATAATTGTAACCTTTACTTTTCTAACCTTAGAGATTTTTAATTTCCCTTAAAATTAGATTGACTTTGTGTCTCGTTTGGAACGGAATCCTTCAAAAAGAACCCTGATGTATTTGTGCTACAGTTTGCCGTGAAGCTCTGTGGGGGTCAAGCCATGTGTGTGTGTGAGTGTTTGATGTTGACGATGAGGTCGCTGCTGTGCGTCTCAGGAGTTTTAAGTTAAATGTGAGGCCGCGGAAAAGTAGAGTTTTTATCGGACATAGATTCTGCTGCGGTAAAGTTTGTCCTGGTTGGAAACGGCGACGGCTCCATCCTGTCGTCGGCTGCTGTCAGCTCTCTCTTCCCCCTCTCTGTCTCTCTCTGTCTCTCTCAGGCAGGTTTCTCTCCGCTGAAAACTGCGCACTCGACCCTCGTGCCACACGGCATGACTCTCCTCTCCGCCGCCTCGCCGTGAAGGAAAGCGTTTTCACGGCAGCGTCGCTCATGTTTGCCAATGAGCCGCCACACAGAGACGCTAAAGAGACGCCTCGCTGACAGCAGACTGTCAGTGCACGTCTGGGACAGACAGACAGAGACAGACAGAGACAGAGAGTCACACTTTACACACACACACACACACACACACACACATCCTTACACTCACAGGCTGAAATACTTTCTGTGAAAACCTGCACACACACGCACATATTTAACACGTCTCTAATTGCACGACAGCAGTTGCTACATTCTTGGATCTGTGTTAGTGAGCCATTTCATTTCACACACTGAAAAAAAATAATCAAGCGCGTGTGTGTGTGTGTGTGTGTGTGTGTGTGTGTGTGTGTGTGTGTGTGTATTGTAGTTACGGCGTGCTCCGGTGTCTGTTCGCCTGCCGTCTGATTCGCACGCGTCTCTCTCGTCAAGTGTTTACCGCCTTTTCTGTGGAGAGGATGAATAAATGGCGGCTTGCATTAAGCTGCGGCCTGCTCGCTCCCTTTTATCCTCATCAGACAGACTGGGTGGGGGGGTGGGGGGAGGGGGGGTTGCACGCCTCTTCTGCCACAGTGTGCTGTGTCTTTTTAGAGACCTGCGAGCAATCTCACACACACATTCTCTCTTTGTTTATTAGTATCCAGAGTGTGTCGTAGCAGGATCCCTGAATATGCAATGAAAGCTGTGGGGTCACTGGTTCCTGCTCATTTTCATAATCTGAACTACAGAGAGAGAGAGAGGGAGAGAGAGAGAGAGAGAGGGAGGGAGGCCAAAGAGGAGAGGTTGAATAGTTCCTCTCTCTCTTTCTTCTTTCTTTTCCTTTTGGCAAACACACAGTGGTTAGCTGCGGCTGTGAGGGAGGGAGGGAGTGTGGGAGGAAAGAAAATGGCTTCCCTTCATGTTCAGACTAAGAGCCGGACTCTGGCTCGTCTGCGTCAGTCTCACTGTCGCTCCCTGTTTGTGGCTGTGTGTGTTCCTCTGCAGAGTGATGAGGCCGGATGTGACTGAGCTCATATCCTACTGTGTGTTACAGATGTGCAGTGTTTACATGTCTGCCTTGTCCTGCTGATACCACAGTTACAGTACAAGATAAAGCTCCTAAGAACTCAGCTTTATGTTTAGTTCATCTATGCATTCAGCCGAGGTTTCCTGTCCGTCCTTTGCATTTTAAGAGCCGTTTCTCTGACATCATCATGCTTGTGTTCATTCTAGTGCAAGTTGTTGATCGTCGGCTGTTTGGTTTGGTTTGTTTGAAGCTTCACTCACAGAGTTATGAAACTTTTAGATTTTTGGAACAAGATTTTGTTTATTTTATTTTATTTTATTTTATTTTATTTTATTTTATTTTATTTTATTTTATTTTATTTTATTTTACTTTGTAGTAGTATTTTATTTCAGATTAGTTTCTATACAGTCTCCTTCTCTTTAGGTCTTTATATGAGTAGAAATTAGATTCTTTCTTCTCCTCCTTGGTGGAGGTGTGCAGGTACCTTGTGATCTCGTCTGTAGTCGCTGTGCTGGTGTGACACTGAACGCCTCATTTCATCACATCTGCACAAACTAATGTTTCATTATTGGCGTGTTTACTCGCACAGCCAGGTGGCGAACATTAAGACCTCCAAAGAAAGCAACACACACACATACACAGACACACACACACTTTCTGCCTTTCTCTCTGTCTTGTTCTGTCTGTTTGCTCTTCCTCTCCCCTCCTCTGTTTCTCTCTCTCTCTCTCTCTCCGTCTCACTCATTCTGCTTTTATCACACTCGCCTCCCAGTTCTCTCTCATGTTGCAATCTATCCACCTCCATTCTGCTCTGTCCTTTCCTGGGAGACCACCAGGCAATAACCAGAGCTGTGAGAGGGTCAGTCCGTGTAACCTGTGCAGGTGTGTGTGTGTGTGTGTGTGTGTATGAAATGTTTCCTCCCAGATCGCTCATCGCCAAGGCTGCAGCCTGTAAGTATAGGAAAGGGAAAATGGACTTGTCCTTCACGTATATCAGGCGATTGTTAGCCGTGAGTGTCCGCGCGCGCGTGTGTGTGTGTGTGTGTGTGTGTGTGTGATAAGGTCCACCACGCTGTCTCATCTCTCCAGCTGACAAAGGCAAACTGGTGGAATGGAATGTTTTATATACATCCCAGGGTCACGAAATTAACTCAAAGTCTCCAAACACAAACACAAATTTCAAAGATAGGAGTGAGAAAACGGTCTCACCTTCTCATCCCCCTCCCCCTCCTCCACTCCCCCCCTCCTCCCACCTCCCTCCTTTTGCTGTACTCTTTGTATTCACGGCGTTGAATCCACTTGAAGTCTCAGTATGAAGTCTGTAATCATACGTGGAATTCGTATTCACTTGACTGTGTGGAGGGTTTGTGGAAAAACAGATTGAGATTGAAAATGAATGTGGATTGAATGATCGTCTGCCACCTTCCACTCGTATTGTTCCCCTTCCTCCCCCTCTCTCTCTCTCTCTCCCTCTCTCTCTCCTTCTCTTTCTCTCTCCCTCTCTCTCTCTCCCCCTCTAGAGGATTTGACTCTAACTGGCCTTGGCGCCCGTAATGAAACCAAATCTATTTAAAGCCAAAAGCGATGCAAGTTTTAATTTCCTATTCCAGACTTAACCTTTTTGGCTGCGCTGCATTTTCACATCCACTTAATAACTTTTTACCCTCCACTCCTCCTCCTCCTCCCCCTTCTCCTTTCATTCTCTACATCGCTCTCCCTCTCTCTTTCTCTCTCCTCCGCACACATGCTCCTCTTCCCCCAAACCTCACCCCCCTCACCCCCACCCCCATTGCTCTTAGTGGCGAGGCACAGGCTGCCTCTTCAAGGGCAATATCTGTCAAATGATTCCCCAGTGAAATTAAGACAGAGGCCATGAGAGAGAGGAGAGATAGAGGGAAGAGGGGGGGGGGGAAGGGGGTAGAGGGTGAAAAGTGTGTGTGTGTGTGTGTGTGTCAGAGTGGGGGGTATTGTCAGGTAGTCCCCCCCCCCCCCCCCCCCCCTCTCTGTTCGCTTCAACCCATCCAAGGGGTTTCATCGTGTCCTTTTGTCTGCTTTCTATATTTCGCCCAAAAAAGGGGGATGATGTGGGAAATGAAAGGCTCTGGGAATAAGGAAGGGGGAGAGAGAGAGAGGAGAGGGAGAGAGAGAGGGAGAGAGAGAGACTGATGTGATGTGTTGGTGTTTTTTTTCTACAGAAAACGCTCAAATTAGAACTGTGGCCAACGAAATACTCCACTGATATTTTCTCACCGTCAATCGAGTCATACTAGATGACATAAGCGGCCATTAAAGTATCACACACACACACGCAGACAGAGACGCCCTTATATGGATATTACAGCAATAACGTAGCCATTTTCCAACCTGTTTGGTATTTCCTAATGTTAAGCGTCTGCTCAATCGGGACTCAGATTGTGAAACAGTCGGCCGTGTCGGCTGATCCTGAACGCACCCTCTCCTGCTCAGCGTTTGATCCCTCCCAGCACAGCACAGCGCCATCTCCTGTCCGACTCCGGCTACAACAGCCATCTTAAAGACTGTGTGTGTGTGTGTGTGTGTGTCGCAGGGGGTGGGGAGGTGAAAGCAGACGTTTCTCTGGCAGGTTCCCACTCAAACGTGTAACGTTTCGTCCCTTATTCACACTGTGAATTACGTCTAATTATTCAACATCTCAATTATGGGAGCTGATAGCCTGCCGGTGCATCTCCAGAGCTTAAATTTACAGCCCTGATTCTGTAAAATGTCTAAAATCAAATTAACTTTTTACAGGGTGTCATCTGTGGCTTTTAAGTGGTGAAATTGAAGCCTTCCCCACTCAAACGCCCACACACACACAGCCCAGGCGCGCACACACACCTCATAATGAGAAGCCATTATTAGGCCGTGATTGGAGCCGAGGTGCCGATATTAAAAGTGGCAGGAGAGGCAATATCAGCGCGGCGTCTGATACCCCAGCAGATATGTCATGTATTTTAAGACAGCTGCTTCGCTATTTATAATTAATAGCAATTTAGACCTCGAAGCAAATTTTTTGGAAGACGTCTAACAGAGGGATCTCGTTCCAGCAAATGTGGCAGATTCGGAATCAATGTCAGAGAGGCACAGGAGAGAGAGTTTGAGTGGGTGGTCCGGACTCCACAGGGCTTATATAAATACCAGCAAAGCCCATATGGCATTGTGATTATGTGTGTGTTTTGTACGGGGGACGTCGATGTCCCCTTTGATATACAACGTGAAATAAAGGAGAGAAGAAAAAAGCGCAAGTGCAAACAAAAAAGGAAATGAATTCGGCCTCTGAAGACACAGGGAGTAAAATATAATCTGTCTTTATTCTCACGCCCGGCCGTCATAAATCACTCCTTCCCAAATGACAGCCTCATACACGCCGTATCGCTGTGGCAAATGGCTATATCTTATAATAGCAATGTATAGCGCGCTGCAATATAACGGAGCGGCGGAAGTATTGTATAGCGCTCGGCGGCGTGTCTGAGTGCGGAGCCCCGGAGCGTCAGCCAGATTACACCGGCCCCCGACCACAGTCTCATAATAAGACTCGCCCATTAAATCATATCAGCGCTGCTTTTTATAGGCCAACACCTCAGCGACGACACTATGAAACTGTCTATCACGCCGCCGCCGCCGCAGCAGCAGCAGCAGAAGCAGCATCGTTTGAGTGTGTGTGTGTGTGTGAGTGTGTGTGCTGGTGGAGTTTGAGGCCCTCGCCGCAGCATCTGATGGCGTTTCATCTTCTCCCTTTATTAGATCAGCCTCACGCCGCTGTCACGTCTCCTTTCACCATGCTTACATCACAAGCACACGCCCTCACACTCACACACACACACACACACACTCAGTCGGGCCTTCGTTGGCTCAGCAGCTTTGTCATTACTTGTTCAGTCAGGTTAGGAGAGGGAGGAATCCCACCTGGAATCACGTTGGGAATATGCAAAGTGAACACCGGCTTTCTTTACGTCTCATCTGATTTGTTTTGTCTCCATCCTCCTGATTGGCTGTCATCAGCCCGGCGTCCAGCGTGTCGTGTGATGAAGCAGAGCACAGAAGACGAGACGCAGTGCTTCTGTGTGTGTGTGTGTGTGTGTTCAGTCACACAACAGAACAGATCAAATGCTTCCACCAGAGTCGTTTTAGCTCCAGAAAAGAAAGATTCAAACATGCAACTAAAGGCTGAATCAGGGGTTCTCAAACTGTGGTGCGTCAGTTATCGGTGGTAATTGAAGAGCCCCATGAAATCTATGGCGTTGTTCTCTTGCAGCTGATCTTGTCTCTTGTGTACATTCTGTTCCTATATGTGTGCAGGTGGGCGTCTCATTCTCACTCTAATAACACTGAGACCGGCTCAATAAGCCACATGGAGCTGTGTGTAAGGGTCTGCAAGGGTTAAGATGTGGGAATTAAAATCATAAATAACAAGAAATTATTACGATATTAATGAATGATAAAAGTTTTTTATTTTCGTATTTTTTAAATCATAGATTGAATTGAGTTCATAATAATTTCTCTACTAAACGGAAGCTGAGCAGTTTAATAGAAACACTTGATTGCTTTGTTATTCGTGCTCGTTTCTATAGACACACACACACCTGCACTCACTCACACAGTCTACACACAGATACAAACACACTGGGCAAAATACTTGATAGACACAGACACACACACACATCCGTGCTGACACTGAAACATGCTGCACATACAAAGCAATGCAGTACACACACACACAAACACACACACACACACACAGGCTGGCTGACAGACAGGGAAGCGCTCTCTCTCTGTCTCTCACAAACACACACACACACCCTCACACACACACACACACACACACACTGGTGCACGCACAGCATCCTGGGGCCTCTCCACATCTCGGTTAATCCGAGCCGTCAGTCAGTGCTCCGGGGCCTGGATGCTGCCGTTTGATTGTAATTGCAAAAACCAGAGGTGGAGGAGGGAGAGGCAGAGATGTCGATAGACGGGTGAAGGGATGGAGGGATGGAGGGATGGAGGGATGGATTCCTCAAGCCTCTGCTCAGCACGCTGTGTGACTTTGTGTCAGCAGTTTGTCTTGTGCATAGCTAATGACGGAGCGAAGGAGGAGGAGGAGGGCCGCCGCTCTCTTTCGATCTCCCCTCCTCTCACTCTCTCTCTCTCTCTCTCTCTCTCTCCCTGTCTCTCTCTCTCTCTCACTCTCCGCCAGAATCCCCGACAAATGAGGTTTTGCCTGAGGTGGATGGATGGCTGGTATGCGCAGCGAGGCCTCTGTCTGCCCGACTGTCTGTTTGTTAAGAAACCTCACAAACCATGAAGGACCCCGAGGTTTCTTCTCCTCCTAAACTCTCTCCTCTCCTCTCCTTCACCCCTTTCCACTTCTCTCCTCTCCTCCTCTTCGCTCCTCTACTCTCCTCTCCTCCTCCTTTCTTCTCTTTCGCTCTGAGGCTCCCTCCATCTTCTAATTTAAGTGAGGGGGGCCAGGATGACCCACGGTGAATTGTTTTAATGAAGAAATAAGAAGTGGGAGGGGTAGACATAAAGGGAGGAAGAGAAGGAGGAGAGAGGGAGGGAGGGAAGGAGGGAGGGAGAGGGAGAGAGAGGGCAAGGGCAGACTGAGCAGCAGCAGAGGGAGAAAGAAATGAAAAGACAATCTCCAATTAAGGAGAAGTTTTGTGTTTTGTTTTGTTGCTTTGGTCATGGACAGTCAGTTATGAATAACCCCCCCCCCACTCCCCTCGTCTGCCTTTGTTGTGGTGAAGTTGGGAGCCGTTTGTACCTCCCACAGTATCTTAACGCCGTGCATTCTCCGTGCCTGTTTACCAGCCGCGTTTGAACTCGCGCAGAGAAAATGGCGTTTCTCTTTGATGGTGAGCCCTCAATTTGTCTTCACAGCGCCAAAGTTTGTTTGAAGACTCAGAAGTGTGTGTCTGTGTGTGTGTGTGTGTGTGTGTGTGTGTGTGTGTGTGTGTGTGAGGCTGCAGTCGACTCCGCGGGCCTGTCCTAAGAGGGCCCCCGCCTCATCGCATGACTGTGTGTGTGTGTGTCTGTGTCTGTTTCTGTGTGTGTGTGTGTGTGTGTGTTGGGGTGTGTGTGTGTTCCATTAGTCAAACCCAGCTTGCATGGTGGTTTATTGCTGGTATTGTGTGTTTATTGTTCTGTCTGCGTCTGTTTTCCCTCCAATCATCCAACTTTGTTTTGTCTCAGCAAACACAAATCAAATGTAAACTATTATTATAAACTATTTCCTTGTTACCCGACTCGGCCTGCGCATCTGAACAAACAGTATGTGAACACTAAGGGCCCTCGTTAAAGCTCATACCTCCACCAAGGCCGCACCAGCTCGTATATGATAATTTAATGGCCTTGACAAAACTGCTGAGTCATCGTCCTCTCAGCTCCATTATAGCTTTTATTACACATTTACATGAACGTGCCCTCTGTTATATGAGTATGTACATATTAGTCTGTTATATCTGAGTCTGGTTAAGGACCCACTGGTAGCCTATGATGGGATAAATGTTTTTTCTTTGAGTTTGGCATTATATTATTTTTATTATCCATTATTTATTACAACTTATTCTTATCCTCATTATTCTCATCATCTCCTTTGTCGCCAATTAAAATTTAGTTCAGTGCCGCATGTAAAGTACACATATAATAAACATATATTCAGTGTGTGTGTGTGTGTGTGTGTGTGTGTGTGTATGTTTCTGAGCCTTCTGGCCTCTCTGTGGTTCCGCTCTCGTTTATTCTCTGCGTTTTCTCCTCGATCTGCTCCGAGCTGGCGTTTGAACCGTTCCTCGCTCGGGATTTCTCTTTACCACAAAAGCTTCTCTGCATGAATGCGAATGCGACGTCACATGTTTTTCATACCTGTAGGCAAAATCTCTCCGCCGTCAGGTCAGAAGTCACGCTCTCACCTCCCGGGCTGTTTTCTAAATCGGAGAGTACGCATACAGATAGAAGCTATAGAGCCTGTATGCATGTTATGTATACGCTGCATAGGTGTGTAAGTGAGGCGTGTGTGTGTGTTGTAGGCATGCTGGGAAGAAAACAACAACTACAGCAGAAGCAGTTAGGAACCAGCAATGAGCGGAAATCAGATGCATAACTTTTAATCAGTCATAAACATAAGTAATTACATGTAGGGTGTAGGCTGCTGCTGCCCCGTGCCCTCCTGTGATTTGTTTTAATTTAAGAACTCATTTGTGTTTTTAATCTGGTGTGAATCTGCCACGTCTGTAATCAGCAAAGTTTTTAAAAAAAATTAAAAAAATACCCGGGCTGCCATATTTCGTCTTTGCCAGCTCAGTAATTTGTCTCTGTTATTTATGGGAGTTGCAGCTTCAGCGGCTCTCGGCCAGTTAGAAACTTTACAATGCAGATGTGCTAGAGGACCAAACTTCCCCCCCCGACGCTGCGTCTCTGCTGCTGCTGCTGAAGGACAGATTCAGAGTCTGGGTGCTAATTTTTCCATGGGCGCAGTCCTCGGTGTATGCAGATCGCAACCAGATATCTCCCAGACTTTCCAACTATCCAGTTTATTGATCAGCGGGCTGGCGGCTGATGGATTACCGCGGCAGACGCACTGACAGGCAGCAACGTCCAATCAAGCCACGGACGGAGGAAGAGCTTTGCATAGCACCAATCAACCTATACCCTCAAACCAGACTCCCCCTCCCTCCCCGTCTTTCTCTCTCCTCCTTTGATGCGAGTCATGTTGACAGTGATGCATACGTCGGCACGGCGCACAGAGAGGCTGGCTGGCAGGAAATGCCACAGATCCCCTGAGAGTAGAGAAATGGAGGGGGGGGATTAAACAGAGAGAGACACCCCCTTAAAAAAAGGAGTAAATAGGAAATCGATGTTTCCTCCCTGGGCCGGCAGGGAAGGATGTTTAAGGATGCTGCCACTCTTGTGTTTTCCTCGCTATCTGCTTCGCAAAAAGAGGCTTTTTGTCTCTGCTTCTTGATTTAGTCCGGCCTGCACTTTGCCTGCAAATGATTGAAGTCCCGCACGGAGGTTAAATCCAAACAAATCAAAAGCGCTGTCCTCACCTCACATGGCGTCACTCCTCGTCCTTCCCTTCTCCTTCCTTTCCCTTCACGCACTTCTACTTCCTTTTCATTTTAACTCCTCGCCCACTTCTATCAAGGAGAACGTGAACGGCGCCGCGTTTTATCTTTCCCAGAGCGACATTGGGCCCCGGCACACTACAGAGCTGCTGACGCTCAACCGGATTGGGTAGAGAAAATACAAAGGCAGGCGGGAAAAAAAAAAACAGCTGGGGGAAACACAAAAGCGCCGAGCTACAGACGGGAACTAACCTTGCCTGGGTTTCTCTGATGTGCCTTCACACACACACACAGACACACACCTCTAGCACACCCATTTCTGTCAACCTCTCTCTTTCTCTCTCCTCTCAAATCTTCCTTTTATTCGTGGTGTTCAGAGGACGCCACCAAAGCGTCTGAGGAATGGGAGGTTACAGCGTATTAAAGGAAATGTTGTTTGGTAAAAAAAAAAAAATGGTCGTCCCCTTTTCAGTAGGAAATAGAGAGGCTGAGCCGCTGCCGCCGCACTTCAAAGCTGCAGGGAAAAGTTCTCATGAAGAGACTTTGATTGTGTGCATCTGAAGGGGGACAAAGGGACCCCCCCCCCCTCCACCGGTTGGCAGAGCGATTCTAACATTGTTCTGCGCCATTCTTTGCGGTCGCATTTACGTCTCTGTACCACTGGAACCAAGCCCGGATTTGATGTCTGCGCCTCATAAAGTGGAGAGTGTGTGATGATTTAGTTGTTTGCTGATCAGGAATCAAATAGGATCTGGAGGGAGGAGGAGGATTACATCACGTGTGGAAGAGACTCAAAAAGAGACTCAAACCAAAAATTTGGATTGACTTTATTCTGGAATAAAACTCTCCCTCGTCCATTTTGTCTATTAAAAGACCCGTACTGATATATTTTCTGATGGACATCACACAGTAATAATGCGCTGAAAAGGCAAATCGATTGAAGAAGCCACATAGTGCAAATTAATGAGGGGGAACATAAGAGGGAACCAGAGAGAAGTTAAACTCTGGTTGTTTGGACGTGTTAGTTTGAAGTGCAGAAGCCGCAGTCAGGGGGTGGACTGTCTCCATGACACACACACACACACACACACACACACACACACACACACACATATCCAACCCCACACAACCTCACCACCCCCCTCCCTCCTTCAATGGCCCTGTCGGTGTGCCAGGGCGGGTGATTACCGACGCTCTCCCCCAATTATGGGCTGATTATTCCGCCGCGCTCTAATTGACTGGGGAGATATGCAAATGGCTGTCATTTGGGATGATAAAGGATGCGGGTGCTGGATGCCCCCTGCATTATTTAGCCTCGGCTGTACGCAGCGTGAAGGATGTGGCGTGCGCTTTAATTGCTGAGGAGAGAGAGGTTAAGCTGAATGAGCAGCTGAATTAGAAATGAGGAATTTGGGCCCTCTATTTATTTTTTTTTATTTGGCTTCTCTCTCTCCCGCCATCTCTCTCTCCCTCTCTCAAACACACACACACATAGGGACACTCGCTCACACACTGTGTCGTGCTGTTTTTTTCTTTCTTGCGTGAGTGGCGAGGTGAGGAGGGGGTGGGTGGATGGCAGGATGTCATGCCGGAATGCAATAAATAAAAACATTAGCGGAACCAATAAGTGCACAACAAGCGAGCGAGCGAGCGAGCGCTTGTGTGTGTGTGTGTGTGTGTGTTGGCGGCTTGAGTGGTTGGCTTGTGCATTAAAAACTAAAGTGTGAAGAACCTTTACGGGCTAATGAATAAAGTTTGAGCTGCTCAGACGGTAAAGCCGCTGTTTTAAATGAGAGCAAATGTAAATCAACAGTTGTCGGTCAGAATACCAACGACGTGACTCGCCGCGCAGAGGGTCGCGACTCATCGGTGGACGGAGACTCACAAAGAGGACTAACCCTCATGTTTATTCAGCCATTTAAGGGATGAACTGGACTGAGTGGTTTTGCCCGTGCGGGAAACACTGAGGGGAATCGAGTGAATGGCGCCCGTTGGTTAAGTACTCCAGCTTGGCATATTATCAGGCGGAATCGGACTGAAACTCAACACTAATCCCTTTCGTTTGGAGACAAGCGCAGCCAGATTTGGGCGTCTTTAACAGCTTAGGGGTAATAGGGCCTCAAATGTCCCATTCAGAGGGATCCGCCCCATACCCACACATTACGAGGGGCTTAAGAGCCGGGGTAGTTATCGCCGGGTGAACCCCCCTATCTTACCACCAGCAATAATTGCTAATGCAGTGTAGTTACTTCTGGCATTATCACCAGATTTACTATATTGGAATCCTCAGTGAGGCGCCCACATGCCTGTTTGACCCTCGCCGCTGACTGCAGGCTGGCGTCGGCCTCGCGTTACGCCCGCTGCGCCGCCGGTGAAAAACAGAGGGCTTTTGGTTTCTTCTTATCGAGATGCTGCGGTTTTATCAGGAGATTGTCTGGGCTTTGTGAATTGTGCGGAAGCGGAATTGAAAAGAAAAGCACAGTTGCTTTTCTGTGCTCGCCGGCACAACTTTGCAAAGCCCCCCGAGCGGTTTGTTCTTAGGCTGCTTTTGTTCCAAACAACAAAGACGGCTGAGGGGAAAATTTAAGAGGACCGTCTTTAACAATGTAGCTTGAGATAAGAGTCTTTCAACAAAATAGTTCCTCTGTAATCATGAGCTATTGGTTCAAACCAGCACTTTTGCTCAATAATACATACATTGTTGCTTACTATGAACACTGTGTACATACTGTGTTCTGTCTTTTCAGATTTCTGGCCTTCGTTTTCAATGCACTCAAGCTGTCCGACCAACCAAAAACAAAAACAACATTGAAATCTTCTGTTGCTTATTATATTTATCAACGTCTAGCTCATGAACGTGTTGACAAAACAAACATGTTCTACATTTGCCCTTGAACGTTCTCTAAGCTACTTTGAGGACAATGGTATGTAACATCATGCAATCCATGTCCGGGTTGTGAAGTCATCAGCTAAGCGAGGTAGCCCAGATGTCCCTCTCCCTGGTCACGTTCCCCCTCTTCTCTTGGGGCATCACAAGCTGTTTCAATGCCAGATGGGACGTATAATCCTTGTCTGCCCCGTGTCCTCCCCCCAGTTGTAAGTGACTGGAACACCTCCCTAACCCTCCTTTCAATGAGCAGGAGCAGCAATTCTTATGCTGTTGCCTAAATCAGAGTCTAACTTTAGTTTAAATATGTGTGACTGAGTTGTTCTAGAAGACGAAGATGGTATGCGAAGTGCCAGCGGTCTTGGACAGACTCGAATGGACACAAATGAGAGATGAGTGGAAATTTTAGGGCTCTTGAGAGGGTAACATGTCGCCGCTGAGCTCTTAGTTTTAAGGGACCTGGCAGAGCACAGCGGTCCACGGGTTTGTGTGCTAGCATATCCGAGTGCCCGCTGGGTAGCAGCTTAATGCCCACGTGGGTTTGTGTTGAGCTTGAAGCACACTTAACATCTCCCCTCGGTTTATCAAGAGTTCTCCCTTCTCTGCGTTTGGTGTCTGTCTGCCTGGTAGCTCCTCTCCTCACTGCATATTTCACCCTCAGGAGACGGTTCAGTCTCTGCTTGAGAACTCTTATCTCCACACGCGTGCCCTCGTGCATACACATGTGCCCCTTTGCACTGACACACACATTATCTAGCACACACTAATACTATCATGACATATACATATTCCTCAGTATAAGTTTTGTAGCGATGTGGTGCGGTGTGAAGCACGGTTTGATCAGACTCGCACAGTCTTCTTAGCATTTAAAGTGTCATTATCTGTATCAGTTCTCATCACCATCACCAATTATCTTCATCACTCCAGCCGCGGCACACATTACTGCTGATTGACAGCGAAGGAAGAAACGATTGTGTGGGAGTTGTGTTAAATCTCCCTCGTCTATCTCTCTCTCCTTCTCATTTCTCCGCTACTTTCTGTACTTAATAGCACTTAGCGAGGGGTATTACAGTTAGCGCTCAACATGGGGTATAACATTAAAAACTCGCTCTCTCTCTTCCTCTCTCTCTCTCACACACACACACACGCACATGCTGTCTATTTGTGTTCACTTGCGCTGCATTTCTTTTGGATTTGGCTTCAATGGACGATTTGGGGTGATAGGATAAAAAAACCCTCTTTATAATAGCGTTTCCTCGTAGGCTCCAGTGCGCCATAAAGCTACAAAACACAGCGTCCAGAGCCGATAAATGAGTGCAGCGCTGCCATGAGCGGACGTTTCCCCCGGGCACACAAACCATAGCTATTGGAGTTAATTACAGTTTACATCATCATATTTACCCATAGAGAAGGAATAGAGAATAAAACTAGCCTCTGAGTCCACTATAGTGTTTTTATCTTCATATATATGCATATTGTACCACAGTGAGGCGGGATCCAATTGTCACAGTGTGTGATCTTATAATGGTTTTTACCTTTTGACTAATGAAAACACAGCTGTGGTATTCAAACAGAAATGAAAAAATAGCTCAAAAACAATATAAATAACACACACATAGTACTTGCAGATTTCTATACCTTCTTATTGTAGACACACACACACACACACACACAGCTGAAGCCATCTGAAGCTCCCCTGCTGTTGCCCCAGCTAGCATGGATTTGCTAGCAGGTGTAGCAGACACAAAGCTGAGACGCTCCGTTTATTATCAGATGTATAGAATGTGGACATTATAGTTTATCATATGGAGGCCGCCTGCTCTGGAGGCCGATGCTACAAATACGCCACGTTAGTTATTTGCAGCCAAAATCAGTGTCAAGAGCTGATGTTAGCAAGCTAGCAGTGAGGATTGTAGAGAACATTCAGGTTTTCTGGCCTGCACCTGGTCATGATTACTGTGATTGCTTCAAGCAATCATTGCTCATCTTGTTTGAATGGAGGCAACTTGAAGCTGATTGGCTGAGAGTCTCACACTCTAAATTCAGCTGCTGGAAATTTGAACTTAAAAAACGTGTTCAACTGTTAATAACTTCCACAAATTTGACACTTCACAAGCAATACAAACACGGGAATGTAACGTTTAGTTTGAGCTCTTTCTGCCTCTAAGCAACTGCTGGTGCTACATTTTACGCATCTGGCCCAATGTTACATTTTCAGCAGAGAAAAATATTTTACTTCCTTTCAACTTCTTTGTTATTTTTCTGGCCTTTTTGGAAATAATTCTCACAGCATCTTCTGCCTTCACACTGACTCAGCTCTGTTGCTTAATTGGCTGCACCTGTTGTTTATAAACAATCGGCAGTCTCAAAGGATTTGAGCTTTGACATTCATTCAGGTTTGTATACCATTCAGGCTTCATTTTTTCAGGGTTTTTTCAGCATTTCCACATATTTTCATGGTTTTTCAGATGGAGCCAGTTTAAAATGCTTTCAGCCATTCCCTATTAAAATACATTCACATTTCCTTCAGGCTTATCATACTTTCAGGCCTTTATACTTCCAGGCCCTTTATATACTCTCTTGCTGGCCTCACACTCGTTTGCTGGCCTCGTACTTTGTGTGTAACCATGGTGCGTTACATGTTTTGACGTCTGCATGATACAGAAGTAAAGGACAAATCCAAAACAGAGCATTCATCCGTACGGGTTTGTTTTGTGTTAGTCTTAAATTTAGCAAATTTGTATGTTCCACACATACATTACACCACAACACTGAGGGACAATAAAAAAACTCTGTGTCCCTGTCTTTTTCATCAACCATAACAGCTTATTTTTGTCTCTTTTTGAGGAAACTAAACATTTGCCCTGAGGAAACACTTTATTTCTACTGGAGTTTTGTGTTATTTTGCGGCTGGACTTTATCTTGTCACTTGTTTGAGGCAGAATAAGCCACTTGTGACTCAATGGTTCCTCTGGCTGGACAATGTCTTTAATAACTATAGTTAGCGAATAAATTAAACCAACCATTCCAATCTGTAAGTGTATAATACAAACTTCCCCAATTCTGCTGAGTCACTTAAAGCCTTTCATGTTTGTTTTGGCTCCCTGTGGTGTGGAGCCGTGACGGAGGTTTTGTTTTGTCGAGTCTCACCGCTCACAGCGCTCAGTTGTTGAGCTCGGGTTTGTGTTTCAGGCTCTAGTTAGCTGGTTAGCCATCTGCCACGGAGCCCTCAGCCGTATCCCTCCGACTGGGGCAGACGGACACAGAGGGAGGAAAGTAGATGCTCTGTGTGTGTGTGTGTGTGTGTGTGTGTGTATGTTGAAAGAGAAGGAGAGATTCCAGTTCCTCCACTCTTGCTTTTTCTTTAGCTCACAGGGAGCTGCACTCAGTGACTCCTCCCTGTCTAGACGAAGAACCACTTTTGCACACACACTCACATACACACACAAGTACACGCACGCAGGCACACACACTTGGTGCCTTCTACCATAGCAAGTTTGATTAATTCCCAGTTTGCAGAGAGTGGAGACAACATCACTACCATGGTCAAGGGAAAAGGCCCACAGTCTGCTGGATGTGACGGCTCCCTGCTTCACACTGATGCCTTATAGCCTGCTGTTGTGCGTGTGTGAGTGTGTGTGTGTGTGTGTGTGTGTGTGTGTCTGTGTGGATGCTTGAGAGTGAGTCAGAATGTGTGGGACAAGTGAGGGATGGGATGGAGTGTGTGTGTGTGTAGCCTCATCTGTCCCCTCAGCTGCATCAGTGCTCAAGCATGTCTCGCTGTGACAGGCCAGCAGTCTGTGTGCCTGTCACAGACACACACACACACACAAACGGCTAAACGCACACACTAAAGCGAGAGAATGCAGACGGGTTGCCAACACCAGCAAGGTGAAGGGTCACGAGCGACTGCCTCTCCAATGTTGTGTGAAATGTGTAGATGGCAGTGTTGGCCCATTATGCGTGTAAATGCGCAATGGTGTGTGTGTTTGTGTGTGTCTGTGGGGGGGCATCTCAAAGTAACTGGTTATTATCACCTCAATATTTTTCTTATTATGACAATTACATGCTCCAAGAGCGAATTAAGCGATACAGGACGCCAAGCGGGAGTGGTTGACAGCTATTTGGAGACTCAATGCACAGGGCAATTTGCAGCCCCGAGCCAAACAAATTGGATTTGGGCCACTTTGGATTGGGGCCCCAGATTGTTGGGTGTTCAGATCCACCGTGTGCATGCCCGCCTGGCTGCTTAGCTGTCTGGCTGGCTACGCCTCTTTACACATTACTACGGAGCAGACAGTTAGCCAGGTGACACAATGCTCCGTGGCCCTTGACAAGGATTAAGTGTACGTGTGGAGGAAGGGTGTGTGTGTGTGTATGTGTGTGTGTTGATAAATGCATTATACTGACGGTGCATTGTGAAATTACTTTTTATGGTAACTGTAAGTTATGACTAAAGGTTTATGGGGTATTTACAATTGACACTTTTATGGTCTATGGGTGTTAAGCTCCTCAACGATTTCATGTTATATAGTGCAGCTACTTTTTTTTGGTCTTGGGCCACACAGCTGTGCTCAAGTGTGTGTATAATCCAAACGAGCCTAACAGCCTTTAAATGAATTACTAGTACACATTTTCCCGCCCTGAAACTGCCACTGGAAAAGCTGGCAACAGCACCCAATTAGGTGAAATCCAATTATTCTCATCCATTCACAAAATTAGCCCGTGGGTTAACAACCTTAGCTGTACATCAGGCTAGCTCTGGATGTTTTGCTAGGTGACATCGCCATGGTTACACTCCGTCTCACAGTCACCCCTTCCCCAGGTCGCTCGGCTCAGAATCTTTGCTGAGCAGATTGGTTCACGTAGGGAGGTGACACAGAGAGAGAAAGTAATCCCTGGTGACAGACTGGCAGGCTGGTGGAGCGGGCGAGCACGCAACAGCGGCGTGATGGGAAAACAAAAGCTTCACGTGTCAGCGGCTGAGATCACATTAACCTGAACAAGCAGCCATGGAGGGACTGCCACACTCACTTGGGTGTCTGTTCCACTGGATTTTGATAAACCACGTAGAGAAGCAGGGTGCAGTAATTGACAAACACACATATTTTACTGTTACGTTACAGTTTTGAGCTTTTATTTCAGTTCTTGTGTAAATCAAGCAGAAGCAGTTTGCCCTTGTGTTGATGCTGTTTTATGCAGTTGTAGAAAAGCGTTTCTCTGGACTTCCAGGAGCGATCCGTGGGGCTGCAATCCCAGTTGAGCTTTGTTCCACCCTCCCTTCACGTCACCTGTTACTGCCCTTGTGATACATTTGATACATGTGGAAAAAAAATCAACACTGCCCTCCGGTGGCTCTGACTGCCCTAGCGTTCAGATCAAACAAAAGAATGAATGACAATATCTGTCTGATTTCAATTTTGAGAAACATTTAACTCAAACCCTCCTGCATATGCCCGATCCGAGTGTAGAGAGTTAACGGAAATGCCAGGATGTGGGTATGCACTTGTGTCTGAGAGCCTGTGAGTGACAGTAATGGGTGCACAGGGCTCAGCTGGGACCTGGATGATAGGTCAGCGATCCTTGTACAGCAGGTAGCATCAGCTGGCCTGCACCCACATCTCTTTCATTTGTGCCCTGAGCAGGCACCAGCCAGGGAACCAGGGTCACTCACAGGTGACTTACACTGGATTCAGCCACAGATGGGGCACAGCCACCAGTGTGTGTGTGTGAGTGAGTGTGTGTCGATGTGTGCATCTGTCCAAATACTATATGTGTGATTTGTGGTGAGGAGGCAGCCATCACGTTGTATCAAATCACATCTTTAGTTGCACCCTTCCCTCTCTCTTCTTTTTCAACCGCTACTCTCTCTCACTCTCACTCTCTCTCACTCTCTCACACACACAAACACACACTGCACTTCCATTCGGTTAGTGTGTTCTGTCAGCAGTATTGGTGGGGATTCCCTGGAATCAATTCAAAATAGGGGGAGTACCTACTAACACACATAACACACCAGCACACAAACACAAACACACACACACATTCCTCACCACAGGGAATGAAAACTGTAATATGAACTCAATCTTGGTCTGAATGAAAGCCCGTAACAATTCATTTTCACCACAGCAGCCAGTGTAGTGGGTTGTTGTTCCTCTGCCATGTTTGTCACTGCCAGACTCTTTTTTTCTCTCTGCGATTACGCTGTAAAGTCAAACAGTGTTCGTACGTGCACGTCAAAACTGAAGGAAATTAAACTTTAATGTCTTTTATGGCTACATCAGTAATACCAGTGTCGTATTACAGCCTGAAATATTAATGCGATGAAATCATGCGTGTTTGAATTCATGTTGAACAGCTCCATGACAAGCACCATCACTGATTTTAAGTCCTTTCTTCTTCTGTGCCAGGATCTGTCTGGCTCCATCGACGATCTCCCCACCGGGACGGAGGCCAGTCTGGGTTCAGCCATCAATGCCGGGGGTTCGTCCAGCAGCAGCAGCAGCAGCCAGGGGGAGCAGGGAGGTGCTGGTAACCAGGGACAATCCCCGTTCTCGCCGCACGCCTCCCCGCTGCTCCCGGGCCAGAGGAGCGGGCCCTCTCCCTCCCCCGTGGGCTCGCCGGCTGGCTCCACTCAGTCCCAGCATTCCCGAGCGGGCTCTGGACCCATCTCTCCTGCCGGCGGAGTGCCAGGTAGGGAAAGAATACCTCTACACGACACACAACACATCAGAAAAGTGGGTGTGATCAGAAACATGTCGAGCCAGTTTCCTTCCACGTCTGATTCAGTTCAGATCTATTGTTTGAAAATGGTTGTTGGGACATTTCTAAGGCGCTGATGGAATCTCACCGTGTCTCATTTAGCACTCCTTAGATTTCAGCCTTGACCTTTGCGTTTATTCGGTCATTTAAAGGCTTCAGCCCGGTTTTTAAATGTGTGCATTTAAAGAGGTTTTTATAAAGGTCACAGGGTAAATTGACCCTGATGCAAAAATGGTGTGTATAGATCCACAAAGAGCAACATATCAAGATTTACATGTTGGTTCGCTTCCCATTAGTAGCATGGCCGTGTCAGGAGGTTTGGAAGCAGTGACTCCTACTGGCCGGTCAGGGCGCCTGCAGGTATAGGAGTGTCTGATCTGGGGTGTTGTGATTTCTCTCCCATTGTCTGGCTTTAATGCCATCCTCCTCTCTGTTTTCACGTCCAACCCACCATATAATCCATCCCGATCAATTTTCATTCCGCCGGTTCGAACAGAGGATGAGGCTGAGTGCACATCGCGCCAAAGACCAAATAATATCAATCCAGGATGTCTAGACTTTAATATCTGCGGCCTGTTTCAAATCCTAGCCGAAGCCGCGGAAGAATAAAAAACCTCGGTGCAGAACTTAATGGGATGTGTCTGGTTCGTTTTCCTCACAGGTGCGTGTGTTTTTGGACTTGCATAGTCAGGATTTGTTAAGTCTAAACTCCTTCTTTTGGGAATTTCACAACATTTACGTCGCGCTGTGTTAACGAAAGGAGATTGAGGAGCCGCGAGAGACTTTGCACCTGATTTGTATGTTGTATGGACCTCTCCCTCCACCTCTCCCTCCCAGCTGAGGGTCTGACCGTGTGTCGGCCCTCAGGTTGTCAGTCAGCGTGACGACACGGGGCAGAACGTGCGGAGTGAGATCTCCATGCCAGTTATCGGATATTGTCCTTTTTTTCCATTCTTTTTCATACAGCCGCTCACTGGGATGATTGACGCTAATGAAAAAGTGGGACATCGTGGGGTAAGGGGGGGTGTGAGGGTGTGTGTGTTTGTGTGTGTGTGGAGGGGGGCGGGGGGGGGGTGTCTGCGCCGCCGCTCGTGCCAAGAATCATGACGAGAAATCCGGGACGAGGCGGCAAGGACGGAAGCAAAACCGAAACTGATGGCTGGGACGTGATTAATAAGAAAATATTTAAAAATATTCCCCCGTGCCAAATAAATGTTGATAAAGCGTGGAGCGGCGAGCAACATCTGCCGTGTTTTAGCGGCGCCGCACTACAATCAGTTTAAATCACATCAAGGAGCAGCCGGGCTAGCAGAGACGCGCCGGAGCTAATGTGGTTAGTCTGATTACAGAGCGCTCGGCTCCCCAACACTTCATCACAAGTTAGGACACTTTGGGTAATGTTGCTGTTTCAGTCCGGCACAAGTCAGTGAGTAGAGGAGAAGTGTGTGTGTGTGTGTGTATCCTCAATATTCACACTTCTTTTGACCTTCTAACCCCAACACACCAGCTCGCATTTATTGAAAGCATTTTTAAATAAGCATTAACACACACACACTATCTTCTTCTCTCGCGTTGGCGCTCTCATTCCAGCCTCGGCTTCACACACACACACACACACACCGCCAACTTCAGATTTGCAGGCGGTTTTGTGCTCATGAGTCCAAGCAAAACACACCAATAAAAATAAAAATAGTGTTGGCACAGCCTGTTTGTGTTTGTGTCTGTGTGTGTCTGTGTGTGTGTGTGTGTCGGTGTGTCTGTGTGTGCGCCTGTCACCAGTCAGCTTGTCTCGGTGGAATGATGCGACACGTCACACGGCTGAGTGCTCACGGGACACACGTCACCGTTGACAGCGGTCAGATGAGACCAATTCCATTGTGTCATCCTTTCACCTGGCTGTCACACACACACACACACACACACACACACACACACACACACACACACACACATATCACACATCACACATCACACCACACCAGGCTGTGACAACACACAATACAGCACACAAGCACACCCACATATAAACTTAACATTTCATAGTTCACACACGCTTGGACATAAATCCCCTCTATTACCGCGGGTTTGCTTGGGCGTCAGTGCAGTCTGCACGTGTGTGTGTGTAGAGGAGCGAGACAGAGAGAGAGAGAGAAGAAGAGTGACAGTTCTCCAGCCTATCATGTACCCATACACTCGCACAAATCTATCTTGTCGTAGCTCCACGGCACACCTGTGCTTCCCTCGTCTCCTCACACACTCTCTCTCTCTCTCTCTCTCTCTCTCTCTCTCTCTCTCTCTCTCTCTCTCTCTCTCTCTCTCTCTCTCTCTCTCTCTCTCTCTATCTCTCCATGAAGCAAATCCAATACACTGTAACATTAGCCGGGCCTCTCCTTGCTATTTGGATTCTCTCCCGGAGCCAAAAAGGCACACAGGGCCAAATTGATTTTCCTGTTGCGCTAGATTTGTGACAGTCGAGCAGAAATCACATTGCTCAACAGCCAAACCCCCCCCCCCCCCCCCCCCCCCCCCCCCGCCTTCCCCCCCAACCTCTTCCTCCTCCTCATCGTTCACACACACACTTTCCTCCTCCCAGTGTCTCCGAAGCAATTCAGAGCATCCTTGCACGAGACGTTTGGGGGGACGAGGCAGACAGACGCTGGTCTCTTATCCGGATGGATGTGAGGCAGGACGGGAACGTTGTGGCGTTCCGGCTTCGATCGCGGCCTGCGAGTCGTGGGAGATATAAACAAAGTCAACCAGTCAAAGAGGAGAACGCTGGCTTCTGGAAACCTCAAAGTCCCCCTCCCCCTCCCCCCTCCCTCCTCCTCCTCTGTGGCTTCCTCAGAGCCGGAGTTCCTCAGTTTGTGTCGTCTCCGAAATGTCATTTTGTGTTAGTGTGTGAGAGCGTGTGAGAGTGTGTGTGTGCTTTTGATGGAGGAAACAAAGTGTTGGGCTCCGAGTGTGTGCACGGTGCGTCACGGTTGAGGTGACAGCTCTTTATATGGTTGACAACCCGTCAGCGTGGCGTCACTTCCTGGTTTTTGTTGTGTGTTCGTAGCGTGTGTGTGTGTGTGTGTGTGTATACCTTCTGTCCTGGGTTTGTCCTCAGCGACGGGGCAGAGCGGCCTTCTTATCTAAACAAAACCAAAGATCCCAATTAAGCTTTTTGTTTTGTGAGAATTTTAACCACTTAAAAATAAGTGGTAATCTTGGGCGCCTGTCGCCATGGCAATTTGTGTGTGTTCAGTGTTTCAACTGAAGGCCAGAATACAAAGTAAACTAGATTATGACGGGGCTTTATTTCTGTATTTTTCAGATCTGGTTCTTGTTTAGTGGTATTTTGTGCGTGTGGGTGTGTGTGCGTGTATGTGTGTGCGTGTGTGTCTGTGTGTCTGTGTGTGTGTGTCTTTGAAGGCCAAACACACATTGTGCAGCTACTAATTGACACAGAGCACATCCACACTCCCCATGGCCCAGCTTGTTCTGTCTGCTGCAGAAAATCACAAATCTCTCTTTCTCTCTCTCTCTCTCTCTCTCTCTTTCTTTCTCTCTCTCTCTCTCTCTCTCTCCCCCCTCTTCTCTCTCCTCCAAGGTCCTCTGAGGTCCATTTAACAGCTCCCGCCTGGCCTCCCTCTTCTCTCCTCCCTCCTCTCCTTCCTCCCTCCCTCCCTCCCTCCCTTCCTCCCTCCTCTCCTCACCCCTCTGTGTTTTTTTTTCCTAAAGAGGTGATTGGAGCTGGCGGGCGAGCGCTGGTGAGAGTTTAAGCTGTTTATCTGCGCTCTGCTTCGACTGCTTCCAGGGCCTAGAAGAGAAACGGACAGAGAGGTCAGGGCGAGTGGAGGAGGGAGGGAGGGCGGGAGGGGAGGAGGGGGAGGGGCCTCCTGTCCGGCGCCTCACCCGGAGCGTCCTGTCCCGCTTCACATTCTCTGCCTTAAATCATCCCCGAACCAAGCCTGTGTTTTGCATTTGCTATTCAAAGAAATACATATTTATCAGTAATTATGGTAATGAGTGTGAAGCGGCGCCAGTCTTTGCCAAACTTGGAGGCCCGCGAGGCCAAGCGGTGCCTGCGAACAGACCCCCCAGTGAGAAACGCAAACGTTCAAGCTGCAAAATATTGGACCAGAGAGAGACGCCGCAGGGACGCCGGAGCCCAACTTACTGGAGATGCCTCCTCCACTGGTGGAAGTTATGAGTGTGTGTGTGTGTGTGTGTGTGTGTGTGTGTGTGTGTGTGTGTTGTTGTCTTTGTATGGCGCCTGGGCGAGTTTTGTAGTCGCACCACTCCTTAAAGAGGCTGTGTGGTGGGAACAGCGCCTCTGGCTCCCCCCTCTCTCCTCCCTCCCCTCTCCTCTCTCTCCCTCTCATTATTTCTATCATCCTCTCTTTCTCTTATTTTCCCTCTTGTGTCTTGCATTCCCTCGTCCCCACCCTACCCTTCCCTCCCTCTTTACCTTCCCTCCCTCTCCTCCCTCGCTTCCTACCCGTGTGTTGCGTCTCCTCGTTGGCTCAGAGCGTCGCTGCAGCTCGGGCCTCCCACTGAGGAGCAACGCTTGAGTTTTCCCATCCACATCTCCTCCTCCAGCTCTCTTTCTCCTCTCCTGTCCTCCTTTCTTTCTCTCTCTCTCTCTCTCTCCACATCAACCGACCCTCCCCACCGCCGCCTCCTCCCCTCCTCCGTACGCGGCTCCCACATGTCTCTCCTCCTCCTCCTCCTCCTCCTCCTCCTTCCTGATGGCTGCTCATGTTGGTAGTGAAACAGCAAAATGCCCTCCCAGCAGGCATTATATTCACAAAGCACACCGTCGGCCAAAACACGGGGAAAAAACACGCCCGCTTGCTGCGTTAGCCGTTTACAGAAATCCCATTCTAACTCCGCCCGAGTGGAAAACCCTAACTGGAGCGCGGTGCGCAATTATTCTCCCTCCCCAGCACCTATTCTGCTCCTCTTTCTCTCGCTCCATCTCTCCCTCGCTCTCCCCCGCTTGCTGTTTTTTTTAGCTTAAGCTGCACTTTTGCTTTACTTACAGTTGCTACTCAGCGTTGGAAGTAATGAGGACCTTGGGAGAGCGCTTGTTTTGCGAGCCAGCGCAGGCCCGCACTCGTCCCCTACAGGGAGAGTTAACTGGCATTAGCCCCCGGCTCGGAGAGGCATTGACTCGCACCCATTGAGATCTAAACCACCATTATTGGAGCCCGCTGTTTATCTGCCTCTTTCCCCTGAAGACGTCGCAAGTAGGGGATATTGCCGAGGTGTGTGAATGAGACTGTGTGTGTGTGTGTGTGTGTTTATGGGGTGGTGCAGGTGTGTGTGTGTGAGCATTTACAGCCTAAGGGGTGTATTAAGAGATGGTGCTGAAGCAGCCCTTTCTCTGTATTCTACTCTGCTCTATTAGCACACACTGCTGTTACCTCACTTTAGCAAAAATGGACCCCACTGCTTCAAGGGGTCCGTTTTTGTAAGGGTGTGTGTGTGTGTGTGTGTGTGTGTGTGTGTGTGTGGGCAAGCAGAGGTAGTCTTGCCTCTTTACATGCATCTGCACACGTCTGCCTCGCTTTCATCAACAATTATTAAAAGCCTTTTCACCGACTCTCAAGTTTGACGTTTCATTACTGGCATCACACACACACACACACACCCACACACACTCACTCATACACACACACTCACACACACACAAGTATACACAGTGGCTCCCGGGCCCCTGAAACAAGGCAGGGATATGGCCAGGAGTGCTTCCCCTCGGCTTTGAACTTCCCTGGTATCCACGTTTGAAAAAAAGCTTCAAAGCTCTTCGTCGCCTCTCTTCAAAGCGTTGCAGCGATGCTTCCATGGGGCCTCGCGGAAGTGAAATTTTAGAAGTGTGTGTTGGGTTTTTAGCGAGGGAGCATATCTCTAAAATATCCAATGAGCTGCAGTTACGTTTGGCCCCGGTGCATTGAATCATGGGAAAACGATTGGAAATGTGCCA
This sequence comes from Genypterus blacodes, assembly GCF_046128005.1. Taxonomy (NCBI): domain Eukaryota; kingdom Metazoa; phylum Chordata; class Actinopteri; order Ophidiiformes; family Ophidiidae; genus Genypterus; species Genypterus blacodes. The sequence continues at coordinate 973,484 of NW_027466916.1, forward strand.
TAGAAATGGAAATGGCGGTGATTAGAGTCTGACCCGTCCTCATGCTGCGTATCCTGACTTTCCAAGGCTGCCGCTGCCTTTGAAATCTCAGTTTTACATAGAAACATTTCCACAGCTGCACCTAAACGTCTCACGTGTTGCCGCAAATGACTCGTGTTGCGAAAAGCGAGCACAGAAACGTAGAACTTTCACACACTCACACCGCCACAGCTTCTCCCAAAGTATTATTTAATAACCATAAATTGAAGTTCATTTTCAGTCGAGAGTGTGTGTGTGTGTGTGTTAGTTTGTGTGTGCGTTCGTGTGTGTGTGTGTGTGCTCAGCAGGGTGCAATTGGAGGTGTAAATTGCAGATTGTGGGTGAAGATGGAGGGTGAGGGAGTGGGACAGCAAGATACCGCCATGCCACTGACTGCCAAACGTGTTAATTGTGTTACAGAGCACACACACACGCACACACACACACACACACACACACACACACACACACACACACACGTATAAACATGAAAGTAGACATGAATTTTCTAACTTACCAGCACAGACATACACACACACAAACACACACACTAACCATAACACTTGAATACTATATAAAGATAAAAACATGTAAATGAAAACATACACACTCACACACACATAAACACACACACACACACAGTAATATTTATCATACATTAATACAGTGGCACAAGCTTACAAAAGGCTGGACGCCCACACACATATGCACAGTGGAGAGGAAGAGGAGGACAGAACACTCAGTAGCACTTTGTGTACAATCAACAACCAACAGCCTCCAAATCTATAGATCAACCTTTGTCACAATGATTATGTTCAGTGTTTACGCATTTAAATACACACTAACACACACACACACACACACACGCTCTAAAGGTGAAGCCACTCTATACACCCCTCTCTCTCTCACACACACACACACACACACACACACACTCTCCTGTTGTTGGCGAGTGGCTGCACATCAGAAAGACGCCGAGGTGTGTGAATTATTAAGTTAACCGTGGAGCTCGTTTGTTGTGCTTTTGGACATAATCACCTAATGGAAACCTTGTTTAAAAAAAGGAGAGGGAGAAGAAATAACGGTGGGACCAGATGGTGGAAAAGAGAGGGAGAGGATGGTTGTGAAGTAATTAGAGAGAGAGAGAGAGAGAGAGAGAGAGAGAGAGAGAGAGAGAGGGGGCTACTATCATATTTTCTTCAATCATCTCTTTCTTCATCATGTTCTCTCTCTCTCTCTCTCTCTCTCTCTCTCTCTCTCTCTCTCTCTCTCTCTCTCTCTCTCTCTCTCTCTCTCTCTCAGGTACAGTATGTTAAGTGTAGTGGAGCATGGAGGATGTGGTTGCCTAGAGTCACACACACACACACACACACACGACACACACACACAAACACACAACATAAAGAGTATATGCACAATAGAGCCCTAAAAAGTGCAGTGTGTGTGTGTACAAAGCCTTCTCATATTTGTTGGTGTGTGTTGTGTTATCTTACACACTGACATTTCTCTCCCTGCCGCCACATAGTAACACACTAACTAATCGAATATTCTCTCTTTGAAGCAGTGCTGCTGCCGGATCTATTCGTGTGTGTGTGTGTGTGTGTGTGTGTGTGTGTGTGTGTGTGTGTGTGTGTGTCAATGTTACAGCACACATCCTATGTGCGTATGTACTTAAATGTGTGTCTGTCCCTGTGTGCTCCACTTTGTTTATTTACACTTGTTTGTGCAATTACTTTTACGTGTGATTGTGAGTGTCTGTGTATTGTGTGTGTGTGTGTGTGTGTGTGTGTGTGTGTAGGCGGCATGGAAATGTTGTTTATGCAGTTTTATGCAAAGCAATTATGTTGACTTAATTGGGTTTGTTTATGTGGAGAGTGTGCCACCTCCAGTCATGTATTACTGCTCTGCACTGTGGACAGACAAGTCACACACGCACACACACACAGTCGCACACACTAACAAAGCACACTTTCTCCTGCATGATTGAATAATGTGGAGTGTTTCCTGCGTAATAAGCGATTTATATTCACTCTGGGTTCTAAGGACACTGCAGACGCACAGCAGCAGATTGTACTTTATGATGAGCGAATAACCAATGAGGACTCTGAACACTTTGTCTTTTGTAGCTGTAGATTAATTTTTTCGTACTTCTTTGTCGACACGTCATGCCACGTGATTGGAAACATGCACATCGAAACACCTAGTGCACACTGAGTGCAAACGGAGTTCACACACCGCTAAAGGGTCAAAACCGATTGAATCCATGGAAACGTTTACACTGCAATAAAGTGTTAAAACAATTCTATTGATTATAGGAATAAATACATTATTTCTAAGTGTTGTGTTTACACCATAATCAATATAAATCGATGTGGGAGTACTCAGAGGAACACTCTTTGACTCTGCGGTTGTAAATTGATTTATTCAACCATGTAAACAATCCATCAGTGTATCATCGGCGTATCATCGGCGTAAGCGCATTTCCTCATCTGCCGTTCTTCCTCTCCTAAGCCGGTTATTCAACAGCAAACTGTATATCTGTGTGTGTGTGTGTGTGTGTGTGTGTGTGTGTGTGTGAGTGTGTGAGTATACCAGCTGATTCAGCCTCAGCCGCTTCCTATCAGTGCAGTTCCATAAAGCAAACCAGTTTCCCTCCCTCGTCTCTGCCTCTCCTCATCGTCTCGGGTCTGAATCTACAGATAAAAAGGTTAATTTGCCTTCTCTCTCCTTCCTCCGGGCCAAATCAATCGTGCCTCAGCCTCTGTCTGCCATTGTCCTAATCAGAGCCTCAACTCGCTATTGGATTTCAATGGAGCCGCCACAGCCTGTAGACCCGCACAAGCACCCGATCGATGATCCTGAAATGGCTCCGGTTTTTCCTATAGGGGATTGCTCCGGTTTGAATGCGCACACGGGAAGACGGCGCAGGCTCCAATGACTTGATATGTCCTCTGGAAGCGTGTGTGTCGTTTAGCTAATAGCGAATTCCAAACAAGTCGATGTATCGTGATGTTGTCGATCCCTCGGTCAGTGGGCGATGGTGGTGTTAGTTTGGGATGGAGCCCTCTCATCCCGACGCCCTTGCTCAGAGAACAAAGCCGGGGGATCTTCGGTCACGACGGAACCTTCAGAACGTTTAATCTCGACTTTCTCGTTGTTCTTCTCTTTGTCGCACAAAGCCTAGAAAAGTTTTACAGTCAGGTAACTTTTCTGCTATTGAACGGAATGAAAAGAAGGATAGAAAAAAGAGCCTTCAGATTTACATTCCTTTATTATGACAATTATTTTACTCTCCTTTATTTTTAAAGCGCGGCTGATGGAAAGTGAATATAAAACATTTTTGTATTGACCTTGCTTTCCTTCACAGAAGAGAATTGAAATCAGACAAAAGCTTTTCTTCATTTGGGACCAAACTGACAACTTTAGTAACAAAGACTGTTTCCTTTGATTGTGTTCCATCAGCCGCAACTCTAAATGTGTCAAACCGGGGCAGGAGGGTCTTCGCAGTCTCTGATGACTTTGTGTTGTTTTGCAGGCTCCAACATGGCTCCTCAGACCTCTGGGAACGGAGCAGATGGCACACACCCTCCAATTACCCGGTCACCTATGGCTCAGGAGAGAGGTGGGTGTCCAACACAAGCACTTTGAGACACGGTTATGATGCGCTGATGTAAGTGGGACCACTAATAAGCCGAGCACAGACCTCCTTGTTGTTTACAGTGTCGAGCTAAATCAAAAGACGTGTAAGATTTTCCTAAATGAATTCCTGCGTACGACCTCACTGCCTGTATCACACCCAGATCACTACATCATTGAACACACACTTGGACAAAGAATGCTTTTGTGACTGTGTGTGTGTGTGTGTGTAGGCTGAACAGGTGCGCACGCAGAGACGGAGCGTTCCGGGGGGTTATAACAGACCTCGCTGGTGGCCGTCGTAGGCCGTGGGAAAAACGTGGTTAAGCACAATAACAAGTGTATCAGTAAAAACATTTGGTCGGCTTGTCCCGGACTTGTTGAATGGGAGTGTTTGTTCTCCTCAAGTTTACGCTGCTCAGCTTGTAACGTGAACGCTTAACCGCCAGCCAAAGGGAAATTGTTTCCAGAAATGAAAGGTCCCTGAACAAAAACATCATCCGCACTGCACCGCAAAAAAAACAGGAAAACATCTAAGAATGGGATATAACCTTAATGGAACGACTCTAATGCTGCCGCTCTATCACCCACCAAAGACCAGTTAGGGAGAGAAGGGAGAGGAGAGGAAGGAGGGAGGGAGAGGAGGGAGAAGAGGGAGAGGAGGGAGGGAAAGGTTATTTGCCAACATGATGAAATCAAGCCAAAGATTTAATGCCGCTCTCTAATGCCGGTAAACCCTGAACCTGCCCCGGTCCAATCCAGGAAAACACAGCGTCGGTTAACAGGCTGGCTGCTGTTTTCACTGTAGGATTAACAAACACAATCACACACACACACACACTTTACCTCCCCAACACACACCCCACTTTGCTCAAGTGCCCGTCTCTCTAAGAGCCTCTCTGCTCTCTTCATTTCCATAAATCCGCTGAATGTCCCTCTTTTGCCCCCCCCCCTCTCTCTCTCTCTCTCTCTCTCTCTCTCCCTCTTTCCTGCTCTCTCCTTCTCTCACCCTCTTATCTCTCCTTCCCTCTGTCTTTCCCCCTCTCTCTCTCTCTCCCTCTCTCTCCCTCCCTCACGCCTGGCAGCCTGTTGTTGTTGTTGTGGTAGTCGTCGACCGGCTGAGAGCTTCATTCACTTTACCAGAAAGAAAGGCTTGTGCGTGTGTGTGTGTGTGTGTGTGTGTGTGTGTTGGGGAGGGAAGAGGGAGTGGGAATGAAGCACAGAGAGAGAAATCCTTGAATGTGTTATTTGCTTTTAGCACTGTCTGCACAATGTTCCTCTCCCCATCCATTTTCCAGGCAATTTAAAGTGCGGTATTACACACTGTTTTTTTCCCTCCTCCTCTCCCAGAATCCCCTCACCCTAATGGAAGCAAAACATTACAATAATGTCCTCGCTCCTTAAACCCGCCGCTCGCAGCCTAAGCACTTTCAGGCCCCAATCGCTCTTTCCCTCTGTTGCGCTGTCTCGCCCTCCCACACACACTCTCTCTCTCTCTCTCTCTCTCTCTCTCTCGCTCTCTCTCCCTCTATCTCTCTCTCTGTTGGCCTCTGTGTCTTTGCCATACACTCACACGGCCGTTTATTGCTCTTTTTCTCTGCTATCTCCCCCCACACACACACACACACACACTTTTTGGGTGCGTTTTATCTCCCTGCTCTCCCCATACGTTTCCCTTGGCATTATACAAGTATCAGCTTGCACTCTTCAACTCAGTGTTTCTCTAAACTCCACAACCCGCCAACAGGATCGGCCTGCGCTCGCTCATTCAACAGGGCGGAGAGCTATCAGTCAAGCGCATCCATTTTAAGCTAATCTGTAATATTGAATAACTCCAACCCCTCCGCATGCTCTCCCCCCTCTCTCTCTCTCGACCTTTCCCTGCTCGTGGTGGATTGGGAGACCTTTCTGTGCGGTTTAAGAGAGCGAGTCCCCGGCGAGGATCTCTTCAAATGTCAGTTTGAATGGTGGAGGCCAGTTTGGACCTGAGAGGGTTTGACGCATCTACAGACAGATCCACATAGAATAGAAGAGAGCAGAAGCCACGGTCAAGTCTGCCATCTTACACATATACATAGCATACACACACACAGATGGATTTAGATCTGTCGCATACTTACAGGTCAAGATGTCTTGTAGGGGGAGACAGGACCATGAGACAGGGGTCATCTAAAGCATGGGTCACCTGGCTAATGGGGACAGAGATCCAATCACACACGAGCCTGATCACCCACGTCATGATATTTCATAAACAAAGCGATGACATTTCTTTGACTTTCTGTGCTTTCACATTTCAGGTTTCATGACGAACATGCAGAGGAATCAGTCCGGCTCCCAGTTTGCCCCTCCTCAGTCCGGACCCCCCATGTCCCCTCACCCCTCACCTGGGCCCCCATTGTACCCTGGCATGGGTCCCTACTCCCAGAGCGGCCCCGCAGGTCCCTACGGAGCTCAAGGGTCGCAGTATGGACACCAAGGTAGGAGCTTTTGTGCCTAAAGTGGTAAAAATGTGTGAAATTCAGTTAAACATTGGAGGAATCTTGACCTACCTAGTCTCTCCACACAAAACCTCAGTGTAATTCCTTCCAGTAGGATTCTGCTTTCGAAGGACAACATTGATAGAATGTGATGTTGTTGTTTCTTCCTGATATTACATTATGGTGCAGCCTCGGCCTTCTAACCTTGTTTATTTGTATTATTTAATAGTCTGTGTCTCATTGAATGAACTCATTCATATAAGTCATCTGTCCATAGTCAAATGTGTGGAGTGTTACTGAAGAGTTTGGCCTCAGATGAGAAAGCCACATTTTTCGTTTTGATGGATGTTGTCCCTGTTTCATACTCACACTGGGCCTTGACAGCTATGTCGTTGGTTTCAAAGGGTGAGTTTGAAATGAGGAATTGAAAACAGACTCTTATCCACCCTCTCTGTCAGTCTCTCTCACTCTCACACACTACAAACACATGACACACACTCACATGAACACATTCTTCTCTCATCCTTTGCATTAAACCCGGTTTGAGTCTGAATATTCATGAGGCACTTGAACCCTGCTCTGCCCTCTCGACCCTGCCCGTGATAAGATTATGCGGCAGCTCCAGACAGACAAAACAGACTGACACCGACTCTGCTTCGCCCATTAAATGGTGATGTCGAATCTCTGTCACCGTATCACATTTTAATATGAGTCTCGCTGAAACAGGGCCATAATCATTTAATGTCTGTAGAAGGAAATGAGGAGTTGTTTCTGTAGCAGTGTGAAACATAATTGTCTTTGGCGCCGTTCGCCATTCATCATTCCCCACAAAGACGGTATGAAGGCCTCCGTTGGTGCCAGATGATCCGATAAGCATCTGAAGAGCACTTTCAGAAGATGGAAACGGAGGGGCCTTGTCCAACAAACCGTGTGTCGTTTTCCAAAACGAAGAGACACAAGACAGTTGGGAAGGACTCAGTGGTTGCTATGGTGCTTGGGATGGTTGCTATGATGATTAAGGTGGTTTCTACGTCACCTACTGTGGTTCTAGGTTAGTTTCAATGGTGTTCTGAGTGTTTACCAATGCTGTTGCTATGGTATTTTGGTTGGTAAGTCAGATTCAGTCAGTCAGAGGCCCTATAGAGACAAAGTGTTCACACATCACTCAATGTATGGATTTCTGTCAGGATGTAATGAGGGTTTCAGAAAACTCTACAAACTAAAGTGAGATGTACTGTCACTCTGATTGTTTGACAGTCGTTCTTATATCTCTTAACATCTCTTAGATAAATATATAATAATATGTTATCGACTGATAGACCAACCAAAGAACCTAAAAGCATCATTATAGTGATATTTCCTGTCTGATCTGCTGTAGCTTCACACTTTGGCTCAGTTCTCATGTTCTCTTTAGGCCCTATAGCTGTTGCCCTTCAATAAACCCTGACATCTGCTATTGTAGTTAGTTTTCTCCCACCAGAAGAAACATTATAGTATTTTTGTTAAATGCGTTTTAAAGTGTCACCTTGATAAATGTATCCGTCCGTGTGTGTTTTCCCAAATTTACGCCACCTCCCTCACATTTGCTAATGTTGATTAATAGCTCTAATGCATTTGGTATTTGGCCTCTCTTCTCCACCCACTCTTATCTCTTAATGTGACTTTGGCTGTGCTGACAGCTAGTAAGCAAAGAGAAAGGGAGAAGTAAAATAAATAGAGGAGGAAGAGGATGGGGGGGGGGGGGGGGGGGGGGGGGCAGCAGCCTGGAAGAATCTGCGGCAGACGAGTATGAAATCTCACTCAGATGACAGCAGAGATGTTTTCATCTGAGACTGAAAGAGTGGCTCAGGCCTGCTGTCATCTCCACGCAGATATATACAGTACAGTGTATCTGTGCATACACGCTTTCAGATTTAATACACTCGCTATTGAGCAGCCTGCTCCTGTCCTGCATTAGTTCTCCAGAATAGACAGCAGTGCAGTAAGTACCTAAAAAAAGTGGCACTTTTTGAGCGGCTACATTTATATCTGCACACAAAACTGCCAAGAAAAAGACACAGGCGGATATGATTTCTGTTTAACTTTCTGCAGTGCCTGTCTCTCCCTCTCCTTCTCTCTCTCACACACACACACAAACCTAAGGAACCTTACACACGCCATACAACCTTTACAACTGTTAGATCATTGCACTCTTGGCGATACATTGTGTCTTTGTGTTCTATGTTTGGATATCTTGATGTCGTCGTGGTTTCCAAAAGACGTGAATGTTCAGTGACAGGGGTCAGAAAGGACAAAGTCTTTCACCAGGAGGACTCCCTGATGAGTCTGTCTGCTGCTTCACACAAGAAAACACACACACCGACAACGGCACGCACATGGAAAATGAAAGACGAGCGCAATCATACGGGATTTCCTTCTTTTAGAATGTTTCACTTTAACAAGCTGGCCCTGTGCATCGTCTCATTTCACGGGATGCATTCTTTCCTCGGAAGGACATTATTCTTTATTGTATTGTAGAACAGACAAAAACAAAGATCAGTAGAAGGAATTAATCCTGGCAAACGAACCCTCCCTTTCTCTACAGCGTTTCCAGCATCCTCCTACATGCGTCTCGTCCAGTCCCAGGAAATGAGACACACCTTTGGCCTCACCCTCATCCCTTAGATTCCTTTCTGCTTTAATCCTATCCTGATTTAATTCCCGGCCCTTATAAACTCAATCCTAGTTTGAATCACAACCCTTAATGATAATAAATTCCTTTCTCTGTCTTTGCAAGCTTAGCATTAGCACTCAACTCCTCATTTGTGCTACGCTGCACATCCTGTCCATGTGTCCAACAGCACATTCACATGGCCTTCGGTGCAGAACCAGGGCCCCTGTTCTTAGGGGGCCCCGTCACAAGCCTGTTTGGGGTGAACAGGGCAGACAGCTGCTGGTCATTGTTCGTTAATGACGGCTCCATCTGCTTCCCTTCGCTCTCCCGAGCGCTCCAGCAAATTAGCCGCTATTAGCCAACACGGAAACGCACTCCAAGTTCCTGAACTCTGCGCTGTGTTTTTCTTGGCTTGTCTGCGTGTGCTGGGAGAAAGCAGTCCTCGGGCCTTTAAGAGGTGTGTGTGTGTCTGTATGTCTGTGTGAATTTAGTGATCGTGCTCACCACACTCTTCAACAACAATAACTTATACTTCAACAAGAAATTAAAACAGTCTGGTGTTTGACTTTTTAAGGCAAAACATCTGTAGTGCAGCTCAGAGACATTGATCCTATCAAACATAAAGTAATGGAGATGTTTTCATACAGAGAAAGAAGCTGCACACACACACACACACACACACACACACACCATATTTAGTAGTTATTAGATCTCTGAGTAGTTAAGTCCAGCAGGGGGCAAATGGGAATGATAGAAAGTGGATAGTTTCTGTGTGAAAGCTTCCTCTTTAGTCTTCAGACTTTGCAGGACTTACTGAACAATCTTCACAGTGAATGTTGCAGATCTCTCTTTTAAAACAGGGATAGGTCATATGCGACACTAGCTGTTAGAATGAGCTCGACAGAACAAGAAATATGTGGAGAGTGAGGAAGAGTATTTTTATTTCTGGGCGTAAGTGGTAAATCAAAGGTTTTCCTCCAGACAGATGTACAGTCAAACCCGCCAAATCTATCTCCCTTAATATTTCCCGACAGTAAAGATGAAAGCTGTGGAGGTGAGTGCAGCACTCAGTATTTCAAAAGAACTGAAGATGGCAAATGTTTGTGTCTGTCCTCAGAAAGACCTCCTTATCCAAAGCTACACTGCTAATGATCTCTGCCTGTGTGGATATCAGGCTCTCCTAAGGACTCAAATGACTCCAACAGCTGTTTTTGAAGACATGCTCTTGGATAAGTTATGGAGGCAGCATGTTCGGAACAGTGGATAGTCACAGAGAGGAGGAGGAGGAGGAGGAGGAGGAGGAGGAGGATATCATGCCATTACAGGAAAGAGATTTGGAGTCTGCCTCGGCTCTGCTCTCTCCCACCCGGCACACAGCTCCCTCCACCACACTCCCCCCCTGAGGGGTTAAGCACTCTGCTGGTAATGACCATGCTTCAGACAGCACTTTTAAGCCTTCCTGCTTTGCCGGAGCTGTGGTGTAATTCACCCCCCCTCCAAAAAAAAGCATGACTCAAGCCAGCGCCTTGGGTAGAGAGACAGGGGGGTGAGGTTTTTTGGGGGTTTTTTTTGGGAAGGAAATTGACAGTGTGTGGAGCTCGGAAGCCCCAAGGCGCACCCCATCCCTGCTTAGCCTCAGACACCCTGCCGAGGGAAGGTGCTGAGGTGGCTGCGAGAGGATGTGGGGGCCTGAGGCGAGAGAAGATGCTGCGGGGAAAAAAATCCTCCGTGCTAGCAAGTCATACATCTGGTATCAACTCTGCAAACCTGATTTTCCTTAAAGCAAGCAGAAAAATGTGACACCAGGGATGATTTCACCATGCTGGCCCAATGGAAATGACCAGCGTTGCAAAATCAAGGGGTAGCGCTCGAGAGTTGAGGACTGATCACTTTTCCGAGGACTCATTCCTTGTTTATCCGTGTTTCTTCCTTCTTTCTTGCTGAAAAAAGTCTGATATTACGTTCTTGTGTTTGTCTTCGACCACTTGTGATCCCGCTGGCGCCCCTGTCCTCTGCAGCTGGAGCATGTAGCCCGTGTAATCACGTCACGGATCCAGAAGGCGTGTCCGTGCGCCATCATACCTCACTTGACTGTAGGCGGGAGTACGGCTGCCTCGGCTGTTATGAGCCCAGCCCGTCCGGTTTGCTGAGGAAGCAGTTGACGGTAATCTGCTCGGTCACACTCCAGCTCTCCTGCGGGACTGCAGGGATTAAACCCAGCACAGGATATAGCATCCTCCCAATGCGTGACCGTGCCGGGAATTTCCATGTAATTGTGAGCGAAGCACCGTGAGCTTCCCTTTTCCCTCTCCTCCACTCCTTCGTACTATAAATACCACCTGCACTCCCTGAAGGCACCACGAGCCCAAGCAACAGCCAAGAAACATCAAGCCACATGGTTGTTCAAGGGGACTAATAGGAATCGGCATCTTCCTCCTCACACCCTTTGTCTCCTCTTCTTCTTGATTGGTTTCAGGTTTATGAGCAGAAACCAAAGTAGATGTATTGTGCAGATTTGTACACATGGACACCTTTGGGATTGAATAGGATCTTCTATCAAGTAGCAACAAATACTTCATCCATCATCCAACTCCCTCACAAGGGCCTTCAAAGTTTCATCTTGTCATTTTAAAGTTAGCAGGATGCGATGATAAATCCAGAGAAGGCATGGATTTGACTTTAACACCTAGAATGTAACTCAGTCATTGTGAGAAGTGGGTTAGTGTGCTCTCTGTCCTTGAAGAAGCACTGCGGTGTGGCACCAGTCCTTCAGGAGAGGAATCATTGTTGTCAGAAGACTCATCGGATAGCTCAGCATCAATCGAGCTCTACAGCTACTCTGTCTCCTTATTGTCAGCGAGGTAAACACAGCCAGGAGGAAACATTCTGAATGGTGCAACATCACAGGCGATAAGTTCTTTGACTGCATCATTTCTCCTTAATGACATACCTTCAGCTCAGAGCTCTCGAAGCTCTGGCTCAGCATCCACCTCTTTGATGTTGGCTGTGGTCTCATGGAAACTTTCAGACATTTACTCCCACTTTCTGGACTTTTAGCAAATCTGCCAAAGATGGGGGAAAAACTCCCAGATGCAGGCTCTCCAACTGGGACTGTGTGATATAAACAACTCCCCAGGAGGTGAGCTGGAGCCTCAGTCAGACAGCGCCAAGAACCACAAAGTGTCCACCCAGGCTATTGAGAATGTATGGCAGGCGGCCATGACATGGGGCTGAGCAGCTGTCCAAAGAGGGCTGAGAGGTCTCAGACTGGGCTCTTTTTCAGCCGCTGCAAATTGTCCACCCAAGCTTAGAGAAGGGAGGATGCGGGACAGAGATTCCCTGATTTTCCACAATAGCTTTTTTTCCCCCCCATTTCAGCTTAGTACAAAAATATAGGCAAATTAAAAAGAAGTCTATAATGGGAACAAAGCTTGTTTCTCTCTTCCTGCCATATTAGGATCTGAAGCCAAAGAGTGTGTGTGCTCTCCATGACATAGTAGCTTTGTTAACTCCCTAATTAATGATCAATGCCTCCTAAAATCTGTCTCGCACATGTTTCTCACAAAGCCGAGGTGACCGGCTAGCGCTTGGGCTGCGATGAGAGAAATGGCGATTGGCTGAGTTTACGGTGACATCATGAACTGTTGAGACCAATCAGCCAAAAATGTATTACGTCGGCGTTACCTGAAGTGTTGATAACCAAGCTGAGTGACGAAATGATAGATCCGGTCCAAAGTCCAAATATTCTTCCATCCCATCAAAAGAATGAAACACTTATTTGATTAGCTATTGTTACCATTAGCCACAAGCTTTATCTATGAATGCATTTAAGGCAAGCAGATGGACAGAAATACAAACACACACACACACACATGCTCAATGTGCGGTGTACTTATCCTCCCGTGTTCGTTAGCAGGCTTCTTTTCTTCCTGAACGCTTCCCTATCATAGCCCCAAAACCCTTGACAGGTGTCAGCTGCACTCAGCTCACCGACTCACCAAAGCCTCCCCAGAAATAATCCGCCTCGTCTTTTCCCATCTCCCACAGTAGATTTCATCACAATTTCTGGACAAATTCAACCGGAGCTGCTGACTTTCATGGGAAACATTTTTATCTCGCAGGGGGGCAGAAATTTTTTTTTCCCCCTCTTCCTTTCCCTGTGTCTGTCTGTCTTCCTTTTTCCGCCCCCACCCGCTCCTGCTTCCCTCCCGCTCTCTCCCTCTGCTGGACTCGTAGGCTTATGTCATGTGGAAAGTGTCTCCACTGAAGCAGCTCGAGGACACGGAGAAGGCATTTCCATTTTTGGAGTTGGTTTTCTCCCCCTCGTGGAATATTGTCATTCAGCTTTCCACCGTTTGAGCGAACGGAAAAGCCTTCAGGTTTTAAAGGGACTTGATCCCCTTTTCCAGACATATTCTCAGAGGATTAAGCAGCGAGGCCCTACTAAAGCACCCTTAATCAAATCAAAATAAATACCTCCCTTCACAATGGAGGATGCCACATTTTCCATTTCTGTTTTGCTGGGGATTTGTCCCAGGGAGGGACCCTGTCTGTGAAAAAGGCCCCAGCGCCTGCAGAGGGAACACAATAATGTAATGTGCTTTGAGTCTGTGTGTGTGTGAGAGAGAGAGAGAGAGAGAGTGTACATTTTGTGATTGAAAAAGTAGTGATTCTGGTTCTGCTCTTATTACAGCTGGTTCTGGAGTAGAGCTGGGCTTTTAGAGTCAAAATGGAGGGGTTTAAGTGCGCCTTAGGAAAGCTGCTGGCATTGTGGCCGTGTGGCACTCCAGGGCAGAGAGAAAGCATTTGCTGCAGATTAGAGCGCCTCTCAAGTGTTTCACAAAGTCAGCCTTAAGCTTGGCAATTGTTCTCCATGGCCATCCAGGATCCCTACAGTTATGAAAAATGTCACCCAACCACACCCGTGTCAGGGACAATGTATGGAGAGCAGCATGATAGTTTTCCCATTTCCACTACAGGTTGTCCAACTGGCTGTCACAATTTTTCCTCTTCACTTTATGTTCCCCATTCCTCATCTGTCACAGGAATATTTTCTTGATGGATGAAGTAGTTGTATGTGTCACTGCTGTAGGAATAAGGGCATCATTTGGCAAGCACATGATAAACACTCTCCATTCCCCTCAAATGAAGTGATTCACACCACCCATCTGTGTCTATTTCACAGCAGCCATTTCAGGTCCCTCCTGGTAAGCAGTCCATCAAATTCAAGTAGGAAGTTATAAAATCTCAATGACGGTCAGTACATTTACATGTGTGCTGAAATGTTGATTATACCGCGATAAAGGCAATAAATTGCTTTTTTTAGAACGCTGTTTATACACAATGATGTAATTGAATTCGGCATAGATCATAGTAACAGACCTGGAGAGTTATAAATCAATTCATTCAGGCAGGTTAACCTCATAGTGGGAGGGAGACCAGGTGGACTGCGATCACACATCATGTATGTTCAGGGAATGATGCATCTTACTTGCAATGTTACTTCAGCCACAGTTGTTTGAGGTAAAAGAAGAAGCACTGAGTGGAAGCAGCTCATCTCTTACCTTTTGACACTGTATGACTCAGCTAATTCCTATGTGTCTTTACCTAGGTAACTACCCTCGGCCTTCAAACTACAGCGGGACTCCCGGCACCAGCTACAGTGGCCCCTCCACCGGCATGTCCAACAGCTTAGGGATGAACGCCACCAGCCCCATGCACGGCCAGGGACCCGGCCAGCCCATACCTGCAGGACGCAGCCACGGGGCTGCCAACCAGAGCAGGGCGTACCCCTCCATGGCCCCCAGCTCCCCCAGTATGCCTCAGACAGCTGGGCCAGGAATGGGCCCTCCTTCACTGGGAAACTCTAATCGCAAGGCCCAGGAGGTAGCAGCTGCCAACCCCACACACAACAGGTAAGGGAGGTTTGGCTTTGATGTGTTGGATGCCTGAGTGTGTCTGAGTGTAACCGAAAGTAAAACACAAGCATTTCATTGGTAAAAATAAAAACAACAAAAAAGAAAATCTGGTCGGAAGGAAAATCTGTCGTTTCTATTTTGGAATTTAAACCCGGCAGCCTGCCTGTAGTCCATCTAGCAGCCGTACCTCCTCTCTAAACAGCCTAATCGATGGTAAACGTCACTAATGACACAGAGGGTCAACATGGAGCCAGAGGCCGAACTCCAACTGCAGAGCTCTCACTCTCCATTTCCTGATTTTCCTCCTGATTTCTTGACTTTACAATCAACTCTGTGTCTCATACTCAACATCCGGTAGAGTTTGAAATCTTTATAAAAGCTTTATTTATAACTGTGTTGTTGCGCTGTGTGTTTACTGACATTTATTTTTAAAAGGAGGAGGTCACCAGACATAAAAAACTAAAATAGAAATGGTCAAAAAGTCTTAAAAGGAAACTGAAAATGTAGCATTATTCGATAAACAAAGCAAGTAAAATAACCTTGGCATGTAAACGTAGGAATGTGTGTATGTGATGCTTCCAAAATTGATCTTGGCAGAGACATAAGAACCTGAATTGTGTTGAATTCATTTGGTGCGGCTGCAGTTCGCTAAAATCTGGAGCCAGCAGCATTTCTGTGTTCCATCACTGTCGGCGCTTTGATTTTCACGCCGCTTGCTGCTTTTGTGAGTGACTCCTCTCTGCAGGGTCGTCTGCAGGGAGTCTGGGTCTCCTTTTTTCCCCCCTGAGTGTCTTTTCTCCTTCAGGTGTGCGAGCAAGAGATCATTCTCAGGGCTTGCGTGCTTCTACGAGTCATTTGTAGCCCCGTCCCTATTCCCACAAATCTTATAAAGTGCCTGACATTTTGATAGCGAGCAGCAAACATCGAATGCCATTTGTTGCAGAAAGAGAGATATCGGCTGGTGAGAACGCTGCCCGGGTTGAGCGCCGCACTGACAAAACACAAAGCCATGAAAAACAAACTGCTGGTTTGACTGTGAAAACACTAGACACAAAGGTGACACCGAGCAGCTCCACACAAACGCTGAGTACTTTGATGCTATTATGGTGTGTGTGTGTGTGTGTGTGTGTGTGTGTGTAAAGTGACATTATTTTTCCATCAGGGTTGGAGCTTTGAATATATGAGTGTTTTAAGCGTGAGACCGCAGCCCTTTGTGGGATTGTGTGGGCAGTAAACTTTTGCTGAACCCTGCTGGGGGAACTTGTGAAAACATCTTGGGGTGGTTTCCTACGTTTACTCTAATCAGTGCTCGGTTTGTGCCTAGCAGTGCATCATGGGAGTGGACTCTCCTGGAAGGCAGTGTTCATTACTATTATTTGACGATGAAGCCTGAGCCCAGGATGAAATCACAATTGTCTTGTCTTGTTGTCGGCACATCCACAGGCGGCCTCCGTATGTGGGGTCCCCGGCCCCGATGCACCCTCCTTCATCCGGCCCCGCCCACTGGCCTCCATCCCACCCTGCCTCCACCTGTCCAACACCTCCCCCTCACCATCCATCCATCCTACCACCCTCACATTCACAGCACAATAGGTAGGTCCACCGATTTCATGCCAAACTGTGTGTGAATCTCACTCTCCCGCATTTAAAGTCCATTTTATATATGTTGACGTTGCCGTGCAGTAGGACACAATGCGGCAGACATTCTATATGTGGATGTAAATAAATTCAAATGTGTATGTGTGTGTGTGGGTGGGTGTGTTAAGGACACTCATTCGCCCAGGTGTGCCGACGAGAGAAACACCACAACAACACAATAGCTATAGTCAAGTTTGGCAGCACAGCGGTTTGCTCTGCTGTCTCACTGCAAGGTCCAGGGTTCATTTCCCATGTTGCCTCTCCGCGTGGAGTCTGTGGGTTTCCTCTGCATACTCGAGTTGAGCCGTGAACTCCTACGTCAGTGCGCCAACGCAAATCTCCCCATCCCGAGTTTATAGATGCAGATTTGTGTTTGCGTGTCCTGTGACAAGAGGATTCATCATTGTTATTGTAATTGCCATCATCACCTTCATCATCATCACCACCCTAGTCATCATTATCACCACTGACATCTCTGAGTCACTCTCTAATAACAACAACAAGTGAGTGCTTACATGGACACACACACACACTCACACACTCAGGTTCAGGTTGACGTGTGCAGTGCGTTGGTATTTCAGGGGGGCTGGATGTGGACGCGGTGTGGCTGACAGTGTATGTGATTAATGACTTGCGTCGGGGGGCCCAGGACTGCAAACACACACACACACACACACACACACACACACACACACACACACACACACACACACAGCTATGCAAATGCTGTCCGAGGCATTAAGAGATGGCTGGGCTGTCAATAAGAAGTGGCATGACATGATCCCCACTGCTGGGACCAATCAGAGCGCCTGTCAGTCTCTCCTCACCGTCAAGCAAAGACGTCGCCGAGGTGTCGCCGCGGTGTTGCCGCGGTACCGTGGGAGAAGGGACACGGCGTCTGCCTCTCTCTCGCTCTATCTCTCTGTTTATAAATCTGTCTCCTGTGTGTGTAAGTGTGTGTGTGTGTCTGTGTGTCTTCATCTGTTGTTGTTTTTCCATTTTAACACTGATCCATCTTAAACCGCTATTGACTGGGAGAGCGGTAATCCCCCCCCCCCCCCCCCCCCCCCCCCCCACCCATCAGATCAACATTCTCCAAAGTTCGCGGCTTACAGGAGTGACTCCTCTTTGGAAAAATGTGAGGGAAAATTAGCCGTTTTCGTGATCCCTTTTTTGAGCTTTTTCGGTTGATTCCAAATTTCTCTAAAAGCTTAAGTAGAAGGATCCGTGCTGCCTGTCTGTCTCACCCCCTGCGTTGTGTTTGTCTTCCTCTTTCATCCCCATCCATCTCCTTCTGTTCTCTCCTCCTCCCACCTGTTTCTTTCTTTTTCCACCGACTCTCCCAACTGCATCGCCCGCTGCCTCCGTGCAGCTCTGTTATCCTACCCAGACTGTTTTATCTCACTCAGACTTTCTTCCTCCCAATTTACGTTTTGTTCTCCGCCGTCTCTGGCGCAGCCTTGTTATGTTTTTCTTCCTCAGATCCCACTTTTAGAAGATCTGAGCGAGATCAGGAGAAAAAAAATTGGCCTCCGTAAACCAGCAGTTATAGGCTCCAGTACCCAGTTTGCTCTCCAGATCTCAGCGCAGCATTCGGAAACAATCAGACCTCATTCTCTTCTGCCTGAAAAACGAGCTGTTAGCCTTCACACATGGCGGCTTTGATGCTTGGACCCTGAATGAACTACCAGAGCCACCAGCTGCGGATCTGTCAAGTCTCGGGGTTAGTTAGCGGTGATGTCACCGCACTGAAGTCTGAAGAGATTCCCGTCTCCTCCTTTTGCTTCCTGTTTAATCCCCCGTCTTGTTTCCATTTCCCCTTTTTCTCCAGATCCTCAGTCCACATCCCTACCAATATTCCTGTACACACACACACACACATAAACACACACACAGTCCAGCTTCAGTTCTATCACTAAACACAAGGAAGGAGAACAATTGTGATCACACAGCAGGAGAGGATTGTGATGGAATCCTGTTATTATCTATAATGCAAAATATGTTTCTTAATAATCACCACTGAATTGATGATAGGCTAGTGTTCATTCCTCAATTAGCCTATAGCTACTTTGTATCACTACTGGAAAGAAGTTAGCAGCAGCTTGCCATCATTCTTACTAG
Organism: Genypterus blacodes; assembly: GCF_046128005.1. Lineage (NCBI taxonomy): Eukaryota > Metazoa > Chordata > Actinopteri > Ophidiiformes > Ophidiidae > Genypterus > Genypterus blacodes. The sequence continues at coordinate 991,945 of NW_027466916.1, forward strand.
CTACAAACTAGGATTGCCTTCTAAACGCGAACAGATAATTTTTTAAGATGAAAAACAACATTTGACATAAACATGCCAATAAGCGCCCTTTTCACTACGTTATGTTTACTCTGAACAGACTGTGGCTATGTAGATAGCTAGTAGATTAGCCTAGCTGCTGCCATTGTTTACGTAGCAGGCTAGTTGCTAGGCGAGTAGTGATTAACAGTAATGGGACTGTATTTTCTCACTGGAACCTTGAAATTAGTGATAAATTAGTTTAAAATGGTAGCAAAGTACTTATTTGTTAAGCCTTATAATAACCTTTCACAATAATCAGCTGAGAATATAAAGCTTTTGTCTCAACCAGCTGAGTAGAGTCACTTTGTAAATGTCCCCTTTTCACTTTGATCATCATAGATTGGACTTGGACTTATTATGATGTGAGTTTTGAGAACATATAAAGTGAAATATGACTCTTATTTCTTTGCTTTGTGTGACCTAATGTCACAAAGCCTGGCTGATGATTCATTTATTTAAAAAATAGATGGTGTTTTATCTGATTAATATGCCGGAAAATCGTGTTAATTTGATGTTTAAAAGTTTACTTCTTGGTCCGTCAGTGTATCAACTCTGAAGTGCCATGTGGGAATGACAAGCTGTCATTTTGGAGCAGGTACAAGATTTTTTCTGGGGATAAAGGTGCAGCAGAAATTCTCAACTAAGGTGGATAGATGTTGGTCTTTTTCTTGGTAAAGCGAAGAGAACAGAAAGTATTAAAAGGTTTAAGCTTTCCTTGGCAGCAGCTTTGCGAGCACAGAATTGGCTTTTCAAATGACTTTCCAGCACTGCCGGCAACACTCAACAACAGAAATTCCTGGAGCTATAGGAACGGGCTCTGTCGGGGGAGGGAAATAAATAAATAAATAAATAAAACAAGCACTTAGAAGAAGAAGGGGGGGGGGGGAAAGCAGTAAATCAAAGGGAAATTGAAGAGAGAAAAATGTTGGAAGAGGGAAGAAGAGAGCAGAGAGAAGAGTGCTCCCAGGCAAATCCTCGCCAAATAATTCATTTCTGACCTCCTTAGTAAGTAAATTTGCTAAATAAATAAGAACAGCGCTTGAATGTGGAGAACGGGGGATGCTGCCTGTGGCGCTTTGTCGCTCACAGTCTTGGCAGAGCGGCGGAGCGCTCGGCTTTCATTAGATGGGCAAAATAAATGGCTTCTCCTCCATCCATCCTGAGCTGTTTGATGTTTAGGGAAGGAGGGGCGGGAGAAGCGAAGAGTAGCTTTTCTCTGGATTTAATATGTTAAAAGCTGTCCTTTATTTGTGGGTTTATTCTGGTCTGGTGTGTGCGCGTGTGTGTCTGTGTGTGAGCGGGTTGAGTCTGGAGCTTGGAGGAGCTCTGAGCCCAAGCTGCCCTAAGAACAGATTGTGTCCATATATAATTCATGGCTTCCAGCCGATCCACTCCATCCTTCCATCCACCCATCCAGCCGCCTCTCTGCCTCCCTTTCCTCTTCCCTTCCCTCTTTCTTTTACACACTCTCTCACACATCAAGCAGGGAGGGATCGATAGGATGGAACGCTTAGCCATCACGCCGCCCCGGTGCTTTTGCTGCCTTGTCCGGTCCCGTCCGGTTAACAGAGCAGGGAGGCGTCAGTGTGGCCTGCCACTGTAAATGAAGGACAAAGGCGCTGCCACGTCTAGCGAGACACCGTCGGCTGGTTGGCTGGCACCTCGTAACCATGGCATCCCCTTGGCAACGGCGCCCAACCCGCGCATGAGCACAAGGACACTCTGACACAAACACACATACACACACATACGTGCACTGCCCATGGTGTGAGAGTGGCCTTCTCTGACGCCCTTCACACATGTGGACTGAATAGCAAAAGGAAGAGAAATGGCTGCGTAGGACACAGGACAGATTTAGGAAAACAAAAGGAAAAAAGGAGGGAGGCAGCGAAGGAACATGGCAAAGTGAGAGCTTGAAAAGAGAGGAAGAAATCATCAAAGAGCAAGGGATGAGAAGAGGGAGAGGGAGAGCGAGGGAGTGGTGCCATTAGAGGATAGAATGAATAGAAATACAACAGAGCAGTAGTTTATCACTTTAGAGTCTCTCTCTCTCTCTCTCTCTCTCTCTCTCTCTCTCTCTCTCTCTCTCTTTTGCTCTCTTGCTTTCTGCCTTTTTGTGTGAGTGTGTGTGTGTGTGTGTGTCTGTGTGTGTGTGTGTGCTCTTACTTCAAGCTCTACAGGCCCTGAGCTGAAAATACGCCCCCCACTGGTCCATCGGGGACCTGTGCACACCATCCAGGCTTCTCCTCTCTTCTTGCCTTTCCTCCTCCATTCTCTCTCTCCATCTCCTCTCTTCTGCTCTCCACCTCCATCTTCCCTTCCCACCTTTCTCTCCTCTCTCCCTCTCTCTCTCTCTCTCTCTCTCTCTTTCCTCCATCTCTCTCTGCGGCAACAGGATGTTTTTTTTCCTTTCCCTCTGCACAAAGGTGCCCGAGAGCGAGATGAATGCGCTGTGCTGTTTTTTTCCCGATAGCGGCACATGCATATATTAAGTGTGATTAAACGCTGTGCGGTGCCTCCATCAAGTGCTTTCTAATGGGCTTTTTTATGACATGAATTAGTCATAATGGGAGAGCACAGTCGGGAAAAAAATACCTCCAACCACTGTTGTTGTTGATTTAGATATTCCAGCGTTCACATGAGAGCTTGTGCTTATATTGCTTAAGGTGGGCGAGGGGCATTTCACCATATGCATAAACAAGGTATGCATGCATGTATGAAATAGTTTCTCTGCAGCTTTACCAGCTTTTTGTGACTTTGGAGCTGAATTCAGGGTTTGAGCAAAGACGAAAACCTAAATCTTGACTCACGACAAGGTTTTTTCGGGAGACGTAGGCAGCGACGATGAAGACTCCACACACACACACATACACACACACTGCTCGTAATAGGAGAACAGGGGCAGATAAGAGCTTGGATTTGGTGCTCGCTTGTGTCTCTGCCATGGAGCTCCAGCCTGCACTGCGGCCTCCGTAGAGGGATTACATATGTATCATCAGCCGTGCTCTATGACTAATTACATCTGTGAGATGAGATTATAGGGAGGTTTACCAAGCCGATCCCTCCTCTTAGGCTATCTGTATCGGATCCAACATGAGGTATTATATGTGTCTCTGGGAGTGTGTGTGTGTGTGTGTGTGTGTGTGTGTGTGTGTGAGTGTGTGTGTGTGTGTGTGTGTGTGTGTGTGTGTGTGTATGTGAGACAGGGTGACGGATTCCACTTAGCGAATAATCTGGAAGACATAAATTTTAATAGTATTTTTCTTTTCGACCACAAAAACAAAGTACTGCATTTGCGGCCATTTGCTTGTCCCCACATCATCCTTTTATCCTTCCTTCCTTCCTACTTCCTTCCCTCCTTCACCCCACATGGCTTGCTCACTCTGACTCACTGCCTTTTTGATGTGGTTGTCCAGGAGATAATCTTGAGTCAGCAGGAGATAGACTAAATTGTTCCTAACACGGTGTTCCCTTTCAGCCCCGTGTCACTGCCTCCACACACACACACACACACATGGGGCGTGCACACACTCACACACACGCGCATGCACTGATGGCTCGCATTCAGCAGGTTGCAGATAAGCCCTTCTGATGTCACTTGCAACACCATGTGATGAGAAGCCGGGCAGCTGAGGGAGGGAGATTGAGCGGGATTGATTTCTGCAGTCGCCATGGCAACAAATAACATGATCCTCTCCAAAAGCACACCTTAATTAGTTAAATTATGACTGGGAGGAGGGGGAGGAGGGGGGAGGAGGAGGGTGCAGCGACAGGAGATTTTTCCTGTTTGATGTCGTACGTTCGTCTGTAATCCTTTGAAAGGCCTGTTTCTGTTTCCCAGGGACGTGTTCCGCTCTGTGTTTACATTTCATATGATGACTTACACGTATGCATGCCGCTTGAGTTTTAGTGCAACAAAAAGCAAAGAGTTTGGCGACGACAGAGAGGATTTAGTAACGTCTGTTCTTCTGTTGTTATCACACTTTTTCCTCTCCACAGCCCGTTGAGATTTGAGACTGGATTCCGCTAACACTGTCTCTCTCCCTCTCTCTCTCTCTCTCTCCCTCCCTCTCTCTCTCTCGCCCTCTTGTAGGCCGGGCAGCTACCAAAGCCAGGCGAGCACCATGGCCCCGTCTGTCCCCTACAGCCAGCCAACGGGCAGCAACAGTTCAGCCATGAGCACCTCGCAGGCTCCAGCCTACAATATGCCGCCTTCAGGTACATCTCAGCTGCTGTAAATGCCAGCGTGTACACTACGTTTCAGCTGCCAGTACAATATATATATATATATATATATATATATATATATTTCTTATTCCTTATGTGATAGATATTTATAAATAAAAAATGTAATGATTTTTTTGGCAGAATTCCATCTGAACTAGGTCACTGATGATATTTTTGTATAGAACTCAGACGAGAGAGTTCACAGGTAAACTCTCAGTATTTTAACTGACACATGGAGGAATGACTCCATCTGCTCAGCATCACAATGGACAGAATAGGATGTAAAATGAGGAAAGGCATTCTGTTAAGTAATCTTTGACTCCTCCAGGATGAGGAAGGCTTTGCGCAGAGCTACTTAACGTTAACCCTTTACGTGTTTACATTAAATTCTCAGCCTAAACAACTCAAAGCCATTCAAAGAGGGAGCGAGCTGCAGTGTTTGTGTTTCCTGTTTGCCAGCGTTCCAGCGGGCAAAGATTAATGTGCTGCATCCCATTTTCTCTCAGCCCTTCACCCCCCTGCATTGTCACTAAACATCTCAGAGAGCACCATGGCTCCTAAAATGAAAGACACCTTTTATACACAACCAAATATCAGACTGTGTGACATTTGGAAAACTTCAAACAAATTACAACGCCAAGGTTCTTCAAAACTCATCTAGTTTGCTCCAGGGCACTGTAAAAAGCCATTAATTTTCCTAGTGCGCCGCAGCCCGCGAGGGAAGCATAAAGAGGGGAACCTTGTAGCCAAGGACCCCTGCTTTCTGTTCATAAGAAAAATGCAGCTGGCTTTATGAAAAGTAGACTTAAGTATCTCAAATCTTCAATTAGGAATCCGATGAAAGTACACAAATATTTTTTGAAAGCTGTAGGACGTCTTCTTGTCAGCCAGCGTCTCTTAAGTATCTGAAGAATGTGTGAGAACTTGCCTGATTTCTCTCAAATTGAGAACATGCAGCCAACAAGGTTGAAAGAGCTGGCTCACGTTTAGTGCTCGCTTGCTCGCTCTCTCTCGCTCCCTCTCTCTCTCTCTCTCTCTCTCTCTCTCTCTCTCTCTTTCTCTCTCTCCCTTGCTCTCTCTCTCTCTTTCTCTCTCCCTACCTCTCTCTTTCTCTCTCTCTCTGGCTCCCTCTCTCTCCCTCTCCATCTCTTCAGCAGCTGTCTTTTTATGCTTTTCTTTCATTTTGTCCCTTTTATGATGAAGGGCCAGAGTTCAGCGTGTCCTTGAGAAGCAATATTTCAACAGCAGGAAAGCATTGACAGTTTTTCATTGTTAACAACTTTATTTGTCAAAATACACATGTCGGTGAGATCGGTCTAAGTACGGTCTAAGTTACCAATATTAAGTCGTCCACAATGGGCCTGGATACAAACACAGATCTGAATCACAGCTAAAGCAAGATTGTGGCGACAAACCCAAAAACATTGAAGAACCTAACTTGTGTAGAGTTCATCATGAGTGAACTCAGCGGTCTCTCTAGTTACTCAGCTGACCGGTCTGCTATCAGGCTCATCCTCCATTAACATAACTGACCTTATAACACTTAATGTTAACTATCACCCCTGATTTTTCCTGGTTTTTCTGGTTGAAGGAGCCGTCGGAATGCTGGGAGACGGGATAATGAGCCCTGACGGAAAACCAAAAATGGACCTCAAAGAGGAGAGCGGCGGCGCCAACGAGCCTCACAAACCAAAGGTCCTTTCCTGCCTCCTTTCCTGTCCCCTTTTTCCATTCTCCCCCCCTCTCCCCTTCATCTTCCCTTCATCTTCTCCAGCTTCCCTCGCTCCTTTTTGTTTTGTTTTGTTTTTTTTCTGCTCCACTAATGAAGCCAAACCAAACCTGATCAGCGCGCTGCCTCAGCGCAGTGGGCCGACTGCTCTGCTGTTTTCTCACCATATTTAATGATTTGTTTAACATTTACCATTTCTAATGTTTTCCTCGCATTGTTTTTAGCCCCGAGCACTTTCTTCTTGCTGATGTTTTGGCAGCAAGAGAGAGAGAGAGAGAGAGAGAGAGAGAGAGAGAGAGAGAGAGAGAGAGAGAGAGAGAGAGTGACAGAGATAGAGACAGAGCGAGCAAGAGAGAGAGAGAGAGACAGCACGAGAGATAGAGAGAGAGAGGGAGGGAGAGAGAGAGAGATAGATAGAGAGAGGGAGGGAGAAAGAGAGAGAGAGAGAGAGAGAAAGGCATCTGCAACACACACAAGCACGTACACCCAGAAATATAAAGATAAATGAAAGATCTAACACACAAACAAATGCACTCTTTCTCTCTATCTCTCTCTCTCTCACACACACACACACACACACACACACACACACACACACACCCCAATACACAATGCTGACTTCTCATTTTGCCACACAATTGCAGCTCAGCTTGGCTCACCTCAGCAACAACAGAATTCTGCTCTTTGCTCCTTTCCCACCCCCTCGCCCCTCTTTGTTTTTGTTGCACACCTCCCCAAACACACACCACACACACACACACACCCTATATCACAGACACGTACACACAAACACCCCTAAGTACACATGTACACACCTCCAGCCCACACACTACACGTCTCTCCTTCCAAATCCCCCATCTTTTCTTTTGCTGATTACGGTACTAGAGCCTTTTGAATTATTTAAGACACTCAGAGCAGCAAGAAAGACCCCCAGTGCTCCCAAAAGAGATGATCTGTCTGCAGGAGAGAGAGAGAGGGAGAGAGAGAGAGAGAGAGGGAGAGGGAGGGAGGGAGGGAGGGAGACAGAGTTTGCTGACATGTGCATTCTGTCACTGAAACACACACCTGTGCACAGACCTGAAGCACAAGCTGCTGTTCACTTTTTTATAGTGTCTTTCAACACACACACAGTCCCACACACACACAAACACACAAATGGACTGATAGAGTATAAGCTCAATCACGCGTTGTGTACATCCTATCAGGACACACACACACACACACAAACACACATGCACCTTTACAGTTAAGCAAACTACAGGAGTTGTAAAGTACACAGACAGGCTGCGTTTAACAAAGTAAACTCCACACATCAGACACAAACCTGCACACACGTAAACAATCTGCAGCTGAGCTCGGATCTTCAGTCGCTCTTTGGGTATTTGTGTCAGTTTGTCCCACTTGTGTCAATCTTGAATATGAATAATACAGAAATTCTTCTGTTGGCAAGACCTTAATGAAGACAGCTACTTTACTTTGTGGTGAATTGGTCTGGAGCGCTGCAACCAAAAGTGCAGATAAATTGAGAAAATACAGCAGAAAGCTACAATATAGTTTGCAATTAGCCTTCTGCAGCAGCTGTAATGTGCTCCAAATGTATGTTTATTCTGTGATAATATGACATCGCAATATATAATAACTAATCTGCTTCATCTCGACCTTCATGAGTCAAGTAAATGCTTCTGACTGCTCCGCTTTCTTACATTTGTTTCTAATAATGTCTGTACAATACTGCACTCCATTACTCCTCAGATATAAACACATCATGTATATAATATATGACGGGATAACAAGCTTGTAGACGTAACAACACATGTCCTCCTCCTCCTCCTCCTCCACAGCTACAGGACGGCTACAGTAACACAAACAGCAGCGGCGGCTCACAGCAGTGTGTGTCCCAGCCGGCCACCCCGGGCGGGGCCCTGCCGGTGCCCTCCCCCCTCTCTCCCAGCCCGGCCAGCCTCTCCTCCTACCACGGCGACGACAGCGACAGCATCAGCAGCCCCCCCTGGCCCCCCAAGACCCCATCCAGCCCTGTAAGGAGAGGATTAGACCCTCTGAAGAGTTCTTGTTTGCATGAGTGGATGAATCTAAGACGTGTTATTAGGATTGATTTGTGTGTTTATGAAGCTGTTTTGACGGAGGGATTAGTTGATCAAAAGCCTCCTGGGGACCACAGACTTGACCTGGACTGGAGCCAGACGTTGTTGCGTTGGATTAAACTTTGTCCTGCTACGTCAGCTTGATGGATGTGAATATGTTGTGATGTAAACAGGCTGCACGCTAAACGGGACGCTCTAAAGAAGTATTTATTTTGACTGGGTCATTCATCCAACACCCTGCTTAGGAAGTGTAAATATGGGATGAAATTTTAATGATTCCCATGTGGCGAGTAGTGTGTTGTAACAGAGAAAAGTAGAAGTACAGCTTGAAATAGTAGAACGGCGCAGTCCATGCAGTATTAAACATATTTTTCCTGTCGTCTTGCTCTCTCTTTCCATCGCTACCCAGAAAGCAAACCCCAGCTCCAGCACCGTGAGTGGGGAGCGAGTGGCGCGGCTGTTTGAGCTGGGCGTGGAGCCGGAGAGGCGCGGCTGGGTGGAGCGCTACCTGTCCTTCATGGAGGAGAGGGGCACCCCTGTCTCCCAGCTGCCCGCCGTGGGCAAGAAGCCGCTGGACCTGTGGAAGCTCTACATAGCCGTCAGAGAGATAGGAGGCCTCGCAATGGTACGATCAATGAAAAATAACCCATACGGGAAAGTTATTTTTCTCCACTACTAAAAGTCTTTTTTTGTAAAAAAAGTACAGAAATCGAGAGAAATCAGCTTGTTTTTGGAATTTCCACAGACATGGCAGTCCCTATCTATTAAGGACAAACAAGCCTAGACCAAACTTGCCAGGTTGTAGTAATATCTGGACTTCTAAACATCTCTCTTTTATTCAACCCTCAGGTAAACAAGAACAAGAAGTGGCGTGAGCTGTCCACCACACTGAACATGGGCACGTCCAGCAGCTCTGCCAGCGCACTGAAGAAGCAGTACATCCAGTATCTGTTCGCCTATGAGTGCAAGATGGAGAGAGGAGAGGAGCCGCCGGCCGACAGCAGCAGCAGCAGCAGCGGCAGCAGCATGGCCGGAGGAGACAACAGGAAGCAGGTCAAGATCCAGCCACCGTCGCCTGGTAAGACCTGATAACGGACTGGCTCACCGGTTGGTTTTGCGACTCCGCGCTCCCATCCGCACAAAGCCGTACCTCTGAATGCGATGCTGAGCCGCTAGACGCAAGGCTGGAGGTGATTAGTGCCTTGCTTTAGTTCACCGTTGGTGCCTGATGGCACCGCTCAATGGTCTTTGCTGTCTAAAGGTCCCTGCTGGTGAAGCTGTCATTTCTGCCAGACAAACTCTTGGTGAGTGGCCAACGCTCCGAGGCACAGTGAAGAACAGAGTGAGGCCCCAGCGTTCTTCAAAAGAAATCAGATGAAACGGCAAACAGAGCAGACTGGTCAAAGTGTTCTTCAACGCTGTGCTGAAGAGTTCTTTTTCATGCCCGTCCAAGTCGGTCATTGACCCAGAATGGTCAGAAATATCGGTGACAGAGGTGTACAGTCGGAGTCGGAGAGGCGTGGCAGTGTTTTATTATCTGTTACTGCTCTGAGATCTCCTGTGGATCGCAGGCAGTCTGACAAATGACAAAACTCTTTCGTCTCTGTGCAGAGGCAGTGCGCCGGCGTCTAAAATGCTCTATTGATGCTTTGTGTCACAACACCACAGCATCGTAGCAAGCAGATGTAACACTAATTTTTTCAAAAGTGACAGTTTGTCTGATGTAAGAAATGAATCAGATGAGAAATCTCCTAAAAGCTTTATTACCATCAGTAAAAACGTTTACATTCATCATTAGCAGAACATAAGAATAGACTGATCATACAAGTGAGCATTACACAGTTATAATGAAACGATTCTTAGTTTAATCAAGGCTATGATATGATCACCACATGTACCTGAGACGTGGCTTTATTTGATTAGAGTTCTTCAGGGGTTAAGTACCATTATTTTAGTGCAACACCATGACACTTTTTGTTTGTGTGTATCCGTTGTTCACATGGTGTGTCTGTAAGCGTAATTATGACTCGAGGATCAAGGGAGGAGAGTGAAGGAGAGGGAGCAGCACAGAGCGCTGAGGTCGCATCTCTAATTTGCAGCGGAGATGAGAAAAGTGACCCCAGCTTTTAAATAGAACATCAGAGCACTTCACCTGCCTGAGACACTGCAGATTGCTTTTCCCGGCGGGTGGAAAAGAGCATCCGCCTTCATTTACACGCGCGCAAACATACAGAACACGCGACCCACATGCACAAAAAGGAGTGAATGTGTTCTCCCCCTCTCATAACACATTATCATGCATAATTCAGCTCTATCTCATCTATTCGGGGGGATCGAACCTCCTCAATCTGGCAGAATCTCATTTTGCCAGCTGATGGGAGTGTGGTTCACTGTTTACATGTTCAGGACACACATCTCATCTTTTCTGTGAAATATAAATAGTCAATACTTGTAATATATTTATATCTGCTGATAAAATATGATGAGCTCATGACTGACTAATGTTATCCTGTACAAAACCCAAATATATAAACCTTCAAATCATAAAAATCATCAAAGCTACATTTAAATCAGTATTACAACTTTTCATCCTTACCAAACTTCAACATCAGAAAACATTCAAAACTCAGCTTTGGTAGTTTTTTGTTCATTTTGTATTTTCAAAACTGTAAATCAGAATCAGACTGTAACTTGTAAAACACTACAACATGTTTCAAAGTCTACATACTGATGCATTTATCTTAAGTATATTAGCCAATGTATAAACCTCTGGGTAGGTAAAATTCTCAGCCAGAATAAAAAAAGTGTTAAATACCAAAACCACATACGCCAGAAACATCCCCATAAATTTCCTCTTCATACCTCTGCATTAATCTGCCATCTATCCTTGAAGTGCAAACTGCCTCACTGACACCATGCCAGCCTATATATAGACTGACAGCTCAATGATGTCACCGAGGGAGCTTGTCCAGCGGTGGGTGTGTATGTGTGTGCGTGTGTGTGTGTGTGTGTGTGTAGCGATGTTGGGCTAGGGCGTAGGGAGTGATTAATGAGGGCTGGAATGTAGAACGGAAACAAACCTGACCTCGCCATCACCTTTCATTCACAAAACTGGCTCGGCTGACTGACTTTTTTTTCTCCCCTCCTCAACCATTACCAGCACTCTGGATTATGTCACCCGCTGACACACAGGCGCATGCACACTCACACACACGCACACATTTTTTTCCTCATTGCCGCCTCTTTCATTCTTTTCTCCCTGTAAATGTGGAGCAGGGGGCACTCGAGTTCACGCTCTCCTCCGTCTTCATAACCTCCTCCCCCCCTCGGTATTATGTATCTGCCTGTCTGCCCGCCAGCATCTGAGGAATGGCAAACTCTTAACCTTGGCTGACCTCACTATTGTTTATACTGGCCCACATGCCTCTGTGTGTGTGTGTGCGTCTGTTTGTGTGTGTGTGTGTGTGTGTGTGTGTGCGTGTGTGTGCGTGTGCGTGTGTGTGTTTGCACGTGCGTCTGAGGAGGGCTATCCCAGGATGTGAAGAATCCGTAATGCTCGCTGCCCCGTCTATGCCCTCTCTCTCTCTCTCTCTCTCTCTCTCTCTCTCTCTCTCTCTCTCGCTCTCTCTCTCTCTCTCTCTCTCTCCCTCTCTTCCTTCCTCCCTCTGTCCCACCCCTGCTTATCCTCTCCCATTATCCGCTGGGAGAACCACCCCTCTCCGTCGCTCGCTCTCTCTCTCTCCCTCTATCCCTCTGTCTCTGATGATTCAGAAACAGGGGGTGTCGTTGAATAATTCAGAATTAGCATGAATTATTAAAGCTGAAGTCTTCCTCTCTCTCTCTTTTTTTGGGCTGTGGAAACGTGTGGTGCAGGGGGCCACAGAGGCTCCTCCACAGAAAGGCTTTTTACTCTAAACGCTCATTAGGATTCTCTCATATCCTGTCTTTCTCTGTCTTTGTCATCTTTTTTGCTGGAACGTTTTCCCATCTCCCTTGGTTTTTATCCGGGTGGGTTTTTGTGTGTTGGTCTCCCACACTGCTGCAGTCCTTTAATTTCCTAGTCATTTGAACTGAATATGAAACGGAAATACGGTGTCATAACAAAAGAGTGCACTTACCTCATTTTATCCTAGTTTGGGGTCTGTGTGAATTGATGTTTTGTAGTAGGAGGTCAGGTTTTGTCAGGTTCCAACTAATTTAGCTTTGTCCTAGTGCCTTAATGTTAGAAACACTCACATGCACACACACAGACACACACACATTCTATCTCTGCGTTTACATCTGTGCCCTAAGGCTTAGCCTCTCCATGAACCCCTCGTGAAGTTCATAGCACTCCTGGAAAAAAAGCCAGTTAAACCGTCTTCAAAGGGCTTCCAAATAAAGAGCTGTTCCTCGCCTGCCTGTGAGTGGGCAGCTCCTTGGAGAAATCATTCTCTTCTCTCCTCTGTGTCCTCTCCTGTCTCCTCTCCCGTCTCCTCTTCCTCAGCTGGCCCCACTTTAACAGTCCCTGTGTTCCTATCTCCGTCGCCCTCATGTAGGCCAACTGTTTGCCTGTGCTCAGTTCTCGTACAGAGCGTCACTGTTGAGTTATTTGGCCTAAAGTCCAAAGTTATCTCCCTAATACAGCACCTTGCTGCAGAAAACGCCCGCTATGGCCCCTCTAACTAAAACCAGCTTCAAGATCCTATCTGAAGACATGAGGGAGCCCTGCGGTGTGAAGGTATTTCCGTTTTAGCTGGGAATTCAGTGTAGCCATAATCAAGCTTCTTCTCTCTCTCTCTCTCTCCCTCTCTCTCTCTCTATCTCCAGCTAATTCAGGCGGCTCCCTGCAAGGCCCCCAGACCCCCCAGTCCTCGGGCAGCAGCTCCACAGCAGAGGCAGCAGGGGATCTGAAGCCCCCAACCCCTGCCACCACTCCTCTGGGACAGGTCACACCGCTGCCCCCCAACAGGTACCAAAGACGTTACTGTCACCGGTAATGGAAATACTGGCAATGCTTTAACTACTGTTGTTACTGCCCTGTAGTAAGAACGACATGGTCATTTCTAGTGCAGTTACACTACACAGTACATCCTAGTTCACTTACTAGGTCTGCAGTAGTCCTGTGGTCTGTAGAGTGGACCTGCATAGAATCACACAACATGATCCATGGAACATTACTGCTTCTCTTCATGAAGTATTTAGATACTGATATGTTCACCTGGTAAGTGTATAATGCATAATTCAACAAAAATGCTCCAACTTGTGAAATAGAACAGTGTCAGTAACCTGGATAGTATTTCCCCATAAAACACAAAATCACGTCAAATCGACGGCATAACATTTTAAGCTTCCTTGTGTCCTCATTTCCTCTCCTCCCTCCCCTCCCCTCATGTAGGAGCAGTGTGAGCGTACAGGACCCCTTCTCGGAGGTGAGCGACCCGGCCTTCCAGAAGCGCGGTACCTCCCTGCCCCCCTCGGCTCCTTACCAGCAGGGCCTCAGCATGCCCGACATGATGATGAGGATGCAGTATGACGCCAAGGACCCCTTTGCAGGGATGAGGAAGAGTGAGTGGGCCCCCTGCTGTGATACCCTTTCACCCAAACACCAAGTCTACACCTGCTTCCCCAACTCCACTGCTGCTGCAGGAAAGAATAGGAAGAATGTTCTGTGGCTTAAATAAACTTTATTTGTTATAACTTGCAACAAGCATAGAATTTAACAGTACCAAATACAAATGTGGACTCAGTTTATTTCAAATGAATAGGTTTTAATTGTAGTGTAAAACAAACAATTCTATATTGCATTATTTCAACTCTAGTGTCTTCGCTGCTGCCAACATTCATCCTAAACCTTTCCACAGACTTAGATTGTTGCTCTTTTGTCTGTCCGGTTGGCTTAAATTATTGTCTCATAGCCATATCTTTCAGATCAGCACAGATGTGTATATTTTAGATGAATAGTTTGTTGGACCACACAGCCCTTCTTCAAAAACACCAGCTCCTCTGATGTTCTTGTAGCTTAGCCTTCGTCTCATCCTAACTTTGTTGTTGCTTTTCATCCTTCTCATCACAACCTTTCATCCTCTCCACCATGCTGAGAAGCACCTGTTTTGACCAACTCATGTGGTTCAGTTTGAGAACAAACAGTAGTTTTAGAAAGGATGGCGGCTCCTCTGAAGGCTGAGGAGAATAGAGTCTGAATGAATAATATGGTGGATGTTAGCTGCATAACAACAGTCCACAGCCTCAGAACAATAGGCTTAATTGTGAAACTTGGTGAATATTCATAGAGTAACAGTGCCACCTGGTGGCTAGCTGAAGACATGGCTCATGAAGACCTTCTGAGCCATGGGTATTTTTTTAATTTATGCTTTTACACAATTAATACATTTTTTCATTGCTGTTATAACTACAAAGGCATTTCCTGAAGATGATGCACTGTGATTGCAATTGCTGAAAGTTTGCTGAAAAAGTGCCTGAAAGATTGAAGCCTGAAGCGCTGACAAATGTGGAAGGATTTCTGTTAGTTACAAGAAGTTACAAGCAGTTGGAGTGACAGCTGAAGCTCAAATCCTTTGAAGCTGCCCGTTGTTTGTAAACAGCAGGTGCAGCCAATTGAGCAGAAACACAGAGCTGAGTCAGTCCGAAGGCAGAAAATGCCTGAATACTACAACTACAACTAGCTCTCACGAAAAAACTGCTATAGCTTTCTGAAAATGGGTTGGACCATGAGAACTAGGTGAACTTCCTGAATGCAGGGATGTATTATGGTCTAAAAAAGGCCAGAAAATAAAATAAAACAGCGAGATGAAAATTCAGGTGAAATTTTAACATTGGTTGAGATGAGAATAATTGAAGACCAGATTTTGCTTTAAGGTAGAAAGAGCAAAAACTACACATCACAGTTAAACAAATAACACATTTAAATATTTAAATTATGTGTTTGTGAAGTGTCAAATTCGTGGAAAGTTTGAATGTTGTCTGTAGGTTGAAGTATGCAGAACTAGTTGTCCCGAAAACCCTAAAGAAGAAAACAGAAGCACAATGCTGTGCTAATATTCTTTACACTTCTTTGAAGCAATCACAGCAATATGTGATGTATTTCTCTCATTTGCCTCATGCTCCACAGTGGCAGGAGCTGACCCCTACATCCCAGGCCAGATGCCCAGTGCTGGAATGCAGGACATGTATGGCCGGCCTCCATCAGCGTTGGGCATGGGCCAGCGGCCCCAGTATCCATATGGGCCAGGCTACGACAGGAGGTAGGCATCTTAAGTGTAATAGTTACTGTATGTCCCCAATATGGTACAGGCTTTATAATAATGGTTGGTGTTATATGATGTGAATTATGCCAACACATTGGATTTGCAATGGTAAGATTTCATGTCTGATTTGAGTGTTGTTTGACTCCTCAGACAGGACCATGTGATGGGGCTGGAGGGGAGCATGGGCCCCCCTGGGGGTCAGAACAGCATGGGACCAACCAACAGTGAGGGAAGCATGTACTCCCCCAGCAGATACCCTCCTCAACAGAGGTGAGGACCACCCGTGTGTTTGTGTGTGTGTAGAAAGTCCTATATAAACCATATATCTTAATACAGTGCTGCCATTTGTTTTCATATGCTCCCTCTTGCTTCTGTTGTAGGCACGACGGCTACGGCCAGCAGTATCCCAGCATGCCTTATGGAATGCATCCGTCTGGGATGTACCCACAGCAGCAGGTGAGAGAGCTTGTCTTGGTCTCTGTCCATATCAGCTGCCGATAAACTGAAAAAAATATAACCAGGACAATTTATACATAGCTCCCCGATTACATTTTACTGTAATTCAGACTTCCTCATCTTCCTCTTCTTCTTCAGGGCTACAAAAGGCCCATGGAGGGTATGTACGGCCCCCCGAGCAAGAGACATGAGAGCGACATGTATGCCATACAGTACACCAACCAGCAGTCTGACATGTACAACCACTATGGTGGTGGTGGGTACTCAGGCCCTGAACGCAGACAGTTCCCCTACCCGTACCCCCGAGATCGCATGGGCCCCACAGGGCAGAGTCCCCACGGCATGATGGGTGGGGGGCCCACTCCCAACCATGCCGCCGACGGCCCCAACATGTGGCCGTCCAGGACCGACCTGGGCTATCCCTACCCCAACCGACAGGGCCCCCCGTCACAGATGCCACCTTATGGCTCAATGGGTAGAGATGACATGGATGGCAGGCCAGGGCAGGACCAGTGGCACCGTCAGTCTCCGTACATGACATCATCGGGCGGCATGCCTCCCATGTCTTCACGCCAGCCCCCATCGTCCTATTCCAACTCTCCATCCATGGTCAACCACCTCCCCAGAGCACCCAGCCCAGGAGCCTTCCAGCGCTCCCTGGAGTCACGGTTGTCACCCAGTAAAGCACCGTTCATGTCAGTCATGAAGATGCCTAAGCCTGGCATGGCCATGATGGGCTCACAGGGCGCCGGGCCAATGGGCCATTTCCCCCCCAACCTGAGGAGGGACCTCAACTACCCTCCAGGGTCAGTGGAGGCCACCATGCCACTTCTCAAGCCACGACGCAAGCTCACCTCCAAAGACACTGGTGAGATGAAACACATGACTGCAGTGCTGTTATTTCATTAATCAATATTTTATAACAGCTATCAATAAGATAAATAAATGTTGGTGGGTTCATATGTCTAGTTAAGTCTTTTATTGTTTTATTGTAGATGGTCATTTAGTTTCTGGGATTTATTTCTGTATTCCAATAAAACAAGATAAAATGCCTCCCATTGTTTTATCTTTATTTTTAACTTGTTTTGAAGTTGCACTACCGCAGCATGAGGTACATTTGCTGTATGATTTATAATGACTGCTGTGCTCAGTGTTCCTTTTATCACGGAGGCCGTGTCTGATCAGAAGTCTTTTGCTCTACTGCCTTCCAAAATCTGTATGTTTTAATTCCAGGAACGCCTGAGGCTTGGCGCGTGATGATGTCTCTGAAGTCTGGCCTGCTGGCAGAGAGCACATGGGCGCTAGACACCATCAACATCCTGCTGTATGATGACAGCACTGTGGCCTCCTTTAACCTCTGCCAGGTAACACCTCACTAATGACAGGACAAACAAATCGACATTGTAAGAACAGAGAGAGCAACATTGTAATGCTCTGAAAAATTCATTGGGGGATGAATAATAGAACAAATGTTCAGCAAACTTGGCGAGCACTGTCAGGAAAGTTACTTTGAAACAGTAGCACCTGAAACTACAAGAAACTCGTGATTTAAAGCAGTTAAGCTGGAGCCAAGCTTCTCTCTTAATAAGTTTATACTGTTTTACTCCCGAAGCAAATAATCAGAAATATCTGACAAACAATAAAGTAATAAATGTGTCTCGTCTGTATTCTATAACAATTACAGTATGATTTCAATAGAGCTTGTTTTTGTAAACCAAGACTACACTACAACAAAACAGAATATATTTGTGTCTCTTTGAAAGAAATTGATTAAAATAGATTCCTCATGATTATCAGAGAAATATCTGCTAGATATCCAATTTCCTGTACAGCGTCAATGACCACCTGAGACCAGTTTGCATCACATGACTGATTGATTTTGTGTATTTGTCTGAACAGCTGCCCGGCTTCCTGGAGCTGATAGTGGAGTACTTCCGCCGCTGTCTGATTGAGATCTTTGGTATCCTGGAAGAATATGAGGTGGGTACTGTAGCTCATAAAAGCCACCTGGAATCCGCCGTTGACCAGAAGGAAGAATCCATCCCTGATCTGGAGTCAGACTGCAGCATGCAACCAGAATCAGAGTCGGCCCCCTCAGCAGAGGTGCCAGAGGAGCAGAGGGGAGCCGACGTGGAGAAAACCCCTCCTGTCCCCGCAGAGCCAGTGTCTGCACAGGTGAAAGAGGAGAAGGAGGAGCCTGAGCTGAGCATGAAGACTGAGGATGAGAAGGAAGAGGATAAACATAAAGAAGGAGACAGAGAGGGAAAGGAAAAGGAAAAGGAAGCAGAGAGTAAAGTGGAGCCTGTGGACCAGCCTGTTGCAGATGTGGGACCTCGACCCAAACAAGCCAGCAAGTACGATAAGCTCCCCATCAAGATAGTCCACAAAGACATGACAGCGCCTCTGGGTGACATCACTGAGTTCACCAGTGGGCTGTTACACTGGCAGGCTGGGGGAGGGGACTCCACTGCCCACATCCAAACACACTTTGATCCCCGCAGTGAACCACCTGCCAGGGCGGACGAAAAGATGAGAAAAGAACAGGAAAGCAAGACGGATGAAGGAAAGGACCAAGCTAGAAAACGTATCACCGCTACCATCGACGACGTTCTGTGCGCTCGGGTCGATGCCCTTTCATATGCCCACCCCGCTCGCACCTTGCCAGCCTACCCCTTCAGGGTGCACGCAGACGGGGAGCAGGATCACATCACCTTGTTAGAGGATGAGCCCCGCTGCCTGGATGAGGCTCCTCTCTCCACATCATCTCCCTGGCAGGATTCACTGACCAAGCGTTGCCTCTGCATCTCCAACATTGTCCGGAGCCTCTCTTTCATCCCGGGCAATGACCTGGACATGTCACGTCACCCTGCGCTGGTTCTCCTTCTGGGAAGGCTCCTCCTGCTCCGCCACAAGCACCCAGAGAGGAATAGGTCGCCCCCTTGCTCCCAGAGAGATGAACTGCAAGAGCAGGCGTTGTGGTGCAGTAAAGATGAGTGGTGGTGGGAGTGTCTGAGTCTGCTCAGGGAGAACGCCATGGTTACTCTGGCCAACATCTCTGGCCAGCTTGATCTCTCTGCCTATCCAGACACGATCTGCCTCCCCATCCTGGACGGTCTTCTCCACTGGATGGTCTGCCCCTCAGCGGAAGCCCAGGACCCATTCCCATCAGCAGCACCCTACTCCCAGCTCACGCCCCAGAGGCTGGTGCTCGAGTGCCTGTGCAAGCTGAGCATCCAGGAGGGCAACATCGACCTCCTGTTGGCTACGCCGCCATTCAGCCGCCAAGAGAAACTTTTCACCGTCCTGCTCCGCTACGTGGGCCAGAGGAAGAACCAGGTGTACAGGGAGATGGCGGTGGCCGTCCTCTCCCACCTGGCACAAGGGGACTCCACAGCAGCGCGGGCCATCGCTGTACAAAAGGGCAGCGTGGGTAACTTGGTGGGCTTCTTGGAGGATGGTGTCAGCATGGCACAGTACCAGCAGAACCCACATAGCTTGCTGCACATGGGTCATCCACCTATGGACCCGCCCAGCGTCAACATGATGTGCAGGGCAGCCAAAGGCCTGTTGGCGATGGCTAAAGTGGAGGAGAACAAGACAGAGTTTGTGCTGTATGAAAGCAGATTGTTAGACATCTCCATCTCCTCCGTGCTCAACTCGGGGGTGGTGGGCATTATTTGCCAAATTCTCTTTTACTTAGGGAAGTTATGACAGGAGGAGAGTTCGGACTCGCATAGAAGAGACTGAGGCGGACGAGTTACTTCTGTGGTTTTCTATTTTTATTTAAGCAAAATAAAAGACAATGTTTGTTTGTTTTTTTAAAGGAATATCCACATAAACAAAATATCTCTATATATATGTACAGCTTCTGGGCCCTGTTAAAAAAAGAAGCGGGTTTGAGATTTGAAAGCTCATTTTAATACAAATATTTAATACCTGCTGTTGTTGGATTGCTATTTGATATTATGTTTGGCATTTGTTTTGTTTTGTTTCTTTACTTTTTTCAGCCAAAGCTGCCACCAGATTGTGGTGCTGATTCATGTGGTTCCTTTGAGTCGTATGAGATGTTTTTCAGTTTTATAAATGCTAATATACTCATCAAGGTTTTGTTAATGGAGAGTATTTATTTAAATTGTGACCTTGTACAGTCGTTTGAACTTTTTTGCCAACAATTGTGGGGGGGGAAAAACACTGACTTTTTAAAACTGAAATGTATATGTCTCCAGCGCTGGAAGATAAAGTGTGCAATATAGGACTAGAGCAAGTTGTCCCTTTGAGATCAACTAGAAGATGTAAATCAATACAGACACCTGCAGTGTGAGCTTTAGGCCATGGGGAGGCAGCATTGCACCAGCCAATCAACATGAGAGGAGTGCATCTGTCAAAAAGAATCGTCTAATTTATCAATTATAGCCTCAATGACTTTCACAAATGAACTTTGTGTTTCCTACACACTTGTGTTACGTCTGTATTTTTTCATCACCTGTGTATATAGATCGTTGTACATTGGAGGCACGTGATTCTTTCAGGCTCACAATCAAGCATAACAAGAAACGGGACTTTCTGACTATTATAACAAATGCTTTTATTGTTGGTAAAAAAAAAAGTTTGTTATTGTTATTATACATATTTTGTTAATGGGGTCAAATATTTGAACATGGCAGATGTAACTGATGTTTCAATGTAAAAGAAAAGAATTCCTGTATGCATTGTATTATAGCTGAGAAAACAATCGCTTTGGTAATCAAATGTGGAAGTGCCACGGTGAGAGGATAACTGGGCGAGGTTACGTGAGAAAACTGAACATATTTCTGTTCGCTAATGTCCTCCATTCATGTCAATGGGCGTATTTTTGATTATCTAGATAATGCTCGAGAAGAAAACTCTGAAAAAGAACTTTCAAAATGTCCTGAAGCTCATTGTAAAATTTGCTTTTTTTGAAATGACTCCATTTCTCTCTTTTATTAAGTATACACATTTATAATCTGTGCTGCACATGTCACCAATAAATGTACGATGAACATTGTTAAGCACTGGGGACGTCGCATTATGTCCAGACAATCTTAGGCCAATAAAACAAACATCAACGACTTACTTTGGCTGATTACTTTTGGTTTCATTCAAATTTGATCCGATCTGTTTCATCACGACGTTTGCAGTGTGACCTACATGCTTCACCTGAGGAGGCCAGGGAAGCGCGTGATGAGATGGCCCGAGTGTGTTCTGCTTTATCACACACTGATTGCCTGAGGTCAAACCTTTCATCTTAAGGACAAAGGCTGGTTGATAGTCGAGTGCAGTGGTTCTCAAACTGTGGTATATGTAACACTGGCAGGACAGAGAATCAAATCAGTTGAGATCTATGGCAATTATGTTGACAAGGCAATGTTATTTTCCTTATATGTTGCATTGTACATATGTTGAAATACATATTTGAGGTTCAAAAGGGTTGAGAGCCACTGGGATGAAAATTGTTTCTGAAATTGTCAGTTTGGGATTTGATCTCCGGTGATTTCTGGCTCATTTACAAGTCAGCTGTGTTATTTTTGCTCAATAACCACAATATTTACGTGTTAATTAGTGTGAATGAGCCTCAATGACACAAGATTCTGGGAGGATAATGACGTGTCTAGGGAAACATACAAAGATGTGATGGTATTTAATTCAAATTGATGTGGAGGATTCACATCTTGATAATTCCCTTTTTTTGTTGACATTCTTGGACTTCTACCTAAATGGTCAGATGTCTGATGTTCTTACCGACTGTAATACAACTGCTTCAGATCACAAACAAGTGAGTAAAGTAAGATAAGGTGAGATAAGATGGACTTTATTAGTCCCAACTGGGTAAATAATCAGATTTATTCAAAGTGCAGATATAACTGGAGTCGTCTATGTGATACTGGAGCATTTGTCTGGCTCCGTATCTTATGATAAAATGTAGCAAGTCCACCTCTCAGTCCACCTCTCACTTACTTAAGGTGAGAGGTAGGATATGTAAGAGGAACGTTAAACACTGAGGCGATTTGTCATATGATAGCACGCTGCGTGTGTAGATGTGAACCTAATAGAGAGAGCAGCAATAATGAGTTTCATTATTGTATTAATGGAACCCCAAACTCAGACTCACTACACACAGTTCATTCAAGAGCATCAGGTATCTCATTAAAAGAATGTAACTGAATATTTTTTGTTGCCAGCACTGTCAGGAAGTAAAGTGATTGCATTACTCCCTCTCATATCCTCTTACCACCCTACAAGTCTTCAGGCACTTTTTTTCTAATCTGAGGGAATAAATATCCAAAGCCCAGGAGATGAAATCCTGATTTCTGGAGGGGTTGTAGCCAGGAAATTGTGAAGGATGCTAATGAGACACTATTTACACCCACAGGAGCAGCCAAGATGAAAGCATTTCAACAAGTGCCATATCTGCAGCCACGAGCCGTCAGAGCAGCTTCACTGCTCCTTGGCATAGATTGTACAAATCTCTGGAGCTCTGCTGGAGGGATGGAACACCATTATCCTAAGTAGAACCCCTCATTTGAATTTTTCACGATGGTGGAAGAAAGTGCTGTCCGAGTCAGCGGTCCAAAATCTCTCATTAATGTTCGCCAAGGTTGGGATCTGGTGATTGTGAGAGCCACAGCAAAGATATGACGCCATTATCCTGCTCATCAAACCCATTCAGTGACTCGTCAGGTGATTTGAGTGTAGACACTGTGGAGTCATCCTGGGAGAGACCACTCTCATCGGCATAGATATGTGTCATCATAATGTAAAGAGTATTGAGATAACGTTTGTTGTGATTTGAGGCTGTATAAATGAAGTTGAACCCAGAATAACTGTATTGATTTCCAGTAATCATTCCCACTAAAAGTTAAACCTCATGTTTGGGCTGTGGTAAATGTCACGTCCCCTTCAGATTGAAACTGACGTCTCTTCTTCTGCCAGAGGAAAGTTGGGCAGAATGTCAAGTCCTATTTTGAGCTAAATAAGTAGCATTCCTGAGGTTGACAACACAGGCAAAAAACAGTCTCATGCCAGGTTGGGTTTAGTCTGCTGTGTGTTGCCTGTCTGCAAATAATGATGCACATCTGTCCTACTTACATTTTTATCACAAAACCAATTGCATCATTTCTGGAATAACATGGTTAACAGCTGCATTTCCAAAGTTAACACTGGGCCAACATTGGATCAGGATCTCTACCGTCTGGATCCGGTGATCAGAAATGCATTTTCAGATAGAATCTACATAGTCAGGTGGTTAGTAGGGCTACAAATATGCACCTACCAATAACAAAGATATCCATCTCATTCAAGTTACAATGGAGCGGCTGTCAAGGTCAACTGGCCGGATCAGAAAGGGGAACTGTGGACAGAAATGCAGGTTTCAATGTTATTGCATGTTAGATGTTGGTCAAATGTTTGGTCTCAGCTTAACTTTGCTCTCTCTGGGTGTTTGTTATTGGCTTTGATTTCAGTCTGACAGTAGGATGAAAGATGGGATCTATCTTCCCTCTGAATACAATAAGATAAGTCAAGGCAGCTCTACTGTACTGTGTGTGTGTTGGTTTTACATGTATGCACCTGCACATCATTAGAACACCTGAGAATATCACAGTTCCAGCCTCAGTGATTAGAGTTCATGTGGAGAGCAGCTTTGTGTGAGTTTCAGAGACGGAGGATGCGTTTCACTTAGGCTGCCAACCGCAGGAGAAAACCTCCCACACTCCTGTGCCTCTGAGAAGCTGAGTCATCGAGCTCTGACAGGATGAATGTGGTGGCTGAAAGGAAGCCAGGCTTGTCATTGGCTACTGCCGCCCAAGGTTCCCCCACTCTCCTGCCACCCACCACTAATGCAGGTAGATGAGGCAGTGCTGCTCTGACCTTTTCAGCGGTGTGTTATAATATGTGTGTGTTCATATGTTGTGTGTGTGCTGTGTGCCCTTGTGGTTTCCTAATCAGGCTACATCCCACAATCATGGCAGTACAACATAATGTTCATCTGCCTTTTTATAACAAAGGCCTCCATGTCGCAACTGTCTTTTATTCTGTTTAGTATTCTAAACCAAACAATCCTGCCTGGACGAGGCCTCCGTGCTGTGTTTTTGTTGGATTCAGCCTCAAAGCCGGTATCATGTCAGCCCATTTCCCCAACACAAACATAGATTCAGCCATATGTCACCACACGGCATAACCAGGCCTGAAGTTAAGGAATTAGTCTGGACAGTTTACAGATCATTAGAAACCGCTGAAAACATCCAAAGCCTTCCAAGAGATTATGTTGAAATGCGTCGAAAGCGGCAGTGGTCTTTCATAAAGGCTTCTTAGCCCGTTTGCAGATGTCTGCCTCTGGGCTGACTGACAGGGCTGGTTCTGTTGAAATACTACTCTGTGAGCCAACTCTGTGTAAGCACTGATGGAGAACACAAGCATATGTAAGTAGCACATATAGAGAGAATATACTGTATGTCCTTGACATAATATTCTCTCGTGAAAATTCAATTCTTCTCGCATTATAAGAAAATACAGCCAGCTTTGTGGTTCTGGAGAAAAGTGGATAATTGCACGGCTGTGGGAGTGAATGAGCTAAACCGCTTATATGACTTCATGCTGTAGACGAGGATGTGAGGAGGTGTGTGTGAGAGAGAGTGTGCGGGGTGTGTGGGTGTTAAGTGCAGCACGGATGACAGAAACCGTAGGCTGATGATGCCATCGACTGTAGGCGGAACAGGAAATCACATCACCGCAGGAACGGACTTGGCAATGAAGGTGGAGCACCCCAGCGTCAGCATGTGGCAACATCACCGCATGGTTTCATCAGGAACAACGTGTGACTGATAGAGCCCCTATTTATCAAATCCTTTACTGCCAATAACAATGTTTGGGCAGTCAACCTTTAATTAATGTGTACAGGAAGGTCATTCCTGAAATAATCGGAAAATTTCTCTATTATTTTTCAGAAGAGGATCAACAAGAGGCACTACATTGTAATTCTAATAAGTAAAATTGAGTTTGCCAGTGGTTTGTTTTGGATTCAATTCAATTCAACTTTACTTATGTAGCGCCAAATCACAACAAACTTAAGGCACTTAACATACAGAGCATTTAAAGAAGCCCAACATTCCCCCACCAGCAAGCGCTTGGCAACAGCGGCAAGGAAAAACTCCCCTTTAACAGGAAGAAACCTCAGTCAGGGCTCTAGGATCCAAATTTCTGTACCCGTGTAGCTTCAAGGCACAAACAACAATAGATTATGCAACTATACTTACAGTCAATGATGCAAGAAAAATGAAGAATGGCCCAATGCTTTGGAATGCCACAACTTAACCCAGAGGAGATGCTGATCAGCAGCTACAGGAAGCACAAAGGGTATGTTGCTGCTGTTAAAGCAGGTTCTACTTGTTATTACACTGAGGGTTCATTTTTTTGTGCCAACCTGGAATGTGGAGGATCAGTGGTGATGGGGGGTGTTTACTGACCTTACCCAGAGGAAGTCCCTCCACAGACGTATGAAAGTTCCTCAGTTTCAGTTTTGTTTCCAGCTTCATTTTTGCCTGCTAAATTAAAACAAACCAAACCAATTCCCCCTAAGAATGTTTGCAATATATTTCTGTGAGCCTCCTGAGAAAAACAAAACAAAAATAAGTATTATATGCAATGCTGCCTGTTAGAATGGGCTCCTTGGAAAGAAAAACCCTGCAGACAGTGTAAACACTGTATTTCCCCTCTGGGCTTCAGTGGTTTAACAACATGTTCAATAAATATATGTGTTTGACAAACAAAGTCACAAGGATCAGAGCACAGGCAACATGCAGGTCATTCCAAAGGATTCTAGTGTTTCTGCTTTTGCATTGAAGGGACCCCTTGGTATCTGACTAACGGTCCCCATCACTCGTTTTGAGAACCAAGGCTGGAGTCCACTTGGAGGACGCGTTCCACACATATGCAGTAGATCAGATTTTTTTTAAAGCCACGCCGGATAGGTATCGCAGATATCCGGACCGGATATTTATGTGGACCCGGATAAAAACCATGCTGCGACCTGGACCAGTCCGCGCGGTCAGAACAAACGACAGGTACGCGGAACGCGGTTTGAGCCTGCATACACCTTCAGATGACGACATTTACGTCACGCACACCCTGGCTCACCGTCACGCACTCGCGGACGCGGAAAGTAACGTAGCCTATAGTGAGTCGAGCCGCGGGTGAAGGGGGCGGAGCATGGGGGAGGGGGAGGAGCGAAGGAGGCTCCGCTCCACTCTCATGTTGATGTTTGTTGTTTGCGAGGGTGGCAGCATTACGTGCACCTGGACTATGTGGACGGATCTTGTGGGAATGTTGCAACTTTTCCCCCTGAGTGCGCGACGGAATGGCGAATATGTTCGCTAATTATTGGTCGTCAGTTGCGAAATACTTCCACATTGGACCTTAACATCCCTCCCGCCTCTCCAAGACTACTGTGTCTCTGAGCGGCGACCAGTCAGGATGCTGAGGCTCGCCTGAGCACCCCGCCGTGTGCTGGATTTAGCTCCGGGGCTTCCCTTCTTCCTCATCAAGTTGTTTTTCCCCACAACAAGCTGTCAATTTCAAAACTACATTTTCACACATTTCAACTTCTAAAAATGGTGTCCGTCGCCTTGTGTTCCGCTCCTAACAACCCTGGATAACGAACGGAGGAGCAGCTACGTGACAACACCCCGACGCGACGACCAGCGCTACTTTCGGGTAAGGCAGCGCTTCACTTGCCGCTCCACCAGCCGGAGCAGGCGGGCATGAGTCGGGGTACGAAGCGGCGGCGTGTGGCGCTGTCTAAAGCTGCGCGGCTGACAGGACAATTAAACCGTCATTTGGCCGCTTTTTGCGTGGCAGAGTTCAAAGTAGAATAGCCCGGGCGGAGCGTGTAGTTATGCGGCTGATGTGAGCGGTAAGCAAGCTAACCCATAATTGCCCAAGTTGGCCACCAAGCTAACGTTAACTAACCGGTCACCTCATCAACTTGCTAGCCACGTTAGCTTGAGCTAGTCGGCACTTTCCATATTGTAGCGGCATAATGCTAACCAGGTTGCGTGCTAACCAAGCAAGAATTAACGGTGAATAAAGTTATTTGCATTTGTTTTGGCTGTCGTACCGAAGTCATTTGCGAGGAAAATTATTCCAGAACAGCATGCAAATGCGTTGCGGGAGTTAAGACTGTATTTAGTTGGAGGAAGTGAGTCGTATGGTTGACTTTTTATGACTACATAAATGGTGAACTTGGCCTGTCTGCTGTGCTGAACATGTTTGTGCTCCTTGCAGAGGCACGTCGGCCCCGGGACTTCTTCTTCACCTGCGGGGATTAAATCAGTAATTAATGCATCTTGGAGTGTCTGAGTCGATGAGAGAGTGCGAGTACAGTCAAATAAGCACTCGCAGCTCTACACCAATGGAGACCCCCTATAAGAAGAGGAGCCCGAAGAAGAAGAAGTGGGAGTCCTTCCCAGGTCGGAATAAGTTCTACTGCGATGGGAGGATTATGATGGCCAAGCAGACAGGGGTCTTCTACCTCACCCTTGTCCTCATTCTTGTGACGTGTGGGCTTTTCTTCACATTTGAGTAAGTTCCACTGAAACCACGCTTGTTCACTGTGTTCATGTTGGCATTCTGCAGAAGGCATTTCATGGGTTGTGTGTGTGTGTATATATAGGTCAGTTATGTCATTGGAATCACTATTGTATTCCCTTTGATCTCCTCAGAGCTCAGGCAGATCTCACTCAATGCTGGCTCTGGATTTTACAGAAGCTTTTCTGCTTGGAGGATGTCTTAGAAATATGACATGCAAGTCATACTAATAGGCAGTGACATTATTTGTGTTTTGCTAGGGGCTGTTGCTGATGGAAATTGTTATGTGGTTGCTTTGAAAACGTGCTTTTTCTATTTTGAATTGCTCAATGTCTTTTATGTGTTATACATGCCCATGCATGGTCGATGCCACAAGGGGGTGGAGGTTGTGGGCAGTGTTCACTTCCAGTTATACCATTGTTTGGTCACACTAGAAAGACTGGATGATAGAGTTGAAATTAATACAATAATTCATATTAAAAATAATATTTATTCGCACCACAGTGTGGCAAATAGTTGTTCAATGTAGTGAACTTTCTACCGTCATTATCTATTACATCAGACAAAACTCAACATGTGTTAAATTTGTTTTAATTCAGTTTTAATTACAGCTTGATCAGAATTGGTAATTTGGACAATGAAATGATTCCATTATATGGCCACACACTAATATTAAACCGTATCATTGACCCAACCACAGGGAATGTCTTCAACTGAGTCGTGGCAAGCATTCACTTTGTTGAAGTGGCCTTGAGCAAGATATTGAATCTGGACCAGGTCCAGGGTGCTGTGCAGTAGCTGGTCCCGACCTTCATGGGTGTGATTATTATGTGCAACGTGTTGTAATTTGTCCTCTCATGCATGGTAGTTTGATAGTGGGTCACCTTAGACTTCTGATTATTCACATTGGTTGTAAATTACAAAGCCTTGTGAAAATTGTGCAAGGTTTCTGTCAAGAGGAAGTTGAAGTCAGCCACAGGCAACTTCATCATTGTTGTGTCATCAAACTCTCGTGAAATTTGTACTACACCGTGTCTGTCTTCCTGGATGTGATAAACACAGTCTCAGTATCCCCAGATGAACCCTCAGTCTTCTCTTCCATTGCTCTAGCAACTTGTTATCACTCCATGACATGCAAGCTGCACATTATAAAGGCCTGAATTTACTTCAGAAAGGTTTTTAGGAGAGTAGCGGACAGATCGTGGTCTGTGGACTGTGTCACCAGTGGAGAAATTTACATCACACAGACCCTAGCGGACCTCCACAGTCAAGCAGATGCAGAAAGTATTGTTTGGCCTTAGGCTGTCTTAAAACGGTCTACTGTAACTAAGTTTTAAGATACAGTATCTAGTCACTGACTCAAGCACTTATAGTATCAAGGCAGATCACAAGGCATTCTCTCTGTCCTCATTATCCCTAAGTAATCACTCTGTCATCTATCATTCCACAAACCCCATCTTTGCTAGATAAGAATCCTTCTCCATCATGAGATTTGTTGCTTAGTTGGACAGACTTTATCAGGGTAAAGTGTTTCAGAGCCAGAGGACCCTGACAAACTCAACCTGTGCTGTTGAATAGCTACACTGCTGTTTTTGTACATTTGCATGTTTTATCTTACAGGAACTTGGTTGCGCCTTTTCATAAGAATAAGGCGCAACCACAAGAATAAACTAAATTTAGTGAGCTTTAAACCTCACTGTGATTCTGTTTCAAACTATTGCTGCCTTGTACACCCTGCGTGTGCGTGTGCGTGTGTGTGAAATCACTAATACAAGCAGTGTTGCATGTTGCATAGCTATCACCAGTGACCTCTGGACCACTTCTGCTTTCAATACGTTGTCATCTCAGCAGAGATATAGGTGTAACCTATGACCAAAAGGCCAGATTGTTGGAGAGAGGTCACTCCAGGCTAAAACCTCCCAACCCTATGTACAAAAATTATGCAATGAAGTTGGAAAATACTGCAGTTTTCATTTGAACCAGGATGGTTCCCCAGCACCCATATGGAGGATGCCAGATGCTTCCTGATGATACCTCTCCCCCTCACAGAGCTTCATTTCCTAGACTGAGGCCAGTCACTGTCGCTGGGCCTTGTGTACTGTCCTCTGTTTGTTGTGACTACAGGGCACATTTCTTAGAAGACCAAAGAACCACAAAGCCACTTGTCAGCTTAGCACTGTCCCCCCTGCTCATTGTCCATGGCCCCAGGCTGAGGAGTCCTCCTGACTTCCCCTTTGCTTCCCCCTTCCTATGCCCATCAGCATGAAAGGAGACATCTATTGGACTGGGTGATAGTCAGCAGACCTGCACATTGGCTTCTGTTGTCATTAACTGTAATGCGTTTCGATTAGATGTGTTTTTCTAGCTCCACTCACCAGCTGTCAGCACAGCATAGAACAACTCCTCATTCATTGCTTTTGCCTTATGCGAGTGTTTCTTCTGTATTTTGAATTGCTTGTGCGTCCTACAGCAGTACTGTATTTTAAATTCAGCTGGTTTGTGGTTAAAGCCAGGTCCATATCTGTTGCAGAACATTGTTGCAGGTTGTTCTGAGATGCAGAAAGCTCTAGAAAAGGGCCAACAAATAGTGAGTGCATAGTGATGTAGAGACGTACGGACCACGTGCCGTTCCGAATAAAACATTTTATTTTAGCTTGTTTCCTTTTTTCATCTGAGGGGTGCTCAGCTATGCATGATAAAGCCTGTTAGTGACCGACAGACTTTGATCTGTTTATTATTCTGTAGCCGGCTCCCCCCAGAGGCCCATGTGTGCTGTTGTGCGTGTTTCCTGCTTTCCCTAATGCCTTGTAAAAGTTCACTCAGGCAAACGTTTGAAGTGGTCTTCTGAGATGCTTTTTTTGGTTGAGTTGGATGTGGAAATTGACCTCTGGAAACCTGCTGCTTTGTCTTCAGCAGAGAGAAGGTTGTAGCTTCTTTGGCTTCAGTGGCAGATGAGACTGTGTCAAGCAGCGCAATGGGTTTACACACTGTGTTAGTGCTGATCGAAGGGCATGCTGTCATTTTTGGCCATTTTTAGTCTTGCTCAAGAAACGTTGTCAAAGGGAGAACTGCATAAGTATACACCGCACCTGATAATCAGAGAATGTGCTCACAATTGCACCTTGGCACCTTGTTGCAAGAACATTCATAGTATGTCATTAGTTTGTGAAATGCTTTGTGTGTGAGTGGTGTGTTTTGCTGTGTGAGTTAGAAGTGCATCCCCACTCTAGACAGAATGTATTGGCAGACGAGGTGTGTATGCGTGAATACACCCACTTACTCTCTGCTTACACCTTTTTTTTTGCATTGCCTGATCCCAACTCTATTCTGGCTAGTCATGACCTGGACGGGTTAGAGAGATTCCCATTCCTTTCTGGACAAAAAAGCATTCTATTTGTTGTTACAAAATCTCAAAATTCCCCTCTAGTACTTTACTGGTTTGGCACAATAACCTAAAAAAAATGGTAACCAAAATTGTTTGCTCCATGCTGTGGTAAAATACAAAAGGGTGACTGCTATGAAACGGCCTGTTTTTACTTGAATACAAATTTGTAGTGGTGTGCTCTTCCAAAATCAATTCAGCTCAGTTGACTTGGATTAAAGATGGTTCTCACGCTGACAATCTAGGCTAAATGTGCACAGTGGCCAGTTTAATAGATACGCCTACAAAATCCAATATAACACCCTCGCTGTACATCCGCCCTTTGTTACACTGAACATAATCGTTTTTTGTTGACATTGTGTCAGGGAGATGGATGTTGGTGTGATATATGGCTGGATTGTGTATTGTGAGGTGTTTCACATGCATAGGGGGGGGTCACATATTGGGAACGCTGTTTAATGTTGTAATTGTACCGGCATTTTTCAGAGTTTCCACTGTGCGAGTGACCACTGAATGTACAGTATGCCCATAATGCCTATAAGTATACCCATTTCCTGGCAGGTGAAGAAGAACCTTCTCTTAAAACCAACAGGCAGTTTGGAGTAGTAGACATCTTTCAACACGACTCTTTGCTTGTCAGGGACTTGACTATTGTCTGTTTCCCCGGAGAAGCAAATTCATATCTGTCACCCTTTTTCTTCACAGTGTACTCTCCCAACACCCTTTTGTTATGTCACACACTCTACCCATGCTAGTACAAGGGTTGAGTAACACATCATTAGGGCATTTACAGACAGCTTGTGACCACTGAAGTCCTCACACTGTCTGTGCTCCATTGACCTCATGTTCAGTTGTTTCATTGACAAAGACTTGGCCTGGAGCTAAGAGGTTTGTGTTCTGCCATCGAAGGCAATCGGAACATAACACAAATGCTGAACTGACAAAGCCTGGAGTCACTGTTGCCCAGCTAAACCACAAAGCCAATCGCTTTAAATGCATCCAGACGTCTTTTTCACAATTGATTTACATCAATTCATTTTCAATTGTGTTACTTTTACACACAGATGAATGATTGCTATAATGATGGTAGTATTTAACTGATACCGAAGCACATCATCACTAATGTTGTATTGGATACAGCATCGGTCTTGAGTATCAATCTCCTCACAGTAGCTAACGCCTCTCATTTTCTAAAGATAGAAGAGAAAATCACAGTTCAAGATGTCGTGTGTGGTGAAGGATGGATGTTTTCTTGTCGGACAAGCTTTTTGTTGTAAAGTAGACAATATTGATTGTCTCCAAAGCTGTTTGAAAGTGGAGGTTGATGTCTGGAGGAAGAGTAAAGCGAGCTATTGTTTTCTCTCAGGTACCATTGAAAAGACAATGAATAGTGTCGAGCAATTTGATGTGAGCTGAGATCTAAGTCTAAGATTAACTTGGTATTGAAAAAAATGGTTGATTTAAATGTGATTACTGTAATCTGGATGGGTTATTTTGAGGTTTTCACACACTGCGAGGCAAACGATAAGGAAAACAATGGGAGGTCCTGTTAAGCTTCTCAACTTGTTTGCATGAACCCTACACCCAAACTTTTGTCTTTACAGCAAAGAATTGGGAAAGGATTCTGTTCGACAAATATATGTGACTGGGCTAGAGAGGAACCGTATCATGTGAGGAAATTATGTTTACATGCATGAGTAAATGGACTTGCATTCACTATTGTAATCCAGAGTAGTGAAGTTTGTTTGAATTCAGTTCAGTACTCATTGATGTTTGAAGTTGGGACTGTAAGCTGTATTTATTAGGGTTATTATATGTTTGACGGTTCTGTCCTCTAGAATGGAAATAATGAAGCAATGAGCATTCGAGTCTGGTGTACACAAATTAATAAAGACATTAGTATTTCATAATTCCTGTTTAACCTATTATGTTGGTACTCATTGCTAGCTGAATGCTTTGTACCCGAATGCCATCACTTGTTATGAATATGTATGATGCTTCTCTTTGCTCTGCCCTGATGTGCAATTATGTATCTCGCTTAAGGCTTCAGTCATTTGTCATTATGATGTTTTACCTCGGAATTAGCTTGGAATTGCACTGCCTTCAGGGGCCCATAATTTTATCCAGGTCTTGCTGACAGTGGAGTTATTACATTTTATTAATAGGTAGTATGTGGTAAATTGTTAGATGCATGTTACGTGCTGTCAGGGTGTGTACAGTACTTTTGTAAGGAATTGACCAACAAGACAGTCTTTGTTAGTGTTTTGCTTGAGAGGTTACTGGGGATTAGAGCAGAGTTCCTGCCTGAAATGTTAAAAATATGTGTTCAGCAAAGTCCTTCATATCTCGTGTCAAGCAGAAGATTGAAAACTGAGACATTTATACTAATGCACCCGCCACCAAATCCTCAAGTCCTTTTCTGTGGTCTCGACTCAGTAATGACTTCCATCTTGGTTTGCCGCCACCATTTCTTTGGAATAAATCCAACCCCAATGGTTAGTTGGAACATTTTAAAAGATTGTAATAAATGTCATCATGCTGTCTTCATATCTTTGAATGACATTGTGTTTTTTTTCCTCCTTGGAGGCTTCAGTGCACTCGTGGCTGTTTCCAGGGTAACCACATTCCTTTCAAAATTTACCATGTCTGACATTGGATACTGTCCGTCTCCATGGAAACAAAGCCCCTAAAATCCCAGTTTATTATAAGATTTGGTACCAAACTAAAGAGGAAACGATGGTGTAACAATGGAGATCTCCCGTTCCTTGTCTTTATCCTCTCTCTGCTGTCATTCAAACAAATTAATGTTGTCACAATTACAAGATGATGATGTGATGATATTATATTAGTTGACTCCCAGCAGCACAGCCTTTATATCTCTTCCTATCAATGTCCTGGGGGGTCAGGGTTGAGGCATTTATCCTACCTCTCTCATGGGCTCAGCGTTTAATCTCCGTCTATCTGTATCAGCCTGT
This sequence comes from Genypterus blacodes, assembly GCF_046128005.1. Taxonomy (NCBI): domain Eukaryota; kingdom Metazoa; phylum Chordata; class Actinopteri; order Ophidiiformes; family Ophidiidae; genus Genypterus; species Genypterus blacodes. Next base: position 1,025,724 of record NW_027466916.1, read on the forward strand.
CACTCTCTATTACACTAGACTGACTTTTCGATTATGTGTCTGATGTCCATCACAGACACAGAGCTGATGACAGAAGCTGTGGTTTATGCTCTTCTCTGTGGCCACCACTGCTTCTTATGTTCACGGTGGTTGAAAGTAAAGCAGAGATTTAAGAAAAAGTGAGTGAGAAAGCTTAGTGTGCTCAGATTATTCTGTTTCTGCTGCTGGAAATGACCTTTGATTATATCCGACAGTTTGGAGGGGCTTTTTACTTACAAAACCATGCAAATCTTGGCTAAGGGATGGAATTGTAGATAAGGTGACATTGGACTGTATTGTTTTGTGGGACCTGGTCCTATTCAGTTTCAGGGTTTTGTCTTAGGGCAAACAGACTGCAGAGAAGTGCAAACAATAGTGGTATAGTGTTTTGAAATACCAGTGGTAATGTGCTGCCTTGTCAGCAAGGCTTTTCGGCAAGGCTCAGGTCTTTTCTGACAGACAGGTTTTCCTCTGGTGATGGTGGTTTTATTTTGTTTTTAAAATTTCAGTTTCAAAGAATACAATGAAACCCCACCTAGAATTTTCCAACTCTTTATTCTTCTATGCAACTACAACCACATTTTTTAATCTTAATGGAATCTATTAAAAATGTTACATAAATGTGAAAAACAAAAACTCTTTCTCCTGTGATTGACTTCTTATATGTTCACATTATCAGTAAGTATGAAGGAACTTTATTCCATTTTTTTTTTTTTTTACTCAAAACTGTTTTCGAATGTGTCGACATCCAAATGAGCACACAGGAGGAACAATGGTGTTTGACCTGCGACCCCACCAGGGTGCAGAATGTTGACGAATGGAGTTGGATGGAGAAAATGTCTCACACAATTCAAGTAATTCTTACACTGGAGGCATATTGAAGAGTGGGAGCGTTGGATCTTCTTTCTCTTATAATTGCTTGTAATGTTTGGAATATTATGAGCAGAAATCAGATCTGCAAGATTATACGCAGAAAGATGCACTGTAGGGATTTGCTCTGTATTAGATTACCATCACACACACACAGTGCTGACATATCATGATGTGTCTCAGCCTGACCAGTGAAGCCAGAGGCAAGGAGAACAGTCACAAGGCATTGAGAATTGTACAATGGATGCCCAGTCAGTGTGTTTCTAACACAAGATGATGTATACATGGACACAAAGTAAATTTGTCAGTGTCCATTTCAGACATAGGGGACTCCAGACTCTGTATTGAACTAACCCTGTGCTGCTTGTCCAGTTTGTTATGCCTCAGTCCAGAGGTAACAATCCTAGCCAGTTTCAACTTTCAATGTCATCCTGAAATGATCTGGGTTGTTCTCGGTTGGTTCTAGAAGTGCATGCTGACACTGATATCCAATTATTATTACCGACCGTTTGGTGTCTGACTTGCTGAGCTGACAGGAAAAGTGTACCCTGGTGTTGGCATAAATTCATAAACCACCCAAGGTGTTTCCATCTGGAAGGGACGTGGTGAGAAGGTCATATATACTGTTCAGTGGCATGCAGACTGCAAACTCCAGCTGCCTTAAATTATTTGATTCCACACTATTGTGAATTTGCTCCAAAAACCATCCTGTGCTTACTCTTTGTAAACAAGCATAGTAGCACAAAGAGTAACTTCATTACAAAGCTGTACTTAACTATTAATTAATGCATCCAGTATCAGCTGCACTTTAAACAAGCAGCAATTTTATGGATTTCTCTAAATAAAACATCCCTAGTTTTCATGAACGTCACAAAGACCCCAGTGTTTGACGTGATCAACCCAACCTGTTTGCATTTGGGACATTGTTTGAATAGATGGCCATGGTCCTTAACATAAACACTGACATTGTAAACTCTGGCTCAGAGTTCACAGAACTGCATTCCTTAACCGCATCCCTTAAAACATATGGTGGCCACGTGTTCAGTCATTTTCCCCTGTCTGGAATGTCACCCACACCAGCCGACCAGTTCCCGGTTAATGAAACTGTAAACGCAGCCTCTCCTGGACCTCCGTAGGGCTAAATGTGATTACTGTAATAACCACCTGTGCCACTTGACATTTAATTGGATTATGGTAAATTATCTCTCATTAGAACAGATTACACCACAAGGGATTGACCCATACAGGGTTGTGTGTCTTTTAACATGATATGTCTACTGTCTGGTCATTAAGCAACCTATTGCAGTTATTAGCAGTTTTTACACGTCATGGCTTGTCTAACGTACAGGATTCCTGTTGTGTTACTGACGTTTACACACTCAAGAACTGTATGAGTTCGGGCAAATAGAGACTTGCCCCCCGGGCTGTCATCTGATGTTTGCCCAACCATCTCCCGAGGCTGTGGTTGTTTCAGTTTGAGTTTCTATACTGTGTGTAACTAAGTCTTACGGGACTGTCTCTTTTGGCTTCTCTTCAGCCCGGTGATTTTGAGATGCCAACTCGTTTGCTCCCCCCCATCCTCTTATTTCCAATCTCTTTTTGTCCTCCTAGTTGTCCTTACCTGGCGAAGCATTTGACTCCGGCCGTACCAGTGATAGGAGGTGTGCTGTTTGTCTTTGTCCTGGGGACACTTTTGAGAACCAGCTTCAGTGACCCTGGAGTTTTGCCCAGAGCCACTCCAGATGAGGCAGCTGACTTGGAGCGGCAGATAGGTAAGATCTTACATTCATATATTTACTCAAGAGAAAGTGAAAGATGGATATGAAATACACATCTATCATCATTGATGTGAACCTTTTCCATAGTTTATCTTTATTTTTTATTGTATACATCTGTATTGTCATAATTCGTCCTCTCTCTTGCTTTGTGCTGTGCTTGCTATCTTTGATATTTCTTCCTTAGTAAGTCTCGTAAAGTGGTTCTGGGCCAGGGGTGATGTTATGTGGAATTTGCATTTACCCTGTGGCTTATTTATTATTTAGTTTATTTAGTTATGGGGATTTGTGGTGAAGCTTTCCTGCATTTCTGACCAAACCGTCTGTTTATTTCACTCAAACTCATCCAAGGGGCCTCCATTTCATGCATTAACTGATTCATCAATGGCAACCGGCAAACTTCTGAATCTAATTACAAATGGGAAAGGTAAATCTGTCGGTGCATTAGCAACCACTTGATATGTTGTAATTCAATTGCCAGCATATCAGCACTGGACGACTGCCTAGACTGCAGTCTGTGATTCTGTCTCTTTACTTAGAATAATCTTAGACAGACTATCTTCTATCTGCTTACACTATTTCGGATATGAAGTAATCAAAGCTTTATTTGGAAATCCCTGTGTTGTCCTCAGGAGAACAACATCAGGCAACCCGATCAACAAGTCATAGGCCGTTTGTTCAGGTTAACTGATGTGTGGAAAGTTGGCCAACAGAAGGATGTTCGGGTCAGTTGGTCCTCAGTATCAGATTCAGTTCTAATGGGATTTTATGTAACGAACAATAATTCTGTCTGGTAAGAGAAAATAGAGAGGACTTAGCCGTTCATTTGACTCTCTTGCCTCTAAATCCGTCCCGTGGCACTGGAGCGAAATTGATAACTGCCATTTTCCCTGTAGGTTCAGTTTTTTGAAAGCGCACTTGTTAAGAGACATTTATTTGTGATGCTTGTGTTTAGAATGTGATGCCATGTTTTCCCCATTGACAATCCTTTTCATGCTTCAGGCCAGTGGGGCCTCATTAAACAAACGCTGGACTCCCTTAATTAATCTCATTATGAGACTTAAAAGCTTTTGGAAACAAGGTAGAGCACCGAGCGCTCGGAGCACAGGGCTATAACAGCACTCTGCAGAGGTGCCATGCTGTATTGCCAAACACTTCTTTGGGAGGATAAACAAATTAAAGGATGGAAATTTGAACAACGTTGACCCAGATACAGCACTGCACCCCCTGCCTCCACTATTTCATCTCAATTGGCTTGTTGTTCTTTCCTTCATATAGCCATCGGTCTATTCTCATTCTCCACTTCCATCGCTCCCCCTCCTTCCTGCTGTCCCCATGTTCAGACGTATGCAGTGTTATGCTGTGTGGTTCTAACCATGGCATGACAGCTTGACATGCAAGACAATGGTAGCACATCTGTTAAGTCTTATCCCCATCATCTAAGCCCATCCCAGCTCCAACACCAACTAGCCCCACAATGTTGCCATGTGTTGCTTCATCTCCGGTCCTCACTCCTTTCTCTCTACCCATCTGTCCGATTTCAGTTTTTCATGTCCATGTTTACTCCATGTATTAGTTTTGTGTCCTTGTACTGCTTGTTTCTCTCTTCTTTTTAACATTTTCCTCTCTCTCTCATATTTCTGGTATTTTCCCGGCTTCTCTGCCTAAAATAACTTCCATCCATTTTAATTCGCCACTACTGTTTTAGCTAAAACATTCTTATGTAACTGTGCAGACACTGATAATCACTAAGCAGTTGACAGGCCCTGCCAAAATGGAAAACTATGTATTTTCTCTCATAACAGTGCTGCCTCAATGTAAGTCTGCATCTTTAGATTGCAGCACTTAATCACCACAGGGAGAAAGAGACGTTGTGTGTGGACACTCCGTCTTTCACTCTTCATCGTTGTCTCTCTCTTCCCCCCCATAAAAGCATACAAACAGAGATGTACCGGCACTTAATTCTGTATGGAACTAGCTACGGTTGTGCCTTTGTGGCTTGATTGAGGAGGTGGCATCCAACCGGCTGGTAAAGTATTTCCAAGGTAGACAGAGGAATGAGGAAAGAGACAGCTAGATAAACGAAGAAAGAGACTGGAGCTAGAGACTGCAGACTGAGCGGACATTACTGAGAGCAGGAGGGAGACAGAAAGTGCTATGATGGTACCGTTTCTGACAGCGGATCATTCAGCAGATTGAGAGCAACAGCACTCCGTGTGAGGAGTTCATGCCCCACATCAACAAACTCTGCTTTATAACGCAATCATTATGAAGAAGAAGAAATAAATTCATAAAGTTCATCTGGGAGTGAAATCCGTGGGCCCTCAGATGGAGAAGACATAATTGATAAGAAAGGCAACATAACATCACCGTCGTTGTGTTTGGGGGTTTAGAATCAAACGATAATCAGACACTGAGACCCGTTGTAACCAAAAATGGCCAACTCGCCAGACATGCTAGAAGGGATTGCCCATGAGACTCACCCAGTCCCAGTGGAATGTTGGTGATGTAGTCCAGAAACAACAAACAGTCTGAGCTGCTCGAGCGCAGCCGTTCCCCTACGACGAGAAATCAAAACAACACAAGGACACCCCGCACGCATGTCACCATGTGCTGATACGCAGCTGTGTATGTATATATGTGTAACCTCAGATTTTAACCTTTTGTTCTTCATCATGTCCTAATGAAAACGGGGTGATAGGTAATTATCAAGATGGTTATCAGTATCAATCTAGAAGAATAACACACTCCCTTCAGCATCTTAGTGTACTTTTTTACTTGCATGTGTGTGTGTTCTATGTTCTATATACTATCTGTGTGCATGAGTTTGAATCTCTGAGTCGCAGCCCTCAGTCGCTCCTGATGTTTTTGTAATTCGTCAAACAGCCTCATAAATTTTAAATGATATTTTCTAGTCCAAGTGCCACAAGGCTCAGGTTCAACACCGCTCGCATCGATCTGTTGACTGAACAAGAGGGGGATATGATGACGACTACGTAAGGCAACAGGCTGCCGTCGTGTCTGCACTTTAGGATCGTAAGCTGATCTCGGCGCTCGTTGTGCCATCCAGTCAGTTGTTCTGCTCTGTGCCAAATGTGCTCTGCGGCCTGTCAATAGGCGGTGAGATGGAGAGTTCTGTGCACAGGTAGAATCACAGCCATTCATTGGATCAACCCCACGTTCGGGCTGTAATCACCTCATTGTGCTTGGGCCTGTGCCTGAACTTGTCCTCTCCAAAAAGCATTTCACCATTTTCTTTTTCCTTTTATTCAGCTGTAGTAATGCACACATGATGTTTCCTGGAGTTTTTTTGATTGCCAATGTGCCAAATTCATGATGGATGTTTTATACCTGGAGGTGAATTTATAGCCTCAAAACTTGGTGTTTGTCCTTGCTTGATATACTTTACCTCTGTATTTCTCAAACCTCACGTCTATGCATGTTTGCATATGTGCCCGTGTGTGTGTATTTAACAGTTATTTATTTAGTTAGTCTTGTCAGGGACCATGTAGAAATATCATGCATCAAGGACGCTTGTGCTAGATTTAGCCACTGGCTCAGTTCCATCTGTTAGACCCCAGGTAGGTAGACTTCACACATACGCCCAACCCGGCAGAGTCTTGCTCAAAGTGAGAGAGAGTGGTCGGAGCTGCCTGTTCCGGTTCAGGATAACTCTGTAAATGTCAGGGCAGCAACACCATTTTTTACCCCCCAAAGCTACCGCCCAATGTCAAGGCCAACAAAGTAAAGAGAGCTTTGGTATGCTTGAGGCTGCTTCAGGAAAGATAGACAGATCACTGAAGGATGCAGTGACATTCAACGTTGTTCTTGCAGCCAATTTGGTAGTTTGATTGTGGTTATTCGGCAGTTGACCAATCTGAAACAGGAAGTGGTTTGACCTGTAAACCAACCAGAGTTCAGTGTTGCCTCTGTCCTGATCCAGTGTTTATTGTAATCATATCAGCAGGCAGCTAACATTTTTAAATGTTCTCCTTGTTTTCAATGCCCCCTTTGTTCCATATTGTTCATCGTCACACACTAAAACTTGTACGCCTGTGTTACTCAAAGGAAACAGGAGCTCCCCCTCCAGCCAGTTCTTGAGTTAGCCTAATTACATCAGATATGGCTTCTTTCACTTTCAGCCATGAGACACTGCAAACATGCTTGCAGGATTCTGAACACCGTGTAGGTCTGCTCGCAGTGCTGGATGTGCTTTGGCTGGAGGCAAATTTGAGACTGAACCGTGAATAAACTAAAGCTGTTTTGTGCAGCAGCAGCATCTTCAGCGCCACAAGGCGTTAGCGGCGGCGGCGGCTCCTCAGAGGACCTCATGAATAAGGTGCTTAGCGTGTCGGCTGCCTTTCTGATTGGAATTCAAGGTCTTGGCAGTTACGTAGAGGTCAGCGCCGTGTGACCTGTCATCACTCTCTCAGTTGGCTTTTCCATCCGTGGAGGTGTAGCTACATTTTTGTCTCCTCTATACGCAGCAGGATAGCAATTAGTTTCTCTTTATATCCCACCACGCAAAGGCCAAGTGTTTCTGGCACAGAGTGAACCCTCTTTGAGCTATGTCGGTGCGAGCGGGGACACAGCATGATTATGCCTTTGTGCTTTTGTAGCCATATGATTTCCCCGTCCGGTCCACCTGCCTTTTGTTTTGCAGCTTCAAGCTTTCACATATAGCTCTGAAATAAGCTGTGCTAAGTACATTTGGCTATGCAAAGAACAGCTACGTTGACGTTTCCTGTCCTGCTTTTATGAAGGAATATTTTACCCCCGGCCATAGCTTGAGGTGCAATGTACTGACATTCTACCTTATGTATCTGATACAAAGCAATATCACCAATGCATCAATCATTATATATGATAGGATTAAGGATTTTGTTCCCAGTTAAGGAGTCAAACATCTTTTCAGTCCTCGAGGTTTGAGGAGATACTATTTATTGCAGTGTTTGCTTATTGGAATATATGATGGTACATGTATTGTTATCATGATGTCCACCTCCAGTTTTGCTATGTTTATATGACTACTTTTTTTGTTGATAAACTGTTGAAGCTTGTTCAGTATAACACTGGATTCCCAGTAACACCATCTGTGTGCGTCAGCTACTCACTGGGATGATGTAACTGGGATGATGTAATGCCAGATGTCTACCTTCGCTTGATAAACATTGACTAAATGTCCAAAATGTAAATTTATTAACAGCTTAAGCGTTGAGTATTGACAGGGCGGTTGATGAATGTTACCTGGCAACATTGGGATCCAGTTCTTGTTATTCAATTCATCCTCTGGTTTCTTCCAAGAAGGAGACAGAGACATACTGTCACAGCCTGAAGGGGGGGGGGGGGGAGGAATGTTACTGCAGCTCTTTACTGTGGCGTGAACTCAAGTATGGGATCTCCCTCTCAGTTTGATATTGTAGTATAAGGGATTTCTGCACCGACTTGTTCACACATTCCCCTGTTTGTTGCCTTCCTCGGTGGGTCCTGTCGAGGTGTGCAGCAGCAGAGCGTGGAGAAGGGAGAGAGAAGAAGAAGAAGGGGGGGTTCAGCCACATGAAAGAGTCGGATTTAATTGAACCGATCTCATTGGCCACGTTTCCTCTGCTCTCCTTTAGAAACGTCAACACCCACACAATCCTTTCACATTCGCTCAATACCCCCACCACCCCCAAAACACACCACTCTCAGTTAACACCGCCACGGGTTCCGTGGCTCAGAGTGATCTTCCTACTCGCGCAGTTTCCTGCTTTCATGCTGCGTGAGCGTGCTCAAAGGGAGATGAGCGGTAATCACACACAGCCTCAACCTTTTTATGGCTCTTAAATTACTATCTATACTCGCTCATCCATAATGTTCAGCCTGTCATCGCTGCTGCCTTACTCATTCTAAAGCCATTCTGTTCAGTTTGCCATCATCATCTTCTGAGGTGTATTATAACCATAATGAGCACAGTGTGTGTCAAGTGCGTATTGAATTTCAGACAATTGCTAAAATGGCCTGAACAAAATGGATTTAGAGTTTTAGTTGCTGAAACTGTAGAGCTGCACGTTACTTTAAAAGAAGACAAAAGGCTGCAAGTTCAGAGGGTAGGCGTTCATCTTCATCAGCAGTGCCAAAGGCTGGCTTGCAAGTAGCAGCAGCAGCAGCAGCAGCGGTGGTGGAATGGATACACAGAGACTGAAAAGGAGGTGTTGGTTAATAGTTAGCTGCTGGGCTGGGGTGATCAATCCATCATGCATACAAGTTAGATCTAGTGAAGAGTTTGGTTGGAGGGAAAAATTATGTAAAAGTGTTAAGCATAGTTTCTTTTGTGTGTTTTCTTCCGCATGTCATCATCATAACTTCTCGCTTTTGCTTTTCCTTCCCTCCCTTTTTCGCACAGATGTGGCCAATGGCAGTTCGGGCTACCGGCCTCCTCCCAGGACCAGAGAGGTGGTCATCAACGGTCAGACCGTCAAGTTGAAGTATTGTTTCACCTGCAAAATCTTCAGGCCGCCTCGTGCCTCCCACTGCAGCCTCTGCGACAACTGTGTGGGTGAGTGAAAATCTAATCCCCCCCCCGAATGTGATCTTGCGTGGATGAGATATGAGCTCAATCGGGTTACAGCTATATTCTCCCCGCCGGTGCTCAGTGTTGTTTAATTGTTACAACGCAATGAAATAAACAAGACTGAGCCCAAAGCAATTTACACTCTCCTCTCTGTATATTGGAGACATAGACCAAGGTCACTATGAAGTATGTGATGCAAAGCTACAGGAAGTATACACACACACACACACACACTAAGCTACCGTCATCCACGTACAGCAGAGGGATGGAACTGTTTTCATCAGAGAAACAAAAAGTCACAATGAGCAGCAACATACGGGCTGAGTTTCTTCTTGCTGTATTCATACATATGCTATCTCTATGGAGACCAACTGAGAAACACTGCTAGGCAATTACTGGAACACACAAAAAAAAAAATAAGTAAAGAAAGCTGAGTCTTTGTATCTCTGCCTCATCAGGGCTTTTCGCTGCACATTCACTCGTCTCCCTTTGAACACGCCGCTAGTCTCGGGAAGTCGACTCAAATTCTGACAAAGACGAGGAAGTGGTAAACACACGGGCGGGGACGATAAGAGGCGGCCGTTATCGTGACAGGAAGGCTGATAGATGGATAGAATAATGTAGAGACGCTCCTACAAATGGGCCGCGCCTGTGTGTCGACCCACAAGACGGAATTTAACTGGCTCGTTAAATGGACTGATAAATAAGATGAGTGGCCTGACATCATAGACGCCGTGAAGTTATTTAGATGCATGATGTAATCCTTTTAGAGCAAATCTTCAGAAAGCGTTTTTTGGATACAGATGGGAGGAAATGAAGAAGGAGAAGCGAAGGCATAGTTGGAATGTCCACAGTGCGGCTGGGTGGGACGGGTCCAGAGAGGGTTACGCTCCGTTTCCCCTGTCTGCTCCTCAAAGCTCCAAGCCTCCACCCAAATCCTTCCCTACGTCAGCACTTGTGATAGTTTGGATTGGAATTCGCTCGTCGCCCGGAAATTGGGAATCACCGCGGTAGAAGAGTGTGAGAGATGAGCCAGAATGGGTGGGGACACACACGGGTGGTTGAGTCCCTTCAGTGCTTCTTTATCTCCTTGGAAGCGGTATGTTTACATTAAGTAGAGTAGTGGAATTTGGAACACACACCGTTTTCCCTCTCTCTCTGACTCACACTCTCACTCAGTTCTCCTATGGTGATTGTTTAGATCTGTTGCTGTAGAGAAAAATTGATCAGATGAAACTTTCAATGCCATCAAATATAACAATGGCAAGGTGATACAGTTAGATCCGTTACGCCGCTCCTTCATTAACACCGCTGCCAGGTTTTGGTTGATTATTGATGAGCGGCTGCTGTGACAATGTGAGTTCAATCAGTAATCACCCCTGTCGTCGTCCAGGCTGCTCGTCTCTCTGACACGTCTCAACCAGTGCATTGATTAACGCAAAGCAAAGCGGGTCATTTTACCTCACTAAACAAATAATGGCCCTGATTAATTATTTAATGGCCTCCTCCTGTGCGCAGCTAGTAGTTAACTCCCACTGACAGGATGGAGGAGTCGGGGCTGATTGAATAACTGTACTCACAATAAGCACGCCACTCACCGAGCGATCGATAAAATGATCCCGTGTGCCATAGCTGCTCTCACAACGCGTCTCAGCTGAGGTATCTCTACCAGTTAAACACCTGAGAGAAGCCGCTTAAACATTTTATACTTTGCATTCTCTCAGTGTGGCGTTTCAAAGCATTTCCGAAATCAACACATTGTATTCAAACGATGCAGCCACTCCAGAGGTGGAAGTGAATGAGGCGGCACAATAACACTTTGTTTGGACTCGACAAAGACGCGCTCCCTATGCAGCGAGGTGGCTGACAGGTGTGTGTCAGCGTTTAACCCCCGGGGCACTCCGGGCTATGTGATACTCTGCGGAAGCCGTACATCAGACCGGGCCACATTTTCACTTCAACACCTCTGCTTTGTCTTCATTTATAATTCCTGCGGTGTCCTCAGACTCCCGCAGGTTGAGCTCTCTCTCAGTGGAGATGTGATATCCCCTGACCTAGTAAAGTGGTGTTTTTCTCCCTCACTTTAAACTTCACACACTCCCACAGTGACATTTGGTCTTTTTATAGCCTGCACACACACCGAGGCCAGCCACTAACTCGTAGTAGCTGGTTTATTTAGGGAGCTTTGTTGCTGTTGTGACGGCGGTAAGCTGCTGCTGTTGCTATTCTCTCGCTTTGTGCTCTGAACGTTTGAACAAGAATCAAACCAAATCGTCTTTTTGTTGTTTCCCTTGTTAGTCCAGCAGCTGATATCACACACTCTTTTGTGTCCCTCAGAACGTTTTGACCACCACTGTCCCTGGGTGGGGAACTGCGTGGGAAGGAGGAACTACCGTTTCTTCTACATGTTCATCCTCTCCCTCTCCTTCCTCACCATCTTCATCTTCGCCTTCGTCATCACGCATATAATTTTAAGTAAGTGGCTGGGGAGAGGGGGGTGGGCGGGTTACAGACACGGATGTCCCTCACACACTGCTCCATGGTGTGTGTTCTTTGTGTGTCTTTAGCCAGCAGGTTGTAAGTGGGCGGTGTGCAAAGCGACGGCATTCTGGCTTGTTACTGGCTTTCCAGCTGGGAGCAGGCAGGGGGCTCTCTCTCTCTGTGTGTGTGTGTGTGTGTGTGTGTGTGTGTGTGTGTGTGTGTGTGTGTGTGTGTGTGTGTGTGTGTGTGTGTGTGTGTGTGTGTGTGTGTGTGTGTGTGTGTGTGTGTGTGTGTGTGTGTGTGTGTGTGTGTGTGTGTGTGTGTGTGTGTGTGTGTGTGTGTGTGTGTGTGTGTGTGTGTGTGTATTGATGAGGTTTTATGTAATTTTGTGAAGGTCTGTCCATTATTTGAACCTGTCGTTTCATTTGCCGCATCTGTAAGAAAGCGACCGCATGCTCTTTGTGGTCCTGGCTGGTCAGGAGCCACAGAGGCCTGCACAGCTGCCTTACACAAACCTATTGGTCCGTTCAGACTCAAACCACCGTCCTCAGCACGGACGGTAGTTAAATTGGAATGTCAATGTAAGTGGGCACATTGTGTCCAGCTCAGTTCATCTTGTTGACAGCGCCCACTTAGACGTGGACAAAGAAAGAGACTCTGCAGCAGGTAATTGCAGAGTGTGTAGCATCTGATACAAGCTGCTGCATCGGGGGGTTGGTGTTGATGTTGTTTGAATGCTGATGTGTGTATGATGTGGTGGACACAAATGTACGCTAATGGAAACTGCTGACTTTTCTCTCTCCGCAGACTCCCATCAACTTGGGTTCCTCAATGCACTTAAAGAGAGTCCGGCCAGATATCCTTGCACTGAGTTAAGTTCTACTAGATACTACTAGTAGCATAGATTTCCTGTATTCCTCCATATTCCTCAGCGTATTCTCTGACTTGACACACACTTAACTAGTCCACACAGCTACAGGTCGTACTGCACATGACTCGCTTAGACCGCTTCCATCCGCCGCTCGTGTCTTTGTCTGCAGCATTCCAGTGCTTTGCATGACTGTGCATCTTGATTAGACCTTTAGTCCTGTGCCCATCGGGCTTACGCAGCACGCACGTCGACTCATCCTCACTCATCTGCGGTGATTGATTCGCTCTTTCTTTGATTTAATTTGGCTTTAAATCTCCCCTCCTTCTTCAGTAGCGTTCTGCGAGCAGGGTTTTTATACGAGCGCATCTGTGTCTGCGTGATAGATGCAAAGTGTGTGCGAGACACTTTAAGCCGCAGCTGTTGCAAATCAAGTATGTCAGCTTATTGTCTTAACATCAGCGGAAATCACTCAATGTGCAATTCACATCTTCAGATTGGGATATTTCAATAATGTTTAGTGTCGCGTCATTTGACCTCAGCTTTTGGCCCTGAATCCAAGCAGCTGAGGTCGGAAGCAGTCGGCTTTCATCTCTGTATAATGTCACCTTCCTGACAGACTGAGTCACAAATCAAGATGAGAGCACGAGGCCGGAGTCTCTCTCACTCTGCGTCTCTATGGCTGAGTGAGATAACCGCTCCTTCCTCTGGTGGATAAAAGTGTGCCAAGCCAAGCTGATAACAGAGTCCGTGTCCTACAGGGGTCTAATAAAGGGGAATTGGGAGTCGATAGTATCGCGGCAGTCATTTGTACTTGGTGAATGATGACATGTTTTGTCCTTGCTAAGGAGGGAGACGTTTGGAAGAGAGGAAAAAGAGAGAGATTAGGATAGAAAGAGGGGGCAGAGTGAGGTCATTAAGTTGAGTTTCCCAGAGCCGCTCACAGAATGATGCATGGTCGTTTTGTAGTTTATGTAATAGGGGCGTAATAGGGCAAAAACTTGACTGTGTGCTGTACTTAATACAGTTTCGGTGAGGGGTGGTGTCTCATTGGTGCTCGAAAGATACAATGTAGAACGATTTCATCACCTTTTGTACTGTATGGACTCAAATCTTCCTTGACTTCTTGGTGTCACTGTACTGGAGGTGGTGGTGTGTTTCTTCTCTGTCTGGTCCATAGTGGGCCTCTCAGGCTTCCACACCTACCTGATCAGCTCCAACCAGACCACCAACGAAGATGTGAGTATGGACATTTCTGATCAGGAGATATGTTACAGCTCTTTGTGCTCTTTAAACTCAGGCTGAATACTTTTACACAGAGTCGCTGATGCAATTAATTCTCCTACATGGACTGATTCAATAGGATTCCTCTGAGTAAACACAACATGTTGTGTAATCACAGTATGAGGCGAGTCGGAGGCGTCACACTCAGACTAAGATGTTTACATGCCTGAATAAATCAATTTACAATCTGGAGTAAGCTTACTTTGATTTGTTCCGAGCGCAATATCATTAGGTTTTATACATGGGGAAGAAATTGATTTGTTCCCTTAATCACAGCAGTAACTTTTAAATGCATTTAAACTTCCCAACATCGCTCTGTGGTCGATGGGTAGAGATGCTGAAGTGAAATAGGAGTTGCCTGTTCGCTTCCCGGCTGTGGTTATGATGCCAAGGGTTCACGTTCAATCCCAGTGAACAACTTCAACACAATGTGCAAACATAATGTCAGACGCACAAACCGCTCTGTGTTTACCGGCCTCTCTGTGACACTCGAAGTTATCCAACATTCCCTCTGAAACGATGGTGTGTGTGTGTGTGTGTGTGTGTGGGGTCTTCTCCTCCTCCAGATTAAAGGTTCGTGGTCGTCAAAAAGAGGGAAGGACAACTATAATCCTTACAGCTACGGCAATATAGTGACCAACTGCTGTGCGGCGCTGTGCGGACCTCTGCCCCCGAGGTAGGAAACTCATGGATGAACGTACAGAGCCTGTGTGTGTGTGTTGAGCGACATACTCACAGATGACAACATATCTTCATCTGTCACGATCATGCTTAACGTGTTGTGTTGTATAATAAGTATATCTTATCTGAAACGCACAATAACTAAAAGGAGACGTGTTCCTCGTAGTTTCAGTAAGATGTTTTACTGAAAAGCCTTTAGGTCTTTAAGTCCTTTAAACTGTTTAGATTGCTGGCAGATTGAATTAGAGAAGAATCCTCCTCCCCACTTTACCTCTCAGATTGTCTGTTACCTCACTAAACAGGCTGGACTTTGTATTGACTTTATACATTTCACAAATAAGATAATAATACCCTGAGAAATGAGTTGGGTTTTCCCCGGGTAGCGTCTTATAGACCGCCATCAGCATGAATGGAGAAACTCTGCAGGTCCACAGGGAGTCGATCCAATCACCACTCATCCTTTAATGTGGAAACTTAAAATTAAATTTTTTACATAGTTGCTGTCTTCTGTTTTGACCAGGAGGCTGATGAAGAACAGTTAGAGCTGCTGTGAAATGAGCAGCCTCTTCTTCTCTCCACACACACACACACACACACACACACACACACACACACACACACACACACATAGACATTGAGATGCTGCAAAAGACGGGGGAGGATTTCAGGCCAACTCCAACCAAATCCCAACATCAAAGTTGGCAAATTTGATTGGATTTCACACTTTTGCCGCTCATGTGATTCCAACAAAAATTCCTGCCAACTTGTCATCCCTTCATTCTGGCGTCCATGTGACTGTTAACGCCAGCACGCTTTACCCGTTCTCCCTCCGGCTTTGCCTCCCAGATCGTTTCACGTCCTTCACATCTCCCCCGACAATTACGCAGATGTCAAACTGGCAAATCTGGGATGGCCGTTCATCCTGACACAATAAAAGTCATCAGTATTCCGTATCATATGTCACAGTGGCACTGAGGTCATAAATGAGAGCGCGCTGCTCAACAACTGGACCCAGATAGCCGCTATCCGCTCTTATCTTTACTGGACACTTTGACGATACGAGGTTCGAACCGACGCTGCCGAGACGTCACCGAGCTCACAATCACACACACGCAGACTCTCCACTTCTGCTCGTGTCCGCTCACGATAGGAAATGATCTCTTTTATGAGGCAGATATGAGACATTTACCCACTGAATTTTAAACATCCTTTCGGAGCATTTTGCATCATTTGAGGAGTTTTATTGGCACCAATTCTTCAGCCGGTCTAATTTACAGTTTTAAAAGGTGGACTGACTCACTCCTTTACAACAGGTTTGAAGTTATTGGCACCGTGTTTTGGTTGAGGAGGACCTGTTTGTTCTCGGTAATGGTCTCTCTAATGCGATTCTCAGGTCACGATCTGGACCAGAAAGTGTTGTACAGCCAGCAAATAACATTAAATGGAAATGAGCCACGTTTCAACCGTGCTCAGTCACAATGATGCATTCAGATGAGTTGTTATTGTTATTAGATGAGTCTTTAAGGGCAAAAACGCACAATAAAAGCCACATTCAGCCCAGCTAGAGTGGAGCCGTAATGGAGGCTTTAATCTGCAGCGTCTCTAAACAACACAAACACATAACTCAACTGTAATGATTCCAGTGGGTGGCCAAGGAAAGTCTTTGCTACACAGGTGGCTGCCATCTGTTGTGTTGTGTGTGTCTGTGTTCGTGTGTGTATGTGTGTGTGTGTGCCTGGCCAGACGCAGGCTTCCCACAGCTGGGTCCACCAATGAGTAAGGAATGCTTCACCTAAGCTTTGGACTATTCAAGCAATGCTTTGTCACCCACGCACGCGCTCTCACACACACACACACACACACACACACACACACACAGCTCGTTCCCTGCTGAAACACTGACTCACGTTCTCATTGCATTAGCCTCTATGTTTTCCCTCCTGACCGTATTTACAGACATTCCAGACTTTATTTACAACTCCAACACGAGACCCCGATGCCGCCGCCGCCGCCGCTTCCACGAGTTTCTCTAACGACCCACTTGCACTCCGAGTCCATGTCGGTCCCCCCCACCCCCCCCCGCTCCTCTCTGTCATCATGATTTGTGTTATCTAGTTACCCGGCTCGCGCTGGTTTAACACTTTCCACCGCCTTGTTGTGGTTTTAGATTAACCTTCATCGTGCACGGCGGCGTTTGTATGCACGGCGGCGTGTTCCGATCAGCCGGCTGTGTCAGAGTCCTGCAGCATTAATGATGATGGGATAGAAGTAATGATTCACCCCACCGAGTGTCCGCCGTGATTTATAGCTGTGTTTTGTTTTGTGGGCGAGGGCAGAGTTCCTGCACACTCTGCATCTCATTACCAATATGCAAAACTAAAAATAATGAGGCCCGTGTGTGCAGAGGCAACAGATCAATCAATACTCAGACTATTGGCTATCAGGCACGGACCTAATCATGTAGATGAGCATGCTGCTGCTTCTCTGTGTGTTATTTGTGAATGAACCCCTTGTATGTCCTCATGTGTGTGTGTGTGTGTTTCTCTCTCTGTCCAGTCTCATCGATAGGCGGGGCTTCGTCCAGGCAGACGCGCCGCAGCTGGCACCGCCCACCAACGGCATCACAATGTACGGCTCCACCCAGTCGCAGCAGAGCCACATGGTAAGACTCTGACCCGACCCGACTCCGACCCGACCGCCTCCTCAGCACCAAACCGATAACCTTTCACGGGAAACACAGGAATCTTTGGGAGACTTTGGGAATGATGCAAATCAGGGTCAATTTCCAGATTGCGTGTACAGATTGCGGGCGCCGTTTGGTGACTTTTTGCTGCTGTACTTTTGTATTCAGGTCAGGGTGGATGAGGTTTCAGGAACAGGATGGTAACTTAGTAACTTAGTAACTTTAAAGTGAGTAACAGAAGACCAGTGCTGCTTCAGACGGCAGTGATGTTCCACGTGAGAGCCAAACATGCTGCTGCTCCTCTCTCTCCCTCATTCACTCTCACTCTCACTCTCCGTCTCTCTCTCTCTCTCTCTCACTCTCTCACTCTCTCACTCTCTCACTCTCTCTCTCTCTCTCTCTCTCTCTCTCTCTCTCTGTCTGTCTGTCTGTCTGTCTGTCTGTCTGTCTGTCTGTCTGCATTGCCATGTCTGCTTGTTTTCATAGACTCGTTTGTCTCGCCTGCCATAACGCGTCTCCCGGCTATGCCAGTCACCGGTCAGCACTGCGTCGCGGTGAGACCGAGTCGCCTCATGCTGACGGACTGCGAGCCATTTGTCCTTTTGTTCATTTGCCAAACAACGACGGAACTGTCTCTCTCTCTCTAACAGACGAGTGGGTGCAAATGAACTTTGCCCTGGAAATGACACTCCAAATGTTTTGATTTGGATGGTTTGGGGTCGCATGTTGAGGATTTGAGTGACCAGCAGGTGCGTTTGGTTTAAGGACCTGGAACATGTGACCTTGGCAAGGAGAGTGAGGGCCACATGTAGATAATGAATGCGGAACAACAGATAAATGGCCTTTGTTTGAGCTCTCGCTCTCTCTCACACACACACACACACACACACACACACACACACACACACACACACACACACACACACACACACACACACACACACTCTGCTGCGCCGCTCTTGTTTGTTCAGCTGAGTCCCAATGAAGTGAATCCATATCGTTGTTCTTATTCAACGACAACTGCTGCATTCATGCGGTCCAGTTTGCCCGTCATGATGACACAGCGAGGTGTGTGAGTGTGTGTGTGAGTGTGTGTGAGAGTAGTAAATACCGTTTAAATGAATGAGAAAAGGCTGCGGTCGGTAAACAGACTGATCCTTTAAATGTCAGCAGGAGCGGTTTGCCTGTGCTGACCTGTGCGCCGACAGCAGCGGCTCGTTTCCTGTCGTCAGATTAGCGTCTGACAGGTTTCACTCTGATTTAAAGCCTCTCAAATTCTCGCCATGTTTCCATTTCAACCCCTAAATTAGACCACGTGTGTGTGCTTACGTGTGCGACAGCGAGCCCAGCCCAGTTGTGGCTGTAAGGAAGTGCTTGACAGTTTTCACCTCTGCAGTCGTCTCATGTGTCGGATCACTGGGATCCTTCATCTCCTCCTCCTCCTCCTCCTCCTCCTTTTAGAACCTTTGACGTCTCCTTTTAGACGGGCGTTCAGTTTAATCGACCGGCTGTGATTTGCGCGGGTCGTTTTCCACGCCGGCTCTCAGACCACAACGCCGCGTCCTCTCTGTATTTAGCCGAGCGCTGATATACGATCAGGCGTCTACTTGGTCAGCTGCACTTCACACCTCTGATCCATCAATCACCTGGACGTCCCACAGTATAAAAGATGAATACACACTTTATGGGCAGTGATGGATTTTGTCGTGTGTGTGTGTGTGTGTGTGTGTGTGTGTGTGTGTGTGTGTGTGTGTGTGTGTGTGTGTGTGTGTGTGTGTGTGTGTGTGTGTGTGTGTGTGTGTGTGTGTGTGTGTGTGTGTGTGTGTGTGTGTGTGTGTGTGTGTGTGTGTGTGTGTGTGTGTGTGTCTGAGTACACAGGTTGAGTGTGTTTGCATTGTAAATGGAGTATCTGGCATGCAACCGTGTGTGTGTGTAGGTTTGGTGTGGCTGCAGGCGAGCAGGGACACTTGTGACAGACGCACTTCATGCTACAGTTTCACTTCCACACACACTCGCATGACATAATTGAGTGTACGCCACAGGCCGTCGTCAGGGGAAGCGTGGCTGACGGCCAGGCACGGTCATGATACAAGACGTTGGCTAATATCCGATTCTGTCTTACTTCCTGTCTGGCACAGGATGGTTGATCAGCCTTTGTCTCATTGTTTTCTCAACGCCTTTAGTGTGTTTGCTGTTGTTATAACTCAGCAGAAAAGCAGGAGTTACCTGTTTTCCTGGTTGAGCCTGACTTCACTTCCTTGATCGTCATCTTAACGTGCGATGTGTGAGAAAGAATGTGTGTGTGTGTGTGTGTGTGTGGATTATGAGACCTGTAATCAATGCTCCATTTGATCTGAGTTGTGTTTGTGCTCCTCAGGGTGAATCTGTGTCTGTAGCTTCCTCCACAGTGATGAAGACGTGTTTGTGTCACAGAGCTGTGTGTTCTTTGTCATGATTTTCGATTATTTACGTCCAAACTAGTTCCCTTCCTTGGTTGTTTGTTGTAGTTGCTGAGTCAGTGTAGCTGTGACACTCCGTTTCATATCCCTGGTAAAATTGCTGACGCGGCCCCGTGCGAGGTCAACGAACCCAGGCTGGAATCTTAGTCTTGTGATTTAACCTGGAGTGAACCCGAGCTCTTAAACACTACGTGCAGCCGATAAGAGGATTGATAAGCCGGGAGAATAAACTCAAAGGTGGTGGAACTTCTGTTTGAATCTCCTGTGTCATCTGCTCCTTTCAGGTCAGTGAGACTGTGGCAGAGAGGTGAGATGGAGGTCGAGGCTCTGATGCCCGTCACCGCCGCAAAACTGTTGATTTCTCTTCTTCCGGAGGTGTCTAATAAAACGGCTTTCTCTCTGTCTGAGGTGATGAAGGTGATCTCCTGGTATCCATGGCGCCTCGTGCCCTGTCTCGGTTACCGTGCAGCGTATTCACATGAGCCGCTTCCACTCTGAAGCCAGGCATGAGTGATCAATCGGGCATGAGGCGGGACTTAATTGCCCGGCGTCTTCTTCTCTGTCTATTGACTTCAGCTCTGTTGTTACTGAGGCAGATGCAGTCTGAGTGTCGCTCTGCATTCTAATAAGGTTACTAACATCTCCTTCCTTTCTCTTCTCTTCTCTTCTCTCCTCATCATCATCGTCATCGTCATCATCATCATCATCCACCCCCCCCTCCCGTCATGTTCTTCTTTTGGCTTCTCTCCATTGATCCGTTCTTCTTCCTGCTTCTCCGCCTCTCGTGTGTTTTCCGTTCCCTCTCTTCACCCTGGGCATCTTATCTATCTTATCCATCCCCATCTTCCTCTTCCTCCTCTGCTCCCTCAGTGTGACCAAGATCAGTGCATTCAGAGCACCAAATTCGTTTTGCAGGCCGCCGCCACCCCCTTACTCCAGCAGCCAAGCAGCGAGCCAGTCATCCTGACGGCGCCCCCCGAGAACGGCGGCTCCCTGTCCGTGCGCACCTCCCTCACCCTGGCCGGCCCGTGCACCTCCATGCCTCTGGGCCAGCCGACCCCTCCGACCTCCACCCCCAGCCTGAGCTGTCACGAGGCCGCCGACACGCTGCCCATGCACGGACACGGACACACA
This sequence comes from Genypterus blacodes, assembly GCF_046128005.1. Taxonomy (NCBI): domain Eukaryota; kingdom Metazoa; phylum Chordata; class Actinopteri; order Ophidiiformes; family Ophidiidae; genus Genypterus; species Genypterus blacodes. The sequence continues at coordinate 1,046,530 of NW_027466916.1, forward strand.
CACAACCACAGCCACCCCATGCTGCAGGACCCGGGGGTCCATCACCACTTCCTGACCCCAGAGGAGGTGCCCTCGCCCCCGGGCATGCTCCCCTGTGGAAGCCCCCTGGGCCACAGCCACACCATGCAGGCCGGCTTCTACAATCCAGCCAGCCAGGACTCGCTACACGAGGACTCGGTCAGAGGACTGGTCAAGCTCAGCTCTGTCTGACGCTGGGATCTAGCCTCTTCCTCCTCTTCCTCCCTCCTGGAAACATCGGTTTAGCCTCTGAAACCTTGGAATTCCTCCGTTTGGTCCAGATCAACTCTCCGTCTCTCTCCTCCACACAATGCAGAACTAGAGAACTGTAAAGTCTTAAGTTCAGCTGCTAGGAACCGACGCAAAGTGACACCCGACGCCATTCTGCTCGCCAATATCGTGCCAAACTCCTCACTGGGACCAGACCAGAAGGTCCCGGTGTGGAGGCCACATACGACACCTCAGACACACACACACACACACACACACACGCTCCTCCTCCTCGTCCATGGTCCATAGTGGATGGGAGTGGAGTTTCCGTTTGTCTGAGGGTCGACGCCATCACGAGCAAAAATGAATTGATGTTTTTTGACATTACGTGACTTTTTTTAACCATCTGGATACTTTGTTTGTTTTTTCTCAATGGATTAACGGGTCTGGCGTGTTTTCCCGCCTGTGTGCCCTCTGCTGATTGGACAGCTCCTGATGCCTTTTTTCTTGGACGTTCCTGTGAGCGGTCGGCAGGGTGATGTCGCCGAGACGCCATCGTCCTGCTTTACCAACGTATTATTATTGTTCTCTTACAAAGTATACGATTTCCTGTGGATATTAATAAAAGACCAACTTTTTATGGGACCAGATTATAACATTATTGATTTGGTTTACAGAGCGCTGACATTTGAGTTAAAGTTACTTTGTGACGTCTCATCGAGCCTAAATGAGTTTTTAAAAACGATGATCAAAATGAATTGTTGGGTTGTGATTGTGTTTCTAATGCAGCCTGAAATTCTTCACCGAGTCTCTTCTGCCCTCTGCTGGTTCACTTAGAGAACTGAACTCAAGGTCCAGTTTTTCTGAAGCTGTATTTTAATCTGTATTTTAATCATAAGCAGAGATAAAGAGGCTGAGGCTGAGGCTGAGTCTGGGGCTGAGTCTGAGGCTGAGTCTGAGGAGGACCAGAGCAGCTTTGTGACGGAGGCCATCTTCTCTCCCTTCTCCTCTGGCAGCATTCACAGGTGATCTCTGTGTTCCTGAGGGACTTTGCTGACCGTGCGGTTGTTAAATTTGGATCGTATCTGTCTTAATCTTTTGTTTGGGGAAGATATCAAACCTGCTAAGTCAGGAGTCACAGTGAAGTCAGGAGTCAAAGTGAAGTCAGGAGTCACAGCCATGCTCATAGTGACACAGTTTATTGTTATTAAATCACTTTATGATACACAGACTTCTTCATACCCATAATTTACTACAGAGAACAAATATTGCACTTAAAAGGTCTGTGTGTGTGTGTGTGTGTGTGTGTGTGTGTGTGTGTGTGTGTGTGTGTGTGTGTGTGTGTGTGTGTGTGTGTGTGTGTGTGTGTGTGTGTGTGTGTGTGTGTGTGTGTGTGTGTGTGTGTGTGTGTGTGTGTGTGTGTGTGTGTGTGTGTGTGTGTGTGTGTGTGTGTGTGTGTGTGGAGCAGCAGTAGTAAAGTGAGAACTGGAAAGTAAAGCGGTAAAGTAAAACGGCTCTAACTTGCATAAAAGCTTGTAAGTTTCTGTTCTGAACTGTGCTTGAACTGCGTGGGGTCATGATGACGTCATGGACGGATGAAGGAGTGGAGCTTAAATAAGGAAGAACCAACCGGGCGCAGACGCACTTCACAGGCACGTCCTCCTACTTAATTAAAAATGTAGATCAGACGATGGCCATCATTGTCATTAAAAATATGCTTTAATTAAAAAGAACACAAAGCCTGGCTGCTTAATGAAGCGAGATAGGAAACGTTCCCACGCTTTTTATGTCGGCTGTACAATCGATGAGTTCCGCTCCTTCAGATGGTCGGCCTTGACTTCAGCCTCGTCCAGACTTGCTGACTAAAACACTTTTAAAGTTTTTACAAGAATTTCCCTTTTTAATTGTACAGTTGAGATGCAGTAGAAGGAGAAGAAGAAACCAACCAAGGCCGACTAACTCGTAGCTGTAAAAAGTCGTGGTCGCCACTCAGCACAACGAGCTCATGCACCGCCGCCGCCACCGCCGGGGATCAGGACCGTTTAGGCCTCGGCGGGACCTAAACGCCGTCTTCGGTCGGTCCTGGTCCCCATATGTAACCTACCCCCCTCTCTCCAGTGCGTCTGCGGTGTCGTGTTCACCACAGTTTGACGTCGTTGAGCTCCAGGTCGCCCATGATCTCCAGCTGGTCGATGCTGCTCAGGTCCTGCACTCGGTGTCTGAAGTCAAACAGGTGCGAGCCGTTCACCGCCAGCTTGAACTGATGCGGCTGGCACAGGACGAGAATCTGACAGAGACAAAGGTGAGTGTGGTTTAGGTCAGGGTCTCATCTGTAACAGGGTCACCATCACACAACATACATGTGACCCCTGCATGAGGTCATAGGTCAGCATCAACATCTGGAGCCCGGAACACAGAAGACATCTGCCTGGGAGAGTTCAGTGAGAGTAGCACCTCAAGTTTAGCAGAAATGTGCAAAAGTGGCAGAAAATGACTAAATTTGCAATTTTAAAGAAAATAAAAAAATTCCAGTGTGTGGATCCTGATCTGTGTGAATCTACGATGAGCTCATCCCTCTACACTCTGCTGAATAAAATCACTGAAATCCATCATAACATTTCAGATATTGTGCAAAAATGGTGGAGGTGAGAATTTTTGCTGTGTTTGAATATTCCATGCTTTCCTGTTAACTTGTTTGTTATTGTTATGATGTGATCACAAATTGTGTCAAAGTCTCAAAAAAGGAACAGAGGGAAAAATGTTACAGAAAGAAACTATAGATGTAGATGATATAGATGTACAGATTTTACAGATTTTACAGAATTAACTTGTTACTCTTGTACACAGTTCTGTTTCCCTCCAACACATCAAAGCGAAACCAAAGCAACCAAACCCTTCCGAGTCCCGTCCAGCAGGTGGCGCTCACCTCAAAGTACTCCCCGGCAGAGAAAGGGAAGAAGGGCAGCTCCCGCTCCTCCCGGCCCCAGGACTCTCCCAGGTAGGAGTTCCGGACGAAGGTGCCGGACTTCATGCGGGGGTTCAGGTGCAGGGCGATGTTCTCCGTCCTGCTGTTGCGGAGGTTCACCGTGAAGCTGGAGGAAGACGAGGAGGCGCAGGTAACAAACATCTTCACCTGGTACGGTGTGTTGAGTGTGAGGGGTCTGGGCTCACCTGTGGGGGTACATGCTGATCTGACCCTTGATGGTGATGTGCTGGCCGGGGCTCAGACCCTTCAGGATGCTGCCTTTGTACGGGAGGATCTGAAACGGTCAGCAGGAACGCTCTTCATCATCTACACCTGAAGACGCCCTGATGTTTCCACTGCTTAACTGTCAATGATTTAACGTTGAGAAGAGAGAAACTCACCAGATCGCCTGATTCTGAATAGATCGCCTGTGAGGAGGAAAGAGAAGTTTAGGATCAGTAAAGCAAACGATTTAAACAGATTTAGTTAAAGTTGTGATTGAACTAGAAGGACAAAGCTCTTACTGAGTTTGGGATGTAGCCGATGGCGTGCACCCTGACCTTCCCGGAGACGGAGAACGTGTCCACTCGGTCCAGTGGGACTCTGTGTCTGTACTCCAACAGGTGAGCGCCGTTCACTGCTACCTGTGGGACGAGACCAGAGAGTTTAGTGTTTCCTGTCCCGTTTCCGTAGCTCCCGTGATGCGCCAGGCTCCTCCCCTGACCTTGAAGGCGTCCTGCTGCACCATGATGATGGTCTCAAAGGGGGCGCCGCGCTTGTAGGGCAGCTGGTGGAGCGTCTCCTCCTGGCCCCACGTCTCCCGCAGCAGGGAGTTGCAGGCGACGCAGGGCGAGCCTTTGAAGCGAGGGTTGAGGTGCAGGGCCACGTCGGAGCGCGGCTTGGTGCTGCAGCCGCTCGACAGGTCGATCTGGAACCTGCAGAGGCGGGGAACACTCACAGCTGCAGAATCTGGATCCTCACACGGTTCTCTGGGTCCATTAAGGCTCAGAATGTTGTCAGATCAGAACCTTCATACAGAGACTTATAGACTGAAGCATTGTGCCAGTATAACGCCAAAGAGCCTCTGAACAAAATGTCCTGAAAAAACACCTGAGCTCCTGCTGAACCTGACCTCTGACCTCCAGGTAGAGGAGGAGAAACTGGAGAGCAACTGAACAGCTTAATTATTTGTAAATGTAAAGACAGAAGTTGATTAATCTCTTAATGGACTTAAAGCCTCAATAAGTGATCACAGCATAAATCACATGACGTCAGAAAAGCGACATCTGAAGACATAAAACACACACACACACACACACACGCTCTGTTCACCTGTCAGCGTCCGGCTGCACGGTGCCCTGGATGATGATGAGCTCCCCCGGGTTCAGGCCTCCCGGTATGTTCCCGGTGTACGGGATCACCTGCGGGGACCGGACACAGAATCACACCTGCACGCTAACACACCGACGTAATCACTGTGTAGTTACTATGACGTGACCGTGCAGTAAGTGGAGCCGCGATGCCGTAAAAAAACACCTGGCTGCGCGTGCCGGTATCGATGAGCATCTATTGATCTATCGGTGATCAGATGGAGCTGATCGGTGAGCGTGACGCCTCTTACCGGGTCGAGCACCGTGTGCTTCGCGTTCGCCACAGACATGGAGGCCGGCGGGGGGGATCGACGGCAACAAGCTGCGGCCAAACGGCTCCGACTCTCCGGTATCTGCGGCGGATCAGGCGGCGGCTCACTCCTGCTGCTGCGTTACTGGAGGGCGGAGGGTGGCGCGCATCTTCTCTCCATCAGCGCCTGGTACACGGCCACTGCGCATGCGCTAAGGCTGACACGTGACCGGCGACAAGATAGGCTTTGGGTTTTTTTCGGCACATTTAGAAATAAGCCGAGAAGACGCGTTAATTATTTACATATAAAAACATTATGGTGACTTTGTTTGTTTGTAAAAGTTGTATTATGACACAGAGGCTCGAGTGATGTAGTTTAGGCTGGTTTTGCGTCTTAAAATGTCTATTTAATGAGGGTTAATGAGGATCAGCTTCTCCATGAGCTCAAACCAACATGTTGCTCCTCTCTGACTCTGCGTTTGTCATCTGTGAGTCATTACATTATACTTCAGGTTACAGGAGGACACACACACACACACACACACACACACACACAACGACGTCATTAATAGAGAAGAATAGACAAATAATTAACAAAATAAGAAACGTCTCAAATTTAGTATTGATCTAAGTCTTTATCATTTCTCAGTAATTCCAATGACTTTACTTCCTTTGTCTCGCACATTCAAACACAACAGAAATGAGTTTGGTCATAAATATACAGTATTCCATTTTTTCCTTGTTGTTTTTGCTGCAGGTTCATGGATCCAAGCTGGAGCTCTGAGCCGCCCGCTTCAGACCAAACCTTAGATCTCAGCACCCTGAGGTGTTTAGGGAGACGCCTGAATGTGCATCAGCTGTCTGTCCACATCCCACCTGGAGGTCACAGGTCATCGCCATGGAGACACAAACCTTCAGAGCTCAGGTCCAGAATATAAGAGTGTGGACTCGGTGGTTTTGAGGTGAATTTGGGAGCTTTTTAAAGGGAAATGTACTTTTTTACTCCAAATAAGAAACAAAATGAAAAACCTCGTGTCAGTTTGATGCCAAGATGAATTATAAAGCGCAAAAAATCCTTTAAAAGTCACTCCCCCATCCCAATATTCTACTGCTGTTACCTGCACAGGGTGTTGTTACAGCCAGTGGACACTAGATGGCAGCTCTGCTCCATAAACAGCAGCTCACTCATAATGCAGCTTTTACTCCATTAAATATGCACGAAGAGGCCAAATCATTTTCAGACACAAAATATTTTATTTGAAGCACTTAGTTTGGGCTGTTATACATTATCCAACAGTTAATGTGTTAGCATGGCGTCACCGTACTGTCCATCACAGCAGCAGATCCAAAAATAATCATAATAATACCAATCCATACAAAAGACTCACACAATATCAACTCCATCCAGCAAAGAAACCAAAAAGGTCAAACCACATCCATTCTGTCCGGCTCACAGTGGCATGTTTACAAACGTTACTAAAAAAGCGCTTTTGTTCTAAGAATAAACCAGGATCAGCTTAGCGACTCTCACTGTGTTACTGCAGCAAACAAACACTGGGGGGAAAAACGGCTAAAAGAGCAGAATGTAGAGCAGAATGTAGAGCGGCGCGTATAAATATCCACTAAATGCGATAAAAGAATGTTTATCAGTGTCAACATGAGACCAGAAGATGCAGTGTGATGCTGTAAACTGCCCATGCTGAGGTTAGAGAGCTGACAGGATGCAGTGAGGAGGCGTTCCATGCGTGTGTGTGTGTGTGTGTGTGTGTTTGCTCGAAATCAATACGGGAAAGGAGAATAACAGGAACGTTGTCATGGCTTTCTGAAACCTTCCTGAACGTGTCTGTAGCAGCAAACGCCACGGAGCTTCAGTTTGGGGAACTCTTTCGCACAGAATTATGTAAAAATATGAATTAGATCTTCCATCTTCATCTTCCTCGGTTCATCTTTGGCAGTTGTGGGAGCGTATCAGATATCAGACTCTCAGCTAAATGGCAGATGGTGAATCAAAAATAAATTCTTCCTCGTGTTCTTTTAGGTCGATGTCTAAAGTAATCTGTGATTTAGTTTTGTGTTCAGACTCCTGAGATGTTTCAGCCTCATGACAGAGATGGGATTAGATCTCCAGAGTGGAATATTAACCAAGTCTGGACGAATCTAAGATGTTTCCTCCTTCTTCTAACTGTTAAACAGCATCTCAGCTTCATTTGCATAGAACATCATTCACATCTTCCTCTTTGTTTCCAGTTATAATTTGCAACACAACACACAGTTTATCATCACAGAGCAGCAGTGAACATGTTGTGACTCTACTGCACCAAACACAGAGGATACACACACACACACACACACACACACACTAATGGACACGGCCACGCCCGCGGTGTCGTCATCTTACAGACACACGCACACACATGCGTGGCGTTTACTGGAGAGTGTGTTCTTTGTGAGGCTTCGCCCTGCAGATGCACTAACTTGCCATGCAAACACACACACACACACACATTCCAATGCAAGCAGGCAGACAGAGAGCGAGATACAAAGCCGACACTGAAACGTGGATCTGAGGTTTTCAGCCTATTCCAGTTTTTACATGGGCGAGTTGGTCTATGTCACCTTTTCAGTCTTCTCAGGCAAAGTGAGGACAAAAGGAAAGAGGACTCCTTTAGCGTCCAGAGGAGGCCTGAGCGGCTCCTCCACAAAGTGTCCGCTCTGCTCCTCCACTAGGAACTGGAGGGTCTGGCTCTTGTTCACGCAGTAGATGCAGTTCCCGATGACGGCGCACCTAAAGGGTAAATGGCTGCCGAGTCTCTGCGAGGCGCAGTCGTGCCACATTTTCACGATGGTGTTGTACTTGAACACGCTGATCCCCTGCTCCCGGTTGACGTCAAAGCGGTAGATGAAGCTCTTCAGAGCCACCATGTCGGTGGAACGCTTCCTGCTGTTGTTGTAGGGGCACTCCTGCCACTCGTCCCTCTTGGCGTCGTACCTGAGGAGGCGGTAGAAGAGGGAGCCTCCGGAGACGTAGAGTTCTCCGTTGCACGTCGTGGCTTCGTGGGCCACGGCGAAGGCTCCTTTGGGTAACGGGGCCACCGTGGTCCAGCGGTCCATGCGGGGATCGTACTTCTCCACCGTGAACAAACATTCTCCTCCCACGGCGTACAGGTGGCCGTCGGTGGAGACGAGCTTCAGCTGAGCCCGGGCCTGCTTCAGGGGTCGGACCTCGGCCCAGCTGTCGGTGACCGGGTTGTAACAGAAGACTTTATCTGAGACCTTCCCCTTGTCCCCGTAGCCCTTAATGCCCCCGGCCACAAACAGGTAGTTGTACATGGTGCAGATGCCGCAGCCTTTAGTGTTCACGTCCTCTGGCATGGCCGTCAGAGGCCTCCAGTCATTGGCGGTTTCATCAAAGCAGTAAATCATGTGAGTCTCTTCGAAGGAGGCGACAGACAGAGGGCTCTGAGGCCGGCTGCTGCAGCGACTCGCCGGGCGGCTGGCCGAGCGGTCGAACACGTCGTTGATCTCTGCCACCATCAGCGCCGTCTTCCCCTCCATTCTCTTCTTGAGGATCAGATCCCTCTCCGATCCGGTCAGCCGCCCGTACACAGACGGGTCCTTGAGGATCTGGAGGAAGTTGTCGCTCATGAACCTGTAGGCCGTCTCCTTCAGCTCACTCAGCCGCTGCTTTTTAGCGATGGTCAGAATCTCGTAGCAGTTCCCCGGTGTGATCTGCTCGGACATGGAGTCCATGGCGGCCTGGACGGCACACGGGATCTGCAGGATCTTGGCCCCTGTGATGACGTCCACCACGTTGTCTTTGCGTACGTTCATCTTAGACGTATAAACATAATCTACTAAGGTGGTCAGAGTCTTGTAGCTGATGCCCTTCACCTTCAGGATGTCTCTGGACAGACGAGCTTTGAAGTAGTCACTCTTCTCTGCCAGGACGGACTTGTGAGCGCTGATCGTCTTCCCTCCGACCTCGATGACCAAATCCGTCTCTGTTCTATCAGACGTCGCCGAGTCCGGAGCCTCCCGAATGCTATCGCCACTCTGGATGTTGGATTTGAGCACAGAGCGGCCGTACAGTGACTCATAGGCGGGCGGGTCGGCAGCACGGGAGCCGGGGGGGAACGCCTGACCCAGATCCTCAAGGGTTGGCTTTGTTCCAGCGCTGATACAATGAGTGCCAGGCACAGCCGTCGCCTGGTCCGAGGGAGAACCCCGAGTCTCTCTGAGGACGCACACGCCGTCACCTGCTTCCTGTTTTGCTTTGGACACTTTGATGCTGGAACCATTGTGATTTTTGCTGTGTGTGTAGTTTTGTTGTAAGCCAGTTGTTGAGTTGTGATTGGACACAGAGGAGTCGGTCTGCTCCTTATCGTTGGAGAGGTTGCCCTGATTCTCTCTGGGGGCGTACGAGCCGTTACCTCTCTCACCGTCCACCAGCCTCCCGTCCAGCAGGTATTCCTTCTGGAACACGGCAGGAGGGCTGAAGTCCTGCTCCTCCTGCAGGAATCCCTGAACGTAATACGGACACAGTTTCCCATCATTCTCAGGGGTCATGCTGAGGTCAGGGTTCACGGCGTGGAGGATGACGTCCGCCTCCACGGCGACGGCCCCGCCCCCCTGCCTGTGGCCCTCGCTCATCCTGAGCTGCTCACTGCTGACGAGAGACGCCGTCTTGTCTGATCATGCTGAGCAGAATGTCAGACTCATGGTCACGACTTCAACTTTTTTACCTGCAGGAAGAGAAATGAGGAAATGAGGAGCAAAGTTAAAACCAGGTGAACGTGACGAGAAAACATGTGGAACAGTTCTCTACCTACAGCAGAGGTTCTCCATCTTGGGTCTCAAGTACCGCGACACTGTATTTATGACCTGATCAGGTGTGTGTGTGTAGAGAAGTTTGAGGAGCTCTGCCCTAGAAATTAAAACATTTCAGAGATAATTTGTCAAAACAGACAAGTTAGAACTATTTTTGTTTTCTCTGTTTATACTGTGCTTTCCAGGTTTTGACGGACTTCTTATTTTAAATTGGATAACGTACATTTCTCCAAATTGTTTTTGTGATAGAAATACCCTATTTTTTTTTATTAATTTTTATTTTTATTTTATTTTTCAGATTTGTATGCGGTTTAATTTCGCAATTCTTTTCAAAAATATTTCAAGATGAAGAACATTTTTGCAAACAATAATCAAATCAATTCAAATCCACATCAACATTTTCCTAATTTTCTAAAAGATTGTTTACACTGAGAATCACGAAATTTCAGTTACAGTAGGACATAAAATACAAAATAATCTTTAACAGCTGCAGCTTTTTCGATAGCAATTTTATCGAAAATTACAAGAAACACAGAAGTATTAAACCTGTCTGCGGCTGCACGCGCCTTCACGGCTCTCTAGTCGGCGCTGTTTCACTACAAACGCCGCTTCTCCCATATGAAAGTTCAGTTCTTTCTTCTTCTGTTTTCTGCGTGTCTCAGTAATGAATCCAAACGGTGGGCAGCACTCAGGTCAGTGCCGCAAACCGTCACCGGCTGCCGTAACGAACACCTGTTCGCCTGCGTTAATCTGGCCACGGTCAGGGCGCATGCGCAAATGGTGCAGCCTTGATGGGGATTAATGTGAATTATGACGGCAGAATGATGTTTGTAATTCCCCCTCAGAAACTCGATTGATGAACGCGTCTGATCGATTAAGAGACGAGAATCCCGTCTGATCGATACACACACGGATCATAAAGTTACAGCTCGTTCTGTTGCTCCAGTCAGTGTAGGATTCTGTTCAGATCCAGACCTGGTTCTCGGTAGTTTCCGGTGCATTGGACCTACCTGAGTCCTCTCCGCTTCCCTCAGACTCCGCACCGCTCCTCGTTACGTAAGGCTCCTAGACTGAGACTCCCTGGATCCGCAGCGCCTCCACAGATCCTGCGTGTCCGTCCCATCCGCTCCCCGCTGATCCTCTCACGCGCCTCACTCGTTGTCTCATCCGCCTGCAGTCAAACACAAACGGGATTCGAGCGCGGATCCTTCAGGTCCGCGCGGAGCTCCGGCGCACATCCGCGTGTTTTCTCCCAGATTGAGCTCCGAACCTGCGCCGCCTGCGCTGTTTTGTTGTCCTTTTATTTTTTTGGTACAGTTGACTACAGTAAGGCGGCTATCATGGAGTTAAACCGCGCCCCCTCCGTCTGCTTTAACCCTACACACCGCGGCGGAGGAAGATGCGACACATTCCGGTACGCATCATCCAGGAGAGAGGGGGGGGCAGGGTACCATGGGGGCGTGGAGGGTCGGGGATCTCACACACACACACACACACACACACGCCCACAGATCGAGTGGGATCCCTTATGACAAGGGGAACCCCTCAGTAACGATCCAATGACTTCATTAGTGTGACGTTATTGACGCCCTTGAAGGTGAAATATCTTTGTTATCAAGTAATCAATAACTAAAGAGGCATTGATATTAACTTGTCAAATCCATATTGTACACCAGCTGTTTCTGCAGTTAATCACTAATTCTGTAGAAGACGTACTTTTATACATTTGATTCCAATACCAGAGTAAATGTGGAGCAGAGTCGTGTCTCCATGTGACTGAGAGTACTCAACACGTGAACATGCCAGATAAAAAAATAGCTCAGCCTCCCTGGGCAGCAGGAGGAGGAGCAGCAGGAGGAGCAGATCCGATCCTGGAGCCTTCAGAGTTCTTCTCCTCAGAGGCTTCTGGCCTTCACCTATATAAATAGAAACGACCCAAACAGAGCGGCAGCAAGGGCATCGCACACCTATCAGCACTGTGAGATTAGAGGGCGTTCTGCTGGGAGGCTTAATGTTAGGTATTCTGAGAACAAAGACTCACTGCACACTGATACACACACACACGAAATGAGCGTCGCCATGGAAACATCAAGGTTGAAGAGAAAAACAAAAGACTTCCTGCTGCACGGCTGTCTGGAAACGTGACTAATGACAACACCCAGGCAGACAAACGGCTCCTCGGCCAAGTCCTCCGCTTATCAGAGGCGTCGACAGGTTGTGGTTAGTAAATACGAGTCGGCATCACAGCAGTTAAATATTATCTTAACTCAGAGACACACTCGGCACATATCCCCCCCCCCCCCCCCCCCGAATGTGATGAGCTCATGTTTGGGACCGGGCCAACGTGCAGCAGGAAGAACAAAGTGACAGAGAGGAAACTCAGAGCTCCAAATCGAAGGCATCTTTGTCTATTTTGGTTTTGCAGCGATAACGGGCGAGATCTGGTTGTGCAACGGCGGACGTGGGCGTTTACGAGAGAGGAGCTGACCCCGACGCTCAGTGCACCGGAGCTGCAGGAATGAGCGGAGGAAAACCTCGGGAAGGTCGGGCCGGGCTCCTCGGGGCCTCGGGCACATTGCTAGTCGCAGCATGTACACAGAGCTGCACAGAGACACAAGGTTAGTGTGTGTAGAGTCAAGTAGCTGCTTTATTGATCTGCTCTCATTCCACAGCATCTTTAGTTGAGTTTGGCTTCATTTGCAGGCAGGGGGACAAACTCAGGCTCCTGGAAATCTGGAAAACTCTGCTAGATTTATACCTGAGTCCAGAGAACGCGAGGAATTGATCGACGAATTCTCTTTATTCAGCCAATATATAAAACACTTTAAACGACTGATTGTCTTGTGTGTAATGTAGAAACGGGTCAGGTTTGAAAATGAACAGATTCTTCATGAAAAACGCTCACAGACATTCAAACAAAGTTGCTCAATAGAAAGGATTTGTTTATGTATTTGTTAATATACATAACAGAAGTACAAACACAATCTGACAGACATTATAAAGCTTTGTATCCTTTTTTTAAATATGCTTACGTAACAAACAGGCACACACACCTCTCCTGGTCTCCTCTCTCTTTGTCTTGTCTGAGTAGAAACCCGGCCAGCAGGGATCTTCTCCAAGCTGCACCCCCAAAACTATTCAGTCATCAATATCAAACCCTTTGATCCCTTTTCTCTGTAACACAATGGTGTAAGGATATAAAGTTGTCACACTTCATATTTACAACTGCGGCCTTGAAAGTGGAGCAAACATCGGCCAAAACCCTAAACTCAGTCAAATGTTTGTGTAACAGTTTCAACGCTCCCACAACACTGATGCCAATACTGCAGTTTCACAAAGTTAAAGTGATTCTCTGGGGATTCTCCTGCTGGTATGAACACGAACACGTCCACAACTGATGGGAGGAGGCACCCGGAAGTTACTAGAAGGTAGAAATCGGTGAAAAAGTACAGAAAAATGTCGAATCTTCAGAGTATCACTTTAACTGCCTGGTCCACAAAGCTCTGCTGTAGTTTAAATGTAACACGTTAGCTGAATGTTATTGAACTGAAGTCAACTGAAATGAGAGACTTCCTGAGACGAGCAGATCCTTTTGATCCACCGTCTGCAGGCGGCTGTAACACTGTCCAGTGGTTATGAAGATCCTCTGTGGTCCAGTCAAAGAGTTCCTCACAGGTCCGTCCTGGGGCCCCTGCAGTGCTTAATACACTTCTGGTTTGTATTCATCTGTACTGATTGATCCCAAACATCTCCGCTCTCCTGTTTTCACCTGAAAAGAGACAAATACAGATAAGATTCTTACAGGTTCTCCTTCTCAGCTGGTGATTGATGACCTGCTGTGGTTCTGCACTGACCTGGTGATGTTCCCGTCTCTGGGAGTCACATGTGGATCAAGGGGATCTGCCAGACCATGATGGTGGATGTGGTGTCCTCATGGCGGGACTGCTTGGTCTTTTTGTTGACCCGGCGGTGGCCCAGGCCCCCAGACACCACCAGCAGAGAGCTGACGTCCACCTTGCTGGCCCGCCGGCTCTTCTGATGGTGGGCGGGGTCGTGCAGGAGGTCGTACAGGGCGCCGTCTTCAGGCCCGTGCTCCAACGAGCCCTGGGACGGAGCCAGGGAGCCGCAAGACGAGGAGGACTTGGAGTCCTGGAGAGCCATGGTGGTGCAGCCCGCCTCTCCCAACCACACACCCGGGCCCTGAGGGGGGGCCTGGGCTGAGTCTGGGGGGGGCTGGGCGGTCTCCCGGTCCTCTGACTCTACCGTCTGAGCCGAGGTCGGGGGGTTGCCGGTGGATGGCGGGGCTGAAGTCCGGTTGCACACGGCAGCAGCCATGGAGAGGAACTTGACCGGTCCGTTGTGTGCGTGCATGGACACCATCCCCCGACCTGAACACAGGGACAGACAGACAGGATCTATGTCTGTATGATGTTTCTAACGTGACAGTTTAACCAACAGCTCAGAGTCCAGTTGATCTGTGACGTGCTTGATGTTTGTTACCTGTGACTTTAGGGATTCCCTGCAGTCTGGGGACGGAGAGGGCCACAGTCACACCCAGGTTGGTCCCCACCAGCAGCAGACCGTGACAGACCAGCAGGCTGCTCACAGACACCCGCTGGTTCCCTGCAGGTAGACGGGCAGAGAGGGCTTAATGCTTTGATTGCTCCGGAAGTAATAAAGAACATGAGTGAAGATTGAACGACTTGTCTTCATTTACCAAAATCCATAACTCACTATTTTATTTCTTTATGTAAAAAGGGAATTATTCAACCAGATTCAAACACCAGTTGGAGCTGTGTCCAGGACTCGTGCTGATCCTCTTTAGAGCTCAGTTGTGTGAAGCCCTTGGCATTATGTTGGAACACAGAGATTAACAAACAAATGTTACCTGGCAAACACAGAGATTTACAGGGTCGGACACACTCCAGCTGCACAGAGCGAACGGGCCACTTCACAGGCCTGAGTACAATGTGTGTGTGTATGTGTGTGTATGTGCCTGCAGTGAGTGAGGGCATCTGCAGCGATAACGTTTATTTGTCTCCAGGGAAACCAAAGGGGAGCCAGGATAAAGGGCGCCGTTCTGCTCTCCTTTTAGTCAAACAAACAAACACAAAAGTGTTATGCAATAGAATGAGTGAAGCGTGATGCCGCAATTAAGCAAGCAGCTCTGCCTCCATTCACACAGCTTGTGGCACCGGGCGGCTCGCTTTACTCCTCGAGACGCTGCTTTGCTCTGTCAAAACTCTAATTGTCGGACTTACGGCGTCTTTCAGCGAGGACGAGTCGACCTGAGCTCTTTATGATCCATCACTCATTAAGTGAGTCTGGCTCTCGTCTCTTCCCCTTACATTACATTACAGTTATCATAAGAACAAACTGAAACACATTTAGTTACCATTTCTTGGTGTTTATAGGGAGAATGTGGAGTCTTGCACGGCGGTGCTGCGTGGGCGGCAGACTGTCATGACTCATTGCTGCTGCAGCGGCCCGACTGGAGTTCCTTCCCTTAAAGTAATCCTCAAGAGATTAAGGAAGAAATTACTGCCAGTCTCTGTGCCTGACCCCGCCCCCCCTCCCTAAAGGTGACCCCTCACACACACACACGCCACACTTCCAAGAAACAGGAAGGTACCTCTTTCTCCCCTCGATGGAAGCCAGAGCAGAGGCTGGGGCCCTCAGCCGGCCCACATGTGCTTCTAATGAGGGCCCGGTGTTTGCAGGCACACACACACTGCTGGTTGGGGGCCTTGCTCAACTTCCTCCTTTCATAATATTTGGAGTTCCCCACCCAGAGGGTGAACTAAAATAAACCCTGAGTGAACGTCAATACGGCCCTGATCCTGCACCGGAGAGACACTTTGATCTGCACGGATTCCTGACAGCCGACAGTGGGAGGGAGAGCAAATCTCAAATCTGACATTAATGTACTGAATCAGCCGGACGGTCGGTCTGGAAATAACTTCTGCTGCATTGTTAGAGCCGACACACAGCTGAGAGGAGAGCGGAGCAGCTCCAAGGTTACGTTCACTGCTTTGAGAGGAAGCAGGAAGTGGTGTGACTGATAAAGATTTGTAGGTCAGAGTTGATGGGTGGGTGTAGAGACCACAGACCCGGGTTCATGTGTGGACTCTACGGCCCTGACCACCATCTGTCTCTAACCAAACCCTCACACACACACACACACACACACACACACTTTAGTCTCTTGTTCCCAGCATTCTTTGTCCAAAATTAATGAGTTATGCATTAATGACGGTAATGTGTCCAATCAGCTTCCTTTGGTTTCCTAACGATGGCCTGCATGTCTGAACTCATAACATCAGGTTGAGCTTTCTGAGGTTTTTCATGATCTTCATCTCGATCTCTGATCCGTCTTACAACAAAGCTTGTGTGTGAACAAAGAAAAGATGGAGGTGTTATTGACTGGTGTGTGTGTGTGTGTCCCTGCCCCCCCCTGTGTTTATCTGGCATTAGAGCATGGATGGCTGCAGATTTAGGTCACAGTGCCGCAGACTAAGACAGACTAGAGTCTAGACCCTCAGTGGAGACTCAGGCTCAAGAACTCACAAGCAACATCTCCTTTGTTGTCTCTTTACAGTAAGAATGTACTTTCCTGTGATTCTTTATGTACATTGATTGACAGGGTAGCTCTGTTTATACATGGCACTCGGCCCAGTTTGATATAAAACACAACTTTATACAATATATATATAGTAGGGGGTCCCTGCTCCATCAGTTTGGGGGTCCTTGGTCTAAAAAACGTTGAAGCCCCCTGCTCTAAAGCAAGACAGCTCAGAGATCTGACTGTAAAATGTGAATATCAGCCCATGGATCTAAAGTAAGCACCACTAAATGACTCTGAACATGCGGGTGCTTTGAAGTGAGGAATTCCAGCTATGATTAACGAGCCAAATAACGGCTATTACAGCACATTTAAAGACCACCGTGTGTTCAGTGCTCGGGTACGGAACTCCCGTCTGCAATGAAGGGATTTGGTGAGAATTGCTCCAACATGCAGGAACACGAGAAGGTGAACTCCACCTACAGCAGCTCCTGCATTCAACACTGCACCATTCAAACTGGAGACAACGCCCTATGTGTTCTTTCTTTCTCCTGCTGCGATATCCTCCACAAGATCAATCCCGACTGTGGCTGCCTCTGTAACATAATATCCTTCCATAATAATCTGGACTTCCTGTAGATCTCCTCTCTCCAAATCTTAAGTATCAGAGTCATGTCACTTCCAGGACTTCTTTCTTTACTTCACACCATGTTAAGCTTGTGCCCAGTCACAATCACTGACAGGAGAGACGCCTCGCTCTCTGACACATCGATCCCAGCTCCGATCCTCCGGGCCCTGGCAGTTTGGCT
Organism: Genypterus blacodes; assembly: GCF_046128005.1. Classification (NCBI taxonomy): domain Eukaryota; kingdom Metazoa; phylum Chordata; class Actinopteri; order Ophidiiformes; family Ophidiidae; genus Genypterus; species Genypterus blacodes. Next base: position 1,063,541 of record NW_027466916.1, read on the forward strand.
GGCAGTCCAAATAGTTCTTGCAGAAACAGCACATTCTTGGTCTCACTCTGTTCCACAGCGGCAGCCAGTGGAGATAAAACGCCACCGTGGCACAAAGTGGAAAAGTGCAGATTGCAACACATCAGGGGGATAGGGGGGAGAGAGAGAGAGAGAGAGAGAGAGAGCTGACAGGTAAGTTTAATGCTGCTTCTGCATTAAACGTTTCAGGCGTGACGATGAGGAGAAATCGACAGCCTGCCAATCTGACATACTTAGAATCGGGGCAGCTGGGTAATTGCGGTGAAGGCTTTTGTGGCAGAGAGCGACGGGTCAGGACACGGCGCTGTTATCAGAGGAAGTGAGCTCTTAATGCTGAGGCCTGGAGGAGGAAAGCTTTCATGGATGGCGGTCTGTCCCCCCAGCAGCTTCCTCTGTGGTTAACATGGATCCTATTAGTTCATATAGACAGCGGTGTCCCAAAGCAGGACGGCTTTATGGAGGACATCTGTCTGACACAGGGGCCTCCGACACAGAGTTCTCTACAAGCAAAACAGCTCCGCAAGATAGCCAGAGTTACTGATCAGATGAAGCACATGCTGCATACGCTTCCTAAACATGGAAACAAACGTTAGACAGATTCTATCTAATGTCCCGAAACCGCAATATGGCCTCCGGTTGTAAGTCTTCATGGGGCGCTGAGTTTGGACTATACGGCTTCATCTCACCACCTCCTCTTCCTCCTCTGCGTCTGTTTTACCTTTCTGCGATCAGGCCTTAGTGTTGAGTTAATCAGTAGCTAATTGAATCAAATCTAAGCATATTAGCAAGATCTGGATCAATCGCTGCATCTGAGCTAAAAAGACAATAAAACCAATTCTGTAACCATTTCACAATCTGCTTTAAAGTCTGTTCAACCCTTGTGTCAGCCTATCAACCAAATCTTTCTGGTCCCGCTGATGGAAGAACAAAGCGCTGGTGAGAACACGACCTCCTTGGCAGAGAATCCACCAGCACGAAGCTTCATTTTGCCACAGTGATAAACTAGCAGCTCTCCAGAGCCGAATACCCAACCTCCAAAAACCAGAGAGCCGATAACCTGAAGCCTTAGTGTCTGCTGATGAAAAGAGTAGAGTTTGGTCGTAGATTAGCAGAGTAACAGAGTTTATAATGGAAAGATTTGACACCCTGTGAGGGCTTTCATCATCTTTTCATCAGGCCTAATGTCTCTAATGCTGTTCTCGGTCTTAATATTGCAACCCATTGGCACTTAGTGTAGGCAGAACTCAGCCAACACCAGCACTGTTACTGAAAGGGAAGTCATTAACTGCTGATCATGACACACTGGCTCTCACACACACATTAACCCTGCAGCTGTCACACACACAGTTGTCAGTGTAGATCAAAAGGAAAGGCGAGAATCAAACACGGTACAGTCAGGCTATAAATGGAAGGCAAAGACATTAATACAAAACAAAAAAAGACAGCACACACACACAGACACGCACAACAGGACACACACTGCTACTCAATACAGCGGCAATAAGAACACACAAACACAGACTCATACCCACACAAACAAACTTCCTTACCAAACGGGAGGCGGCTGCTGACTTCAGCCTGTCACAATAACACTCGCTTGACAACTGACGCCCACAAATTGAGCTTTAAAACAAACCGACACTAAATTAACTCAATTCATTCAAAGTGATTGATGACTATCGCCGTAGTAACAAAAGTCTTTGGCACAACAAGGAAACATTCCGTCCCACGTCAAAGCAGTGTGGGGGTATGACATCATCCAACAGTACTACACCAAACTCACTGAAATTACAGAGATATTCAACAAGAGGTGCATTTGGTTTCTTTTGACTAATAAAGCAATGAAGAGCCTTGATGTTCATGAAGTGATGTAATACTGTTAGGAGAGAAACATCTAGATCGATTGCATTCAGAGGAGAGTTGAACTTGGAAAAAGCTGAAACATCTTATACTACATTACGCCAACAAATTGCTTCACTAGACTCTGACGTTTCCTTCAGTCACTCATGGAAACTTCATAAGGTCAGAAGTTTCTATTCGTCCACAAACAGCCCTATGAATAGAGAGCAAATGAGAGGTTCCAAAATGACTGTTTAGACTTTGGGAAGAGGACGAGAGCGTGACAAACCTGCCATAACAACAGATGGCTGGATGAGCACCTACGCTGATGTCAACTAATTACTGACAGACACAGCCAGACAGACCTTTAGGTCATGGAGCTGCATCACAGGCCAGGAGTGTAAGGATAAGTGTATTCCACTTGACCAACAGAAGAGAGGAACACTGCTTTGATGTTAGTGTGTTCATGATGATGTTGCTCTGTGGCAGGTTTCAGTGTCAGTCACACATATGGATTACTTTACTGACATTCATAGGCAGGAGAGACATGGTAAACACATGAAGAAGAAGAAGCCAAAAGTCAAAAGTACCAGAGAAAAATACGACAAAAACACTTAAAACCAGTTTACAAAAAGAAATTTGTGTCTTTACCAGTCAGGATGTTATGGACAGGCGTGGCGATATTAATGTCCTGCAGGTGCTCCAGGGTCTCTGTGTGGAACAGACGCAGCGTGGAACCAGAACTGAAGGCAATCCAGATGCCCACTCCAGCCACCACCATGTGGGATACAACCATGCCCTCCTCCTGGTGGGCCTCCAGCTGCCTCTGGACACAAGAGACACAGCGGCAAGACAATAAAAAAGGAAGTCTTGGAGGAGGAGGTGAAAGTGACTTTTTTTTAAGGGTGGAAACAGCCAGTCTTTGCACAACAGCGTTTCATCATGGCATTAAACAGCGTCCACACGAGGGACATTTTGTCCTGTGTTACTCCAAACCAGATAGGAGCTATCTGAAAGCCTTATGGCTCACAGGCTCTCCGGTGTGTTTAGACTACAGCATTGCATTGTTGTTTGTTACGTCTGATTAGGTTTTATTCAAGTTTATTGATTTGATTCTAATACTGCTGACTACAATGTTATGAATCCTGTTTGTGTTGTTTTTTGTTTTCTTCATTTGTGAGACGCAGGTGCGATTCCCAGATAATGGTTTTTCTATTCTCTCGTTGTTTTTTTTCACCTCCATTTTCTCCATTTTCATTCCAAGAAAATGAATGCGAGAATAAGAAATGGAGAAAATGGAGGTAAAGAAAATAAACAAGAGAACACGTAACGGTGTAGAAAAAGAGCAACAGAACACGTAATGGTGTAGAAAACAAACGATAGAAACGAGAAAAAAGAGGTGAATAACAAAATGATGGAAAAGTAACAGGAGAAAAAGGAGGTGAAGAAAAAGATTAAGAATAGAAAAATGAAAAAACTAAAAAGATAAAGGGATTGTTAACCTTATCAACACTCTTTCACTACAGCCTGCTTCAGATACACACACACAGATAAGACCATTTGCGTGTTAGGAGTTATGAGCTTCACACCCAGTGAACTGCGAAACTGGAACTTTTAGGATGCAAACCTAGAAACTGTTTCAGAGCTAGTTTGGGTTCTGTACCTCTACAGCGTGCGTTTGGGTGCTGATGATGAAGACCTGTCCTCCAGATGAGGCCCAGAGATGCTCCTCCACAGCCAGCATAGCTTTGACTGGCAGGACTCCCAGCTTCAGCACTTTGGGCCTGTCAGAGCTCCACAAACCGTCTGCAACAACAACAAGCAACACAGTCAGCTCAGCTATCAGAACAAATACATTTAAAAAAAATACCCGTGTATAAATGCAGTGTGTATACAAATATTGCATTCATGATACGATCTCTCAGTGTAGCTCATGAGAGAAAAGCTTCTGCGTCCAAAATGACCAATTCTTTCAGCACAACCTTTAACGTGCAATTTTGCATGTACATAAAAAACATAAACAATACTTTAATTGCCACTCTTGTCTTAACTAATGTCATCTGCAAATGTCATCTGCATTTATAACTCTGCTAATGCTGGTGGAGTGGCCATTGATGGTTTTCACAGCCTTCACTATGAATACAGATGGGCTGAGAAGCATTAGTCAGAGCCTAGCTCTATCCCACACACACCTCCTACACACTCTGTTCTACATGTGCCCCAGCACCTGCAGTGCCAGCTCGGTGGAAATAAATGCAGTGCAGGGGCTTTATAAATATCAACATATTTATGAAACTGTCAGTGTTCCCCTTCAGAAGTCAGATAGTGTAGTAAAATTGTAAGAAATATATTTGAACGTATTTGAAAAAGAATGGGGACAGAAAAGGCATAGTTAGTATAAAAGGCTCTATAAAGACTCAACAAGGAGGCTGATAATCATACAAATGCATCTTTTAATCCAATCAGAGTTTGGCGAAGGTTTGTCAAGACGAGAGCAGTCGATTGTCAAATACAAACTTTATTTCCTCCAAACAGCACATTCCCTCAGCTCATGTAGGCCAGGAAGTGCATGAGGCCTCAACAATCGTGTTTGTTTAAGAGAAGGCAAAAAGGCGACGGTGTGCAAAGGAGAGAGGGAAGGAGAAAGAGAGAGAGAGAGTTGGTCTTCAAGGAGGTGAAGAAAAAGATCATGAGAATAAGAATAGTAAAGGTTATCTCCCATAAATAAAGGGGTGAGGTGAGATCAGCATTCCAGTAATACTATATGTATGTTATTCAAATCATCTGCGTGTAGATGTGTGTGCATGAAAACATCCAGAGAGTGTGACGGAGAGAACAAAAAAGAGAGGAGAGAATGAGGAACGGAAGTGCAGAAAATGAGAGTGGAGCCAATATGAAGTCTTATGTAAGTTATTCCTGCTGGAATGAGTCGGCTCACATTTAAAAGCTGTAGCATTCACTCATCTGTCATCTGCCACACACACACACACACACAAGCCAATTATACTTTCGTAATTTTCCTACACTGCATCAAGAGCAGTTACATCCAGCACTCTGTCTTAACAAGAAAAACCAGTTGCACAACACCGGCTGGCAGAAACGTCCCATCAACAAGTTTTATGTCCCCACTCTGTGACAATGACTGGTGACCTTTGCTGAACCATTGCCTCTCTCGTTCACTCTCTCCATCTCTCACTGCCACCCACAGAGGCAATCACAGGCATGGCTGAACCGGGCTCAGTGGCCGGGCAAATAATCGCAATTGAATCGGCCAAAGATTTACACCCGTCAACACTGTGGCAATGTTGATGCATTGTTTAACGCCCCCCCCCCCCCCCTCCCCCCCTTCGGTCACAATATGAAGCAATACAATGGAAAGGTCAGGGTAGAGATGGTCACTGACAAATTGCCTGGTTCAGGTAGAGATGAATTTTGTTTCACTGTCCAGATTGAATTCTAATTTCACCTGTGTCTGCCTATTCATTCCAATTTTGGTTATACGTTTTGTATGAGGGTCTATGGTGCCTCCCTAAGGAAGTTAGATAAAGATTCCAAACCAACCCAGGTATGTTGGTTGGGGCCTAAAAGGGCACTAGACCAAGTTTCAGACCTCTAGCTCAAACCCTAACCACAAACCCTAGGCCTAGCCCACATGCACTATATGAGGTGGGGGGAAGAAGTATGACACAGGGAATCAGTTCACTAACAAACTGAGCCAGGTAGGTTTGGCCTCTCATTGGGTTCTAGTGACATAAACATATACAAAATCAGAGTATACTAGAGAGAGTATTAGTTGATGTTAAATGATGATAAAATGAGCAAAAGCAGCTACTTTAAGTCTTTCACCAAAGACCAAAGGAGAGAGAGAAGTGCAGTGTGAACCTTCTGCAAAAATAACCCAAGGTAGGAATCATAGTCCTGTTCGTTCAGTAAAGGTGGAACAAACATTCCTGATGGGTTACATGTGTGTCTCCCAGGCAAAACGAAACTTGGGAGAGCAAGAATACCTCTTTTGTTTTTCCCCCAGGCAGACATTATACATATTCTGTCCGTCTCTCTCGCTTTATCTATTACACACACACACAAACACTAATACACACATGTGCATTTAACAGAGCAGAAATGGTGAAATGACGCTTAAAGATCTGAAGTCCTGTTTTGGATACATGAAGAGTTAATGCCTGCACGAGTGGAATTGCAGGAAAGTCATACCTGTACTTATATTGGACAGCCAGGAATTACGAGGATTCTGTTTAAGCATGTTTATGGAAATTGACTATTCCCCTACATTATGTGACAGAAAGAAACAGAGAGGGGGTGAGAGAGAGAGAGAGAGAGAGAGAGAGAGAGAGAGAGAGAGAGAGAGAGAGAGAGAGAGAGAGAGAGAGAGATTCTCTGTGCCGCGTTGGAAGCCGGTAAGAAAAAAAGAATGTGAAATGGACTGTAGGAAGATTGTAGCCCAGATTCTTTCCTCTGATGAGGCTGCACTCGTCTGGGAGGGAGGACATAAAATAGGTCAACGCTAACAGATCGGCTTCTTCCAGACAACTGAGTTAACGGTAACACCAAGTAAAAGAAACCTCTCACTCTCTCTCAGCTGTACAGCGAGCCTCAGATTCACACATTAACAGACACATTAGTCAGAGGAATGATAGCAGCCTGTCAGACCATCAAAATCTCTCAACACTCTGCCCCTCTTATTCAGTGTCACCAAATGCTTTCTAGGAAATGGAGAAATCAGCAGAAATCAACAGACGACATCATTTTATAGATCTAAAGATGTTCTCAACTTGGAACAAATTCTATTCTCTATTCTTCTTGGAGGAAGTGAACATTAGATCATTAATGTGCTGGGCTTTGGACGTTTTCTTCTAATTCTCAAAACATTTCCACTTTTTTCAAAATATAACTTAATATTATACAATCAGACTTTTTCTTCTTGACTCTTTCCCTACCAATGGCTTTAAAATGTCACCAAATATGTGTAGCAACAGTGCTTTCATTGAAATGATTGCTAACCAAAGGTCACTGCACATTCAGACAAAGTACTAGAGGTAAAGAGGTAAACACTGTTAGCTTACATAGTTCTAAACAAAGTCTTCTGAACTCAATGAATGGATTTCTGTTTTGAAAAGTAACAGCCATCTGATGTTATAATTGCCCTAATTATAGCTCTTTAAGAGTATCAACAAACATCACAAAGGCTGAACTCTTAGACTATAACAGAAGAGATACACATAATTCCAGAGTCACTCCCTTGCTCACACACACACACCTTGTGATCTGGAGAAGATAGCCACAGAGCCGCTGACCAGGCCCACGTACAGACAGTGTTTCTTGTAGACCAGGCTGGTGACTGTAGACTTGTCCGGGGTGAAGAAATGCTGAAGACGGACTTTCTTGGAGCGCTGGCTGCTCTTATACACGATGATACTGAACAAAGCAGGAGATCAAATTAGCATCAAAATCAATACAGTCAAATGTATTGCATAACTTAAGTTAAATTAAAGTTTTAGAGGGTGAAAACTGAATATATTCTATATAATTCACTCAGCTAAAACTCTCATACAGCTCATCTGGTGCTTTGCCGCTTTGTAACATTCAAAGCATTTGGGAGTTATTTTGTGCTGAAATGTGGATTTTCTGGCAAAAACACTTTCCTCCAATCTGCTTTGTCATCTTGTGTTTCTGTAGTCACAGGTCCTTAAGTTACTAAAACACAACGTGACACCCCTGAGATAAGCCTAATGAATTGAATTGAGGTTAGTGATATTGGATAAGTGTCTTGGCCACTAGGATAGATTCCTCTCTTTATGGGTTTCACACTTTGCTCTACTGTGACCGATATAAGTGGCATCAACCATTCTATCAACATCTAAGAAAGAATAATACCTCTCATATTAAAACAGACAGTGTTTTCCCTTAGTCATCATTTGAGACATTGTGTACCTGCCCTCCTCCATGCCCAGGCAGACAGTGGGAGTGTCAGGACTCTTTCCTGAGGGGGCGGGGTTGTTATCAGAGGCTGTTTCGCCATTCTCCTGCAGCAGCTCGCTGGGGACGAAGGCCATGCAGAGGATTCGAGACTCTACGTTGAAACACTCGGTGACCTTTGGGCTGGAGTTCTGCATGGCTACGATGGCTATCTGGCCCATCTGGTTGGTACAACTTGCAACCTGAAGAAAATATGAAACCACAGGTTAAGTGCAGGGACACTAAAATGATCTATTTTGTTATACATTTTTAGATTAATTAAATCACAAGTTGAGACATCTTAAGTCCTTAAATTCAATCCAATTTGAAGCCACAAACTCTATTAGCATACCAACATTTGAGTCCTTAGAGAAATCAAAAACACCTGACGGACCTGAGTTTAAAGTTCATCGCTCTGTAGCATTTTAATGTATATATAAACTCACCATTAAAACAAACCAGCTGGAGTGCTGTTTGTATCTAGAACAGTTCCAAGGCTTTCCCTAACATTTAAATACACTGTCAGCAGCGATTACCAAGGCTGTGACAGTCATGTGTTTATTTTGAGAAAGCCTTAAGCAATCAAGCAATAACTTCTAAACCCGGATTCTCATACACAAAGAGAAATTAGATGTTATAATAAACAGAAAGCCACAGTTCCGCCATCTGTCAGCTTTACGCCACGTGCTAACAGTTTACACTTCATCAAAGCAGCCAGAGAGTGGGGAGTCTCTCATAGAGAAGCGGTGAAGCTGACATCTGGACCCTAAAGCTCAAGATGCTTTGTGACCTTAAGTCAAAAACCTCCTGACAGCAACACTCAACACTAACAAAACAAAGAGTGGATTTTTGTTTTTCCCCTCAAAGTGAAATCTGCATGGACAGTTGTGTGGTGGTGCACTTGATGAATCATTTAATCTACCCACCGACAACTTCAACTCCTCCATTATGCATTGGGTGAAACGACAGCAAGTACGGTTCTACTGTTACAAGGGAAACAGGGAGTACAACTCTTACCCAGACACAGCCGTGGCCCACTACAGGGGAGTCGGCGGTGCTCTCTGTGTTGATGTGGGGCTCCGGGTTGTGAACGGCGCATTCCACCTGCCACAGATTGAAGAAGAAGAAGAAGAATGAAGTGAAATGATGGCTCAGATGGTTTTTTGCATTGCGTCACCATTTAGGAATTGACTGAGTAAACAAAAGAGATGTTTGCCGTTGTACTGTTTCTGAATGTTAAGATTCAGAAAAAAAACCTTCTACAATAAACCACAGTGAACCTTTGACCCCAGGTGTGCTGATCATTTCCGACAGGTGCCGAGGGCGGTGGGAGTTTATTTTCCTTCAACTTTGATCTAACCGGCCAGATGTAGCCAAACAATTGTGACCTCCCTCCCTCTCTGCCTGCTGTGAGTTGCTCAGCCTTCTGCCCCGGCACTTAAGAGGACAGAAGTCATTTGAGAACTGGGGAGTGCCTGAGTGCTGTGGAAGCTATGGAAACTGTGATTTGTTATGCAATGTGAATGTGTGCATGAAAATTTGCACTGCACATCCATTGCAAGAACACACCTTGGTATTTATTACGGTAACAGGACATACAAAAACATGGCCAGTACGGGGATCGAACCCGCGACCTTGGCGTTATTAGCACCACGCTCTAACCAACTGAGCTAACCGGCCTGCTCTGCACTGACCACTAGAAAAAATGCAAGAAGAGACCGCTTAGCTAAAGGGGGCAGAGAATTCCATATGGTGAGAGTGAGGTGAGTGGGTTCAAGCTTTCACTGGTTCTCAGGCCTGACTAGCAGCTGCCAGACAAAATCAAGAGCCCCTCCCACCTCAAAAGCCCATTTGAGTAAATCCTAAAAATAAATAGAATCTGTAAACTTCATATCGAGTGTCGCGTTTTTCAATTGAAGCTGTGCTTCACACAAATAGACATCCCGCTGAGGAAGTTAGTTCTGTGTGTGTAAATGTCAGCACAGTCCAATTACATTCTTACTAAAAGAACATGGCCAGTATGGGGGTTGAACCCATGACCTTGGCATTATTAGCACCACGCTCTAACCAACTGAGCTAACCGGCCACATGCACAACCTCTTCATTCGACGCGTACTAAACTACATGGCCTGTGTTGGTGTTGCACCCATGAGAGCAGGTAGGTCTCACCTTGAACTCCTGTAGTTTGGACATGACCACAGGCATTTGGCGAAGCAGGAGAGGGTGTTTCTGTTTCTTGATCTGATTCCCATCATCCTCTGCAAAGAACCAGCCCTGCAAGTTGTCTTCCTCTGATACACAAACGAACAGACAAACGTACAAATTCAGCATCTTCAGATGACTTTTGAAAAACCACAAAAATCATGTGTTGTTTCAATGGCAACTGGAATTACAAATCTGCCTGACATTTGAATAGCATTTAAATGATTTGATATTGTTATAATAATAATAAAGCTTTCAAAACAGATCTATGGAAATGAATGAAGACCATAGTAACATGCTTGCATATGCGAGTGGTGAAATGAGAAAAGAAGAAGTTGAACATCTGTACCGAGAGCCAGTTTGGCCATCTGCAAGTTACTGATCCACGACTGTTTGATGGCTGGGCTGAATGTGTTGAACACTGCGCTGAAGTATGTGGGTTTACCAGACCTGATAAGAGAGAGAACAACGTAAAAAAAGACATTGATGAGGAGGTAATGAGTCAAAAGGGTTCAAACAAACATTCTGATGTCATTTTGTGTGTACAGTCTCTCCCATCACTGGCTCATGGTGAGACATGTTGTGTTTTGTCATGGAGGGATCATGAAAGGAATGAGGGACAGCTGTGTTTCCAAACATACTTGCGGATAATCTGACGAGCTATGTATGGCGGGAATGAGAGATGAAGTGAGAGAGAGAGAGAAAGAGACATTGGAGAGAGATGAGTTATGGTTACAGAGGGAGTGTGTAAGAAAAAGTTCAAGATTCACTCTCGTCGTTTGTGTGTGTGTGTGTGTGTGTCACAAGCACACGTGTGAGTAACAGCTGCAGCGTCTATCCTTTGGAAACAAACAATGATGCATATGAGAAAGAGGAAACTGTTTTTGTATTTCCTCCCTGTGTGATTCATGCCTCAGATTAGAGCGGGTGGAAAAATGTTGTTTATCCAAATGTGCAGTGATGTTCTCCTTAAGCTGTGGACATAAGGAGAGGTGACGGGTGCAGGAGGAGAAAGGAGGGTAAAAGGGGATAAAGGCAAAGCTTGGATAAACAAAACAGAGGGGGGAGGAAAAAGGGTGGGGATTGTTGAAACTGTTTTTATTGCATTATAGGGGTCGCAGAGTTGTTTGAGACCGATCAGAGCATGAGGTGTGTGTAGAGCTGTGTGTATGCGTGTTTGTGTAAAAAAACAGACTTGTCCTGTTTGCCGGGCAGCTGGAGTTGGATCCTACAGCGGTCAGCAGCCCTGATCTCCTCCTCCTTCTTCAGGATCAGCCTCTGGAGCCCCGACACCCAATCCTGAGCCACTGTGGGGTTTACATTCTGTACACAGAGGCAGAAATGGATGGACAGAGTAAGAGATGAAGAAAGAGGACGAGAGGAAGAACTAAAAGGACAAAAACAAAGGGAGCTCATTTCTACTATTCACTATATACTGTGTGGCAGTGAGTCACAATGCTTAATGACACAAGGAGATTTAGATTTACAGCCCAATTCTTGAACAGTGCGTCATTGTTTACATACGGTACAAGAACCAACGTATCAACGGCCAGGAGAGGCAGGAGGGTGCGATGATATGAGGCAATTATAACGCAAACAATATCCACAGAAAGTCTTATTTGTTCAAACAAATCATACAACAATTAGTTAGAGTGGTGCAAGTTCCACGGGGCATGATGATCTTAGCAGAGCTTTCAGCATAAGTCTACACTGCATACTGAGTCACCTTCAGTCAGTTAAGTATCTGAACTTTAGTGCTGTGGAGGAAACACTTGGACGTGCCAGACGCCTCTCTTTCCTTCGCCTCTTTTCCATCAATCTCTCCGTCACCAGATCCAGTGTGCAAGACACTCTACTCTGTGTTACTCTCTGCTTCCCACTCTCACTTGACACAACTACCAGCAGAGCACACACAGCCTCACACACTCGCACCGTGCTCGGCAAAACTGCAGACTTCCATCCGCAGCAGCACAGACAGATAGGTCTGTGTGTCTGTGTGTGTGTGTGTGTGTGTGTGTGTGTGTGTGTGTGCGTGTGCGTGTGCGTGTGCGTGTGTGTGTTGGGGAAGGATTGTGGTCACAGGTCAATATGACGGCTCTCAATGGCCCGAGTCAGGTTTTGGGGGACAAATTGCCCATGCTTGCACATTCCACAAGTGAAATCTGATATGACTGCAAGTACTCCCAGTTTTTATAGAAACCTGAGGTAGGGTACAAAAATATCTCCTTTTGGCTTAGCTATCAATGATGTTTAAGAGTTATTTGCCTTATTTGTCTTTAGTGAGCATTTCCTGAAACATCTACTGCTGTCCGTTGATGCTGTGATTACCTGGTAGTTTCCTTTGAGGCTGCCGATCATGCTGGAGATCTGGTTGACCAGGCTAAGGTCGTGGATTAGGTTCTGTAGATCGTGGTAGAGTTGACCAGGTCCCATGTAAAGTTTGTCTGCATCACAACACAAGGGTGAAACATTGAAAGGCATATCAATTTGTGTATTCTAAATAAATAACATCTGCTCTCCATTATATTGCAATGAGCATGGAGATAAAAGTGGCTCAGCATTCAAACGAAGCAAAGTTAGTTGCAAAGAGAGGCGATGAGCAGAGGAGAGAGAGAGAGAAGCAGTGAAAATGGACAAACAGTGACAAAGATCAACACAAGAGCAATCAGTCAGAATCCCACACTGAGCAGTGGCAGCTCTGCAAACTTGGCAGTGGTTCTCACCATGTGTTCCCCCGGTCACAAGAGGACACTATCTAATATTGGCTTTAGCTGCAACATAAATCCTGCTTTGCTCGTACATGTCAGTATAAACATATATTGTGCCTTTTTATCCTCTTAATGAGAGAAATTACTGTACGGATTTGATCAAAACAGTCAAATACAGACATATCCCTTCATCTCATTTGATCTACATCACAGTATCCTCTTCACTACATGTACGCTAGGTGCTGGGTAGTGAAGAGTTAAACTGAGAGAGAGTCTCTGGCACCAAAATGCCTCGAGTTCCATTTGCTAGCCTACATTCTGTTCCCTCTTCCTTTCCTCCTCCTCCTCCTCCTCCTCTTCATCTTCTACAATGGTCACAGAGCCTGCCTGGTGCTCCATGGCAACCCAGCTCAGTCCTGTCAGGACATTCAGGGGAAGCTCTGCTCCCAGGCGTGCCACTCGCTCACGGACATACTTCACGTCCGTAGGTGGTCCACATCTAAAACGTCTCATTCTGAGTTTGTATACAGGCGCTGCAGCTCCCACAGAGGAATTCCTTGTCATCCTTACACATGAGCGAGCGCTGCCACACACAACACGCACACACAGAACTCATCATCAGTGCCCACAGCTGTGTTTATGGGTTTCATTGATCTCGTCATGGTCACCCATTGGCATCACAGTCATACATGTGTGGGTTGTAGGCATGTTTTCAGCAGAAAGCCTCCGTTTCAATGCGAGCTGAGACACCCGGGGGCTGATCCAGGTCAGGACATGAACACAGAGCGTCTCACATGCAGCTCTACAGTGTGTCAATAGTTCATTCACTGCACAGCCAGCATCAGTGCTATGTTCACATCCCCCGACACTGGAACTGTTGACAGAAGGTGGGGCAGTACTTATTACAGACTATAAATACAAATTATTGTAGATTATTGTTCTAAACTATGGAATTTCAAACATGACCTATTTGATATAAGAGTAAATAAAACAGGCCTGTGAGTTTTACCTCGAATGTGTGTTTCTAAGAAGGCCTGAGATGAAGGCCTTTAAGATTTAAACAGATAGCTTAGTGTTCCTTCAAAAAAATGGATGTGTGTGCAACAAATCAGATGTACTTCAGAAAGTGAAGTAGGATGCATTTTCACATAAGATTCTTTGGTCCCTGATCTGAACATTCCCTGTGTACTTCACATGGACGGGCAGCTCACCGTAGAACCCATCGCAACCCAGGTCCAAATTCCTCAATGGCTCTTTGTGACGGTGCCAGACGCTAACAGCCTTCTAACGAGTAAAGCTGAGAATGAGCTCAGTCATCCCAGCATGAACACACGATATGACTACAATTTACATCCTGGCTTCATGAGGAGAATTGAATTTTGTGGCTGGAATCGTCTGCGTGACCGTCCGATTCCTGTGCCGATGAACTAAGCATAGAAACACGCACAGAGGTGACATCATACACTGGAGTCTTCTTTGCTCTGCGGCAAGCTGGTCACCGAGCCGCTCTTGGCTGCAAAACAATCGTTTCCATTGGTAAAAAGTTCCTGGACATTGCTCACACACTCATACTCATACATGTCCTGACACAAACAGAGCAAAGGCTGGTGAAGGAATAAATAAGCCTGCAACTAATACAGCTCACTAAAATAAAATAAGGAAAAATAAGCAGTAACGGCTTTGCATAACAGCCAAGATTCTCATAAGAAGCACAGCGGCCAAATCTATTTTTAATTGAATTAGGAGCTTTTTTTGTAGAATTAAATAATGCAGGCACATTTCTCTTCCCTCTGGGGCAGGAAGCAAAGTAGGTTTGTATCACATCAGACCAAGACGAGGCTGTCAACCTGTCTGTGAGCTGCAGCCGTAAGAACATCCTGCAGTCACACCATATGTTAGACGGGTCCGTCTGCGCCACCTGTTGAGCCACACTCAACAAAGTACACTCCAATGGTAAGGATGTACATAAGGAACACAGAGCGAGGAAGAGGGGAAACCATTACGGAGGTATAAAGGAAGCAGAACAAGATACTTAAAGAGTGAAGGAGGTTCATCAACGCTATCACAATCCAATGAGTGTAAGATAAACAAACCTTCCGCCTATATGTGTTAAAGGGAAGTTTTGTCGAAGCACATAAAAAACATCGACATCATGGAATTAAGTAAGAGATAAATGACACGGTGACATCATACAGATCAAACATTACACAAGTCTAACAGCTGCTACATTAGACAGACAGGAAGATGGAAATGGTGATGGTATGAGAGAGTGGGAGAGGAGAATGGAGAGTAATGTATACTGTAACTGAGTGTGGGTATTTCCAGCTCATCAGAACACTACATGCACATCGGAAACGCTGAACCTTTGACCACGGCTCAAATTCATTCACATAACCTTCAGCAGAATCAAAGCATCGACCCGCCGAAGCAGCGCCACCAGCAGTATGGACCGCCATTAGCCCAAAAGTAATGTTGATCCTAGAATAAAGCTGCGCTGCTGCTACCGCAAATCATACGCTCGCTTGTTTTTTTTCAGATCCGACCCTTTTAAAGTGGCTGAGCAGCTGTGTGTGACAGGAGGGGGGAAGCCCAGTGGAAAGACTGAAATCACCGGGCCAGGCAGCCAGACCAGAGCAAGGATGGAGGGGAAAAACACACACACACACCCAGGCTGCATCGTCTGTCTGGGACGTGACACCGTTTTAGAAAAGCTATATATCAAGAGAAGCCTGCCATTTATGAGGCAGGTCTATACTAAGTAAGTTCAATTACTCTAACAGCCATGTTGTCAGCGCTCTAAGCAATATTGATGAATGCATCCCTGGCAGGAAGAGCTGCGGGCATTTTACAAGCTATGGGCTGAGCGCCAAGTCATCCAGAGGTAAAGACAAGCAAAAGTCACAACAAACAACTGCTGGTTGTGAGCTGCAACTTTATAAATTTCTCTGGCCCATACAGAATCAACCCAGCTCAGAGAGAGAGAGAGAGAGGGAAAGAGAGAGAGAGACTGATGAGGGAAGCCAGACAGAGACAGAGGGTTCTAAATGTGACGTCGTGGTCCATACTTGGCTTGGCATTGATGACCACCTTCTCCCCGGAGTGTGGTGTCGGGTAGCGGCTGTTGTCGGCCATGTCCTCGCTGGACCCGAACTCCACCACCTCCACAAAACTCAGAGGCACGCTCCACTTCAGGAGGAACCTCTGGTCGAGCGGGGCGCTGCCGCTCACACTGCCACTCCCGCTCCCATCCTGACCGCACCTGCACAGAAAAGAAAAGGGTCAAATGTTGCGCAAGTTGCCACGAACATACGATATTATGTGAGAGTAGAAGAAGAAGAAAGACGGTGAATATAACAGAAAAGTACTACACACTAAAACGCCAGATTTGTAAGATTCAGTCAGATCCCAGAGGCAGAGTGTGGTGACCGGCACGCTGTATGCTGCAATTACAGGATGTAGCTTAGAAACTTTCACCCAAGCTATGTAGCTCACCATATCAACTACTGGTTCAATTTCTGCCCACATTGAGAATGTATGAGTCCAAATCCAGACACCCAGCGTGGTCACAAGTCACCCAAAGGTTTCCATGCCCTCTACAGATGTACAATAAATAGACCTCACCAACGCTTTCTAGGTTTTGGAATTTCATTTGACTTCACTTGTTGGCAAATCCTTGTTTGATCCAATGTCCACTTCGTATTACACAAAACATGACAACAATTCACACAACAGTTAGTTACTTAAAGTAGGAAAAAACGTGCAGCGTTAAGGGACAGATTAGGAACAGGTCTGGTGTGCGACGGTTCTTGCCGGATGTTTGGTGTGGCACACATGAGCACGTCGTTGAGCAAGAAGAGGCGTCGCTCTTTGGTTTTGATGATTTCGCCGCGCTCGTTGTAGACCGTCTCCACCATGTCGTCCGAGCGGATCAGGTAGCGGCTGCCGTTGCTCAGGAGCTGAGGGATGAGGATGTTAAGTGAGTGTTACTACTGTGGGTGAAGGCGGGGACGTGCCACACTGAAGAGGGGATTCTCTAAACACATGTTTCTACTCAGATGCCAGTGTGGGTGGCTGTAGATAGACAAATAATTATACCTTGTGGGAAAGCTTTTAAGAATAGAGTATTGAGCCGAGAGAATGCGAGGGAGAAAATGTGAAGCTTAAGTGACTGATGGCCTCCCACATTCAGGAGCAGAGAAATGCCACAGCATTGAAATATCAGTGTGAAAGGAGACAATCGACTGTGCACTGAGTAAAGTGCATCATCAACTCTAACCTGTTTCACAGCTTTACAAACAATACACAAGTGTTAATGAACAGAGGTGCTGATGACAACATTTTATTCCCTCCAAGCCACAGCAGCGCATAATCCTATTCAAACACACAAACACACACACACACACACACACACACACACACACACACACACCTTGTTGAGGTAGCGTTCGTTCATGGCCTTTGCGATGTGCCGGATCTCGCAGCGCTGGTCGGCTTCCCTCTTCTTCTCGTTGAGCTTCTCGGCCAGCGTTTCCAGTTCAGTCAGAGCCATTTGCAGGGGCAGGCGGTCGGCGTGGCCCACGGGTGTGTTCTTCAGCATGTCCTGGTAGAGAGGCACAGAGAGAGACATCGTGTACACACCACTGTACTGTTACCCTGACATTTATGTCATGAAAAGTTGCCAACTACTCAGATCCCCAGAAAAGCTAGTCTAGGATTGTGTTGTGATAGGACGGCTATCTCTAAATATAACTTATGGATCTGCAGTATGTTTTCAAGCCAGCAGAGGACTGACATCTGCTCATCTTTCTACGTCTTCACCTACCAATCTGTTTTTTTATGTGAATAATCGACGGATAAAGATAAAAACATGAACATATACTAAATTAGCACTCACATACATGCTCTCCATGTTACGGTTTTGTGTTACTGCCGATTTTGGCATTGAAAGGAACCCGACGTTGCATATTCTGTCTCAGGTTTTCGTCAAGAGAGGTGGGAATGGTATGAGAGCAAATGTAGGCAGGATAATGAGAGCTCACAGGCAACCACTTCTGTGTATAGCACGCCCTCTGCTGGTGATTATGTGTAATGCACTCTTCACTGTACCTGCAGAAGCAAAATGAACTGTGGGAATCTCTGGATAGGTTTCATCATGAGGCCATACAAGGTCACTCTGTCACCGCTGGCCTCCTGACGGCTCTGTACATGAAGAGAGGAGAATGGGTCCAGGTTAGCAAACGGCATAACAAAGTGTGAGGTTAGTCTAGAGACGTTCTTAAGGGATGCAAAGAGTAAAGATGAAACTATAGCAAGCCAGCATAGTATAGATTTTACATTTACACGTATGATATTAACATGATACATATCCCTCATGTCTATCTACCACTGTGCTTTTGTGATTTTTGAGCATTTCCTTTTCTAACCTTGAGGAATTCCAGGAAGCCGGGTTTGGCGGCGCAGGTCTTCCTCACCACTGCCATAGCGCTGCTGAAGTTGTTCACATACTCACTGTAGGCATCCAGCACCATGGACTTTGAGAACTGTTGAGATAGACACAGAAGTATTGTATAATGAACAGATGCACTATTGTATGTACGTGCACATGTATAACAATTTAACTCAGACCAAAATGGAACCACATGGTGAAGCAGGGGGTTTCCTTGTCCCAAATAAGCCATAAATTCTTAAACCATGTGCTTTTTCTACTAAGATGAGAGGAGTAGACAGAGGGGTCAGACAGCAGACTTCACATCGGCCTCCCTGCTCCTCTAATCTCACGCCAGGGGTCACGACCTTGATGTCCTTACAATAACAAGCAACAGGAAGTGAAGCAGAGGGGAGGACAGTGAGAGATGTGGTCTTTTGTTTTGAAGAGCCTTGTGTATGAGTTGCTAGGCTGCCAAAGACAGCTCAGGGGGGAGCACATCCTCGAGGAGAGAGTGCAGCACTGTGTATTTGTATGTGAGAAAAAGAGAGCGAGTGTGTGTGCTGCTCAGTGAGAAAGCAGGAAAGGGAGACCACCGTGCACCACCGTGGCTGATGCAGTATTTTAACTAAACTCACCGAAGCTACAAAGACATCACCAATCATCTCTAGGTTGTCCCACTCGGCCACGCGGCTTGCCAGGGCGATCTGGAACAGGAAGTGGCTCTGCAGGATCTCACGCACGCGGTAAAAGATGATCTTCAGTTTCCTGTCGCTCAGCAGCTTTGGCTCAAGGAGGGACAGGGGCTTCTCGTATTGCTGATCGAGAAAAGAATGCATGATGACTGTGAGGAAGAAGCTTCTTAAGAATTTCCAGTTGGAATCAGGACCAGGTTCACCTCATACCTCTAATATCCTCTTTAGTGCTTCAAGGTAGTTCTTCTCACTCTCTAGTATGGAGCCCAGTATGCATCTTCTCACCAGCTACAGAGGAAAGACACCAGGGAGTCAATCTACAGTCAGCAGCACAAGACTGTGGTGTAAAAGCTGAAGGACACATTCCTTACCTGTTGCTGTGAGAGGTCCTCAGGAGCATGACTCAGCACTGGCTCAACATTGAAACAGTCCACCTCAATGAACAGCTCAGACTCCTCATCCTCTAAACCGGCCGACTTCCTCTCTGAAACAAGATGCATTTCATTTGCACAGCAATTTGTTATCAACAGAAAAGTCAAGCAAAGTTGAACTGCAGGGCCTGCAGATTATCTTTCATGTAACGTGGCTGTACCATGACAGAAGGACTTGGTCTTAATGAAAGACCGTCCCTTCTTCACCGCAGCTTTGGTTTTCTCAAGCCCGTCTTTGGTCCCTTCTTTAGCTGCCTTCACCAGCTTTTGCATCTTGAGTGAAGCAAAAAGAATAATTATTAAAAAAGCTTCATGGATGATTCTTTTCAGATTAATACTCTTTTAGTTGAGCTCAAATGTAGTGTGCTTTGTTAAGTCTATTCCTAAAACATTACCAAACGGGACTACAGAGGACAGAAGTCATGTTAGAATGGGAATGAAGATGGATTATCACATGAACACATAAAACAGCAGAGCAGACTTGACCAGAAAGTGGAGCAGTAACTGGGACAGCAGCGATAAGTACCATAGCTCTGATTTCATTTATGAGAGATAAATGTTTTATGTATTGGTCAATTATTGTCTACAGAGTGCTATTGTTTTCTTTTTTATAATGACTACAGTTCTCAGCTACTCGTTGTACACTATCTATCTAATTAAAACTCAACGGCTGTTGTCTCAGTTTACTGTAGAATTAAATGTAACATAATAAATGTATGCAAAGCTTTAAAACATTGATGCCTAAACACTTAATCAGGCAGCACAGTGCAGCAGACAGGAAGACAAATGAATTGTAAGCGAACCCACCACCAGTTTCACCGCCACCACCAACATTTAAAGAGCAACAGCATGAGGTTACCAGGCCAGCGACACACACACCCAGAGTGCAGTTAGCAACACTGAGAGTTAAGGGTTTGGGACTACTAGGTCTACAATGCGGAGTGGTGAGGTGAGCCTCAGGTGGTTTACCTTCTGCTCGTGTTTCTGTTTTAGTTGCTGCAGCTCTACCGTTCCCACTGTATTTGCCATTAGATCTTTCATCTTTTTCTCATAGTGTTCTTTCAAGCGTGTCAGATCTTGAGAGAGCTAAACAAGAGCAGAGCAAGCGTTACCAGTTATGGTGTCGAAACGGGCTTGCAGAAATGAGAGCCAGAGCTTAGCTGACCAACTCTGATGTTAAAATCCGTCTGACCAGACATCTAAATGAATCATTCCCACCAATTGTTCCTTTTCTTCCTCAGTTTACAATATGCTTCAGGGTTTTTTCAGATGACATACTTTGCCTGTCCCCAGAATAAGATTGTCAAGGGTGCAATGATACAGAAATACTGTCACTGTCTCTAATCATAATACTGGCTTTTTAATTTGTGCTCCCCTGGTGTTTGGTTTGAAATCTGTCATTTTTCACAGATTCCCACAAATTCAGACTTAAGTTGCATTTATGTGTAAATATATACCAACAGAAAGTAAAATCTAATCAGGGTACAAAAAGCTGCTTTACTATAAAGAAGCATCCTCTTTTTTTGCTAAACGTCTTCCATGGTTTGACTGAGCTGGACACTATTAAACAGCATATTTACACGCCTATATGCATAAATACATTTTCTATCTTAAAAATTTGCTCAATAGTAGAATGT
This sequence comes from Genypterus blacodes, assembly GCF_046128005.1. Lineage (NCBI taxonomy): Eukaryota > Metazoa > Chordata > Actinopteri > Ophidiiformes > Ophidiidae > Genypterus > Genypterus blacodes. The sequence continues at coordinate 1,084,469 of NW_027466916.1, forward strand.
GTTCCATAGCAAGAAGTAACACAACACATATTTAACCTATGACCTTTCATATATTTTATCAAAAAGGAGTAAATGGAGGCTGGCACAGAACACAGTCTTGAAAGTAAATTCCTTCTTCATCCGCCCACTCCCACAGCTGTACACTACTGACATAGGAGCTGGTGTGTTGGGAGAGGAGGAGGGTGATTATTATACGCACATGGGTCTTCTTCTGGGGTGGCTTCCCCCTCATGAAGGCATGGGGCAGGCCGTTCTCAAGGCGGCCCTCCCCGTCGCTGGCCTCGTCGTAGCTTTCAAACTCACTGGAGCTCCAGCCGTTGTCGAGGGAGCTGTTGCAGCCGCCCTCCTCGCCGAGCTCCACGTCATCATAGATCATCTCATCTGGTTCTGTGGGAGGAGGACAGATCACAAATACAGTTCATTTTAAATTTAGGTGCTTTAGTTAAGTTTGTTTCTGCCGAATCTTTGTCTTAATAAAAAATCCAACTGGATGAATTAAAAGTGAAAGTAAGCGAGGCAGCAGACTGCTAACAGGAACTAAAACAAAACAACACTGTGGAATGAAGGAGTGAAACAGATAAAGAAGTTAATTTACCTGTGTTGGAGTCAGAGTTCTCTCGCGGCACGTCGTCATAGATCACCTCATCTGGAGCTGAAACGCAACACAGTCATGGCAGCTAACGAATACATTTGCTTTCCATCATTTAGCTCGGCTGCTCACACAGCTAACAGGGTGTGATGTAATGGAGATCTAAAGAAAGGAGCACACGACGGGCCGCTTCCTCTACAGAACGGGGAAGGAAATGTCTGGGAATTCAGCTGTGACAAAATGTGTGAGTGCAAATTCAAATAGAGAGAGCCGACACAAAAGCAAAGTTCCTTCCATGAAAATTGTACTAAAATAATTAATTTCTCTATCAGAGGAACGTTTGATGTGAACATAATTTCTTACTTTCCATCCAGGCGGTGTTGGCAGGATCAGACGCCCATTTAGTCAAGGCGTCCTCCTCTCTGATAGGAGGATACTCCTCACTGAAAACACTGGAGAAATCACAAATGAATTAAATACACATTTATCTCTGTGACACCACTGACCTGGGAGTCTAACATAAGTGAGTCTGTGATGATGTTACGGGTAAGGATCAGCGCGTCTTAAAATGCTGTATAAAGCAGGCATACTTCAGTTATGTAGAAGTTACACACCTGTCAACAGAGTTGTTGCCGGTTGCAATCACAGTGACTGAGGAGGGAAAAGAGGAAATAAAACAATTAAATCCTGTGGAAACTTTGCTGTAACACCTGTCATATGCCACCAGGTGTCAGAAATCCTTCCATTTAGCTTTGACTTTGATTTAGTTTGGTTTATATTTGTAAATGTGCTACCATACAATTCACTTGAGGCATGTGCCTAACTAAAATTTCATGATAAGGAAATCATCATCATCATCATCACACATCTGTGGCTTTCCACACTCCTTCCCTTAAGCATCGGAGAATTTCAAACTGATGTGACCTTGGTGAGATAATTACAGTGTAAATGAGCTTCAGTGTGCCAGACCACTGGCTTGGACATGGCAACTGTTAAGATTTTAGGGAAACAGGAAAGTCCTCACAGCCAACACAGAGAGCCGGGGAGGCTAATTTTAGCCCTGGCTTCCTTGTGGCAAGGCTTTAGGAAAAACAGGAATACAGAAAGGAGAAAGGAGAGAGGAAAGTAGCTGAGACAGCATCCAATTGTCACAGCCTTATTTCTCTGGAGTAAAAGGGGAGAGGAAGAGGGATTTAGACTGAACAAATACAATTAGCAGAGCCATGACATCCACTGTATTCTCTATTGCCAGGGGCATTTTATCCTCATCATTATTATTGTTGTTATTCTATTATTTCCTAAGTCAAACTCTTCTCATTGCATGTTTCAGGATTTGGCCTTTGTTTACCGTCCTCGTCCACGGAGAGGTGGCGGATGATAACGGGCGTGGTGTAGGTGGGTGTGATGAGCGGCACACCAGAGGGCGTGGCATATCCACAGGGCACTGGGACGGAGTATCCTGAAGTGATGCCGACCGGGCTGGTGTGGATATCCTGAGCCTCTCCCTCTCGCTCCTTTGGCTCGACTGGGGAGGAAGGGGAAGAGGAGGGTCCGCTCTGCTGCTCCAGCTGCTGCAGTTGGAGGGGGGTGATGTCGATCACAGAGTAGGGATTGACTTTGCCTTGGGAGGTGGTCCTAGGGACGGCCTGCGGGGGGCAAGGGTCATCACTGGACACATCCTGGCCTAGTGAGAGAAAACAAAAAGGCAGAATGCTTTAAAAGAATGGTTTCAACAGTTGCTTCACAACAAAAGTAACAGCCAGTGACCTATAGGACATATTAATGTAAAATTGTAGTGTGTATTAAACAAATTGTAGTGATTATTGCTAATCCTCAATAGATTAGATCTTGGAGTGAGTGAGGATTAGGTTAGAAACTAATTATGTAGTGGCAACAATTAAGGTTGGAGAGAGTGAATATATAATAAATGTGAAATCCTGTAAAGTATCTTAAGTATCTTCAAGATTATGAAGTACTACGGTGCCTTGAAGAGCAGAAACTGAATGATTGGTGTAGGGTGGAGATTTCTCCACTTTAATACTCCAGGGTTGAGTGTCTGAGAATAAGCAGAGCCCAGGCCGCTTCTGTCATGACATTCAGTGATAAAAGCCAGACAACCTGCTACACCAAGCAGCCAGAGATAAAAAGGTGTCATGAGAGAGACGGACGGCCGGCCCACGACTGCAGGCCTGCGGAATCGGAATCAGCAAAGTAACTCAGAAAAAACAAAGTAGCCTCCAAGTACTATCACACAAGGAACACACAAAATGTTGGCCACAAGCCGTCAAAGACTACCGAGTACAGCAATGACACGTCAATACTTTTTGGAACACAAACCTGTTTTTCCAGGATTTGTCTCTGAGTCATCTTGAATAGGAGGGGGAGGAGGTGGCAGTAAATCTGTCTCCATGTCACCAGACCCTTCAGCTGCAGATGTCCCCTCTCTTTCTGCTGTTATTCCACCTGTGGGAGATCTGGCTGTGGCAACTGTTGATGGAGCTGCACCAACTGCGGCTGAGGGCACTGGAGGGTCCTCTGGGTGACCCGACGCGATACTGTCCTGGCTCTGAGCCTCTGTGTTGAGCTCTAGAGAAGCTGGGGGAGCGGGGAGCAGGCGGTCAGCCTCAGGGATGTCATCGCCACTATCATCAAAGTCGAAGGCTTCCCCCTCATCTTCATCTGCAAAGGGGCCTGCCAACACTAAGATAAAAACACAGCGATACGGAGAGTGAGATAGAGTGAAGCCTCTGTGATTGAAAAGGGAGATGGCACTTCACATAACTGTGCCAAATGCCAACAAGGTTTTCCTTGGGCAGATAAATCCCTCGGGTCAGCCACCATAGGCAGGGGCAGAGAGGATTACATTTGAATGTCTCAGTTATGTAATGTCTTTGGCAGCCTGTTTTCACTGTGGCCCTGCTGGACACTACAACCTCCCTGACTTTGAGCCAAACAAATTAAAAGCCACACATTCAAATTTGTGGCCTGTCTCCCCTGTCACACCAAAGTGTAGAAGAGGCCCGTTTGTTTTTATATGTTCCAGTGTAAAATGTGATTAGAAAACACTTTGAGGCAGCAGAGGACGTATTTGGATGTAATTAAACTTAAGTAGCTTTTGGAGGCTCAACATGTTCCCTGCATCACTTACTATTACAGACTACAGGACTACTATGGACCTGGGAAGTGAACCCCAAATAACTTAAAAATCCAAAAAACACTGTCAGTAACCATATTTCTGTTTTATTTTCCCCCAAATTTAATTTTGTAAAAGGGCTCTTCACTTTATGAAACCATTTTCAAACACACTGTGGGCGGGAATTCTTCTGGCAGGGCTGAAAGTTAAAAGACTCTCCCATAAACAGACTTATAATTAAGGGTGGGGTCTATGACAGCAAGAAAGTGGGCCTTTGTTTTCTGACAGTACTTTCACATTGAGCATCTGTGACAAAACACCACATCAAATGTTGAACTTAATGGCAAGGAACTATATTCAAACACAAATGACCATCAGAGAGCTCAGCTGGAAACAGACAAGAAGGAAATGAAAAATATCTCTCCAGATTCCGCAGAGCAATTAGTCTGGAACGAGAGCTGTGACTCCTTCTGCAGAGGAGTTATGCACTTTGAGATTATCAGTACTTTTGATCTGATCATTAGAGTGTGAGCGAAAGACACTCCAAGAGCAACAGCACAGGTCATAGACTTGCATGAAAGGTGGCAGAGAGGCCTGAAGTGCTGAAAATGTGCAAGAAAACAACACCGCAGAATGCAAAGGTTTGGTTAAATGTAGAAGGGAAAGAATGAAACCTAGAATGAACCACACAGGCTTCAAACTGCCTGACCTGAATTCATTGTGACAAAAGGAATGCTTGGTATTCTTTCAGGTGTTCACCCTCAGCCAGAACCAAATTCTCTGAATGGAAAGAACTTCCATTCACGTCATCCAGCCTCTTCTCACGTGTTAATGATTTCCCCTTGGAATCCAGTCAGATTACAGACGGGGTCCCTATGGGAGCTAAAATTGAGGGGATCCCTGCTACTACTACCGTGAACGATACTCTGTCTCTCTGCTTGGCACGCTTATGCTCCTCATACCATAAATTCTTTGAGTCCTTTCGAGTCAGTGGTCAGAACTTTGACAGTATTAGCTCTCAGTCTAAAGTCTTGTTCTCATATCCTGGCTGTGTTGTCAAAGAAAACAATGAAGTCCCAGTTAGTTAGAGGAGTTCATTTCCTCCATACCTCACAGCCGAAATAGCTCAGTTGGGAGAGCGTTAGACTGAAGATCTAAAGGTCCCTGGTTCGATCCCGGGTTTCGGCATTTTGACCCCCCTCCTCCCTCTCCACATATAGGACACTGTGTGTAGCTTTTTCCCAACAGACGCAAGTTAAAGTACAACCTACTTGACCCATTCCACTCCTCCAACTTTCATGTGGGCCTTTACCACTAAGTCAAGCTGATAAGGTCACGCACACACACCACCTTCACTGTTGTGACACGCTGTGTTTAGCCTCAAGGCCAAAGCTGCCCACTAATTGTAACCAAGTAAATGTTACACTCCCTTTAGCCACCCCAATAACTCTGAAGTCCTTTGTAGTGCGGTGGACGCCTCTAAATCACCAGTATGATTCCCTCAGGCATTGACAGGTAGTTGTTCTACCCTATAGTCAGGGAAGGAATGGTGTGCTGGTCATGGTGCAGGTCAACACTGTGACCCTGTGTCCATCTGGACCCATGACTGAAGGCACAGAGAAGTAGAGAACTAATCTGGAAACAGAGATACGATCTGTCTCTTTCCATCTGTGCAGTAATGAATGATGTGGGCCACAAAGATAAGGCACAGCTGACTGCCTAACAGCCTGTAGTACTCTTGAACTGTGGGATGGTTATTCATGTGCCAATAATTGCCGTACTACACACTCTCACTCTCTGAGTCGATCTATGAGTTTGATGTGCACCACTTGGCTGTGCCACAATAAAGTAGTATTGACTACAATCTGCATTTGTACATCTGCCACAGCAGAGTGTGTTTGAATCCCAGCAGAATGACTGCAGAGACTGAGCTTGAGACTGGAGTTACAGTGTAAGCACATACACACCCACATGAGAGGACAACCTTCCCAACCACACACAGACCACAAACTAGGAATGAATGAGCATTGACATGAGGATAAGGATTTCCCTCATCTGTCAGCGGACACAAAGTAGAAGAACATCGGAAAATAAAGCATGCATACTGTACATGAACACTCAGGCACATCTACACAAACATGGCCATTGTTAATTCAGTATCACAATATGGATTGTGTTCTATAGGCCAAAGTCCACTCCGCCACATAATGCTCTGCTTGAACGAGTCACTGGGTTACAATCCTGTACAGCATCAACCTGGCAACAAAGCAAGTGACTGGCAAGCTGAAGACGAAGCATTTCTGTGGCCTGTGTCAATCCCCAGAGGCTGTGTACTCTGTATGTGTGTATTCTGTGTGTGTGTGTGTGTGTGTGTGTGTGTTGCAGCAGCGTTTAGCCTAATACTGAGGCACATTGTTTGGTATTCACAGCAACACAGCACATTTTATCCTCCTTACTCCCTTGTTCCCCTGCCCACACACTCCAGAGTCGTGGAGGAGAGGAATGCGATGTTGACTCATGCTGTCCATCTTAACTAGGCCTCAAGGAAGTGATTCAACCACAGGATGACCCATGGTAGCTAACACATGTTGCTACTGACCGAACGTGAAGAAACTAGAAGAAACTAAAAGAAACTTCGGTAACAGTAAGAGCCAGGACAGCAAATGAACACACAGGGCCAGTGTCTGCTGAATACAGTGTAAGTGACTAACAATGCTAAGTGCTAACAGAGGCAGGTAAAGTATCCATGGCCTGGGGGGGCAAAGAGCTCACACAAAAGAGAGACCCAAAGAGTAAGAAAGCTAAACTTGCAGTCGATAGCTGCAGTGTAACAGTAATGATGAGGCTTCCTTGTGTTTGCTACTGGGTAGTCTTAAAATAGTGGTCTTCAAATTTACTCTGCCAGGTGTACAGAGATGATCAATGCAGCGTATAAACATTGAACCTAGAAACAAATCAAATCAAAAGGATGATGGCCAGTACGGGGATCGAACCCGCGACCTTGGCGTTATTAACACCACGCTCTAACCAACTGAGCTAACCGGCCATAGGACATGACCATGGTCATAATTTTTTTTTTCAAAGTCACGTTGAGTCAAGCGTCTGCTAAGGAGAATGTTACAGAAAAGTTGTCACTCAAAACAATAACAAAACACAACATTGCAAGTGTGCAGCTCAAAGCTCTGTTGACATTACTTTCAGGAGGAGGAGGTGGGAAGTCTTCCACGTCCATGATTGGCTGCTGCACAAGCGCTTCACTCAGCTGTGACCACTATGTCATCACACATCCCTGAAACAAAAGAAATGAGAAAATTAGAATGTTTCCATACATCACGACTGAGGCATTCTTGGCTAAGCCGTATGAAAGCCAGTCTCCAAAAAGGCCAACCGCATGCCTGTTACTGCACGTTACACTAGATCACAGCAGCACTGAGCCAGCCAGCAGGGAGGCACGGCTGTGTTGCTCTCGTGACCTGATTTCCTTTGGAGTTAACATACATGTGAATTAAAGCTGCTGTAGACGTGATAAATTGGAACGCAAAAGTTGTTGAATGGAAACAAAGATGTACTGATAGGGGGGGAGGGGGGCAGAGAGTGTTGATACTACAACATGTTGAGTGCAAACAAACAAACAACAAAACATCATTTTGATATGGTAATTGTGTGTGAATGCTCTGTGTGGGTACTTCATTCTTACACCACCAACTGATAAGCCATACCCTATGTAGTAATCCCAAAACAAGGCTGATGGGTGGTTTCTAAAGCTAAAACGCAACTTAGGTCAAATACACTAAACTCTAGTACGTCAAAGACAACTCTACAACTTAGTATATTTGTTCAGGCTCAGGCCAAACCATTTATCCTGCATAATTTCAAGCAAAGGTCAAAAATATATCACAGCCTTGTGTAACTAAGTACTGATAGAAACCAATCCTGAAGCATGGTATGTCTATAGTTCTCACCAGGTGGTTACACTGTACTCCTGACATAAATAAAGACAACATTCTACTGACAACGGACATATAAGGATTCCGGGGTCAATGTTAAGTTTAAAGGTAATCTTCTACTTAGCCCCAAGGAAATGTCAATAGCGTGTCGAGGCAGGTGAGACCTTTGGACCTGCACGGGCATGAGACATAACATTCCTCACCACTACAGCCTTGTTTACTGATGCTACTCGTATCCAGAGGTGACAGTTCCTATCAAAGGCCTCCTCTGGAAAAAATGTGCAGATTTCTTCAGCTTGCCAATGGCCCTCAAGAGCAGAATGACACAGCCATGACATCATACCATAGCATAAAGCAGCCATTGTCATGGTATGTGTGCCCCATATTCTATTCAGAGAATCTTTTCTCGGGTTCAATACGAACCACAACAGATGTTCACAATGGTCCACACTGAGTAAGACAAGCCTACACCACAGTAATACAGAAAACAAGAGCCAAAAGATAACCCATTCTGAGTCTCAAAGCTTGTTTTGTCTACTAATAATGTAGAATCCTCAGCTTCTTTGTCCCCCACCGTATTCCTAGGGCACAAAGCCAGGACAGCAAAGGAACACACAGGGCCAGTGTCTGCTGAATCCAGTGTGGCTGAGTGACAATGCTAAGTGCTAACAGAGGCAGGTAAAGTATCCATGGCCTGGGGGGGCAAAGAGCTTGCACAATGGAGAAGAACGCTAAGAGTCAGAAAGCAAGAACTACTGTAGATAGCTGGAGTACAACTGTAATGATGAAGCCTTCTTGTGTTTGCTCCTGGGTAGTCTAAGAGTCTTCAAATGTACACTGCCAAGTGTACACAGGTGATCAACACAGTGTATAAACATGTTCTCTGAGAAACAATTCAAAATGTTGCTGGCCAGTACGGGGATCGAACCCGCGACCTTGGCGTTATTAGCACCACGCTCTAACCAACTGAGCTAACCGGCCATATTTACATCGCCTGTTTCATCATTTCTTATTGAATTCAGGTGAAGTGCAGTACATAAATTGGACTTTTGTGACAGAGGTGGACAGGTTGAACAATAAACATTGGTATTTTACTGCGTTAACAGGATGTACAGGCAAACGTCATGGCCAGTACGGGGGTCGAACCCGCGACCTTGGCGTTATTAGCACCACGCTCTAACCAACTGAGCTAACCGGCCATGAAATTACCATTTTCGACAAAAGGCCAAAGACAGAAGACAGGAAGAAAGCATTTCCTGTTTCACCTGGTGGAGCCTCAGTGGTGATTAGTTTGTTCAGAGATGAGGAGAGTTGTCTGCCTCATCACACAGCACTCACTCACGAGGCAATGACAGCTTCCCCCATTCCAGCTTTAAAACCAGCCGGCAGATTCCTCCGTTCCTCTTCTCTCCTATAATTACTTGGGGCTTTGACTCTTTTTACTTGCTCCTTGGTGGAAAGAAAATGCATCTTCCAACAAATGACATGCTGTACCAGTCTGTGGCAGGGCGCTTCATATGTGGTGAACCACACTGACACCCAGCTCAGTTCAAAGCAGAATAAGTCTAACATATAGAGTATGAGGCAACGACAAACACATTGTACTAAACTAAACTTATGACCTCATGTAGTGTAGCTTGAGGAGGTTTTTCAATGTGGATCGTGTTCCATTAATGTCTATTCAGAGGCCTAAGTACTAACGACTGGACCAATAGAGGTAAATCAGCAGCAAATACCTAAAAACAGAAAAAACTCTCCAAGTAAACAATGTTATTGACCTAGTTTAGATGTAAATTGCTGTAGTGTCACTTTAAGAATCACACCGTGTCTAAGTGAACTCAAGGTATGGCAGTCTGAGAGCAGAGACCGAGGACAGAGTGGAAGACACTGGAGGGGTAAAAGCACCTCCATTGTTGATGTCAGGCTCAGCTGAGCGTGTCATTACATGTCGGGGAGGATGAGCCGTGCTAAGCAGACAAGAAAATAGTCATCTGGCCCGCTAGTGTAATGCAGACAATTTGTTCACCTGTGTATTCACAACAACTTACTGCATGATAAAGCACAGGCAAGGACACACAGGATAGAATACATGTTAGCAGTATGTGGTGTATGTAAAGGACAGTAAGGACAGGAAACCTAAACCTTACTTCATACCAGCATATAGACATGTCCATTATGATCAGCAGTGATCTATGGAAACTTTCTAATGATGCAGAGTCACCCACACTAAATCACACTCTAGTTTTAAGATGAGTGCAATTTTTCATTTTAGTCTTCAGTTAAAAAATTGGTTAAAAATAATAAAAACCCATTTCTCAGCAGCACTCTGCTCTACATTCATAATAACAGTGAACGTACAGAGGATGTGATGTATGCACAAATAAGTGGACCTGCCCACATTATTACTTTGTGTTTGGGCCATTAGCCATGAACGCATCAATCTACATACAAGTCCAGCAATGTTAATGTCTCAGAGCTATTTAATTAAAACTTCCATTCACTTTGAAAGACTGATGAATAAATCATTTGTATGCTTTTTCATTTGAGATTTGAGCAACACTGTGACTTCTGGCAACAGACCTCAACCACAAATTATGTGTGTGTGTGTGTGTGTGTGTGTGTGTGTGTGTGTGTGTGTGTGTGTGTGTGTGTGTGTGTGTTGCTGACAGTTAACCATTGAGCAGCCTGGTTTGGTTTTGAATCTTGCGTAGAATGTACACTTCAAGATAAGTGGTATTCCACATCCGCCCTGAAAGCTGTGAACAAAAGCCTAGAGGGGAGGCTAGAAGGGAGAGTCCTGTCTATGCTGTGTGTGTGTGTGTGTGTGTGTGTGTGTGTGTGTGTGTGTGTGTGTGTGTGTGTGTGTGTGTGTGTGTGTGTGTGTGTCTGTCCCTAGCTTCAGGTGTTTAGTTGGCTTGTTTAATTAAGCAGTTTGTTCCCATCTTCTCCCTCCTCCGGCGTTACAGTAATCAGGTTTTGGCTTAAAAAGGTCATGTACGTTTGGAAGGTTTAGGAGAGGAGAGGAGAGTACACACTGCCCTGCAGCATACAAAGGCAAAAAGGACACAATCAGCATCTAGGCACTTAAACCCCATTTTACAGAAAAAAATTCTAATATATGATTCTAAAATAGACTTTGATTGTATGATGTTTTTGTTTCAGAGAGGCTGAAATGATTATATGACTATGTTTCTTCTTCTTGGTTCACAATAGGTCAGTGAAGTGTTCCACGCATTTCTTGCTGCTTCTGAAGCAGTATGTAGATGAAAGTGCATAGTGATTTCATTATAGAGTGACAGCGACTTCAAGACCGGACTGACTCAGAATCATGCCTGACAAAAATTGCTTGGCCAGTACGGGGATCGAACCCGCGACCTTGGCGGTATTAGCACCACGCTCTAACCAACTGAGCTAACCGGCCATGTCATATTCCTGTGAGCAGCCTAACAAACCCACTTCTGTATGTGGAGCAGAGTATTCTCCTGCCTGGTGATGTTTAAGCCTCCACCCAACAACTCTCTCTGGAATACAACCGACCCTGAACACTGAAACATCCACGTAGAAGCCCAGACGTGGAGTGTGGTATTCCACATCAGCTACAAGTTATAATTAGAGGCCTGATGGGTGTGGAGCTGAGGAAAGGCACCCCGATCGCCATGGCCACAGGGCAGCGGTGTTTCTGTCTGATGTCAGGGGTGTGAACTACTGACACGTGAAGGGACTCCATGTATGTATTCAGCAGAAATCTCTACAGGCATGTTTCTACACCGAGCGCCGTCAGCCCTACTGCAACTCATTACCCATGGTTCCAGGAATCACGTTACAGTAGGAAGTGTTACTATTATGGTCTACGACACAACAGTTACACAGGAAGAAGGAAGGCACCTGGAAGTTGCTGTGGGACAGTGATCCATAAAAAATACAGATGTTCAGGATAAAATGTCATTGAACAACACTTTCTCAGGCAAAGGCAAACATATTTGTATCTAACTAAGTTTACGTAAAGGAGCATTCAGAGGCTTTAGAGCCTGTTCCACAGATTGTGTGGTTGTGGATCCATAGCAGTCCAAGTCCAGTTCAAAGGCATATAGAGCCAGGAAGTGATAGCCAAGTATTTCCACAATGCTACAACAACAAAGAAGCAATGCCAGTGTCCTAGTTTGGGATTTCAATGAAGTATTGCTTCGAGTCAGTCTTCAGTAAAAGTAACAGAACACCGGTAAAGCCCTGCAGCCTGGAAGTCAGTGAGCAAAATGAAAGACTTGAGCTGTAACCTTTCAAAGCTGCTACGCTGTCCAATTAAAATCAGAGACAGCCCCAGACAGGCTGTGGATCCTATTGGTCCACACCCTCACCGTAAGCAGCAAACCCGAGCCAAGAGAACCCAACATGTCATCAGAAGAACAGCATTTATTGTGCAGAGGTTAGCGGGTAAGAGCAGCTGGCCCAAAGAGCTCTTTTGTTGACCAGCCGGATTTCAGCTCTGAGGCCATTTTCATATCAACAGAGGAACTCAGTCATGATTTCATCCTCAATGTCAGACTACAATGAATGACCACAGGCCAACTCAATGGTCTCGATTGTCAGAGTAATGGCCACTGCACAGACTTCAGAGGGCGGGGGAAGTTTTTGAAAACAAGATTGCTGGTGACGTCTTACTGTATTCACCCTGTAAAAGCTGCTAGATTGTGCTTTCAAGTATGCCATAGAGGAAATCAAAGACCACAACATTAGCACTGTGGGAGTCAAGGGTTCGATTCCTACACAATTCAAGACGAATACATTCATGGTTTTAACATAACATCAGGTCTAAACAGACTTAAGTAATGAACACAAAGCACTGAGGGACTAAACTGACATTTTCCCAGAGAGAACGTCCATTAGACACTAAAATGATCCGACGTGTTCCCAGCTTGTGTGCGGTATGTGAGAAATGTCACACATCCACCTGCAGAAGAGCTGGACTCTTTGCTTCCCAGCTGTTACTGAACCGTGCAATCTGTGTCCCTATGGATTCTTCTTGGGAACGGTCAGCGGACAATAAGCATGTAATCAAGACTTCATAAAAGTCTATAAGAGAATGCTCTTCTCCTTAGCCATGGAAGTAAGAACATAATTACATCACAATTTGCTTTTGTCAATCTGAATATTGCATCTGTCCCTGCAGTGTCTGAAACGCCAAGAGTAGCTGACACACCTGCATGTTTACAGGAGGAAGCTGCAACAAAACTGAGCTGGGGAAAAGGACATCTACTCCCAGAGAAGGTGTTGTCACAATGGGAGGGGGAACAACACATCTGTGCTTGCAGCCAGGCCAGGTCACATTGTCTATTTGCTAAACAAATGAGCAGTAGATACTTTTGTGTACATGCTTGTGTGTGTGTGTGTGTGTGTGTGCCCCACCTCCCCCTGATTCTTCACACTACACTGACCTGAGAGGACGTGAATGGCAAACAAAACAAGTGAAGATCCAAGTGATCTGTCTTCAAACTGTGTTTTTGATGCGAGACATAAACTTCAAACAAATGCCTTCAGTGATGTATGACTTCATACATCACTGAAGGCATTTGTTTGCCTGTGCTAAGAGGCAAACTACTCTAGAAACACAACTAAACGCAGTAAGCCTCACACTGAGCTTCCAGCTGACTGAAGCTGTGCAGACCTACAGGGAGGAATGCTATGCATGACTACTTGAATTTGTGTTCCATTGGAGGTGAACGTCCTCTCAGATGTGCTGCCAGACTTCAGACAGAAGCCACAAAGTCCTCATTTGTAGATTTAGCACGAATCATCATTAAATGCGATCATCATCACTGTTCACACACTTTTTTCAAGATTTGTGTTTTGAGTGTAAAAAGGGTTTGGTGACGCCGCAAACGCATCTAATGGAACTTAGACAGCAACCGGAAATGTTTGATGCTATGGCAGGAATAGATAAATCTCTGAAGATGTCTGTCATCAACTTATTTAACACAGGAAAAGATGGATACATTGAATCACCGTCTTGTCTAGTCACTTTAACTTACACAAAAAGTTAAAGAGACAGTTTAAGTAGTTTATACGACAACATCTGAATGAGTGCACGGAGTTAAAGACGTAGAAGAAGACGTTCATGTCTTGTTTTCAGTGCTGTTGTGGAATTTACTTGTTGACTGTTGGCAACATAAGGCGCCACGTTATAGCTGTCGCACCCACAGCTGTCTCTTTAGAAACAGATAAATAAACTTTTTACTGTTACAGTTTTATTTACGAGAAACGCTGCACTGGATGTTGCCAAAGAACACAAGTCACGACTCACCTGAACGAACAATTAGCGAAACAGTTTGGGACTTCTAAAACTTTGCCAGAAACTTGGGAAAAAAAACAACAACGTTCTTAGCTTACCATTTGAAGACTCTTTCCCGCTTCAGTTGCTTTGTCCCCTCTTAGTTTTCTTGTGCAAAAGTTAACAGTGACGCATTTATAGCACCAAACACACCAAAACACATCCACTCTTCCCTTCGTGTCCTTCTTTTAACTCGACTCCCTTTCCGAGCGAGCTGACTCCATCCATGAAACCCTCTCACCTCCTCCTCAAAGCTCATTGGCTGAGCGGTTGACTAAGAGATGCTTTGATTGGCCATAAAACCTGTCAAGCAAAGTTACCAGAGTTTGCATCCCTGACCACGTGACATGTGAGGTGGCTCCTTGAAAAAAGTGCTGTATATTTTCACAATAATAAATAAACTAACCAATTACTTAAGAGCACTTATAACAATTACTTATTGTGTCTTTGCTCCTTCAGTCGTGGGTTTGAGAAGAAACGGATCAAATATCCATGTTAATTAAAACCTAATTTACCATCAATGTAAATTTTATTATAATTTCATATTTAAGGGCTTATACATCCTTCGCACCCACCGATGTTTCAAGGGATTCAAGCTTCAAAACGCACAGTAAAATGTCTGTTAAGCCTCAGCTCGTATTAAAGCAATTAAAAAAGTAATTTAAACATGATAGATCTTCTTCTTTAGCAAATGTTGTTATTAAAGTATTTTCCCCCAAACTGCACAAGAAAAACCCGAATAAATGAATGAGTCAAGCTGGTTTTAATCGTTGGTATTGGAGGAATGCGTTGACCCAAGAGATGGAAGCCAAGATACAGTGTTGTCATCTTATTCTGCCACCTAGCGGTGTAAATTCTACATTACACGGTTCAAGGGAAATAAAGAAGCATCCATGTTACTGTTGTGAAGAAACACTTTTTATTTTATCAAACTAACTCAAGTTGACGCTCAACTCATGCCACACAGTGTTATAACTGAAACAGCAAATAAAACAAAACCTCAATAACACTGTTAAATATGAGTAAACTCTTAAAGCATAGGTTAAAAAACATTCCTTCTCATGTTTGTGTTGTCATTGCTGTAAGATGTCAAGTATAAAACAATCTGCAGGATCTGTTTCACATCAAACCATATATGTCAATAATTCCCAAGGTGCTGAATCGTATATTAAAGATATCGGATTCCATCATATGAATACTCGTGATAAAAAAAGGAATGTCTTATTTCACATTTTAACAGCTGGATTACAACAAAAGCAGATTCTAGTTGATTCAGACTCCAGAGATCCAAATGTAATACCTATTAATGTTAGAGCACATGTGATACCCAGTTTCTCTACAATGAATACAACCAATTAGTCCATCCAACCAAACAAAAACACCCTGTGCCATGGACAATGGACAAAGACAACCTGCCAGACATTCGCAGGACAATGAGGTCATTGTAGGAAACACAAAATTACTCTTGTTTTTTGATGAGGCATAATCATAAAGAAGCAACAACAAATAAAAGCATGATTCAAATTGTTGCTTGGTTATTCTCTCATCTTTGGGCTAAAACACTTCTTTGCACAGCCAAAGAGTCATGTTATGTTGTTTTGTTTAGGCCTTTTCTTTAATGAAAACATGTATTTCTCTGGTAGGACATGATTTGCTCCATCAGATCAATATGACCGATGGATGGACTGATCCAATTGTTCACTTAGTATTTAATAGCTCCACTGAATAACCTACAGGACCTAATTCTATCAACGTAACTCAATTTTCAGGCATGTGCTGTATGATTAATGGCTGAAAAGTCTGTCTGTAGTCAAAGCACTAATGGCCTTGTGTTTGACAAAGGCCACATTGTGAAGTCTACTGATAGAGCCTGAGCCTCGTCTGTGTTCTTGATGCCCACAATATGCCAAGAGGCTTATTTTAATTGCTACCAAACTCATCTTCACAGTCAACAACAAAAGTCAATGTTGCTTCAGAGGCTTCACAGAGGCCTGAAGTAAACCTGTTCACTTTTCTGAAATACTAATAATAATACTAATGTTGCTTTCAGCTTGTCAAAACAAGTCCAGACAATGAAGTCTGAGCCGTTTTCTCTGAATAAACTAGGCTTGATGTTGTACCGCATAATAGTTCTTGAACTGTGGTCTCATGTGCCCACATGTGAATTTCCAATTATGAATAGATGACCGGGCGTATTATTAGTGAACACGGTATTTCACGACACAGTGTCCAGAGGGCAACACAAACTAGTCACCAGCCACCACCGCCTCACAGAACCACATGGAAGATGAAGATTCTTTCCACTGAACAAACACAAACATGTAATGACTGACCTGTTAGACATTTGATGTCGTTTAACATCTTTAAAAAACCCCACATCAAATTCAATCCCATTCCAAAAACACATCACACCAGGTTAAAAAATAGAGCAAGCAAAGGATATGGCCTCAGTCAGCTGGGAGACGTCCTGAACCTGGATCCTCAGCTGGCGTGAGCTTTGACGGCCCGATCCTGCGCCGCTCCGTTTAGGTTTACAGGCTTGTTGTCAAAGTTCCAGTCCACAGGGTTTAGCAGCTGCATGGTTTTCTTGTGAGTCCAGATGGGGTTCATAACGAAGGTGAGCAGAGACAGGCCGGTGAGGAAGAGGAGGAGAGGGGCCAGGGGCATGCTGGCACACAGGTCTTCCCAGTGGTTCCAGGTTAACCACCACATGTAGTAGGACAGGACCATGCGGCAGTGGAACATGTGGATCATCACCCACTGGTTGGCCTTCCAGAAGAAGCTCTGGGCCCAGCCAGACTGTCGAGAAGAAGAGAGAAACAGTCTTAGATACATCCTTTATTTTAACATATCAGATTTGTTACATCATGTCTTGATGTCTATGTTTCTGTGATTTATCTACACTTGTGCCCTTTCCTCATTACTCACACTCTTGTTGGTGTGAGGAATAAACAGTTTGTCTTGCCAGCTCGTTTTAAAAAACTTCCTCTTTCAAGACTGTCAGGCTGAATTTCATCCACTGACATACGCAAGATCAAAGAGGAACTGAAACGCTTTAATAATCCGAGTGGTTTCAGTGCAATTTGCCTAAAACCAAAAGCAAACTAACCTTGTGCTGCAGTTACAGATCAGTGTAGACGTGCAGTGAGACACATCAGCCTCTTTCAGGTCATCCTACCTTCAGTAACATCCAGGATACGCAGGTGAAGGGCGTGCTCATCTCCAGCAGCAGTGTGACCATGGGCAGGTAGTGACCCATGGAGTCACACACCAGCGCTGAGAAATATCCTGCCAGGGCGAAGAAGTGATGCGCCGCCAACGGGAGGTCGAACGACCCAAACATAACATTTGAGGTGTGAAGTGCAAGGTTCTCAAACATAAAGAAGCCCGTGGCTGTGAGGACATTAAACCAGGACCAGTCCTCCTGGCCCCAGACTTTGTCTCTGGACAACATGGAGTCCTCCGTAAGGGCCCGGAGACCAACTACAGTACTCTGGATGCCAAACATGCCCCGAGTGGCTGCCAGGTCCCAGAAGACCTTCTCTTTGGTTAGCAGGGAGCGGTAGGTGCGGGACAAGGCCAGGGACAGGAAGTGGCAGAGAAGGAAAACGGCAGAGTAGAAGGCGAAGCCGAGGCAGATAGTCTGGAAACGTAAGCCCCATGTGAAGTACTCCGCACTGGGCTGCGAGGGTCCATCAGAGGGGGGCACAGGGCCGGTCTGCAGCCCGGGGTCCATGGTGCCTGAGGGGGGGGGGGCGGTGGAGCTCCTGATGAGGAGGAGGAGGAGAGGAGCTCAGTTGCAGATAGGGCTGTGAGCAGAGGTGGGCTCAGGCATTGTGTGTGGGTCACCTGGAAAAAGGAGGGTCAGGTTTAAACATGCTGCGTCCATATATCAACCCTTCACAGTATGACCAAATAATCTGTCTATTTACCAAAGTCTGAACCAAAAATCAAAGTTGCATCCATAAATACCCGACCAGTCCTCCATCAGCGGAGCATTAGATCCTTATTGGAGAGGACAGTGTGTTCTTTAGGTTTTAGGATAAGGGAGAAACACATTAACAGAGGAAAGGAGACTCCTTGCACAATCTCGATCTGTTAGCTTAAATCTCATTTATATATTAATATTATTTTATTTAGTAAATGCACAGAATTCAGTCATTTAGCGGATTCTGCAGCTCTGAAACTACAAATCAGACCGAATTCTACCCAAACAATGTCGTACAGTTATTCCAGTCTTATGGATCAGAGTGCGGCTCTCTCTGCCCTCAGGCAAATCTGTCCTGACTAACAAACTCACGATTATTCGGTTTTGTGATCATTTAAGTCGACGAATCACGACGCGTTAAGTTTCAACCTGAAGTTAGCCGCTTTGTGTTACTAGCACTCACACAACAACAACAAGGAACAGCGAAGCGGCCATTGAACATGACGGAGTAACAGACATGAAGAGTAAAGTCACGATACTTACCGCGAGGTAGAAACATCCATGAGTTTGTAGTTTGTGTGTTTAAGCAGCAGCACGGACAAAAATACCTCAAGCCACACGACTTTCAATTTGGTCACGTGACAGGCGAAGAGGAAGTCGTGCTCTTTTTTTGTTTCCTGATGTCTCATTGGTCAAAGCGACTCGGTCTGTAAAGGAGCAACGCATCCGATTGGTTAATCGCGAGGTCACGCATACGTGATTGAATAGTCTGTATTTATAAACAAATACATTTAATGTTATTTGACATTAAACAGTACATTGCAAAGCACAGTACAGAAGTTTCAATTCATAATTTTTTTAATTTAATGTCTGGATTTTCTGACGCTTTCTTCGTGTCTATTTAAATTAACTGATGGTGTGACGATAAACACGAGTATTTTAAGCGATCTATGCAAAAGCATTCAAAGAAAATGATGCAGCTGTTGATTGTAAAAACTGCTGTGGTTTATAAATGGCACTCGTTCGTGTTCAGGCTGTGCAATTAAAAAAAGATGCAGAAATGTTTTAATATTTGTTATCACATTTATTTAATGATAATAATTGTAATAACAACAAATGATTTAATGTCAAATTAAACATCACACCTGCTATAAGTATGTAATTATTCCACAAGGTACACAGACTGTCCTGCCCTCAGTTTGCTTAACAGTCTGTCTTCAGCATAAATTCTTCACCTCAGCTTTCAGTTGAATGTGCTGCATATTACAGACATTAAACAATCGATAGTCAATTAAGTTAAGTGTAGTTTAATTTGTCTAATAGCGCTTTGACCTAGAAAAACTGGATTCATGAAGACAAATAATTAGATGAACTGAACTGAATTTCCCCTGTGAATTCCCATTTTGAAATTAAATCTGGCTGCAAAACCAAATATGACAACTGGTCTCAGCAAATCTGCCAATGGACTCAGTATTTCTGTGGTGTGAGTGAATTAGTCATCTGCTGTTTCCTCACTTGCCTAACTCAGATAACCATTGACCACTGTCATTAATAATAATGATACAAATATGATAATAATGATGTTATAGGCCCACTGTTGGTAATAATATTCAAGCTTTGATATATCAGCTCACTGTGACCTGTGTTATTCCCTGAACCGGTGACTGCTGAAGTGTAAATGCAGCATTTTCTCTGGCGGATGATGCAGAGCTCATCTTCATCCTATTGCTATTTTGGTTGGCAGGCACATAAATGGGTGAAATGTCAAGAATATTTTGACACATCCATTCAGTTCAACGTTCCTTCCTTTGAGCTACCAGCAGGAGCACTGCTCTTTGTCTCACCAGCATCAAAGGGCTGTTGGTTTTGCTTGAATACCCTGGTGAGTGTGACACACTTTGTCTGGGAGCTTAGAACTTTAGAACAATAACAAAAAGTGGATTTCAGAGCACTAGAGCAGGGGGGGAGATTGGATTTGTCACAGAGAGAGAAAGCACCACACAGAAACATTTCCAAATGTTTTCTCCAAAAAATTTAATTGCAGAATTATTTACAGGTGGATGACTTCAACAATGATCAAACTACTCAAAAGAAGCAAAATCTTTTCATAGTTACGCTAGGAAAGAACCAAGAGGAAATGCACGAGTCGTTTCAAACTTACTCAGATAATACAAAAATAACCCAAACATACCGAAACTTCAGAAAACAAGACATTGAAATAACACATGAGAGAAGGAAACATCTGGGGATCGACTGAAATAAATCCATAACAAATGCACTGTACATCAGAGTGGAAGTGTTCAAACTTTAACAAAAGCAAAGAATGAATAAATTATAAGCCTACATTCAGAATCAGTATTTTGCATGCCATCATATCAGCTTATAAATTAAGTTAAAAAAAAGTAAAAATGACAACAAAACATAAGCAAGAGCAGAAAATAGTTATGTTTCAATGAAGCATATATTATATATTTATATATCTCTATATATATTTCTTTACAAATAATGAATATTTGGCATTATATTCATCCTCACTATAGATATGATATACAAGAGATGAAAATAGTTTTAGCTAAACAACTACCTTTTTTTTCTTCATTTGTCTAATAATTATAGAGTTGTTTCACATTCCGTGTTGGAGGAAGTGTTTGTATCCGAGGGTCTCCACGAGCCGGACGCTCTCTCCGCTGCGTGGAGACCAAAAAGCCCCCTTTGAAATATTTCACATGGCGGGGGTGTAAAGTTAAAAGCGGACAGACAGTCACACCAGAGGTCGAGACACGTGTTGAAATGACAGACAGGTACTGCACGTGATCGGGTGAGACGGGCGGCAGGGGCGGTTTGCCCACACACACCTGATGAAGGAGATGTGGCTGTGTGAGTTTACAGTAGGCAAGTTCAAGTCAGAAACATGGCACTTGTCGTTAAACGTGACGCTTATGCAATTTTCCCCGCGTTCAATCCTCTTTATTCTCTGACAAATTATCTACCCAGTTAACTTTGTGCCAGGTGAGGAATCCTCAAATGGCCTCAGATCCATCTGCACACCGTCACACGTGCACGGTGGCACATGTGCACGCCCTCACACACATCTAGCACAGGCAGCTGATATAAAAGTCCCACAAGGAAACAGGAGAGTGACTTTACAAGCAGCCTGCAGGAGGTCTCAACTCCTGTTTGAACAGTCGTCAAATAAAAAAACTGAAGAGAAGGATCATGTCTCTGTAGTACAAACACCTGTTTTCAGTTTTAAAATAAAATGGATGTGAGACGGTCTCACGGGGGAACCAGAACAATATCTGTGACACAGACTAACTGCAGCTGAAGTTGGCGTCTCTATCACACTAATCATTCTGCAGTCTCGTGCGACATCTAGCACTGATCTCACTTTGCAATTTGTTTTGCGGCCTAATGAGAAAACAAATCTCGTAGCAATTATATGAAAACGGTAGCGAATACAATTTAGCTCTTAGGTAAATGCAATCAATTCGCTGAAAGTGGGACTCATCAATTTTACAAGTGAAATTGGGTTTATTGGTCTTTGGAATTGGCATTTGAAAACAACTGTGTGAAGGCGTTTATAGGTGTAAAACCAGGAAAGCTGACCTCTATGACATCACCAGGGTTACTTCCTGTTGGTTCACAAGACAACAAGTGTTGGTGCTACAAGTTTAAATACTAAAGATCCTTTTTAGAAAATTCAAAGCACCCAAATTGTGAGTGATTGACTGTACAGCTTTAATATGATGTGACCCCTGATGTCGTGGAGGTCAGTTTCTCTGATGTTTCACATGATGAGACCAACAAACTGAATTGTGGGGAAAACAGTCGAGTCCCCTTTAAAGTGATGCTTCAGCTTTTCAGGGATTTTCAGGGAAATTGCATCCAAACTGACTACTTTGTTTTCTGTACGCTGGAGCATCTTTGGTGGCGTCACCGATCCGTCAGCAGCCTGGCAACGCTCGGCCAGACGCCTACAGAGTGCCGCCGCCGCCGCTGCCATACATCCTCTGCAATTAAATTCCGATGACATTTTGAAATGAATGAAGGAAAGTAAAGGAAATGTACAGTGAAATGTTGATAATGTGGGTTGAACACAGGCGTGTATGGTAGCTTGCACATGTTGCTACAGAGTACTGATAAGACAGGGTTTATACTGTGTGTGTGGGTGTGTGTGTGTCAGAGAAAGAGAGGGTAGAGATAACGGAACACATACCCACCCTCGATTCTATCTCTCTGTTTCTGAATTCGTTGACAGTGTGTGCCACCCAACACACACAATCACAGAGTGTGTGTGTGTGTGTGTGTGTGTGTGTATGTCACTGTGGTAAGATCATTCTCCCTGCTGCTGTCCATCATGGCACAGTGGCAAAATCACTCAACCACAAAAGTCAAAGTCATAAAAAATAGACTTTGGAGCGATGAATCGATCAGCTGACAGCGCGTTGTGTTGTGATGCATTGATTGTTTTGTCTCGTTCGGTATTAATCGATTAAAAAGCAGCACCATGTAGTCGGTTGATTACCCAAGTTTCACCCATAGATCCTCGTCTGGTGATTTGACTCAAGCTTTGGCAATTCGATGGCAACCGCGATAGAGTTTGAAGCTAAAGGGCAGCAGAATTTTGTGAGAATCAATCATCTGATCAGATCTGTTCAGTTAGGACTCCTCTCCTCACATCACATCACACACTGGGCATCTCTGCATCAAATGTAATATCGAGTTTTGACGGATTATATCACACGACGGCCGGCCGAGGGACACGGAGCAAATAAATCCCGTTTCTCATATTATTCACTGTCGACGGGAGACTCACAAAGGTTTTGAGTTATTTGGGACTTGCTGCTTGAATCCATCTGGAACGCTTTTGCCCCAATTTCCTTTTTTATTATTTCCCATCTGTCCGAGCAGAGAGTTAGACGCCGTTAAGACACGCGGGGAGACGATTAATAATGGGAACTTTTAGAGAAATGTAAAAGCTGCAGAACACGTCTCGGATCAGGAGGAACTTAGTGTGCAGGTGCTTCACGTTCCCGATTTGTCAAAAAGCAACAGAAGGCAAGAAAACGCTGGGAATGGAAAAGGAAAGACGCGATGAATCTTCCCGCTCACAATTCAAAAATACAACAGTACTATTGTGAACTTGGGTATGTACATTTCCCTTGGAAATAGAGAGAATTGTAATAAGTGCATAAGTGCATTTGTCTACACATTTTGATCTAAGGATTTACACAAACTTCTCCTACGTTCCTCTACTGCATTGACACGGTAGACATGTTGGCACGAGACTTGCATGGTTTTCAGCTTCAAGTAAATGTCAACAGTTGTGAAAATTGGCAACAAGAAGAGTGAGATATATAGGAAAGTCGATTTTGAAATATGTGCATATATGACGCCATCCTTCCACCAGTCCACACCATGAGGAGATGTTTGATGAAAACCTGACTGGGTAAGAAAGCTGCATTTTTTCAACACTGACCAGTCCAGAGCTTTACAGGGGTCTGCCTGAACCGCTTCATACAGGGGGTGATCAGTGCCACATGCACATAGTTGAGGTATTTCAAGCATTGGCACTTCGCAAAGTTTGGAAACGTAACAACAGTTCTGTGAAATCCATCTCGTCCGTTTTACACTTAACCAAAAGAGGAACTCAGAAACAAAAGGCTCGAAACAGAATCTCAGCCATCGTCTATCTTTACACTATCAAAACGACACACAAGGGTTAGGAACCAACAAACACATTTCGAACAAACGTGAACTAAATATATTTTCTGACTGATTCTTTTCATAGCTCAAAGGCCTGGTTGCTGGTAGGTTTTCCAAGCTGCACTTTTTAAAATGGCACTTTGCAAATGCTGAAAAACTACAGACGTACCCATCCAGGAGATTTGGATGAGAGCTTGTAGGCTGGATGTCACGATCACGAGCAAACCAAAACAGAGACCCGACCGACCCATTACAGACATATATTTCTGCTAACACGTATTCTGGCGACGGGTGAAGAGACCCGGTGCGTCCTACTGACCGAATGGTGTCGGGACGATGGACACAGAGGATGATGAACTGTCGCGGTCAGACACAAGATGGGTAAAGGTGGAGGGAGTAGCAGTCTAGAAAAAGGCTAGTGTCAAGAGTCCTTTCAAGGTAGGAGGCAGGGAGGCGTGTTTGACCCCTGACCCGTTTCTCTCTCAAAGTCTAGTCTGAGCCTCGGGGATGTAAATCTCGATGCTGTCCGCTCTCTCCGACACCGAGTTCTGCCGGAAGGAGGCCGCCCGCTTGGCCGCCATGAGTCGCCGGCGCGCCTCCTGTCGGTGCCTGTCCGGGAGGTCGAGGGACTTCTCCCTGGTTATCACGCTCCTCTGCCGCACTGTCTTCTTTGGTACGGGAGCTGGTGGCTTTGGGGAAGAAGCAAGAAGCGTTTATAGGCGGATGTAGGCTTTGGTGAGTAATGTCAGCAATTTAAAGTGATCGAAAAAGAACAGTTTGTAGCTATGAATGATTAAACTGCAGGGGGGCTCAGGGTCCCAGGATCCCCTGTAAGAGCATAAACTATATATGAACTGTAAAGAAAGCACTACATCTGGTGGCTCTCTGGCTCTTTACCTTCTTTTCTGGGCTGTCTGTGGGCCTCCAGTTGTTGTTCTTGAACTGCTGCAGCTGGTCAAACTTTGTTGTCACATCGTCGATAGAGAGCTGCAGAAGGTCCCAGAACCCGGCCAGATCCTGAGAGGTGGGCCGCGGCATGGCACTGGGGTCCTGACACAGAGAGAGAGAGGGAGAGGAAGAGAGGAAGAGGACGCAGGCGATACAAGATAGACAAGATTAGATTTATTGATCCCTATCAGGACTTTGAGGAATGACCATACTTGTTGTTGCACTTCAGCTTAGAGCCACTAGATGTCCTTATCAAACTCAAAACAAGTATCGACCACCTGCTCAGTCTCTCTGCTGAAATGAGGGATAACAACTCCTGATGTGGACCAATGCAGCCATATTTACCAGAGTCAATGAAATAATAAGCTCTGTCTTCTAAGTCCTTTCATCTCTCAAGCTCTGATATGAAGGGGGCTGAGTCACTGTCTCACACACTCAGCCGCAACAGACAATGTTTATGTTCTAATGTTTTGGGGGAAGATAAAAAGCGTTTGGAGGTCGTCTCTACGTGGTCTAACGAGCTACAGAACATTACCCTTTTGACATTAACGTTTGAGAGAAACACGTGATCTGTTTCTTCTTCTTCTGCCGCCGTAAAGCAGCCCAGTTCTGTGCATTCTAATGCTGCTGGTGTGTCGTACAGATGTGTTATTAAAGGGCGTGACAGACACCCGGGTGGGTTTCAGTTGGCTGATCTGTTTAATTAAAGTTTACGGTGATCACTTCCAATGCAAAGTGCAGCGTGCCGCTCCTGCACACGGTCCAGAGAACGCTTAGCTTCTGCAAAAACAAAATAATCCACTACTTATCGGTGAGAAACACACAGGGCCGGAGAGAGAGAACGCAATGAGGAAGAGAGGAGTGTCAGCTTTGTGTTAGACTGATGAATAAAGGTCAAAATTTGGTGTTGAAGTAATGCTGGGAATAATGAGAATAGAAGCCTAAACACACACACTCGACACACGCCGACACACTCGACCCCTGTGCGGTTGTAGATGTGGCGGCTGCTGAATGGTGCCGCTGCCTGATGGTCCCACAGATTTATGAGGGCAGTTTCTGATACGTCCTCTGTATATGGACCATATGTCATCTTTAGTGGGTCAGTAAATAATTTGTGTGTGCTGTGTGACTGCTGGAGCCGCAGCAGGGAGCGCTCATATATCTACATTAACATTCTGGAATATAAGAGCAGGGAACAAACACAATCTTTTCACCTTTTCACCACAAGTTGTCGGGCCAAAATATGCACTTCGACAAAATACATCAAAACATTAAAAGAGTCACATTTCCCTGTACATTTAAATGAAAATCACATCATTTACTTCAACCCTAAACAAAGCAGCTTCTGTCCTCTGATCTAATCTAACTGATCTGTTTTGAATGCATCACAACGATAACAGCAGATATTACTGAGTCACAACACACAAGCTTCACCAGATACTTCTTATAATAAGTATAAAGTGTGACCTTAATGTTCTTCATGGTGCCCAAACTAAAACTCTGAACAAATCCTAACATCTCCCAAAAGAGCGAATATTAGTTTTACTTGCTATCGTTTCGTCTTCAAGCTTCAATAATCCCGAGCTGACAGATTTGAGAGCAGTCAGTGAGCTTTAAACTGCATGGGCTTTCAATCCCTACAGAAGTGCTCCACACACACACACACACACACACACACACACACACACACACACACACACACACACACACACACACAGACACACTTTGTCTCTCTTAGAACATGTTTAAGTGGGGCCTTATGAAAGTTGACCCTGGAGGAAGAGTGGAAGCAGCCTCACTAAACACAATTAAACATCTCTTTAAGCTTCTAATTTGCTGCCAATTATTCCTCAAATGAAGGCCGACCCAGAGTGTGTTTGCGTGTGTGTCTGTGTGTGTGTGTGTGTGTGTGTGACGTGAGACCGTTTCATGTGTCTGTCACGCGGACAGACGTCGGTTAATGACAAAGCAAACTTGCTTAGCGCCGTCTTCTAAAAGCTGCCTCGCTGTACCTAATCCCCGTGCGAGCCTTGTTCCCCTCGGCTGAACGCTTTCTGCTGCTGGCTGCGAAAAACAGAGACGCCATTTTTCATAACTCTGCACCAACTTCATTTGAAATATTGGGCACTTGGCTGAGATCAATAAAAGCGTTTGAAAACAGTACAAGGAAATACGAGGCAGAGATCCCTGACCCTGTGTGTGTGTGTGTGTGTGTGTGTGTGTGTGTGTGTGTGTGTGTGTGTGTGTGTGTGTGTGTGAGTGTGTGTGTGTGTTCCTGAGCGATGGACTGGCTACTGTCTGGATATTTGTGTCTATTTAAGCTCTCAGTTTCAGCTCTTTCACTACAGCTGGTGAGAGAATTAAAGCTCTTCGGTTTAGAGAACAGAGGATGTGAGGACGCTTTAGGTTTGACTCAAATGACTCAAATGTATTTTACCGTCACAGCAAAGACTCTTTTGTATGGAGGCAGAGAGATGTTACGCAGTGTCATTAACAAAATAACTTGGGGTATGTCATTTTCTACAACACAACAAGATTTGTAGAGAATTAAAGTTGTTTTTCACAAGATAACAGGACGATTATCTCCAGATCTGAAGAAACACTGGAGCTTGTTTACCGACACACAACCGACTTGTTTGCTCCACCGTCACTGCGCTGAATATTGAATCTTGGCGCCACACACGCACGCACACACACACACACACACACACACACACACACACACACACACACACACACACACACACACACACACACACACACACACACACACACACACACACACACACACACACACAGTCGCCTCAGTGAGATGAGAGCAGCTGTGTTTCATCACATCAGATCTCAGACTGAAGCTCTGTCATATCTAAGGTGAATATCTCGGAGCTTTACGCCAATTTAAGTGAGATTCCTGTGTTTGAAGTTGTGTTTCTGCTCCTCTGGGTCATTTCAGGACGACAATTGCAGGAATATGAGGCTGCGGCTGCAATATCTGGGAAACGGTTCATGTTCTTGAATCATCTTTCTTCAGATCTGGAGATAATTACTCTGTTGTGTTGAGAAAACAATAAAACATAATGATACTGCTCGCCCTGCTGTGTTATTCTGTCTTCACTCTCTTGTGGTTCAGATGATTTTTAGATTAGATTTGAACAGGAAAAAGTTTCAAAGGGTCACATTTGTGATCTCTAATGGCAACAACAGAAATTCTCTGTGCCTGGACAGAAAATCAAGCTTTGTGACGGCTGACAGGCGGCCATTTTGATCCCGGCTGAATCAGTGTTAACATGAAAGGCATAACAACAACAGAGAGAATGGAAAACAGCAACATTGAGAGGTAGTTCATTTTAGACAACTCAGAACAACACACACACACACACACACACACACACACACACACACACACACACACACACACACACACACACACACACACACACACACACACACTTGTACTTGAATAGGTTTCTTACCAGGTTTTGCTGACACAGCCAGTAGAATTGCTGGAATTTCTGAGACATGAGTAGCTGAGCGCTGCCCACTGCACTTCGGATTTTGCCCAGGACTGAAACACACACACACACAGACACAGACACACACACACACACACACACACACACACACACACACACACACACACACACACACACACACACACACAGCAAACCACACCATGTTAATGCACAGCAGCAGTGTGTGTATTCTGAAATGCCATCTTTCCAATAGAAGCCTGTCTTGTGTGAACACAGCTGAAGGGAGAGTGAACAAAGACGGACAGACACATCTGTCATGTAGTCAGTTTGTTTCAGTTTGCCCCAGTAAATCTGTGTGTGTGTGTGTGTGTGTGTGAGTGAGTGTGTGTGTGTTTCAGTGGATCACTCACTCTCCTCCGACAGGTCGTTCTCCTCAGCCTCTGCCTCCATCTCTTTACACCAGCCCTCCATCCTCTTGGTCTCCGTGTGCAGCAGTTGCATGAACCAGCTGCCGTCCCTCCTCAGCGCGGGCGACGCCCGGCCCGACTCGCCCGGCGAGGACGCCTTCTCTCGCGGGGACGGAGGCTCCAGCTGCCAGGTGGCCTCGCTGGTGGTCTCCCTGGGGCTGGCCGGCTCGGTGGGGGTGCGGTAATCGTCGCGGTAGCTGAAGAGGCCCTGGGTGCGCACGGTTCGCACGGCGCCGTACTGCGTGGGTGTGCTGGGCTCTGAATGACGCTGGAAGCCTCCGCCGAACTGCAGGCCCTTGTCCTCCATGATAGGGAAGCCTTCTAGCTCCATGTCCGCCTGCACTGCCGCTGTAACACTGTTGGAGCGCTTGAACCGGGCCTGTCTGAGGGGCAGAGGGGAGCAAACACACACATCATGAGAGCTCCAGAGCAACACCAGAGATTAAACTTAAATCCCCAAACCATCATCTCACCCTTTCTTGTCCTCCACCTGGATCCCGACAGAATGGTACTCCCTCGAGCTTTTGCTTTCAGACTCAGAGTCCGTGGCCGCTTCCACCTAATAGAACCAAATGACACAAACCAACACCGGCCCTCATTACCTGAGTCTCCATCGCCCCAGTGTGAGACGCTTTATTGGTTTGGGAAGCGTAACCGTGCACGACCTGTCAGAAGGTAAACACTCCATGATTAATGAAGGCCACAACGGCAACCAGACTAAGGATGTTTGTTGGAAAAGATTTTACGATTGCACAGAAATTAATATGAAAAATGAAGAAGGAAGCAGCGTTTATTATATCGTGTTTATAGACACTTTGTCTATAAACGCCTCGTTTCTCTTACACATGTTCATGCCGAATAGAGTAAAAAGAAAAAAAAAAGGTTCCAGGAGCTTCAACCTGTTTGTGATGAAGCTGTTGCAATAAAAGGAGCTTGTGAAAAAACAACATGGACGCCTGGTTTGCAGGCTGGATTAGAATGTTATGTTATTGAAACGAGGATAGTTTCTGTGTGTTGGCTGGAATCAGAGCCGGTCTGTGATTCAGGCAGAAACCAAGCTTGAGTCCACAGACATCGACTCAGCTGGCCTCTCCTACTCATGCTGGAGTTAGGAGGCACAGATTGCTCTTGTTGTCCCAGAGTATTAACAGCTGCCATGGTTACATCAAATGACAGATCGCTCACATTAACGGACACTGTGGGATGGAAAGGAGAGGATTCATGTTGAGCCTGCATCATCGCTGCGAGGCTCCGGTTCTGATCCTGATCCTTTATGGAAGCCTCCTCGTCTCCCTGGAGCCTCCTCAGGATTCATCGCCTCACTGCATTCTCTGCCATTTTCTGTGTCACTTTCCCCATTTTTTCCACTTTTTTCCATTCTTTTTCTCCCTAATTCCTTCCTTTCTTTGTCTGTCCTTCATTTTTCCTGCTGGCTCACCCGTCTTGCTTTCTGTCCAAGCCTCTTTTTGTCATTTCAGCTCTTCTTCCTTCCTGCTTATCCACACGCTTTCCCTCTTCTATTGTGGCTTTACCAAAAATAGGCTGCAAATTAAAATTCCGCCCGTACAGACAGCCAACATATGGTGGCTGCTAGGAGCAATTCTGTTTCAATTTGGGAACGTGGCTCCCCAAAATGTGCTTGAACATTTCCACACAGCGTTGTTTTGAGCACAGAACACAAGGACTCTAATTTACTCTTTATTTCATGACAAGTTCATTTAAAAGTCAATACACTGGCATGGAATCCTGCTTGGATCCTGCTTGAATCACACATGAATCCCTGCCTGTGCCAGAGGGACGATGGCAAGACTCATCCTGGAAAGTCTATTTAGAGCCTCTCACGAGTCCTCAGCCCGGTGCATCATTATGACCGTGAGATGGAGGGAAAGGCGGCAGCGGCGGCGGTGGCTCAAAGTCGTGAAGTAGCTTCTGTTGTGGGGAAAATGTCAACTCTTCCTTTGGTGCGTCGTGGTCTGTATCATCGCCCGAGGAGTGACATTTTTGGAGAGCCACTTTGTATTCCGTCAGGCCGCTTGGGTAGAAGCTGTTAGCGGGGAGGAAATGAGCGATCGGAGCAGCTTGCCGGGGTGACCTCCATTACTTTGTGTTAGACGCAGAGCGAAGTCCGACTCGCCAAATGAGAATGAGTTTCAAGCCCGTGATGGACGACGACAGAAGCAAGACAAGATGTTCCTGAGTGATGAGAGCTAAGCTGATAGACGCATACAGTAGAGACATACAGGTGCACACACACACACAAACACACACACAGCATCAGTAATCACAGTCACAATGTCAGCACAGGTGCAGAAATGATGAGCGTCAGCATAATGTTGATGTGAGCCGCTGTGCCTTTCAACTAAAACACACAAACACCACCTGGCGACTTTTCCTGTCAGCGCCGGTGCTCGAGGTTAAACACTTTGACTCGCTCTTATTTGACCTCATTACGGGATCCAATTAAAGCTTTTCTCCTTTTATAAATACATCAATCAGCTCTTTGGGACGCGATCAGGTGGGATCCGGGCGGCAGAAGGAGACAGATCTCAAGTGTTCCCCAAGTGTTCCCCAAGTGTTCCCCGAGTGTCGCACCAGGCCAAAGATCAAACAACAATCAAGCGGTCGATCGATACAGTGGCGGGCGGACCCAGCTTAATGATGATATGATGCCGAGGTCAATGGAAGCTGTCAGTGGAATCCATAAATCCATATCTGCTGAACGTAACGCAGATCAAGAAGGCCTAGCTGCAAAACCTCATCATCTGATCCACTGAGCAGGGAAATAATGAGCACAGTGAGAATGTTCAGGAGTCACATTCTAGATGTGACATTCTAGACCAGGTGACGTGTGTATGTGTGTATGTGTGTTCATGTGTTTTGTAGGAGACCAAACTCTTTCACACATCTGAGTGATTTGATGTTTGCTTGGAGATCCTGTTTGAAGGAATTTGACATTTAATGGAGAGAAGCTGCCGGTTTCCTTCTTAGGTCCAGCACTTGCTTTGATGCTCCACACACACACACACACGAATACACACACATTGCTGGAGCCAAACTGAGAGCCAGTATAATCCTTTTTCTTCTCTCTATCTCACACACATTCATACAATAACAGTCATAATAATAATAACTTTTGGCAAATTCACCTGACAGCTATGGCTCGTTTTCCAGACTTCACCAATGAAAGCGTTAATGAACGAATGTGAGTAATTGATTCAATGTTTCTGTGCAGCTCGTCCATGAGTGAGTCCAGATAATGATGGAGGCTACAGCGCTCTATGTTATCTTAACAGGCCGTTACTGTATAATCACATGTGTTGGAGGCTATTTTTAACTCCTTGTTGAGAAAACTGACCCGACCAAACATGATGCTGGATCCTCTCACACACTTTTCCATGTGCCACAACAACAATGAGTGTATCGGCATCGATCGACTTTGAAAGGATCATTTATTCCTTGGCTAAGTTCCCGGCGGCGGCGTCTGACACCGAGCGGCTTCGGCGTAATTCGGATATTAGACTAATCTAAACCAAATAGCTTTCTTAATATCATCTGGAAATATACAGCAGTTACCCTTTAAGGTGCACTTGATTTATCTCACCTCAAAGTTGAACGGCAGCCAATGACATTCAAACACGTCTAAAAATGAGATTAAAGTGGTCCAATTTTTTCCCCCCTCAAAGTGTGTGAAAGGTTTTGCGAGTTCTGAGAGAGTGTGAGAGCGGGTGAACGTATTGATTTATATGAGGGGAAAGGAGTCAAATAATAAGGAACCAGGGGAAATACTAATCCAAGGCAAGTAAATGAAGATGAGGGGGGATAATGATGATGAAGAGGGGGACAGAGATCAATACAGTGAGGCAACCGAAGGTGTAATAACCATCTGATGAAGGAAAGTCTCTCATTTTCCCCCCCTTGATACTCATGAAAACATGAGAAATGGCCGAGTGGCACGTTTGCAATCTTCCCAATCTTTCAAACGTCCTGGAACCTCGACTAGTATCTTGATCGATGAACGAAAAGGAGGAATCAAAGGTGAGTCCAACAAGAGAGAAACTGAGAGAGATAGGAGAGGGAGAGAGAGAGAGAGATGGAGAGTGAGAGAGTGAGAGAGAGAGAGAGAGAGAGAGAGAGAGACAGGACGAGAGAGCGGTGGAGTGTGAATGAGCTTGATGGGGAGAGAAAGGTACAGTAAGTGTGCAGGCGAGTGGATGAACCCTGTGGTGCGCTGCCATTCACTAAGATCTGCTCCAGCATGAGTTGAATCTTAATTGATGGATTGCGGTAAGATGACTCACTCTTTGCTATTTTTAGCCACATGAAGGAGAACACAGGTCCCTAGTTAAATGAGCGCACACGTGTGTTAAGATACCCAAAAACACACATCCGTCCCATAACCCGCAAATAATAATAACAACATACGAACACAGTAATTTTGTTGATTTGTTATTGTTGTTGTTACATTATTGGTACCTGCTGTGTTGTTGCCGGAGCAGCTGGAGCCACGAGGCCGGGCTGGTTTACAGGGAAATTATATTTGAATTAAAGTAGGTCACTGACATTGTCCATTCAAATGCCTACAGATGTGTTAAGTGAGGCCAGCATCACAAAAACAACAAAGGAAAACAGAGACAGTGACCTAGATTGAACGTTATTTCCCTGAAAATTACTGAATTATGCGAAGTTTGCTGCAGTATGACTTTAATATCTGCTGCCGGGGAGCCAGGAAAGGGAGGAAAATGGCATGAAAGATAAAAATCTAGTGATGATAAAGTGCTGCAGCGTATATTTGATTAGTTCAGAGATTCAAGTGAGGAGGATTTGCCAAGACCTCATCAGTGTAAAGAGGTTTAGATGCATTAGGGGCTTGTAAAGATTCAGCTGGTGATCTTACTCCCACTGTTTACTGATAGAAAAGGAGTTAGTAGTTAAGTTATGAAGCCAGTTATTCCTCGACACTTCATAGAGGAGGACTAGACTCTGGACGCACCTGTATCCCTATAGAGGAGCGAGGCGTCTTCAGGTACTCCTCAGCCTTGGACACCAGCACGGCCTTGTCACAGGTGAGCACCGAGCTGTGGCTGTCCGTAGACGGGTGCCGTTTCCCCGCCATGACCCCGGCCGCCTCCATGGCTATGGTGGCGGCCTTGGCGCTGTCCAGGCTGTCGGTGGAGTTGTAGATGCCTCTGCCGGGGTTCAGCCCCAGACTGAGCCCGTCGGAGGCCCACATCCCGCCGCGGGGGAGCCTCCCCTCGTGGTAGGCGTCCTGCGTGGACTCGGTGCTGCTCTGGGCCGTGATGGAGATGAGAGGCTTGGAGGTGGTGCGGGGCGGGACTGGGGGAGGGGCCTTCTTGTAGCTGGATGTGTAGGTGATGGCTGAAAAAGGTGATAAAGACGTAAGAGACTCAATCTGCATCAGAATGAATCAGACCACATCCATCTAAATGTATCAACTCCCCCAAAACACCCTGCAAAATACTGAGACATCTGTGTGTATCTTTGCTGCTGGTGAATCAGTTCTGCTGAGGTTATTTCACACCTTTGCCTCCCATCAAAAACACACTTTGATCTCCTTTCATGGAGCAAATGACTGAAGATGATTTTCAAATATGCAAAAATGTTGGATACACTCAGTTAGCAGAGGATCTGATGTAACGGTGTGTTAGAGAGCAGTGGATATGAGCTTCAGTCCAACGTGACAAAGGACACAAATTGATACGAGGGACCAGGGTGGTATGGAAATATAGGAAGGTTAATGTAAGATAGAAAACATTATGCAGATTCCACAGACTCATTTGTTATATGACAAAACATGATTGAACATAAATATTTTCCAGTGCATTATTTAGCTGAGATAATGAAGTCATCAGCGCTCAGGGACTTTCTGCAGCCTGAGTGCCTCCTGCTGTATAATCTGACACAAAGTGTATAATCTGAATCTATGTCAAGTGGCTTCTGTAGGTAACTGCTGCACTAAAACACTCTTCCTGCCTTTTGTTCACTCTTATTGTGGAGATAATGGAGCGAACAGGTCGAGACAGGGCACCTTTGAAAGGTTATGAACATATATAGTTGAATATTTAATAATAAGTGTGTAGAATGAGGAAGACCATCAAAGCCTTGGAGAGATTTATCAGACATGGATGGTGATGAAAAAGACCAAGCAAAGTAATGAGTGGAGGATTGTGATGAGGAGCTTTTGTTTAAGGAAGGCTGACGACTCTCATCTTCTTAATCTGTGCATTTCCTGTCAGGACGAAGGGGGGATTACCTTCTTTCAAATGCAAATGAGAAAGTGGATTCGGGACTAAAGAACGGGTCAAGAACGCCGTCCAAGATTTGACTGTGTTTTCAAAGAGAGGTTCTGACTGACAGGCGAGCTCCAAACGTGGAGTGTGTAGCAATCAAAGCTGTGTGTGTGTGTGCGTCAGGTGCTTTGGAGCCAAGAAGTAAAAGAGGACAATGAGTCAAGCTGCAGGTTAAGTTATGGGTTTAACAAGGAGGGAACCGTGTCTTAGCAAGTGCTTAGATCACACAAAGCCATTAAGGCCTTATGAGAGCAAAATATGAAAGTTCTGCTGTAGAATTAATGGCATTTCCCCTCTAATGATACTGTAGCCTGCACATTAACACAAAAACAGCACGGAACTGTCTCAAGGAAAGAGCATTAATTTGGTTTCCCACCACCTTTGGAAAGAGTAACATTTAATAATTCATGATGAGAATAAATTCCAGGTTTCACTTCAGACCCACGCCGCATTTTGGCCTCTGTCCTGCTAATAATGCAGCCGTGTTTATTAATAACTACAGACGTCTGGCCTCTGAAGAGCCGTTTGCTCCGGGGTCTTCATGAATCACACAACCTTCCATTCACAAAATTTACTTCTCTGGCATAAACAGATGCCTTATGAGAGGAGAGGTACAAAGACAAAGAGAGAGAGAGAGAGATAAAGAAAGGCTGCATAGGAAACTGTACGGAAAGGAAAAAAGGATAAGACGACAAGGTTTCTCTGTGTGTGAAAGAGAGAAAAGAAACAAACTCAAGCAGCCTGGAGAGATGGAGGGATGGAGGGAGGGGAGGGACGACCCATTCAGAGGGGCATGATTCAGCAGGGGGACCGAAATAGAGCCATTATTAGGCAGCCAGTCGTGTGGAGGGGAGTCATAATTCATGCTCCCATCTCGGCCGCGGCCACATTACTCAGCATTTAGATTCCATCCGACACAAACGCAGCAGTAAAGCATCAAAGCCCTCGGCGATGTTATGTACACGGCATGACATATGAAAACAGAGCGGGGGAGAGAGGAAACCTGCGGCTGACAAATTGTTAATGAAGTGCATCATTTGTTAGAGAAGCACAGCAGAACATCATGGCCACGATGTCAAATCAAAGGTCGGCAGGAACTAAGACACTTATTCACTGTCAAGATAGAAAGCAACGAACCACAAGCAAGAAAACCCACATCTAGACACCTGGTTCTCAAACTGAGGTGCATGTGCCCTGGGTGGTACTTGAAGCGCCCCCTGGTGGTACACAAGATGCTTATGGAAACTTCTGAAAGGAAGACAAACGATTCAAATCTATGGAAATTCTGTGAATGAGGACATTTTTTTGGAAGAAAATGCTTTCAGTTTTGGGCCGCACGTCGTCTCACAGCATAAAGGTTGTGAGTTCAAATCCGAATGTGCTTCTCCCTGCGCATGCATGGACGGAGTTGAACGACGGGGCACTAAGCGTCTCTCTCTTCCTGAGTGCATTCATTACTGTTAAGGAAATGCAGCAGTTTGTCTTGTGGAAGGCTTTTAAGGATATGTAAATGATCTGGAGGGCGGATGGGAAGAAAAGATGGATGGCAAACTCCATTACTGACACCGTCACCAACCGTGCCAACAAACACAATAAATAAATAAATGGAAAAACAGACAAACAGAACAGACTGAGACAATTATTAGTCAGTGACGCAGGATGCTTTGCACAAGTTTAAAGGTGTCCGTCGCTTCGTCATGGCGCCCTCTGCTCTGTGCTGCGGTGTCCTCAAGCAGCCGCTGCCACAGTCGAAGATGGAGACACTCAAAGATGAAAGAGAGAAAGACCGGAAAAAGACAAACAACGTCTTCTTTGTCAGTGAAGCAGCTTGTTCCCGGGGGTTAACGCATGGCAGCACTGCGGTCCCAACCTGACCCCTCACTTAAGAAACACAATCAACCTCTCCGGCTTTCTTCTCCGCCAGATGGATCACAAAAAGGCAACTACAAGCTAGAAATAGAAACATCCAGAGGCGTGACACATGTGAGCACGAGGCTGTGTGTGTGTGTGTGTGTGTGTGTGTGTGTGTGTGTGTGAAGTCAGGAGGCAGACTTTTAGAAAGTGCCGCACTCGTAAACATGTCAAGCTGCATTTGTGAGAGCACTTTAATCAGCCGAGCTTGATCATGACTACAGAGCCTCTTCAGCCAGCAGAGGAGGACTGAGCGTGAAGGAGAACTTTTTCTGTTCCCTGTGCAGCGCCTCAAAGGTAAACTGCTTCTGATACTTCCCCCTGGGCTGTAATTGGTCTCGGGGCCAAGTGTTATTAGTCGACTAAACTAAGAAAAATCTCCACTTCACTCCCTTCTCTGATTGGAGGATAAACAGGTCACCTCCTTTAACATCTTCTCTACCTTCTTCTTTTAATCATTGAATAAACTCTCTGACAACTCTCATCTCGCCTCTGGTAACTTGCGACAAGGAACGGAAGTGGTTAAGGACTACGTGTTACATCTCATAAAGTATTCTAGGGTCTTGCTTTAGGAGTACTGGCTTGATGTGTTGTACCTGTATATGAATGTTATTGTGATCGAAGAACTTGAGGACATTGACAGCTGGTCCAGTGGTTTGAAACTGGATACACCAATATGGTCTCTGTGTTCATCTCTTGTTTCATTTGTGTAGTACTTGTTGTGTGATATCTCATTTACAGGTGAGGCTTTTCATTAGAGTACACACTAGTCATGCTTGGCTGTGTGTAACTACAGATACTCAACCAAATACAAAACAAAAATGTTTTATATACACAGAAAATTGTCACAGGTCAAATCAATCAACACCTAGCACAGTAAAGCAGGTTGTCCCAGGTAGGAGGAGTTACCTGGGGGTTGCTGGGGAGCCCGATCAATGCTGCAGGTGGAGGGGAGGCAGAACTGGATCCCTGAAAACAAGTGATTGGGTGGATATTCAGAAGAGTGGGCGTATCTGCCCAAGCATACAGTACAACATATACAATATCTGTAGTGGACCTGTGGAGTGTGTGCAGAGTGTGTGAGACATCCTGTATTCCTGTAAACAACTTACTTATCTCTTTCAGATTTAAGATTGAAATTAGTGTCCAATCTTGTGTGGAATGAATGGTCAATGTGAGTTAAACATGATAATTATCTTAGAGTTTGTTTATGAAAGTAGTTTGAATAAGTAAACATCAAGGTAGTGCTTTGGCTGTTGAGCTGTTATATTTGGAGCTCTTATCTTGTTGCCTTTTAAATTACAGGAGTTTTCTAAGACCTTTTTACTTTGCTAGACCTTTGTCATAAAAGCAAGGCCATGTTTTTCATGAAAGAGTCTGAAAAAGCTGTTTGAACTGCCTGATGAAGCGAGGAAAATAGGATAACTTGAAGAACAAAAGCTGCTGTAAGAAGTCTTCATTCCCTGCGAGATATGGATAGATTAATAGAGAGATCCGCTGCGAAACAAGGTTGTGATTGTATTCTCATTTGGTTTGATTAGTTGAAAATGTATTTGCAGAGATTATCACACAATTTGACTCCCTGTAAAATGGTGTGTAGCTCATGAAACTGAAGCGGGGCGCGCAAAAAGCAATTCACCATGTAAGCTACTGTAGAGTAGATCAGGAGGGCTAAGTTACACATCATATAGTAGTAATACAATAATAAACTGATGAAAATGCTCTGTGATTGCAATTACTGAAACGTGTGAAGGCCTGAAAAATATTTCTGTACCTGAAAGTATAAAGAAGTTAGAAGGGCCTGAAAGTATAAAGGGCCAGAAGGGAATTTCAATGCATTCTAGTAGGGAATGGCTGAAAAAAACGCCCCTGAAGAACAACTGCCAGCTGAGGCCTAATGTAGCTGGCCAACCGGAACAGAGCAGGCTGATATTCTTTGAAGGTGGGTTTAAAGAGACAGTATGTAAAAAAAAACACATTTTCACTCAGTGGACACGGTGATGCTGCAATAAGGGAAAATAAGTCCATCAGAACCCTAAGTGGAAATAAGAACATGTTCCCTTTAAAACAACAACTCGGAAAAAGAGAAGTATTCTATGCTGTCTATATTATATCATCACAGTTTTCTAACTCTGAATTCACAGATGAAAAAAAGACCTGTTACTACGGCAATGCTTTATGTTGACACTAATGCTGTTTATCACTTTGGTAAAAAGCTACTTTTGGATGACAGCTTCTCAAAGGCAAAGTTAAACATGGACAGTACCCAGGTATGAAACTATTTTGTGCTCGGTGAACTGAGCAGAATGTATACAACATGCACAGCCTAATTAATTCCCTCCCCCTTTGAAAAACCGTCAGACTCGTCCAGTTTAGCTACGTTGCATTAAAATGTTCAAACATTTTGAAAAACAGGGTAAAATCCTTTACTGACAACCCACTGATGTTCCACTGAAAGAGTCTTTTTGTTCCACTGCATTTTATTTGAGCACACAGTTGAATGGGATTTTTCACAGAGAGCCCATTAATTGGACAGATAACACAGATGTCTGGTGTGATTTCCTGGCTTTTTAGCTGTTTGGTGCTAATAACAGAGTTGCCATGTTGTCTAAGGTAGTATTTGGCCTTTTTTCCTTTCCGACTATCACAACAATAACATGATTGGAGTAAGAGACTGTATATGAAATGCACAAAATACCGCGGTCAACAGTCATGCACCATTACACCATGGGATTCACTGCCATGTGTCATAGATATAATAAAATAGCCACATAATGATGTACAGTTTCTTTTCAGGTAATCACAGTTCAACATATCAATACAGTCATGTTGCATTCTCTTTGATTCCTGAGTATTGTTAATATTTTACAGTTAAAAAATACAATATCACCTTCCTACAAGGCCTTTTATTACTGTAGTAGATGATGAGACAAAGTCACAATGGATGGTGTGTTTTAATTACTTAGTTAATATTAATTGTCTAACCATGGTGTGTGTACAGTATGTGCTCGATGCACTATATGTGCATGTAGATTAT
Organism: Genypterus blacodes; assembly: GCF_046128005.1. NCBI lineage: Eukaryota > Metazoa > Chordata > Actinopteri > Ophidiiformes > Ophidiidae > Genypterus > Genypterus blacodes. Next base: position 1,124,241 of record NW_027466916.1, read on the forward strand.
GTGTGTATATGTAGGCTACATAGTTTACTCTACTGATTTGTGATTGTATTTAAACACGAGTCTGAGTAAGTATTTTTTCCTAATTAGATATCAGCACAGTATTTCAGTTCCATCTTAGATTGTGCAAAGATCATTCTAAAGCATTATTCCTTTTCCCTTTTAAAACCACGGTCCAGCCATCAGCTCACATAGTAAACAGTATGTCCATAGGATTTATAGTTATATGATAACTGACAAGATTTTACTTCACTCGACACTAGAGTGGCAATAAACAGAGAGCTCAAAACAAGTCAAGGAGAGGAGGGTTTCCATCATCACTTGGAAACGGATGGATTGTCAAGACCTTGAATACGTTAAGTCTTTTTTTTTTTCAGTGGTCCATAACAGAGCTCTGCAAGAGTATCTTTAAATAGGTACAATAAATGTCACCTGTTGTTAATCCATTAGTTGTGTATCCAGTGTAACAGGACAATGTACTTTTGGTGCTATCCTGGACAATAATTCACATGAGCGTAAATAACTGCTTTAGAGACATCCATACTGATTCCAGAAGCTGTAAATGTTTTTGAAGCAGGATTGTACTGTACTTCTGACACGACTTGTGATTTATCACAGTCTTGCAGTGTGGTGCAGTCCGTGAAATATGGTGTTAGCTGCTAACAATGCAGTCTTTTCCCCCCGGAAAATGGGATGACTGCAGGTTTGTGTTTGGGGACGTCCTTGCTTTGAATGTCAGTGAGGACAGGGAAGATACAAACACAAGCTATAAACATACTGTCAGCTACATTTTTGTCTGCTGAAAATGAGGTATGAGCTCACAGAGTGAGAGACACATATGTGATTTCTGCACTGTTATAGTTATATCTCCCACTCCAGAGTTCAACACTGGCACTCCTACGCACTGCATGTAGTCTGTGGGCCCTCCTCTCCCACCTGTGCCACAGAAAACCCTCCTCTGGGGTACCAGAAATCTCTTCTTCCACCACGCTTACAATTTCCTGAGATACACCCATATCTCCCACTGCTTCCTCAATATCTTCATCTGGCTCCATGTATGCCAGATCCATTGAGGGCACAAGTATGTCTTCAGGATCAGGTGCTGATGGATCAGGTGAATCAGGATCTGAGTAAGGGGCTGGGTCTGTGGATCCATAGTCTATTTCCAGCGAAGTATCTGGAGACACTGAACTAGGAGGTGATATTGTGACAACAACAAGTGGTGGGAAGTCTTCATTCTGTTCTGCGGCTACATCCTGAAGCATTTGAGCTAAGCGATACTCCATAGCTGGATCCAAATGGACAGGTTCTGTTGATTGTGCAGGTTCCAAGGGGGAGAGATTTGCAGGGTCCACAGTAGGTACGGGTGAGCCAGAGGAATCAGATTGGTAGAAAGGCGGTTCTAAATCCATGGTATTAGATGGAGAGTCCATGCTCAGGTCAAACGGATCAGGTTCTGGGTCCATGAACACTGAATCAAGGTCATCTTGGTCAAGGGAAGTCAGCATGACTAAGTCAAAATGGACCAGATCAGCGTGAAATATAGGGGGGGTGTCAAGTGGCTCTGGAAGAGGAGGCCACTCTGGCTCTTGGAACTCTGGCTCTCTGTCTGGTTGAAAATGAGCTGTTGTGACCACTGTCATTTCCTCTGGATCAGGGTCAGAGGGCTCATCTTGAATGGAGATAGTGGGTTCTGGTCTTGTGTCGGTGTAAGTTGGACTTTCAGGGGAATCTGAGTCAAGATATTCAGACACCACAATACACGGGAAGCATCTGTTGTCCGTCTCTAAATTGTGTGGCAAAACAGTGGCAAGATCAAGCATGGGCGCTTCACATGGACTGACTGGGGTTGAGTCTTGATCAAGTGGCTGAGATGAAGACTTCACAGCTGGGTCTGGTGGTTTCTGATCTGATTCTATTGGGTTTGCAAGGCTTACATCTTCAGAATGTATAGCACTGGGGTCTGGAGACACTGGATCAGGCTTGTCCAGAGTGACAAGCTCTGGAGACTCTGAATCTGACTCTGAATAATCATAATCATCAGGTGGAGAAACAGTAACAACAGGAACTGGGTATGGTAGCAGTATATCATCCCTATGAAGTTGTTCTTGGCCTTGGGATTGCACAATATCAGGTTGAGATGACTCAGTATTTAAATGCGCCTCAATACCTTTGCTATCATTGATTAGCTGTGGGGTGATTAGTGTGCCTTCTTCCACTGTCAATGGATCTTGAGTGCTCTCGTTGGCTGTATCTGCTGAAAGTGGCACTGTACAAAGAGCAACGACCGGCTCAATGGTGACCATATCTGATGAACTCACCATATCGTGGTCTAACTGTTCAGTAGAAGGCAGAGCTGGAAGTTCTAAGGGTTCCATTTTTGTTGGTCTAACAGAGCCTGGAAGTATTGGGTCCAAAGAAAGTGGAATGGCACTTTCCACAAACATTGACTGGGGGCAGGCAAGAATGCTTGGGTCCATAGAAAGCTGCTTTGGCAAACTTCTGCGGCCCCCCACATTGTTCTTCTTCTCCTCCTTCTCTTCTGGACAATTAACAGCTGCATCAGCTGTGTTTTGCCGGACCAAGACCTTGCTCCTGGCCTGGGTCCCCACAGACACTTTAGACACCTGGGGTTTCTTCACTCTGGCTCCCCAAGTGCCTCTTTCTTTCCCAGAGGCTTTGAGTTCGCCTTCCCCTGCCGCTGCCCCTGCTGATGCCTGTACCCCTGCTGATGCCTGTACCCCTGCTGATGCCTGTGCCCCTGCTGATGCCTGTTCCCCTGCCCCTGAACCTACTCCTAAACCCACCCCAGCTCCCGCTGCCACACGGCCACCCTGGGGAGACCAGGTGTTGTAATGCTGTGTGAAGGAGTTGAAATTGCTGTTGAAAGCACGAAGCTCTGTACAGAGGTCCCTCCGGAGTTCAGCCAGCTCTCGACGCATGGCAGAGACCTCTTCCTTCCACTGCATGCTGATAGCTGCAGCCAAGGTGGCGGACTCTTTGATACTAGCCTGGATGGCTATTGGTGATGGTCGCTCTGGTGTATGAATGCTAGGTCTCTGGGATCTGAAGAGGCTTGGAGAAACAGGTGGTCCAGATAGAGGTTTGGCTGTAGCCCCCAGGATATCTTGCTGGTAAAGCCTGTCTCTTCTGATGGGGCATCCTAGATCATCATGAGCCAAAGGGACCGTGTCTGCCAGATCCTCATGAACACTGGACTGGTCGGGTAAACAAGAGTCTTCCTGCACATAATTTCTGTCTGGAAGACAAATGTAAATATGTATCTGTAATATGGCCACAGGTGTGAGCAGCTGGAGAGAATGTGCTTTTCATTGCTACAAAGCAGTAAAATCAAGTCATGCACTGAATGCCATGAGTCAAAATAAGATAATGGCAAAAATCCACAACTAGTAAGTGCTTCTGTTATGGTTATTGCCTCAATGTGCTCAAGTTTATAAATGTGTTTTCTCCAAATGTAAGGAATAAAGATTTTTTTCATCTCCAATATGTCTTTGTGGGAAGCCGGCTTTAACATTGAATAAGCAATCCAATTTTGACTCATATCTGCAAATGGTTTACACTGCCTTCTCAATTCTAATTTGTCACATGCACTCTTAACATCTTTTCAATGCACAAAGCTGAAGGTCCCTGCTCCCAGAATACATCACAGAGGACAGACAATACTTCTAATAAATGCGGTATAAGGACAATCCTGTAAGCATGCTTTTCTGCTTTCAGTCAGAGTTACAGATGTGAACTTTGTGCAAAGAAAAGAGGCAAAGATGAGTAAAGCTTCCAAACCTTCTCCCATCAAACAGGAAGTATAGTATGAACCCTATTGAAAATGTGAGGTCCAGTTTGACAAACTGGTTACCAAGTACACATTCCCCCAAGTCCAAAAATGGTGGCTACACACACCAAGCTCTGTGTCCTAAAGATGCAAAAACATTTGAGTTTACTGAGAAAGCAGTGTAAGCAAAGTAACATGTATAGTTATGCAGCATCCATCATAAGCACTTCTCCAGATGGCCACACCTCTAACCCTCCCTATGACGGTCCAACTCGTGGCGTCAGCTCTTGGATCTACGGTGGGAAGAGGTTGAATCCATTCTGACTTCAGTTCCGGACACCTTTCTCTTCTTTTCTTCCCACATTCTTCGTCTGTCCATGGACATATTCCTTTCCTCCATGAATCCAGCAATCATTATTGGAATTGTTGAAACCACCAGCAGCTCACAATTTATAGCCAAGACTCATTATGCATGTGTCTGAGGGATATGTCTGGGTTTCTTCTAAGACGTCTGCATGTATGATACAGTATGTATAGTATACACAAGAGTGACGGTACGTTCAAAGTCACCTGTACATGAATCATTATGCGCGTCAGAACAACAGTATTTGCAAACATGAGCCTACAGTAAGACCTTTGCAAGGAGGACAGATAATCAGTTTCAAGGGAACAGTCTGTGGGAGGAGAAACTTCAAATCCTGTGTTTGCAGCACCATGTAAACCGGAATTACCATTAAAGAACTCTGTTACTGTTTTCATTTCACCATTTCTTTGCACAATTCTGAGCCACCGTGTGGAGTCGTGAAGAAAAAGCACTCATCTCCTTATTCGGATCAGATTTTTTATTCCAGACAATTTCCGTTCATGATTTTCAATAGGGTTCATAGCTTTACTTTCTGATGCATCCAATGGTTGAGCAGATGAATCACTGTATCCAAAATACAGCAGGATGAAGTGGCACAACTGAGACTTTGTAGCTACTATAATCATATGTCAATGGAAACATACAGAATGATTCATGCAGAGATATGAAGCTGTTGGATTGTACGAGTTGGTGCTAAATGTTATGTATTCATCCATTTCCACACATCAATGGCAAAGTTTGGCTGTCAGTTTGAGAGTTCCAAGCAAACAAAAAGATCAATGTGCAGCCTGTTAGATGCTGTGCAAATGATGTCTTTGTCCCATTGGTCTTACCTGTGGTGGCCCTGATGGTGGAGGTAACAGTAGAGGCAGCCAAGGGGGGGATACAGTCATCGTCTTGGGAGTAGCCGGCCTGGATGGCTCGCAGGTAGCTGTGGCTCCGGGTTCGGAAGCAGCCCGGCAGGTCCAAAGCTTCCATGGCCTGGGATTCCACCTCGCTGAACACAGACTCACAAACCGATTCAAACTGGCCGTTTATTTCTGTCTCACTCACCTGCAAGATACAAGAGCAGGTAAATTTACTTGATGTTGTGGTTTTGATCTAACATGATAAAAGGCCAAAGACAGCAGAGAGATGATCGAGTGAGTGATGTGTGCCTGCAGGTTGCATAGCAGTGTGTGTGACCTTTGGACAGGCTGCTTTGGCTGAACGTTCATCTTGTAAAGGTCAAACTGTGGCACTGGATCACATGAATCTTTTTATTTCATATAAATGTATATTTTATTCTGACAACTAATGTTATTTCAGGTTTGTTAGACATGTGTCTTGTAATTTATGACACTGTGGTTAAGATAGATAGAAGATTGATCCTCTCTCCATTGCTTTTTTGGCAATATTGTGAATCAATGTTAATAATCATGTTCTCCTGATAAATGTGTTATCTCAGGATGACCTCAGAAAGGTGCCATTAATGTAGACACAGAGAGTGGGCATTAGTGGGAGTTTAGCTGTGCTCTTAAGACCCTGGACAAATCAATACAGCTCCCTTTTAACAGGGAGGTCACGATCTTCACCGTTCCTGTTGTGAGCCTTATCTTTATTAACATAAAACTCTCATGCACTACATCATCTCTGTTCTCTACTTTCAGCACACAGAACTGTACATCAACCAACAGTCAAATGTCCCTCCAATAGACAGGCCTAACTTTCCTATGAATGGAATGAAAGGCATTTATGAGTATTCTCAGAAAAGTGGTGGTACAGAGAAAATAACCTCTCAGACAGAACAACCAGTCTTCATCTCTGATAATGCTCGGGACTCCCTGGGAGCCCATCTGAAATATCTGGAGCTGAAAAGGTCCGGCCCACCTGGCTCACTTGGCTGACACAGCTGGCCTGGCTGAGTGTGCTGACGGCCCGCATGTAGCTCTGGTTCCTGGAGCGAAACTTAGGCGAGTTGTAGTTGGCAGAGGGATCCAGGGCAATGCTAGGGTGCATGTCCCTGGCGGCTTGCAAGTGGTAGCTCTGACTAAACAAGAGAGAAAACCAGAGGCAAGTGGGCAGTCAGACTACAGCCAAGGAGATGACCATGATGCTTAAACAAACCAATTACACATCATTTCACTAATAAATAAGCAATTTAACTGGTTGCTACAGGTGTAAGAGGATGACAAAAATAATTAAGTGTTATCAAGTGCTGGGGGTCCCCCTGTAACTTGAACTTCAGAGGGGAGTCTCTCCTCCTCCTTCTCTCCCGCTACATTGACGTGTCCAACAGTTTCCTTAAAAAAAAGACATTTTGATCTCGAAAGTGCTGAAACAGCCAATCAATGCTTGGAAATGAGGGAAATGCAAATCAGACTCTAGTTAGTGAGCAAGCACTTCAGAGAGCAGCCCCGGTGTCAGCCAGGTCAATTAAATGTGCTACCCCAGCAGGGCAGGGCACGGCTGCTTAGAAACCTGCCGGAAGGAAGATGAATGGGAAGACGAAGAGGAAGAGAGGTACTTTAAGTAAACCTTATAGGTGAGGAATATGAGGACTACCAGAGTGAGGTCCCCCCCTTCACAGGAACTATTTCCAACAGTATGCGAGGGGATGACTAAGCAGTCTCAGGGATTTTTCTTATAGAGATAAACGTTGGTGTTTGGCAGCTTGGAAAAAGCCAGTGTGATTAAAAGTCCTCTAATCCATCTTGTCACGCTGAAGCAAGGCCTTGTATAATAGCAAACCGGCGTCAAGCTTTTAAGCGTCCACAGAGACGTGACGTAGAAGACAAATATTCAGAGATTACAAGCCTGAATGGAAGGACACAAGAGTTCCTATGTGGAAATAGTGTTGTATTGTAAATGGGAGTACTTCCTCTCCTGACACTAAAGGGGATGCGAACCTATTCAACACAATGAATTCACTTTATTGGCCATGAGGAGCATTATTCAGCATGTATAAAGGCTCCTGAGCTTCTTGAGGGCGAAGCCTCTCCTACACTTTTTTAGAGAATTCAATGCTCTTTTCACATTTCAGGGTGGCTTTGCATTCTTTACGTCTCCTCTTCAGCACTGAAATTGTTGATTATGTTTATCTGCACTTTTAGAAACTTCAACTTCAACTGAATAGGAGGCATCCTTCCCCCAATGTGTCTACCAATAAATTGAAGGATGGCTTTAGGTGATGGTCACTCTGGGGTATGAATGCTTGATCTCGGGAATCTGAAGAGGCTTTAGGAGAAACAGGTGTTCCAGAAAGAGGCTGGTAACATTTATGAATGAGGGAAGGTGGTGTTGTGACGCAGTTTGGACCTAACGACGCGTTAAATCTGGCATTGTGCTTTATGAATCATCCCCATTGTGTTGCAAATTGTGTATTTTTAACCGGGCTTAAAGCGTTGGCAGCTCGAGGAGATCTCCCCAGATGACCTCTCATTGACTGCTTTTGAGTGTTTGCTCCGTGGGGCCACCATATTGAGTGTGTCAGCAGGGCGGGGAGCCAGCTGGCCCCGACGTCAGACCACTGCAACATGGAAGCAACAGAGAGGTACGGGCGGGGGGAGGGGAGATGCTGAGCCTGTATTCACCTTAAGTCTGCTGCAAAATTGGTGATGTAGTTACGCATGTCGCTGTTGATTTTATCCAGGCGGTAAGAGCTGTTGGTAGAGAAGAAAAGAGAGTTACTGAGTCCCCTAGGTAGGAGTTGGATGGATGTGATGTCACCGGGCACAAGTCCAACGGATTTGGCTTGGTCATGTTTGCTTGTTTGCTTTTCAACCAAAAGTGCTGCAAACATTTGGGTGATACATGAACATGACCAGGATAAGAAGTAGAATGCCACAGTAACCTGGTCCCAGCTGAGAGACGTGCAGGTTTTAGAGATTAAGACATACAGACACACGAGCAATGTAATGAAGTGCATGATGGGTTTTTATTGCATTACAGACGTAGAGATTTTCCAGCAGCGTAAACCGAAAACGATAACGCGGGGTTTGATGATGAAACGATGAACATAAAACATCCGTAAACCACAAATCAGATGTGGTTAACTGGGCGAGCTGAGAATGTACAACACCTAACCAACGTCTGTCCTAAAGCGAGGAAACTTTCAGGCGACAACATCAGATAAAAGGCACAGGCGTAAAATGTGTATTATTTTACCCGTTTCTGCCTCGTAGAGACGTCTGTTATCAAGAGAGAGAGAGAGAAGGGACGCTGTTTGGCTTTATCAAATCTGTCACAGCAGATTTCCCCTAATGTCTCTGATTTTTGCTAATGCACTTCCATTGTTGGCCAATATTAAGCTAACGAATATATAAAAAGAAGCCCGCGCTCCTCGACTCTTCATGCCTTTCATGCTGCAGTGAATGCGGTCTAAAATAAAAGCCCTGGCTCTGCTGAAGCTGCTGTGTGCAGCTCTGAGGAGAAAGCCGTTTGATGTAAGGGTGCATACAAGGGGAGGACAATGCTGAAGTATGGGAAAGGAAGAGTGTGGCAGGCGAGGGAAATGTGCAAAATGACTGAGCGATGGCACTAACAGACGTATCAGCTGAAGAGCGAAGGGGTGAGGCCACGCAATGGCACTTTGGGGAGACGTGTCAGCTAGTCAAGAAGGTTGAAATCAGCAGATATCTTTCTTTCTTGACAAACACACAGCAGTGCAACACCCCATGGAGAACAATTACACCCTCTAAAGGATAATAGGAGGAGTGAGACTGAATTTTAACAAGGAAACCCCGGGGACCAGGATATGTTCAAGAGTGATGTGTTAATACTTCAAAATCACTGTATCCCCAGCGTTCACATCATCTCTTTTGCAAACAAACACACACACGCACAGACACGGTTCTTTCAAGCCACCGCTGTGTTCAAACAATGCGCCGATAGATCAAGGATTTGCATTCAACCGTTTCAACCTTTCTGAGTGATAAATTCAGCTGCAGGTAGGCGGAACAGGTAGACGACATTCATAGCACATAACTGAAAGAGCCAAAGTCACAATCACAGCGAGAGGAGATCAAAGTCAGTAATGCCCGACACGTTCCAACACCGCTGCAAATCAATGAGATGGAATTCCGCTTTGACCTTGAGATCTGAGAGAGAAAGGCTCGCACACCACGCTATGAATTAGTAATGACTTCTCCGTCAAAGCAGGGATTATTGAATGCTATTGCCAGTGTTAACTTAATTACAGCTACTCCAGAAGCTAATCATGGCCAGGGGGGGCATGGGACAGACTGACATGCAGTGGTCGGTATACAGTATTGTACCTCATAAATGATATACAGAAGGTCAAGACTTTAAACTCTTTCAGTGTTCTTTGTGCAGGGAATTTTTGTCTTTAGAATTTCTGATCCCGCCTTTCGGACATACTTGATCCAAGTATCATACAGCTTTGGCTCCTCAGGGTTTGAAGGGGTGTGAGAAGTAGAAAAGACAAAAGGAAGTTCTTAGGGGCGATACTGTTCATCGGATCTCTTGGATCTGGGACGTTATCCCGACACTGAGATCCTTGTTCCGTTTGGATTTCAGTGAGGGCAGGCCGTCATGCTAGTTCAGCCCGTCAAGCCTCTTTGCACGATCATCATCGATCCAGCTTGTGTTCTTTTGTTGTGTCATCTTCCATCATTGGAAGTACACTCATGCTTTAATGAGATGCCACAGTCATTATAAGGGACTTTAAGTTGCCATGGAGATGGATGTTAGACTAGTTACTGTTCTATATCATTGTGTTCCCGTCATCGCTGATACATTCTTTTCTTCTTTCCATTATTTGTGAAAAAGGTTGATTCATATTTATCACAGCTGTAAGGTCCAAAGCTTTAAGGACATGAGCGCATGAGGCAATAATGGAGGTGAGGCTGAAGGTGTCATTGAGCATTAATTAAAACAATCAGCAACATGTCACTGGGCTTCTGGTGTCGGCTCTGTTCCAGCCTAGTGGGCCTATGATGTATTGTTCAGATGAGGAAAGAGACGACCCTGTCACTCACAGAGACAGAACACACCATATAGGGGAAAGATGGAGGAAGGTGACACAACCTGACAGCCTGTCCTCACTGCAGCAACGACTGCTGTCAGATTTGTGTACGCTCCATCCAAATGTCCCCATCAAACAGCGAGGAGCGCTGAGGATTTCAAGCATACGCCTCTCACACGTCTCAGTCTTGAATTCAATCTAATTCCATCTCAACAAGTCTCGAAGCCGTAATGTCGGGCGGTGTGCGTCTTATGTCAAGGTCAGGGCGACACGCTGTTGGAATAAGTTATACATCCAAATAAACTTTACTGATCCAGGACAAGATGAGGCCCAGACCTGGAGTCGTCCACTGCACCCCAATGTTTGTACATTAGAAGTTAGGAGCTGTTTTAAAACGAGTGTCTGAAATGCCAATGAGCAACAGCCACACTCCATTTTTGCCTCTCTTCCTTCTCTTTGCTCCACACCACTTGAAAGACGTTGCAGCTTAGTTGTTTGAGGTTTTTTCTATGAGTATTGATTTCAGACCTCAGTCCTCTCCAACCCAGGTATAAACACAATATCTTGAAATGTGTGTGCTTCTTTTGCTCTAAGTTGTGTCATGTGTGCACCAGGGAAGAGGAAGAGTGTTCTGTGAATCAATCAGTTCGGAAATTATGGGATTTCTGAAGTTGTGTAGTCTGAGTTTGGCATTAACAGATACAGAGCGGTTGACAGCACTGTGCTGCTCGGGAGTGTGTGAAATGAAAATAAACACATTTATGATTAGAGACTGAAGTGCAAAGCCGTAAAGTCTCTACTTCACCAGCCAATACTTGTGTGTACATTAAATTCTCGTCAGTTTTCCGGGATGTGAACAAATGTTTGCCCACAGGGAAGGATGATGAAAATGTATCAGTGAGATAGAGTCCATCCTGAACTCTTCGGTGTTCTTTGGTGTAAAGCAATCACTGAGCAGCTGCTGTGTAAACACCAGTGTGCTACATGCCCTTTTGTGCGCCAGGATTTCTGGGAATTGAAGTTCAAATGTTAGCTCTCGCTGCCATTTCAAGCTGCCGTCATTTCTTACAGTCACAGCAGCCGTAAAGATCTGAACATCTACTGCAATCAAACACCGATCGGATCCATATACTGTGGTGTTAGGCTGGAAGTGTGGAGTTCTGGAGAGGATCGTGACTCCTCAGCAACGGCACCCTTAGGAACACTCCTGGTGTTTCAGCTGAGCACAACAACAAACCTGCTCCTTCAAACTCAATAATACTGCTTCAGCTGCCAACGGGCTCAGAGGCAGCGCACACGGACTGATCCATGCCGGTCAATACCTTCCCTTTTAGCAGAGCCCAGCAGAGTCTTAGTGTAACCACTGAGAGAGAGAGCATTATTGCAGAGGGGCCTTGGAGTACAATAACTGCAAATGATAGCCCGTCCTGCTGTTGCATCCTCATAAATCACTCACTGTTTACAGCCATTCCAAATGGATAATCAGGGGAACAGGGGAGGCGTGGAGAAGAAGCACACCTTAATGTGGCTGCCTCAGATTCCAAAAGGGAAGCGAAAAAGTGATAAACAGCAGAGACTATCACTACCCTGCACAATCAGGATCAATATGTGAGGAATTTGAGCGTTATAAATCCGTAAATTAGTATCTGGTTTATTATATGAGGATGTAGGTTTAGGGCTGAAACAGAAAAAGTGCTGTAGGGAATTTTTTATTTAATCTAATCTCTTGTTGTTTGTTTAAGAGAAAACCTTTGACGCCAGCAATTGTCACAAGCACGGCAAATACTCATCATTCTGTTTGTGCGTGTGTGAGTGTGTGGCAGGGAGGTCATGGGCAGCGGGCGACGTGCATTAGTGGATTCCTGTGGGTGTTACACGCCGTGCTTCCGGTGCTTCCAGGGAAATGCTATTGTGTGTGAGAGAATGGAAATTCAAGAACCCGCATTATAATCGGGAAGCGCACGGGTCGCCAGGGCAACGAGCGACAGGAGGATGTGACAGTAAGAACGAGGACAATCATCGAGGCGATTGGTCCGCAGGAAATATGTGTCACTGAGCTCAGACGCCATCATATGCAACATTTATGTCCAATTATTTGCCTTTCAGTTTAGGCAGAAGAGAAGCAGGACGGCTGTGTGATGGATGAAGTGTAACTACGGGATCCAGCAAATGTGAGGGAATAACAGCTTTAAACTTTAATCTGGAGTGTTTAGAACCTAATTTAGGGCAGCAACACATTTATCTAAAGCAACAAACATGTTAGGAAGATTACAAAACAACACAAGCTCACTAAGGCACCAACCCAGACACAAACAAGTGGGATTGATCTTCTCTGTATTTACTCAGGGACCAAATGACAGAAAGTGTTCAGGCTGTGTATTTAGGGCGTTTCTGTCTATGGCCCCAAAAATATGGGAGGAGATTCATTCACATCCACGGCAGAAGTGATTTATCTGCTGGAGTCGGGTGAAGAGTAAATCGATTTGATGGAGGGACAGATGTAGATGATCAATGAAGGTGAGCCGGTTGATCATGACATGCACGTTTGTCCTTTTGGATGCCTACACCCGAGAGTTTACTGCGTGTATCCAAACATTTCAAACGGCTCTGGCAACAAAACCTGCATGTGCCATTGATTGGTTGGTTCTTGTGGTCATTCTAGGAAAGCGCAAGTCATGATTTCTCAAAAGAGAATAGAATATAAAAGGAAAAAAGGAGGGAACCACCTCTCCTTATCCATCCTTTGATAGAGATGTCCACAATGAACTGAAGCTGGCCTGGTAAATGCACTCAGGAGAGAGAGAGAGAGAGAGCAGAATAGAGGTGAAGAGATGAAAAGATGGAGCGCAAATGGGAGATTTTAAATTGTTGCATTGTTAAAATGGACTTCCTGCTACAATTACTGTTTTCATATTCTGCTGTGAACAAAGAGGAACAGATCCCTTTGAGGAGTAATGAAACTCAATTTGCTGTCTTGTAATGGCACCTTAGAAAAAAAGGACTTTGGAAAAGGTGAATGTGCCGCGAAGAAGACAATTATTTCTCGCTACAATAAAATGTAAAAGCAAAATGGTAAGAAAGAGGACAGATAAGATTTGGGGCGCGGAGGCTGAGTGGTTACATCACATCAAGACGAAACCCAGTAGACTGTCAGTCATTCTCTCGTCTCAGGCAAGTCCATGGAAAACGTCACTAACTACACAGAGGGTCAACCTGCGGGTCTTGAAATAAAGCCAGATTGTCTGATATGAGGACCCATGAAACCTAACACAGACACAAAATAGAAGAAGCAACGCTGAAGAAAAGCAGAGTCAGATTGAGTCCTGACTCAGAACTTTGCCTTGGACTCTACTCTAATTGGTCCCGCACACATTTAGGCAACAAGAGGATTGCTTTAATACGCTTCTCAGTCAGTGATTACAACCCGGGCAAAGACCCTGGAGGAAAGGCAACTTTTACATTCTGGTGTGTGTGCAGTAAACTTCAGGGCGTTACTGCAGGTTAGGCTGGATTTACTCCGGCCTTGGCTGTGACCACTCTCATCTAATTTGATCCTAATCGAGCGGATTTGTTGACTCGCTCGTATCTCTCTAGAACACAACAGCCGATGTTTATTTCACACATTGTCCTCGGCTCGTCTCATTATTTAATCCTCTTACGGGCGTCTGCTTCAGCCACTTAGTTAGTCAAACAAAGGCCCACTACAGCTGCACAGAACACAGCTGAGAACTACAAAGGGGCAAAACAGAAAATGTTGAATGAGAGAGAAGTGATAAACAACTCATGAAGACACACAATGCTGGAGAAGGTCAACAGGAAGAAGAGTGTTTAGGTTTCATTCATATTGGGAAGTTGCCGTGTGCCAGTGTGGATCTATAATCAGAGCGTGCAGTACCTGGGTGTGTCCAGCAGGTCTCTGGGCCGGATGATGGCTTTGACCAGTGCGTCCGGCCGCACCGCCTTGTGCTGAGGCGACGTCTTGGGGCTGGAGTCCGACTCTCCGCTCTCCTCGTCCCCCATGGCTTTGACATAGCTGCTGCTTCTCATCCGGCGGCAAGGGATCTCGTCGTCCTTCCCGCCGCCGGGGTAACCCCCCCACTCATCCTGGGGCACCTGGGGGGGGAGGAGGTGGGATAAAGTGAGAGACACTCCAGACCTGATCAGGCCAGGGACGAGCCACCGTTTCATTCTGCAGCCCCGCTTTATACTGCATCACAGAGCCATGTGATCCATTATTGATACATCTGTCTTTACTGCAGACACCTTCACTCTGTGTGTCTGTGTGTGTGTGTGTCAGTGTGTGGCTTTAAACTGAAATAATACAAAATCTTCAAAGGATTTCAGTCAACAGTGTTCTCAGTTGTCTGTAAATTCCCGAAAAACTAAAATCTCTTCATAACGCAATAAATAAACACTGTATGAACTTTGTGGGTCGTTCTCTCTTGCAGGAGGTTTTTTCGGCTTCAGTTTGGATTTTGGCTGAATACCAAACTCTCCTACAACAAACAAAATGGTTCAAACGGATTTTCAAGCGGTTTCTGAACCCACTTGCGCGCAAATGTTGCCGTCTTTCCGCCTGGCGTTCCTCTTACTTTGAAGGAGGTTATTTAGCTGTGAGCTCAACACAGCTGACAGCTTCCAATAATAGCAAGTGAAGGGAGAAATGGAGAGGAAGTGCAAACAAGGCTCTAATTATGCAGCAAAGTTCCTCCAAGTAAATAAAGAAACTACACAGTTTAGATTTACACTAAATGAACTCAACTAAACTCCACACGGTTACTTCTCCATGTAAACCACACACACACACACACACACACACACACACACACACACACACACACACACACACACAGTCACTATGCAGAGCCTCCAGTTTACCTGAGCTGTGTGTGTTTGGCCGTGGGAGAACATGCACATCCGCATAAGAACCCCACTTCCATAAGCATGATGTCATCGTGGATTCTATTAAACTTCATTTAAGGAACACGGCGGCGTAGCGGCGTGAGAGAATGTTGTTTTGAACTGATCCTAATGGATTTCTGTCATGTGTTCACGGTGAGTATGTAGCTTATTAAAATCTGCTGGGCTAACTTTACACACTCTGGTAATGAACTGATGCTGGTTTCATTACACACACTACCCCCCCTCCCCTGCCCCCCTCCTCTCATTTTGCTTTAGTTAAACAGTACAACAGGGTTCAATAACTGGAACACCACCACCAGCAGCTGAGTCAGGGTCTCAGCCCCTCCTGCAAACAGTCACACACACAGCCAAAGCCACATATTCGGTGACAGTTACATACTCTACACACACACCTCCTCGCCCTCATCAGGCTGTCCCCGTTTCCGTTTCCCCGTGTGATTTACCGTGTTGCACTCTGGAGACGGTCAGCGGCTACAGCTGGACACGCATTTATACGCTCCATGATTTGCACTCGTAAAAGATGACATTGTCAGTAATCATTAAAGGCGGCGTGGAAGCGGAGGGCTTCACTGATGTCGGATCCATCAGTCACTTTAACATCCTGGCTGCCGCATCAGGCCGGGCGTGGCGCCAGTCCGACAAACCTCAAATTCCATTAAGATCAATCTGACTCAGGTGCACAGGTGAGTTTTAAAAAATAGAAAAAGGTCCAGGTCGGATTTTTAGACAGTAAACACAAATTCACTGCATGTTTTCATTGAGATCTCTAAACCGACTCATCGCAGGTTCACAACCACAGCGGCAAATGTCAAGAGGAGACGAGCGCCGTTCAAATGTCACTGATGCATCAAACTATAGAGACACACACACACACACACACACACACACACACACACACACACATACACACACACACACACACACACACACACACACACACACACACACACACACACACACACACACACACCCCTCTTATCGTTTCTGATGCAAATGTCATCTGTTGGGAAATAACAATTGGCGTCATCTGTCTAAAGGGAAAACAAACACTGGACTCGGATTTAGATGTTTAGGGAAAAAAGACGATTCCTGCGACCCTGTGACTCCTCCCCCACCATCACCACTTCAACAGGCGTCACAACCAATCAAAATGAGTTGAATAATTGATCAATTATAGCTTTATTCTATTGTGAAGTTAACCTGCAGCACCGCCTGATGGATGAGGGCTTCAACAGGAGAACTTCCATTACAGCTGAAAGACTCAGGAGGTGCTTCATTCACAAACACACACACCTGAACAGAATAGTACTCACACACACACACACACACACACACACACACACACACACACAAACCCAAATCTGCTAAACACACACAAGGGCTAATTTAAATCTGCTCAGACACAGGGACACACACCCTAACTAACTAACACACACTATGAGAAGTCATTCGTCTCTCCTCCAATGACGAGCACGTACAACCTAATGGAGTCCATGGGTTAATTAAGTCTTGAAGGGGTTTGATATTTTTAGACGTCTAATTAATGAACCAGGCGGCGCAGACAGGAGCGAGCTGCGGACAGATTTGTTTAATTTGGACCGGCTGATAAACAGGGGAGATTGTGGGACGTCTCCATCTGAGGAGGAAAATAACAAACCAGGCCGGAGAGGCGTGCGTGTCCTCGCTGATAAATGAAGCTGGAGCCGCTACGTGGTATCCCAGCATGCTTAGAGGGGCTGAGATAGGGACGCTTGTCATTATAAACACACACTTTGACCTGAAGAGGCAACAAGATCAGACGATTCAGACACAGAGCCGCACCTGGAAGATATTCTGTGATCGTTATTTACTTATTTAGGTTTTTAATCATGTCATAATTAAGCTGTGACCAGGTTGGGTGTGGGGTGTGTGTGTGTGTGTGTGTGTGTGTGGGGTGGTTCAGAGTGTGGTTCTGGCCCCTAACATGCTCGGGCCGCCCCTGCCTTCACCAGCTGTGATAATATTTCCTCCTCATTAACATGGAGGAAACATACATTTCATTAATGTTCCCATGGGAACGGCTGTAAGTTGGTCTCCATCCCGGTGCAGCTCTACATGCTGCGGCTCTATAGAGTCCCATGATGCTCTTCATGACTGATGTGCCTGGATAAACACCCAGCAGCTCTTTTTCTCTCCTGCATCTCATCTTTTATGGCAACATCCTGGAATAGGAGAAGAGGTTTGTGCGAGCTGTGTGAGAATTCACAGCTCGAGTGTGAAGATTTAAATATAAAACCTCACATTTTCAGCGAAGGAAAACATTTACATCCTTTAGCTCATTAGACTCTGCTGGAGAAGGAACAGACACCTCCTATTCTACATGTTCTAATTAAAACGTCATCACACACTGTGTGCCAGAGATTTTTTGACACTTTAACGGACAGGCAGCTGTGAGTGTGTGTGTATGTGTGTGTGTGTGTGTGTGTGTGTGTGTGTGTGTGTGTGTGTGTGTGTGTGTGTGTGTGTGTCCATCTTTACTTTCAGTGTTCTACCAAGACACAAGCAGTGCCAAAGCCCGACTCCACTTGGCTCTGCAGGATCCCACAGGGAGTGCAGAGAGAGAGAGAGAGAGAGAGAGAGAGAGAGAGAGAGGGAGAGGGGGAGAGAGGGAGAGGGAGAGCAAGAGAGGGAGTGTGTGTGTGTGTGTGTGTGTGTGTGTGTATGTGTGTGTGTGTGTGTGTGTGTGTGTGTGTGTATGTGTGTGTGTGTTGAGGAGGTTAGTCAGGACTCAGCCAATGCTCCCGCAGTGCATTTCATTGATTAACTCTGCAGCTCTATCTGAGCACAGCGCCTCTCCCACCGAGACACATAAGTCACTGCCATTAAGTAAAGAAACAGAGTGAGGTAGATAGAGAGTGTGTGCGTGAGTGTGTGTGCATGTGTGCGTGTGAGCAAGCGAGCGAGAGGGGAAGAAGAGAGTTGTAAAGGAATATACCGTAGGTAGATTGGAAATGGATGAGCTATAGATGGAACCAGCAGAGAGAGAGAGAGAGAGAGAGAGAGAGAGCGAGCGAAGGAGCTCTTGAAGGTTTAATCATCAGTAACCCGAGCGACTAGCCTCCAGCCCATCATCACCTCCCTCAAGATTACACACAGGCACCGAGTGTGCTGGAACAGGTGCTGCTTTCTCTTTTCCGCTCTCCTCAGGACAAACACTTGATTTCCAAACAACCCAACAGTTTGCCTCTGCACACACACACACACACACACACACACACACACACACACACACACACACAGACATCAAACAGGACACGAGTCATGGGACGAGTGAACCCGGGGAAGGTAACAGTGATGATACACACGCACGGCTCAGATCTGCACCTCTGCTGTATAACATTAAATACTCCTCAGTCTGGGTTCACCTAGTTTGTTTACGCTCTGTGATCACAGATGTTGGTGTGGAAATGTAAATGCAGGCGATGAAAGAGAAAAGGAAAAGGGAGTTCTGCGCTAGAAAGAGGAGCTTGAAGAATCTGAGTAGGTCAGCCAGCGAGTCTGGAGCCACCAGGGAGGAGGGAGTCAGAAGGAGAAATCTCTCTACTCTGCAGTCTTGTTGTTCTGATCGTACAGCAGAATTCCTCCAGCCTAAAACTCCAGAACTCAACACAAACGGAGCCACAGGAAAGCTGCGTCTTTGTACTCAGAGAAACATGGAGAGCTGCAGCATCACAGGCAGATAATGGCCCTCGTGCCTGACAACACAAAGGGACAGAAGGTCCAGACCCATCCAGGTAGAGCCACTGAAAACCCAGCTGCAAGCAATGTACATATTAGGAGACTATAAAGGACCAAGAAGAAGAAGAAGAAGAGCAGTAGCACGACATGCCGCCAATTAACAGGGGAAAAAAGCTCCCTCCTATGATGGTTGGCAGGTATGGGATCTATAATCTATTCTTCCAGTGATGTGCATTGTCAAAGGGTGATTTCACATAATGAATCCCCTTGTTACCATGGCAACCATAGGTTTAATGGGACTGGGTGAGGAGATGATCAAGAGGGGCTGCTGCGTATTAATCAGGTGGGGCGGTTCAGGTTGTGGTGACGTCGCCTCTGGGCCGGGCCGGGCCTGAGGCGGCTGGAGGGAGAGCCCGGGGCGGACCCAGGACCCGGAGAGGATCACAGCCCCCTGCAGGCCTGGGAGCGCTCAGGGATCCCCATGTGGGAGCTGTAGGGCCTGGTTCCATTTGGGAATTTACCTCTGGGACCCTTTTGTTGACCCATTTTCCCTCAGATTTGTGTTCCTCTCGCCTGAAATAGTTCTGTTCATCTGCTGATTGAATAATGTCCCTTTGCAACTGAACGCCTTTGCAGTATTAAACCTGTGGAAACCCTATAGGAGATCAGTGTGAGGGCTTATGTATGAGATATGAGACATGTGAACACAATCCTTTTACATTCACAGAGAAGAGAAGAGAGGAGAGGAGGAGAGGAGAGGAGAGGAGAGGAGAGAAGAGAGAGAAAGAGAAGAGAAGAGAAGAGAAGAGAAGAGAAGAGAAGAGAAGAGAAGAGAAGAGAAGAGAAGAGAAGAGAGGAGAGGAGAGGAGAGGAGAGGAGAGGAGAGAAGAGAGAGAAAGAGAAGAGAAGAGAAGAGAAGAGAAGAGAAGAGAAGAGAAGAGAAGAGAAGAGAAGAGAAGAGAAGAGAAGAGAAGAGGAGAGAAGTAAACACCAGTGTCAGGCAAACTCAAGCACAGTTTAATGAGATCTATCAGAATCCCGCCCTCACATTTCATGGCGGCGCTCTCGCTCATTAACGCCACAGAAGCAAGGCAGCGCTGAGCTAAGATCTCAATCAGAGGCTCCTGCGACTGAACCTGGTTTGTGGGTCTGCGTTCGTTATGTGAGCGTCGCTGACTTTAAATAATTAGGGAACCCCTGTGAGTGCGTAGGTGGCGCACGGCGTTCCTGTAGCTTTCAGTCACAGCGCCGGCGTCGTTTCTGCTGTGCTGCACTTCCCTTTCGGATTTTAATCAGCAGCCCTTCTGCTTCTCGAGCTCCACCTTTGGCAAGCCAACATGGCAATTAATTGGCTTATTAAATCTCTCCACACTGCCCTATCAGCAAAACTATCAGAGACTAATCCTGCCTTTGTACTGCTGTTTGTGTGAGAGAGCAGAGCAGAGCAGAGCAGAGCTGCGTTTGCCGGAGCAGCTGGTTGAATCAGGCCAGGCAGACGTCAGGAGCACTGATTTATTGTGCGGTGAAGTTACGAGCCGGGCGCAGGTGAAGGTGAAGCGGGCAGCTGTTACTGCAGTCCGGCTGTATTTACATATTAAAGGGGACAGATGATGGCTGCACGCCCGCATGAGCAGGCCGCCATTTATCCAGGTGAGCTCATCCACCGCTGGATTAATGCTCGCTGCCATCAACTCCTTTCATTAATTTCAACCTGAGATATAAGAAGCTCCTGTATGAGCGTGTGTGTGTTTGTTTGTGTGTTTGTGTGTGTTGGGAAAGAGGCTAATTGGGGCTAATTTGTGGAATGACTCAGGCAGAGACAGAGAGCGATGGACGACGCCACGATCCTCTCCATGACATTTGTCATTTCGGAGACAGAGCAGGTGATATACTTCCATCTCTGTCCTCCCCTGCGTCCACTTCATTCATCTCTTGTACATACAAAGTGACACACACATCAATATAAACACACACCTGATGCATTCCAACTCTACAACACATCAAAACTTTGGTTCTTACCTCTGTCATCAACCAAGGACACACACAAGGTGACACAGTGGGGCAGCACGTAAACCCACCGACAGAAGTGTAAAACACACACGAGCTGCCAACACGCTCTCACACAGAAAGGCATTTCCAGACGGACGTACTTGGCGGTTGTTAGAGTGCAGCGGGCAGTAAAGCCGTCTGCTTGTGACCCCATGCTGTGTGCAGAGTATCGCTCTGATCTATCGGCTCTGCTGCCTGCCTGACTGCTTCTGTTGATGAGATAAGATGAACACTCGTGGCCGCGGGGACACAAACAGCCATCTTTCTGACATCCTCCCCCCTCCCTTACTCCCTCTCTCCCTTCTCCTTCCTGGAGTATCTGCGTGGATCTGCAGAGCCACAGACCGGAGCGGCACCTCC
Organism: Genypterus blacodes; assembly: GCF_046128005.1. Taxonomy (NCBI): domain Eukaryota; kingdom Metazoa; phylum Chordata; class Actinopteri; order Ophidiiformes; family Ophidiidae; genus Genypterus; species Genypterus blacodes. The sequence goes on from NW_027466916.1 coordinate 1,145,406, forward strand.
AACTTTCTCTCCTCCCCTCGCCTCCTTGATGAATCTTCTATCGCTCAGAGAGGGCATTGATTCTCCTCTGGGGTGGGGTGGGGGTGGGGGTGGTGTGGGGGGGGGGAAGGTGGGGGTGTGTGTCACCCTGTGCGGATTGGATTGATAAGGTTGGGCTAAATATAGGCCTGCGGCAGGAAGCAGGAGGGGAGGATATTTTTAGAAGTGTTTATGGTGCCGCGACTCGGACACTACCTCAGCTGAATGACCAAACGGAAGGAATAGGAAGGGGGGGGGGGGGGGGGCACTGCAGCTGAGAGATGACTGCACTTAGTGGGATTGTAGAGAGCAGGAGTGAAGCCTGCAATGCCTGCCTGCTTCAGAATTATCATCACTTATGGTTAGAAATATTCCCCTCAAAATGATTCCCTTTAAACCTCCAGAACTTTCTGTTGGCGTCAGCTGAAAGAGTCGGTTCTTTGGCTCCACTGGCTGGTTTCTAATGTATCAGCTTTCTCTGTCCGTAATCAACCCAGCGCACTGTGCGGAGTTCAGTCCCTGTGCGGCGAGATCCTCCCGTCATTACAGCCACAGGCGGCGCTCACACTATCAGATGTCATGTTGCTATATATTGAGTGGTGGAAATCTGCCGGAATCTATTTTTCTCTAAAAGGATTTGCAGTTTGGGATTCACAGCCACGTTTTCTTTTCTTCACATAATCACACGCCTCCTCACCATGCGTGTGGAACCTGTGAGACATCTCATTTGCAAAGTGCTGATTCAATCTGAGCTGAACCCCTGCGGCGCCAAGACACAAACCAAAGCTTTCTACAACTCCAGATCTGTGGAAAGTTGGACCGTAGACACCAGCATTGATCTCTGGTCTTTTATTCTCACGCCACAATGCAGGTCATCTGCAGAGTTAATTGACGGTACCTGCTGTGCCGCCCCCCTCCTCTCCTCTCCCCTCCCTTCCCCTCCGCTCCCCTGGGCCTCATGCTGAGCCACGGGAGCCGCTCGCATTGTGATATCCAGGAAAAAGACGAACAAAACGCCTCTCGTCTAGATCAATCTGAAGGCTGAGATGAGTCACATTTCCCTCCTCTTCTATTGACCAGCGAAGCCTGAAGCAAAGGCCGGCTTGGCGTGGAGCTATAGGCGCTTGGCTGAGTGACGTTTTTCACACAATGCAGTCAGGACGTTTACATGCACATCAATTATACTGCCATTAAGGCAACAAATTGTCTTCTTCGCAATGTCACATGCACACCTAGACCCAGACTCGCCTCGTGCTGCGGTAACACCTAATGTTTCCTCTGCAGCTGTGACCACGCCCCCCTGGCATTTACACTCACACTCACCTGTAGGAAGTGGCAGGGCCTCAGGTTGGGCTTGAGGTCGCTGGGGTTCATTGGCTTCTCCAGGTTGAGTGAAGACTTCCTGTAGGCCTCCTTGGCTTGACTGACCGTTAGCGTGGACCAGGAGCTCCTCTTCATGAACTTCCCCTCCGGCGCCATGCTTATGCTCTCGCAGGCCGAGCACTTGACGTCGTTGTTGCTCTTGGACGTTTTTAGCGACAGATCTCCCGGGTAGTGACCGTGGACCGAGTCGGGGTAGCAGTGGCTGATGTGGTCCACCGGGTGCCGCGACATGACGCTCGGTGTCCGATACGTGCTGTCGCTGTCCAGGTTGTCGTCCGAGCTCCACCATCCCCCGGAGCGTTGCTTGCCACTTCCTTCGCCTTTGCGTTCTTTGCTCTTGCTGCGTTTGCTGTGTTTGTGGTGGCCCTGGTGGTGATGGTGGTGGTGGTGTGAGCCGTCCCGGTGCGAGTCACCTTTCGTACCGTTCATCTTGGAGGAACCTTCTAGAGAGTGAGACTTGGTGAAAAGCTTCTGTACCGAGTGGACTAAGTGGCGTATTCTCCCGGGGCTCTCGTTGCGTTGCTCTGTGGTGGTGGTTGTGGTGGAGGTGCGTTGGTACTGCAGTGTGTGGAAGCCGTCCCGGTGAAGCGGCATCTGCTTCTCAAACTGGTCCAGGAGGTTTGCTGGGATCCGGTTCATTTTGCCGCTGCCACCGTGAGAGGACGAGCCGCAGTCATCTCGGGATTCCCTGCTGCCAGAGGTGTTGCCGCCGCTGTCCCGTGAAGCGTTGCCATAGTGCATGCGGGGGAAAGTGCTACTTGAGACGGAGTGGTCGGTGGTGGACATGGACACCGGCATCACCATGCATTCAGAGTGGATGGAGCTCCGCGGCGAGCAGCGGTGGTGACCCTCCAGTGGGCAGCTCTCAGTGGGGCTGAGGAGGTAGGAGGGGGGGCGCGAGTCGCCATGGTGGAGGTGGAGGTCCAGGGAGTGGTCGCAGTCGACCAGGCCGCAGGTGTGGGGTAAGGCGGGGGAGGTGAGCTGGAGCTGGGAGGGGCGCCCGCCGGAGAGACCCTTCATGTTCCTGGGTGGAGGGGAGTAGCTGTCTTCATCGAAGTACTGAGAGGGTGACCATGAATACTTCTGGTCTAATGAGAGAGAGAGAGAGAGAGAGAGAGAGAGAGAGAGAGAGAGAGAGAGAGAGATATGTCACAACCAGGGTAAAAAAGCATTTTTCCAGAAATATAAAGGCATTTCACACATACTAAAAAATCACAGGACATCTCTAAATTGACTGGTCATTAACCACAATATTCTCATTCCCTGCTTCAACTGCAAGCACAGACACACACACACGCACACACACAATCACACAATCACACACACACACACACACAATCACACACACAAAATAGAACAAAATCGAACAAATAATGAGACAGTGAGATCAGCAAATTGCAGAGACAAAATACCATGTTTTCACTTTTACATTACAAATCTGTGATAGCAAGACAAAGAGAGACAAAGAGAGACAGCGAGAGAAAGAAAGAGAGAGAGAGACAGGGGGAGACAGGGCAAGACAGGGAGAGACAGAGCGAGACAGGGAGAGACAGAGAGAGACAGAGAGAGACAGGGAGAGACGAGTGTAAAAAGCAGGGCATAGAGGCGACAGGTAGCAGCCTGTGTTGCCATTTATCCAATGCAAAGTGAAATAATGGCCCATCACTCCGCAGTGCTGGTGTCATCCGTCAAAGCCCTGAGGAGACACTTTGAAGCGTCCTTGGGAGACGTCTACCAAACTCATCCTCCCTCCTCCTCCTCCTCCTCACTAGCCTACACAGCCTCAGATTAAAACACATCGGTCACCGAGGGCAGACGTCTGATGAACGTCTCTCACTGCATCAGAACAGAGCTTTACTTTATCTTTACGCCTCGCCGCCTTCTGCTCACCTTTTAATTGCAACGACCTCCACTTGAATCATATTAGGTCAAAGACTGTAAAGTTAAAATGACACTGAACAGCGAGAGTGCTTCATCTCTATATGGATGAAGGTGCAAGATGAAGATCGCCATGAAAAAGCTGAACATTGGAGAAGAAAAGTTTGTTGAGGTCAGATTTCAAACTTCCTTTGCTCTAAACTATCCCTGTTTTGTGAAATTAAAAAGCAAACCAAAAAAAAGAACCCTACCTGAACTCATCTGCATGCCAGCGACACGCCTCATAAACCTCTGCACTCTCACTCACTGTAACCCCATTAAGCAAAGGAGAGAGTTTATGAGCTGTGAGAGAGAGAGAGAGAAAGAGAGAAAGAGAAAGAGAGAGAGAGAGAGAGAGAGAGAGAGAGAGAGAGGCAGAGAGAGGGAGAGGGGGTGAGGGGGTGAGAGAGAGAGAGACAGAGAGAGAGAGAGGGAGGGAGAGAGAAGGACAGAGAGAGAGAGGGAGAGAGGCAGAGAGGGTGAGAGAGAGACAGAGAGAGGGAGAGGGGGTGAGAGAGAGACAGAGAGAGAGAGGGAGAGAAAAAGAGAGTGAATGAGAGAGGGAGAAAGAGAGAGGGAGGGAGAGAGAGAGAGAAGGAGAAAGAGAGGGAGAGAGGCAGAGAGAGGGAGAGAGGGTGAGAGAGAGAGAGAAGGAGAGGGAGAGAGAGAAGGGGAAGAAAGAGAGAGGACGAGAGGCAGAGAGAGGGAGAGGGGGTGAGGGGGTGAGAGAGAGAGAGAGAGACAGAGAGAGAGAGAGAGAGAGGCAGAGAGAGGGAGAGGGGGTGAGGGGGTGAGAGAGAGAGAGAGAGACAGAGAGAGAGAGAGGGAGGGAGAGAGAAGGACAGAGAGAGAGAGAGGGAGAGAGGCAGAGAGGGTGAGAGAGAGGGGGAGAGAGGGAGAGGGGGTGAGAGAGAGACAGAGAGAGAGAGGGAGAGAAAAAGAGAGTGAATGAGAGAGGGAGAAAGAGAGAGGGAGGGAGAGAGAGAGAGAGAAGGAGAAAGGGAGGGAGAGAGGCAGAGAGAGGGAGAGAGGGTGAGAGAGAGAGAAGGAGAGGGAGAGAGAGAAGGGGAAGAAAGAGAGAGGACGAGAGGCAGAGAGAGGGAGAGAGAGAGAGAAAGAAAGAGATGGAGAGAGGGTGAGAGAGAGAGAGAGAGAGAGAGAGAGAGAGAGAGCGAGAGAGAGAGAGGGAGGACTAAATCTTCTATCAAGTACATCAATCCATCAATTGGTCCTTAAAGCTCCACAGTAGCCTTATCTGTGATATCTTGGTCATAATTGTCATAAACAAAAGAACGATCCCGCTGAGTCACATCTACACAACAATGTCACCAAAAACTAAAAAGGAGTACAAAAACTATTATACAGTGGAAATGAGGGAAATGAGGTGGATCACTTTTATAAGCCCAACCGGTAATGAAATGTCATCGCTAATATTCGTTATTTTAATTATCCTGCGGAGAGAAACATGGATTTCAGTTCCGGCGCTCGAGGAAAAACGATAAATTCTCCTCTGGTCACCAGGAGACGAAACCTGGAGCTGCTCCTCTTTGTAATGAACTGAAAATTGATTTTTGTAGCGTCCTAAAATATTTATTGGAGGCTTCTATATTTAAATATTATGAGCTTCACTTCGTTATCGTGTTCATCCTAAAAGTAACAAACCAGATAATGGGACCTGCTAAGACATCTTTATCTGTGGGAATGTTTCAAATGGGATCAGATGTTCTCCTTTAAACCTCATCTTCAGCCCTGTTCTCATGTTTGCTGTAATTGGGCTACTTGGAGTTGGAAGTCGGTCCGAGCTGGATTTGAAACCAGGACTGTGAGGCAACAGCGTTCCAAATGGTGAACTCAAAGACTTTCAGGGAGCAAAGTGGTAAATATTCTGGTATTATACGAAACACGCAGATGACAAACTTGTCCTCCTTCCCTCCTCTGACATATATTCTCTTCTTTCTGATGGTGGATCCTTCCGGGCAAGTGCCTCTGTAGACAGGGAGACGAGTATCTGTGACATCTGTGGACAGGGAGAGTGCAGTGCCTGGCGTTACATTATCAGGCTTCCTGGCAAAGGTGCTGATGCTTGAGGAGACTGACCGCTTGAATACAGAGCGAGTTTAGAAACTGGGCCGCAATTACAATTTAGACAAACGTTGCAACATACGCCAGAAGGATGATGATGATGATGATGAGAACAGATGACAGACAGAAATGGCGTACTTTAAAGGGAAAGGCAGAAGTCCTGCAACCTTAAATGTTCCCACCAAGTCTCACAGAGGAATTTGTCACGTTTTAAAAACTTGTCACGTTTCGCAATCATTCAATCATGTGTGGTTCAACATCGGAACCCAAAGCGGTGCTGTCAAAGCTCAGTGAGTCTGACGTTGATAAACACACCTTATATTGGACATGTGGCGAGGAGGGACGGGGCGAAGACTCGGCAGGAAGAGGCTCATTTATTACACGTGGCTGTTTTGCGCTCGAGCTCCGCCCGCCTGCCGAGTGTGAGTAAAGGTCGTTTTGCTCCTCTTAACACATTAGCATTTAAATAGCATTATATCTGCGCTGAGTATCACTGACAGCTCCCAGTCTTCCACCGCCTCAGACCCTAACTGAAGTTGAAAACAAAGTTAAAAGATAATAAAGCGCCGGGCCAGACAGAGCGATCACAGCCGCGCGACCTTCAGACTTGGCAATGGTTGCATCACGGCGAGCTACTGCACTATTTAGGAGCAGATTAGGACAAAGGCCGCTGGTGGGAGAAGGGGGGAGTGAGTCTGAATATTCAGGCAACACAAGAAAGACTGGCAGTGATACTCTGAGTCCTTCCTTAGTGATTGGTCAGGCATCACAGGGGCTTATGTACACTGATTGGTCCAATCACTCGCCTTTAACTGTGGGCAGGTTGTGGAAACAGGAAGTCAAATACGCTAAACAATAAATATAACAAACAATAAATAGAGACAATGTATTCCGCTGTTGGAGTTCATCAATATAGCAGCGAATTTACCAGCAATGATGATGAAAATGACAAGATGGCCACTGTGGGTTGATTAAAAATCGATGTGGAATGAATTTATGGACGTGCGCTTCCATGTCACACAGGCTGGTTAAGGAGTGGGAGAGGGGCGGAGTCAGCACATTATTTAATTTAATGCAGTGTTGCTGATGTCGTGGCTTCCTGGCGATCTATCACAATAAAATCAATCAAAAGGATCAATCTGTCTCCAGCCAGCAGCGCAGAGTTTACACCTGCTGAGAATACAGTTATGACAAATCAGTTCCGCCGTGTGTTTGAATGACTCACCGTTCCCGCCTCCCATATTTTTGTGCTCATACCCAAGGAACGCCCAAAATACATCAAATGGATTGCTAATTTATGCTGTCTTTGTTTTAGGACCAGAAGCAGAAAATGTTCAAAGCGTGTTTTCAACTAAAGGAACAGAATGGTCTTATCGAGCTCCTCTAGACTCGTCTCATCCAAATGGTCCGAGCAGAGTCACACCCCTTATTTTCAGAGCAAAACAAATCAATAGAGCAGCTTCCTTATCCATCTCCCAAAGGTTAAATGCGGTCTCCCCAGAACTCTGTCCTTTCTTTAGAAACTCAAAGAGAGGGGAATTGTGTCTGCAACCTCTGGGGCAAATCAGCATGGGCCTGGGCTATTAGGTTTGAGTGGGAGCCAACGGACAAAGAGGCAAACTAACAAGCGTGCCAGCTTCACAGGCCTCATCACATCCACCTTACCAGCTACAATGAAGGCAAGGTGCCCGGATCAAAGCTTTTGGCAGGTATCCTGTTAACCGGTCTGTCCAAATGACAGCACGGGACGATTCGCACGTAGAGCGTATCTTAGGTGTCAAACGTTTAGCTGAAACAGAAACCCAAAGCAATCTTGCCGCAAACGTATTCCTCGGCTCAACAACGGAGCGGCGTCGAGGCGACAGCAAAGGGAGATGATTGTTCCGTCCGTCACTGATATGTTTTTGTCAGAGACCGTCTGCCTCTGGCCGTGGACAAACAGTTCTTTTATGTTCACCAGCGACAGATGACACATGCTAAGAGATCAGTGGAAGACCAAGAGCGTGTCTTTACAGAGCACAAAGGCCCACAGTCAGGGAACACAGAGGAAGGTGCTCGTCAATTCATTCCATTTTTTTCTCCCAGTTTTTTTTACGGCCAATTTTCCCCTGTTGCTGTTGTCCTTGTCCCTGCTCAGTCACTTGCTTCGTTTCCAGTCAAGCGCTATCCTCCCTACAGACACGGTCAACTTTAGCCACAGGACACAAACGACCGAGCTGGGAGCCGGAGGTCACGTAACCTAACTGGAAGAGAGGCGAGTCTCTGTGGCGGTGGAGGAGGATGTTTCACCTCTGCCCCTCTGGGATCCTCTGCACCCGTTCAAGTGGAAATGTAATGTCATGTTCAGAGCTGCAGTCGATTTCAATCAATCAATGCTTGAGTTGTTACTGTTTTAGAAATTTGCTTTGGTTTTTGGTTTCATGCTGAAGTTGAAGCAATGACAGAATTGTGGGTAATACTGATCAAAGTGATCATCTGGGCCATGAACCCAGCAAAACAATGTGAGACAAATTCCCTTGCTTCACTTTTCCTTTTGTACCAAGAGAGGAAATGCACCAAAGTCTGAATAAATCCAATGGAACCATGTAGGTGTAAACAGCTGGTGGAGGTAAGTGGCCATTGTTTCTAAGACATTAGTGAACACATCTGCAGCAAACAGCTGGATCCGTATCCACTAGCAACAGTAGATATGCATACAGTATTCTTACAACCCTCAAAAAGGCCTGCGTGCACAAGCCGATCAGCCCAAGCATCAAAAACGACGAGCCTATTGGCAGGCTGTCCCAACAAACCAAATATGTCCATTTCTCCTCTCCAACACCCAATTCCACAGACGGAGTGGCGAGCTGAAGGCAGCTGTAGTATTTAGAGAAGAGAGATTACAGTGGCCAGATAAGAAGAAGCCGCTGAATGTCTGAATACTTATCGTGAGCAGGCTAATGATGAAGAGTGTTATCTGTGCTGTGCTCAGCGCTCTTCCTCAGCCCCTCTCTCTCCGCCAGTCAAAACGGGGACCAAACGATAGGCAACAGAAATACGTTTTAACAAAGTGTCAGGATCAGCGTTCCCTGTTCTTGGGAGAATCACAGCGTCGGCTTTTGTGTTCCCCCCACATTTCAGGATCTGCTTTTGTCTTTTTAGATCTGAACACAAATGACTGCAATGGGAATTGTTAATGCGTTTGCTGATAAGGATGTTCAATTTTATTCTGGGCATCATCAAAACAATGATGTCGACATGTATTTGTCTTTTGAGTCATATATTTTTCTTTCATTCTTTTTCATATTGAAAATCTATAGAAAATGCCCACGCACAAGCTCTTGCCAGGGGCGGCAGATACGGCCCTGTGTTTACATGGCAGAAATCATGAGTCCAGCAGAGCCACCCAGCTATGAATAAATCATGCTGAATGTGAAATCCTGCCACAGGAAAAGCCCTGCGAGTGTGTGTGTGTGTGTGAGCGGGTAAGACACGTCTTATGTAACAGCCAGGACTGCATTCCCAGGCAACTTCTTAGAGGAAGCCTCAGATCTGCTCCTGGTTGCCATAGAAACGTGCTCCCGAGTTCCCCCCCCCCCCCACTCTTTTTTGCAGCTGGCGAGGAGTAGAAAACGAGGGGGAAATTGGAAATTTGGATGACGTAAAAGAATCAAAGACAGCGGGTCAAAGGCGAGCTCGTCATTTACTGAGGAATCAATGTGTTTGCCAAATGTTTCACCGACGTCACATCAACTATTCCAGGCTCCAGCTCGAGTCGAACACACAGACAAGTAGGTCTAAGCCAGCCCTTCGCTTCTACAAAGACAATCCCATCATAGAAGTTATTTTACAAACACTGCAGCATCCGGGGCCCCGCAGGCATCCACACTCCTCAGCCTGCAGAAGACAATTGAAATCCTTTCCTCTCTAATGCAATTTTCCTCCAGGCTCTGGTCTCTATCCAGACAACAGTAGTCTCGTATGTGTATGTGTGTGTGTGTGTGTGTGTGTGTGTGTGTGTGTGTGTGTCACCATAATGACTTTTTGGAGATGGAAGTGATACAGACAGTCCGGTTCAGATCCTTGTCTCCCGTTCGCCTTTTCTCCAAAGTCACAGAGAACATTACAGCTACAAAGTGTGTTAAATGATTTGCGGTGATGTTAACCTTGATCTTATCACCACGGCGGCTGATAATGTTTGGTTGTGTGAGAAGAAGAAAAACTTGACCCGATGCAAAGTCTTCATTATGGCTCTGTAATGTAAATCTCCCTAAACCATCCGATCCAGACTGTAGCAATTCCGATTTCAGTCTTTAGCCTGCTGCCATCTGGTGGTAACTGAGTGTCAACACAGGGCAAGCAGTCTGAATGGTTGTCTATGGAAAAAAAAAGAATGCAATAACAATAAAACTCTGACCAGGATCTGCCTGCTCCATGGCCAACGATCTACCTCTCCACAACTCACACTAACCTTTTGTGTTGTCTTGTTAACACAAACACACACACAACCGCACACGCAAACACATAAGCTGAAGGGAACACATAACCTTCTTGCGTTCTTTGTTCTGCCTTATGCTTTTGTAAAGATCATGATGTAAGAGAACAGACAAAGAGACCTTGGGTAGAATATTATCGAACTGTTTACAATTCAAAGACGTCTTTTCTCGATGATTGCAGAGGTTGAAGATGACTCATCATCACTCAAATGTACACAAACATCATAAAGGACTTGTGATGAACTTGCTGTACATTCTAACCAGCTCTCAAAAAGGTTCCACTTAAACTTGCTGCACCCAACCCCAACTGACCAAACTAAACATCCGCAAACAAACACCAGCAGCATCCGTCCTGCTTTAACGGGTCCACTCGGATGCAGGAAGGTTGCGTGTCGCTTCAGGGCACAGAGGTGAACCCAGGCCCATCTGACAGTCAAATGTAATTAGTCTGAGTGCCTGTCTCCATGTTTTACTGGCCTAATTTTGGAGCAGAGCAACAAAGGAGGGTCTATTGTCTCTGAGAAACAGAGCAGATTTAGCCTCTCCACCGAGCTGCACTGACGACCTTGTTGAGCCCAAATGTGTTCTCTGATGCAAACTACACACTCCCACAGTAATGAGAAGAATGCCAATCAATATCCTAGCAAAGGGGAGGTGATCCATAAATGACCTTTTTGGACTGAGAAATAAGGTCACACATCAATCATCTGTCTTTCGCTCGAGTACCTAGAAGCTTATTGAACTTGTACTTGTAATATTCCTTTGATATGTTACATTTTGTGCTGCAGAGAGTCTGTTACAGTAGGTAAGGACATTTTGTGTCGAACTCCATGTCCTACAAACCCCAAGTGAAGAGAGTGATGTAGTTACAGCGGATCAGAGATGTGCAATGATAGTAAACATCCGTGTAAATGTGCTCTCATGGGGACGGAGTGACTCTCATCTGCCTTCCCTCGGGCGCTCGCTCAAAGCAAATGATTCAAGTAATAATTCAATGGAGGGAACGGTCTGATATACTTTCACCCCAGACTCAGGACAAGTAGCTCTAATGGGATAAGAGGAAAAATGGAAAACAGGGGTATTGACTGGATTGGATTTAAGGGAGGTGTGAAACTGTCTGAGCATGTTGAGAAACAAACAGAGGGAAACATATTGACAGTGAGCCGAGGCGTCCTGTACAGGCTTTGATTGGTGACAGCACGAGCTCGCAGCCCATTCTCAGTTGATATCCACACTCAACACTCTCATCACTATCTGTCACCACACAGCGTCCAGTCTTTACTCCCAAGGGTGTCGCTGAAGCCTCTTCGATTGAGGAGAGACTCATCCAGGAGCCATTTTTTTGGTCCTTTGTGAGCTGAACCAATACACAGTCACAGCTTGTTACTTTTTAAGATCGATTACCTCTAATAATAGCTTGGTTCACACTTTAAGACCGAGGCCAAATCCTATCTGCTCTGGTGGAGACTGGCAGAAGTAAAATACAACTTCGAGGATTGTTGACGATCTCACTCCATCCACTCTCCACAGCACTCAGAAATATGACTCAGGCGCGGCTGACAGAGATGATAAAGATTGGGAATATTTTCTTAGGGCCAGGAAGCTCAACGACTCATAATTTGAAGCCTATAAGCGGAACAATCACGACAATTATCACCCGTCCTTCCTTCTACAGCTACAACTCTCATTGTTTCATTTCCGTCAAGCCTTTATCTGGAGGTTGCTTGGAAACAAAGCTTAAGTACATCACAGAGCCGAGTGTTTAGTCTTCGCCTGAGGCCACGGAGGACAGATGTAACACTGTCGGCAGTCCCTGTGTCAGCCATATGGAGGCTGTCACACAGGTGGAACATGTCAGGAATCACTTGGCAGCGCCGCTCAAGACTTCCAGATTTGTGTTTTAGTGACATGCAACCATGCTGAGAAAGAGAGCTGACATCATTTAGACTATGAACGGACACCGGAACACAATTTTCTATGAAATTGCTTGTTTAGGGCTGTGACAGCATCGTTTTACACCTGCTCGTCATTGTAAACCGCGCCCGCCGTCGTCCACTAATAAACATTAAGATGCAGAAGAAGAGGCAGGAGAAATGCTGGGTGTTATGAGCGGGGAACATGAAATACCGTCAGCACTCTGGGCTCTGCTTCATTATGCCCCGGTCTGCTTCTCTCTTACATCACTGTAAGTTATTCATGACAACTTCGCCCGGTTGTTGCCGCAGTTCTTTAATTAACCAGTTAAACGTTCCTACAACAAAACGTGCTGGGGTTTTCATCTTTCATTTAGATGAATGTGGAGCTCTCTGGCCGCCATTATGCATGGATGATATGAGCGCATACAAGTGTGGCCTGTGCCTCGGCTCAGATCAATTGAAGTGCTTGCGATTTCCCTCCAACTCTCATCTGCATATCCAACAGTTCAAGGCCCCCTAGGGTAACGATCGCATCGTTGCATCACGCTGCTTCCTGATTGGCCTCTAATGATTGTCCTTGAGGTCTGAGCTTTGACGAACTACTGCATGTGACGTGCACACACAGCGGAAACAAGCGAGCCCGCGAGGACGACTTCATCAACTTCCCTCATTAATCTGCAGGCATCAGAAGGGAAAGAAGAACACAGCAGGTTGATCCGCCTGTTCCTCGTCACATGTGGCAAAACGGAATTACGGAGCGATCAGTGTTTACACGTGCGATTCAAAGTTACCTGCTTCTGGTGTGTGTGTGTGTGTGTGTGTGTGTGTGTGTGTGTGTGTGTGTGTGTGTGACCTGTTTGTAAACAACAAGCAGTACTGTCGCAGATCACTCAGTCATATGAAAGCCAATGAAAAGGGTGAATTACCACGGGCCAAGGTGAGTCTAGGTGAAGCGTGCAGCCGGGAACACTTCTGATGGATTAATGTTGTTTTGCATGAATTAACAGGGAATATAAGAAACATGCTGGGAATCTGTTTCACTTGACGGTCAATTTAATACAATTTAATACCTAATTATGTTTGACTTGTCGTACTTTAATGCAGCCTGGACGTGAACAATGAGAGGTTGGGATTTAATTGATAGTGATCCACCTCAGACTGCACTCTGATGAAGCCACAGGTTCTGTCAGTCTGATAAGAGGAATAGATAATAACTCATTAAGTTGAGTTATTAACGTTGTGTGCTCTTAGTGAGCACGCCAGCGCTTTGCTAAACATCCAGAGGAACACTGACTGAGGCTGTAACATTTACAGGAGGAGGGAAGTGTGCTGGGACTAATTAGAGTGAGTGTGTCATAAGACTGAGAAAGGTCTGAGGGTCAAGGGTCACAATGTCTCCCGTGGCTCTTTTTATTATCTTACCACATCATAAAATGGAGTTATGAGTTAGAAAGACTGTTTCTACATCAAATGGCTGCAGTTTTACTTTAATGATGTGGATTTTATCTGGATACTACAGAGAAGTACAATTTCAAATTACATTAACTTGGATTAAAGCAGCAGTCTGTCAGATGGTGGCTTGGTTCAACTCCTCCCACCTGAGAACGTGAGTTTAACATGATTGACAGTTGAGGTACTAATCCCCCACCCCGTAAAGTCTTTCCCATCAGATTGAATCAGTAGGGGGCGCTACAGAGCAATTTATGCATTTCGATCCGTTCTTACCCGAGCAAATAAACCGTGCAGGATCCTAAGTGGTTTTTCTAACACTAAATCTCACTGCATGGCAGAAACAAATGGGCGTGGGAGGAACACAACCATCAACCAGCCTCCACACCTCACCTCCTCACACCTCAGGCTGCTGATTAGGAGGAAAAATTTACCAAATTCTAGTGGGCGGCAGCAACTGCAGCCTTTAAATTTAGGTCCTCCCACAAGCACAACACCGTGAAGAAGTGGATTGTTAGAAGAAAGAGAAGAAAGAAAGGCAAGCAGGCAGAAAGAAATCGAGGAAGAATAAAAGAAACATTGCTCTCTCTCACCCAGACAGCCCTCAAAATGCTCAGCCGTCTCCTGGTGTTCAGTCGTTGGTATTGCGGATGCGTTTGGAGCCCAGTCAGAAGTGGGTCAGGTAAGTGGTCGCCATGGGGGAGGCTTAACAGTTTACAGAGGACTGTTGGGTGCCGGGGAGGAAATGCCACATGTTGCTTTACCTGTACAAAAGTGCCCACACAACCGACAATGATGGATTGTTTGTTTTTTAGAATTAGCGCCAAGTGGGGCCGGTTGTTGGAGAGTGCAGTGTGTCAGCGTGATCCCAGGTTGAGTATCTAGTTTACGCTTTGGAAAGCACTTCACCCCAGTCAGAGGGAGCGACCCCCGCTGCTGCAAAAAGACAGCGCACACACTATAAAAATGGCAAGATCTGAGTCATTTTGGATTTACTGGAATACAGGATACTCTTAATTCCACCTGCAACCGCGTCATCGCAGACCCCCGGGTCACAAGTAAGGTGGCTCATGTGCAGGTAATGAACGAATTACATCTCGCTACAACGCTTCCGATGGAGTGCCGTGAGCCATGGCACACATCCATCATCCACAGATCCTCAGCCAAGCTTCCTGCCATGAAGATTAACCCTCGGTGACCTTCAGTGAGGCTGGGAAAGGAATGAATGTTTCCTGAGGTCCAGGCTGACTGGCCGGGGCCCTGAGCTGGTTATGAGGGGAAGCGTGGCCCTAGTGGTCAGAACAAAGTACAGGCTATTAACCCCTCTGATCTTGGATTACTGCCACGTCAAACACACTCTGGTTGTCACAGTCAAAGGGGGCTGGCTATTGTGTGTAGAGGTGAGCTTGCCACAGGACGCACTATGATTGAACACGGTCAGCGACAATAACAGGCTCTTACTTTCTTCATTTCAGAAATAATTTCCGGGAGAAAAAAGGAGCAATTTGAGCTCTCATCCTGCCGCGCCACTTTTGACAACAATCACCAGTTAAGGATCATCACGACATAAACCAAACGATCCCCTGAGAGGCATCAAGAGGCTTTCTACATGTGCATCGCCAATCCCAACGTCCAACACTTCAGAACTAAGACCTAATTAAAGAACTAACTCACACAAACCTGCCCAAAATTTGAGTGGGCAGAAAAGTCATGATTGCAAGCGAATAAGAATCAGAATCCCGGATGAGTCAAACGTTACAGGGTGGAGAGAGAGAGAGAGAGAGAGAGAGAGAGAGAGAGAGAGAGAGAGAGAGAGAGAGGCAGAGAATAATGACAGAGGCCCTCCAGCATTTCGTGCCGCCAGCATCGCTCCTCACCCCCTTATTTTTGTTCCGTGTCTTTGGGCATGTGTTTACCCTTAGAAGAACAGGATGGGGGAGTGTGGGACATGTGGGCTATTTTTAGCAGTGACAAGTGTGAGTGTCTCCAGCACTCGGGCGGCACCTCCGAGTCTCACAGACAGGGCTGTCGGAAATGGAATAGAGTGGGAGTGTTGGATGTTTGTGTTGGTAGTGCTGCGTGTAATTAATAAGAAAGAGTGATGAAGACAGAGACAGAAAATATACTAGTTGTCTCTGAACAGGTCAATGACATCATCAGACACAAAATATAGGAACTGCATTCTGGTGCTGGAGCATAAACATCGTTTTTAGAGAATACAAGCGTTCTCTATGAGCACTATTGGGTCCATGTTTATGGAGAAGCTGCGGATGGTGAATCCTGTGTTAACAGACCACACAGCAGGTTTGTGCACCTGCCAAATGACAGAAAAGTGGCTCAGCTTTTTGGCTCTTCTGTACCTATGACAGCACAAATATGAGAGGGGGGGAATGGAGAGTTGTTCAAAATTAAACTGCACCTGTTTGTCAGCAACGATAGGAAACACTCTGCAAAGCTGAAGAATGGCAGCCAAACTAAATTTAACATCCCTAGCTGGGATTGCGAGTTGGGTTGAATTTTACACACAATTAAAAACCACATGTTAGTGCAGGTGTGTGTCATTTAGAATCTAACTGCAAACGTAAATATTGGCCTCATAAGACGTTTGTGTGAGTGGTTAATAGAGGGCAGGAGCATTTGTTAACCTACACTCATTTTTGAGACTCAAAATGAAGAACGTTCCCCCCATGATCATGAAAGCCTTGAGATGGGTTTTAGGGAATGGGTACCTGCATCGTTATGTTGGGTTTCAGGAACGTTCTGCAGGTCCAGTTTTGTCAGAGGTAATAGAAATATCATTTCTCCGGTGTCATTCAGTTTTCCTTGCTAAACTTTCAGTCCTTTGGGAATGCGTGTGTGTGTTGTGTCGCTACAAGGTCTTAGCTGGACTGGAGGCAATGAATGGGAGACCAGTGGGAAATCTCTGGATTGCTCAACTCGTTTTGTGTTCACCTGAGCTGCACTGAGGTTAATAGCTAATACGGCTGCCGATAGACCGGTCACTGAAGTACTAAACCCCACGTTCCTACGGACCGGACGCACATGAAGCCAGAGTAATCTTTAGTAATCATATGAAACACGTTGTTTGGCCGACCGTGAGTGGCATGAAAGCCTGTATTCTTTATGTTGTAATAGGTTTCCTCCAGGGCGAGAAGATGTGTCTTGTGTCATTAGGAGTGAAATGGAAGATAAAGGAAAAAAATAACCCCTTTCCCTGCTGGCTGCGGTGCGTTCAAGAACCCTGCAGATCAGCGTATCGATGTCTTTCCCTGCCGCTATCGAGCCAAATATCAACCCAAATGAAGTGGTTGCAGAGCATGATAATGTGATTTTGGTGCAGGCCAGTGAGCTAGAGAGGAACAATGCAGAGGGGGGAAGTCGTGCTTGGGAATCAAAGCAGAACAACCTTGAATTGAGTAAAAAAAATGAAAAATATATATACAGCCCCTATGTCCTACAGAAGAACGCCTGTGTTGCATTTATTATCTCCCAGGTTACGGTGAATTAGAGTCACAGGGGGTGGAGGACTGAGGCACCCTGGTATGTAAATGGATTTGTGCTTCTCAGTGACCTCAGGCTGGTTCAGTATATGAAGTTGTAAACAATGCACCATAACAAAGATAATGTTCTACTGGATCTGTCCCTGAAAACAAGAGAAGATACATGAAAACCATCTGCATGCTACTGAATATGTTCCTCCCAGGTCTCCATTACATAAAGACCTGCCAGATCTGGATCCTCATCTGAATCTTCATCGGTTCATAGTATATTGTGGGATCAACACACTGGATTAAGTTAATTGAGAGAAACTAACAAGCCAACAGAAAAGAGGGTGAAATCCTGATCTGAAGCCCAATCAGCTCAATTGAAATGAATCAACCTTTCATTCCTCAACCTACACAAACAAAAGAAGACAGATGGGGGGACTGAGACGACCGTCCCGGCAGGAAAAGTGAAACATTACACGGGGAAACTCAGATTGTTGAATCAGGCTGCTCATGATTCACCCAAAGCCGCTGGATGACACAAACCATCAGTCTTGTACTCTCGCATTCCCTTCTTCTGAGTGCATTAAGCCTATTCATAGCAAGAGTGTAGTCGCGGTTCAGTAGCAGGCCAGTGCATCATCCCATATCTCCCGCCCTGTCCAACGCTTGGCTAGGCAAGCGATGCATCCGCCGAGCTTCCATGAATAAAAAGTGCGGCAATAAACTTTGATTATTATCAAACACCGATGCGGAGCTTGAATACGGCGAATTTGCAGAGCTCTGTAATCGCTTTGCATCTCTACGTTGTCATCCTTTGGCAAAGTGATGATTAATTACTATGGAGCTGCTTGCACACGGGGGCCTTGATCACATAAGCAAAGGTTGAGTAAAGAGAAAAGGGCAGGAAAATGATCGGAAATGATGACACTGGCGCTTCACCGGGGGAATTATGGGAGTCTTATTACAGTAATTGGTTCTCGTCACTGAAAATTCTGAAGAGTTCACGCCTGACTAGTTGGAACGAAGTGAGGAGAAATTCAAGCCTTTTACTTTGTGTGTGTGTGTGTGTGTGTGTGTGTGTGTGTGTGTGTGTGTGTGTGTGTGTGTGTGTGTGTGTGTGTGTGTGTGTGTTTGAGAGTTTGGAGGAGTGGGGCAGCACGAGGCTCCCTGAGGCCACGTTTGGGGTTTTAATAAGGAGCTTTGAAGAAAGAAGCAGAGCCTGGAGGGAGACGACCTCAGCACAGAGGCAAGTGATGACCACAGCAATGCGATACAGGGGCCAGGCTCACATAAAGAAGAGCACAGAGAGAGAGAGAGAGGCGCTTATATGCTGTGGCCTTAAGCTGCTGCCATGGTCAGATAGAGCAGAAAACATAAACGCTGATAAAAAGACGAGCCTCGTCCTCAACACGGACTAAATGCTGCCTGTTGATGCGACGGTGTTGCACATTAGTCTGCAGTCGTCTCTATGCTGCAGTACACGGTGTGATGGGACTGATTTAGATTCAGGATCCAGACATAGCAAACGAGAGAGAGAGACACACCGAGGCGACGAGAGAGACAATTAAATAACAGGGTGCAGTCATATACACAGATTACACAGTATCATCATCATCATCATCATCATCATGAAGGGGCTGCGGATCATTCTCTACCTGAAGATAAATGTGAAAATGATAGATTTCTGACTGTTCAAGCCATTTTCATGGATGTTTGATAGAAAGATTTGATGTTGGCCTTCAACTGTGACTTTAGTTATCTGTCAAAATCAACTTGGTCACCAGGGTTTAAGATGCCAGCAGCTTGCATGTTGTGGACTGATCAGTGGAGAGTTCAGATGAAGACATTACCTCTCTAAAGCCTCAAATCACAAACAATTCCACATCTAAGCTATAAAAGATGTGGAATGAAGCACGATTCTTCAGCTGCACGACCTCTCTTTCCCTTCTCTTTGTGTCAGAATGTAGATTGTGGTGGATCGTCTACAAGAAATATGATATTGCTTCCAAAGCCGCAGCCACAATTTTCCACTTTTCCTCTGCTTTTCAATCAGAACCCTGATAGCAGCCCGGACGTGTTGTGTGTTTGTGCGTCCGCAGATCTGTACTTCACTGCTTCTCATTCCTGGAGCATATTCTCCATCTGTCCCTGCCATGTGAGCGGCACTGACATGTCTCTCAAGCCTCGCCAGGCCTTCAAGTGAAGCAGAAACAAATCCTGAAAAGATTCCGTCCAGGTTTCCACACATAAACTCATGCCTTCATATGACCACTACAGCGTTTCACTGCTTCTGTTATCACGCGGAGCAGAAGGTTGACTGATGGATGATCTCTGTACCAGCAGCTGAGCGATGACACCCGGCCCAACCAATTTATAGCAGAGCCCCTGGGTGCTCTCCTCCTAATGACACTATTTGCATGCTGATGGCCAGTTGCTCTTGTATTCACCCCAAAAGCCCAATAAAACCACAGGAGCTACAGTAAAGTTAGACTCAGCAAAGCACTCAGAAGTCTCACTCTCATGTAATTGCATGTACACCGAGTCGGACTCGGCTCATGGGCGATAACGGCACAAAATATTTAAAGGATGAATTCATCTGTGAGTCACTCTGTTGCCAGAAACAGACGCGAGGTCGCTGTTGTATTTTAAAATGAGTCATATCAGAGAGGTTTAAAAAAAAGCTGCTCCTTGACATCCTCCTCCTCTTCCTCTGAGTTCAATCTAACTCTCCTCTCTGTTTCTGCTGCTCGTCCGTCTCTGCCTGGAGTGGCGTCAAGCTTTCCTCTCGCTGTGCCAGGCCACTGTTTGTGTTTGTGTGTGTGTGTGTGTGTGTGTGTGTGTGTGTGTGTGTGTGTGTGTGTGTGTGTGTGTGTGTGTGTGTGTGTGTGTGTGTGTGTGTGTGTTCCTCAGCATCCATTATAGCCAAACCTGGACAGCAGCTCACCTGGGAAACACAAGCATACACACGCAGCTGAGGCTCAGATTCACATCGGGAACGCCGGGCCGCCTCACTCTACATTTATGAAACAGAGAGACGGGGATGTAAAGAGAACGTTGTCTGGCTGGATTAGATGGTATGTTATATATGAAGCATACCAGCGATCTCCTTCAGTACACTGCCTGATAAGATCTTGGGTGTCACGTACATAACTCCATTTAAATTCCTTTAGAATGTGTTGCAAGTGCGAGAAGATCAAGGTCAGGGAGGAAAAATGTGAAAAAAACAATGTGTCAACGCCTGCAGAATGACAATGAGAGGTAGGGTTAGTGTTCTATGTTTGCAAAGGACAGAAAGAAGGAGAATAGTGTGTGTTCATGTGTGTGTGTACATGAAGCAACTCACTTGATGATAAACTCAAAGCAGCGAGATGCAGTTGGGAAGAAAAACCTTACTCGCAATTTTAAATAACATGTTTGCTTAATCCCACTTCACTGGGCAGCTGCAGGCAATTTAAGATGATGTATTTTCTCTCTCTCTCGCTCTCTCTCTCTCTCTCTCTCTCTCATGGCTGCGACATAAAGCTGCTGCTTTGCTTTGCTGCTCCTCAGAGAGACACTAAGCCAGTGAAAGGTGTTGGGATCCCAGGGCTGTAAGAGGCTGCAGCTGCAGCTGGACTGACAGACTGACACACACTGACACCTCTGCTTTGGTTTGGTGAGGGATGTGATGTGTATATAAAGACAAATCCAAGTGACCCAAAATCTACAAGTCATCTGAGAATGTTCCCTCTGCTCATTGGTTAAAAGGTATTGGGAAAGAAGTGGAAAACAGGAAGTTTACTATGGGATAATTCATAGTTTGGAACACCGACAGAATTGGGATAGTTTCCTAGTGGTCCACATGATTTGGGCCGTGTGCTGAGGAAAACTATGCCATCAGACAGCTTAGACTTAGAAAAAGCACGGACTGATTCTCATTATGCTAAGATGACGTGCTGAGAGAGCAGAGTGTGTATCGAGCTTCATACAATGACACCATCACCTTCAGCAAGTCAGCGTGAAATGTTACGACCTTCTCACAGCATCTGTTTGATTTGCGGTGGGTAATCAAAGGTGTAGTAAAGCGTGTGTGTGTGTGTGTGTGTGTGTGTGTGTGTGTGTGTGTGTGTGTGTGTGTGTGCGCGTGCGCGGCCTGGGACATTCTGCTTACAGATCAATCAAGAGATCAATACGATGCCTTTTGTAATTTGTTCAGAACAAGTTTGGATCATGTTTGCACCACAAACATACCATTCCTTCATTTGGGCCTGGAGATCAGGGCGCTCAAACAAACTAGACCCAGATGTGTTTGCAGTGGTTGTAAATGTTGTCCTTAGCTCGGACTGCGATCCCTCAATCTGTACAAACTTCAAGTATTCACAGGATTCCTTCATTTCTCCTTTGTCGATGGCGTGATTGATCCACGTTAGTGAGTATCGGCTACAAACTAAACCCAGCAGCTGTGGAAATGCCCCAACGCCCCACATGATCCGAGGCCGTGAACTGGAAAAACCGCAGCCTTGCAAAGTGTCAGCATCGTGTCCTCACAGCCGCTGTGATTGCGACTGAAGCACATATTTTACTTTGCTTCCTAACGCAGTGCTGAGTGTGTGTGCTCCCCAAAGCAACAATGGTTTGCTCCATTTTTTATCAACTGAAAGAAGCAGAGCCAGTTTGGACTCTGCAGGAACAGAGAGTATGTTACCAAGGCAGGTGAGCGTCTGAGCGGCACAGAGCATCAGTACCCCCCTCACACTCACACACACACACACGTCCTGCCTCTATGGGACACTGACCTTGTCCTGCAGCCTGGCACACACACGTCTTGCACGTCTCGTCACCATACAGGACAATATAAATGGGTTTCTGAAAATTAAAAATCCATGCTGCCCAATTCAATATAGGACGATGTTTCCGGGCACAGAGGGGGGGGGGGGGGAGGGGGGGATATGCATTAGGGTCTAATGTTATTATCTATACGTCCACCCCAGCAGGACTGGAGGAGCTCTAAGGAAACCTAGTTAGCAGGTCTCCTTCTGCCCAGGTAGTCAGCGTGTGTGTGTGTGTGAGAAGATGATCAACATTCAGTACATCAGCTTCCTGTGTAGTCGCAGATGTTCAGCCGCCATCACATTCATTCAGTGGCATTTGCTGGGAAACGCGATACAGTTTGTCAATAAAACCCCCAAACTCCGTCCTGCCCACGACGTTACGATGTCGTTAAATGTAAATGCGGTGATTTACAGATCCGGGTTAAATGTGCAGGAATAAAAAGCTGCAAATTCATGTTTGCAGTGAAGCTACGCAGGCGTGATGTTTGTTTAGACCGGTGGCTAATTTCCTCATTAAATAAGGAATTTATGCAGGATATAATGCAGCAATGTGAAGAAAAAAACATTTGTCACTACATCTGACACAAATTAGAGCTGCGGCTGAAACAGGAGTCGATGCTGGAGACAGAAAACCCCCTTGTTAAAAGTCCTGCGCACTGGCCGAGACTCTTACATGCTTCCATCTCTCTAATTGGTGAGATGTGTAGGGAGTGTGTACGGGACTTACTCCAAATGATCACTCTGCGCCTGACGCTACCCTTTACCTTGTCAAGCTTTTGCTCTCACCTTCTGTCTAATTATCTGTCTTCTGCTCTGCTATGTGTGTTCATTTGGCAAATATCGCTCCTCCTGCTCTCCACCCTCCCACACACACACTCACACACACACACACACTCCATCACGTAGAGCACCCATCAACTCCGTCTCTCTCCTTTCTCAGCCCTTCTCTTACTTTTGTTCCCTTGCAAACAGGTTCACGGTCTGGGTGAAGGTTGGGTTAATGATGAAACGCTGCGTCTTGCATCATTGTCTGTCACTGAATAAACAGAGGATGCTTCAGGTGGAGGATGGAGCTCTTACTTACTTACTTACTTACTTACTTACTTACTTACTTTGACTCAAAGTCTCTGCATCACTAAAGCAAAATGAGACTGATGTCAACTCCATCATTTCAACCTTCTTCAAGGATGTGAGGGTTTGGAGTTCTGCGGCTGGTTGAAGGTGAATCCTCTCATTTAAGACTTTCAGTAATGTCGCTTCCTTGACAGTAACTGCTTCCTATTATTAAAGAGGATAAGTAAGGAATGGGGTGTTGTCAGGGCGATGATGTGAAATAAACCCCGACAGGACAAAAGGGGGAGCAGCATGGATGTTTGTGGGGCAGTTAGGTACTTCTGCATACTTTAACCTACAGACCTCATTCACACATGAAAACATTCCGAATATTCAGACACATTTCTTTTCAGTGTGTGAGTTAAGTGGAGCACCGAGCTTCTACCTAGAATAACTAATTCAACACATCTACAAACTGTTACATTATCACCTGTCCCTATTATGCATCACCAGCAATTTGTAATTCTTTAGAACCTTCACAGTTCCTTTTCCTTTTCTGGGACAAACCCATGATTATAATTACTTAATAGCGTCTTGTCACACGGCACATTTCACCTGAGAAGATGGTGCTTTTAAATGAGTGTGTGCGTGCGTGTGTGTGTGTGTGTGTGTGTGTGTGCTTGAAGTGCGGCAGGTTGCACTGTGCTCACCAATCTGCTGAAAGACAGGAGGAAAAGATCTCGCTCTCCCTCCACCTCTGTCTTCTCTGACCTCCTCCTCCTGCTCATCACACACACACACACACGCTCCATGTTATCCCCCTGTCTCTCCCCCTGTTTCCAGGGATGCGCTCTCTCTGGGATGTCAAGATCTTCCCTGCAGCTCAGTGGCCCTCATGACCTCTGCTGCATGGACTGCATGAGGACACCTCTGGACTTCCCTTCGGTCCAGTTAGACACACACACACACACACACACACACACACACACATACACACATGTTCCCTGTCCCCGCCTTGGGCCTTTCTTCCCCGTCTCGACGGGAAGGTCACAGGCGCACAGTTATCGCGCTCGATTTGATTACATCTTAATCCAATCAAGCAAAGCAGAGAGAACACACCATTGATTTTTCAGACATAGAATAATGCTCATTGGCCTGAGAGGCTGAGGCTGATTCCTGGACAAGGTTAAGTCCAGGGGGAAATATCACATCTGTCACTGTCAATGGATTTCGCCGACAGGTTTTCTCGTTGCCTCTCAATACCAACGCAAAGCATGCATACTGGCCTGTCAGCGACTCCTGCGTGTGTGTGTGTGTGTGTGTGTGTGTGTTTACAGGTCAATTCTGGTCATTTCAGATGGTCGGTAAAACCACACTGTTTACACAAGGCACAAGAAATGAGACAAGTGAGCAATGATGAAGAGTTAAAGCTGCGGAGAAGGACTGGAAGGCAACGATCACGACTCAATGAGGATAATCCATGCAGAGGGAGGGAGGGATGGAGACGGCCTGGAGGAAACGCTTCGAGAGAGGAAGACGGAGGGCGAGGGGTTGTCAGTTCCACGGGAAGAGGCCGGAGATTAGAAGAGCAGCTTTTAAGCATGAATCACACACACACACACACAGACACACACACAGACACAGACACACACACACACACACACACACACACACACACACACACACACACACACACACACACACACACACACACACACACACACACACACACACACACACACACACACTCAAATGGTAGAAGTTGATAAGATGGAGAGAGAGCAGAGAGAAGTATGGTTACTCAGCATTCCATGTCATTCAGCCTTCATGCTATCAGCCAATCAAATCAAGTCAGCAGGAATTACCCAAAGGACTGAGTGCAGAACAATATTTGCCTCCTGGAGTTCTGCAGTCCAGTGTACATACAGGAGATCACAGGAGCTTTATATTGTGTGGAACTTAAACTTGTGGAACATAAACTGTGTCCCCCCACTGCTGCCTGGCTGAGATGAAGACTGAAGAACAGAGCAGAAGCGTCGCCCCCGCTCAGCCCGCCCCACATGGCAAACAACAAGCCGGGGAGAGAGATGACGATGACTGAGAGCTTTTCGGGAACGACAAGGCCCACTCACCTTCTGGTTCACCACACAGTGTGCACTGTGATTCTAAACAAGGACCAAAGAGAGACAACAGGACATTAATAGAGACAACACACATGTGAACATAGACGTGCGTGAGGACAAACATGTGGCCTGCCTCCAGGTAAAGAGCAGAGCTGAGGACAGGAAAGAGAACAGACCCCCCCCCCCCCCCCAACCCCAACCCCCCGCATAATGCCACCATCAGGCCCGTGCAGCTGCATGAGAAGACTAAATGATGCAGAGGACGACGTCTACAGAAACAAGATGAGAAATCATATTGCGGCCATTTATCACTGTCATGAACGCGAAGATGCCGTAAACACGAAGCAGCAAACCTGGAAGGAACTCAAATGGAATCCGAGTGGAAAGAAACCTTGCTTTATGATTGTAAATGATGATATTTGTTATTGACATGAGGCTCCTTCAGCTCAGCTCAGGTGTAATGAAACATGCGTGTGTGTTTAATGTAAGCATCCTGTCCTTACTCCCAACATAACACAACACACTGCCAATATGTAATGTTCCAGTTAATGAAGCATCCGTCTTTCCCAGAAGGCTGCAGCTTTCCAGAATTACTCATATAAAGCAAACAGGGATATTAAAGGGGTTTGTTTTTATGGTGACAGACATCGAGCCATGAAAACAAGCCTGAGATCCTCTGGGTGTCGCTTTTGAAAGTGCGGTGTTATTTGAGCGTTTCTGTCTTTCCTGATCAGCGAGGCCAAAAGAGGCCATGAGGGTTTAACGGGACGGGTCCGCCACCTCTTCTTCATCTAATAATGGCTGATTAGTTTTTAATTGGATCAGTGCAGCAGCAACCTTGGACTGAAGATTTACTCTATTTTCCTTGGGTTGTTTTCTAAAGCACTGCATTCATACACACACACACACACACACACACACACACACACTGACGTCCATTAAACGCTTCATGATGCTGAAGTGCTGCCACTTGTCGCTTCCCCCTCTCCATCCTCGTTCCCCGGCGACCTCGCTCAGGGCCAGCGAGAGCCTGGCAGGTTGGAGGATGAATGAAGGGAGGAACAGGTTTAAAGCTTTAGTTGTGGCTGTCAGTCTGGGGCAGGAGGCGATGTGTCAGCGCTCCCGCCGCCCTCGCATCACCACACTGCCTGCTGCTCCTGCTGCTGCTGCCCAGGCGCCTTTGACTCCTACATCTTCATTCTAACACTCTATTGACTCCTCTCTCAATCCTCCTCTTGTCATTTTACAACCTCAGTATCTCAAGGTTCTGTCACTCATCTAAGTTGAAAAAGAGTCAAGCACCTGACCTTAAGTAAGTCAGTAAAGGAGGTTCAGGCTTTCATTATTATGCCTTCTGGTCTGGATTCTGGCAGCCTTGTGATCAGATCCCAGCAGGCCTCTGGGTCTCTGGTCTGCTGCTGTTCACCCTCCTGCTGCAGCAAAGTTGCATCTCACGACTCAAAATAACTTTTCTAACAGGTACAGCTGATGAGATTGCACTCTGAGCCTAACCTGTGTGTGTGTGCGCGCGTTCTTTTACACCCTGCATGTGTTCTTCCCCCTCTAGATGCTGAACCTGATCGCACCTTAAATCCAGGTGCAAATGCCGCAGGGTGAAAAATAGCTTAAGAGTGAGAACCAGCCTTGTTTGAGCTCCATGACGCCTCGGTTCACCTGAGACACTTTACAGACCTTCAGCCGGAGTGTGTTGCTGCTGTAAGCTGAACTCTTCTTCCCTATGAGTCCTTGCTGCTTATACTTGTAGCAGAGTGTGTTCCCACCCTGGTATGGATACTTTTTCCTGATTACGTCTTCCACCGCTGGCCATAAGTGGAGCTCATTATCCATAAAAGCCAGCTCTTGTGATCAGGATGTTTGGCTGTGATGAGGTAAACATCTGTGGATGCATCCAGCTGTGGCAGCACTGCACACAGATTTAGTTCTCTGCCCTCCTGCTGGCTCGTTTTTATATTTTTCAGTTTCTCTCTCTCTGTGTGTTGGATGATGCTGCATGCTCGTACTGCAGACAGACCAGAGAACAGTGCAAACACCCTACAGTGTTAAAGGACTTTAAAGAAAATTCCACTGTGGAGTTCCAGCTGTTATTGTCACTTTGCAAAATCGAGTGCACTGCGCTGTAACTCCGCTGATAAGAGGAGGGAGTTATGCTAGTTTGGAACGCCGGCTTCACAGCGAAATGTTAAAGTAGTAATCCAGGGAAGTGCTGCGGTTGGTGGGTGGGTGGGGGGGCGGGGGTTCTGTGGTACTGGGTGTGTGTGTCAGACAGCTGAGGCCTGGAGAGAATTTACTGGTTTAATTAGTGTTTGTTTTTGTACCTCCCAGTCTCCACACTTTAATCCCACAGAGTCAAAGCAATTGGCTCTGTTACTTTCTACTGCCAATTTAAATTTAAAGCACTCTGAATTTGCCTGTGTGGAGCCCATATTGATCTGGATCATTCGGCTTTTACAGTATGCGGAACTGTTCCCGGCTAAATCTCATTTGCTTCCCAGTCGCAGGTGTAAAGCGGCTGTCAGGCTTCAGTCATTAGATAAACTTATTACACTTCTGCTTTAAGACAGAGGAGAGGAAATGTGACCATAATATTAAAACAGACTAAGCTACAAAGAAATCAGACACTGTTGGTTTTCATGCATGTTAGACTTTTAATCAGATGACGGCGCCAAATCATCTTAATCAGATTGAAATCCTCATAAAGCCTGTTAGTGATTATGTGATGTAATCGATCTATCAGCTTACAATCAGCTGAAGCATTCTGTACATTTCCTCCCTGGGTGTTTCTTCCTATCATAAGCAAATGAAGCTATTAGCACGTGTGTAACACATCTTCACAACATTTACTCCTCCACCTATACTTTAATCGCACAAGAGACATATAGAATGAGTCAGCAGGTTTTGTATCCTTAAGTATCTTAAAGAACTAAAACTACAACACGAGTGCAGCGTTCCCACGGTGAGAGTCATGTTGTGTACAGTGTTGGTAACAGTTCATACTCAAGGCAAACACTCACATCCTGCGGCCTTGTTAGCATACGCAGCTAAGGCCAAATGGAGTGTTTTGTTTATGCAACCTAACAGACTGAAAGGGTTTCCAAGCAACTGCCTGAACAGCACAATCATCTCGTATGAAGAGGAAAAAGAGGGAGTGAGAGAGAGAGAGAGAGAGAGAGAGAGAGAGAGAGAGAGAGAGAGAGAGAGAGAGAGAGAGCTCAGGTGCACAGTATGACAGACAGAAGGAGGAGGAGAATGTAGTAAGAGTGCACGTGGAGTGAAGGTGTGTGTTATCATGTCTATAGGGGGGAACATTATGCGACACAATATCCACTCTACGCAATATGACTTCATAAAGTAGAGCTCAACAAAACAGCAACACTGTCTCACAAAGGGCTTCAGAATAATCAACAAAGCTTTTGTCATTGCACACAACAAGGGATGGTTTGTTTATATTCAACGTGTGCGTGTGTGTGTGTGTGTGTGTGTGTGTGTGTGTGTGGCCTGTGCTACCCTCTGGTATCAGTCTTCATCTCCAAACACAACATACAAGCAGGACAAATCCACAGCCTTCATCTGATAATCCATCCGT
The DNA here is from genome assembly GCF_046128005.1 of Genypterus blacodes. Lineage (NCBI taxonomy): Eukaryota > Metazoa > Chordata > Actinopteri > Ophidiiformes > Ophidiidae > Genypterus > Genypterus blacodes. Next base: position 1,173,725 of record NW_027466916.1, read on the forward strand.
CCATAATTAAAGCCTTCGTCTTCATAACAGCACAGCTCGCTCACATCTCTCTCTCTCTCTCTCTCTGGGGCTAATTAGCTCGTGCTAGGACTGTTCCTGGCTCTTTCACAGGCATCTTTCGCACACACGCCTATATAAGCGAGGTGAGACGGGCCGTGAGAATTGTGCATCCAGGGTGTGATGGCACCAAAATTCCTGTTCAAGCACTCACACTCACACTTTCCTCCTGACTTGGGCTTCGCTCCAGCGGCGTCTATCATAAGCACTCTTCGCTTCCTCGCCTGCATGTGGTTTTGTGAAGACACAAACCAAACAAATCAAAGACTTGTTTGTTTGCATTGGGTGAACAGGAAGTCAATAACAGGAGGTTCCCAGTGATGTGTGTTTCAACAGGTGTTTGTGTACAAACATGCACCTATGCTGTGACCTCTGAGCCTGAACAAGAACAACAAACCGACCTCAGCCTCTGTGCTCATCTGTGTGGACCATCACCGATGTCAGTTCACACTCCGTCCTCTGATGGCTCCCATGGGTGCAGGCGGCCTCCTCTGGGAGCTGAACACACACTTCTCAGAGAAGACACTGTGCTCATCATTCCGGGTAGGATAAGCTCTGCCTGCCTGCCTGCACTCGGGCTAAGTAGACTTGCTTTGTCACACACACACACACACACACACACACACACACACACAGTGAGTGTACATGATCGCACATACACTCCGATTGTCTGTGCATACACAACACATACAGACCTGATAACACTTTATGAGGTCAACAGCTATGAATCACAGTGACTGCGGTCTTTGGCTCATATAATTTCATACTTACTGAATGAACATTAAGTGTTTACAAGGAGGAAGACCTTTGCCTCTGAGACAGCACATAGTCACAGTGAAATACTGCACACACTCAGCTTTTATGTAATGGATTCATCAAATCACTGTAAAACCTAACATGAATTGGAATGAATGTTACAGTCGGTACTACTTCATTTATTAATTGAAAGAGACACACACATTCACAACACCCATCTTAGGGTACAACTACATGTAACAGGTTATTGACTAAATGTGACTGATGTTGTTACAGTGCCACCATCAGGTTGATTAAAAAATTAGTAAAGGAACAGGGACGGGTCCATAGACCGGGAATCTTGGACGATAATCAGGAGAGACGACTTGGTCAGCTAAGTGGTTGCTGGTTGTGGGAGGGTTAAGAAAGGAAGTTGGCAGCTACAAGATTGTTTTCGTGAAAATGTACATCTAAATGTACCTCCATCGTGGAAGAGAACCAGCGTTAGTCAACAGTTTGAAGCGATCATTATCACGGAAGGTATGAAACCGCCAGCACAAAGAGTTTTCCATATGTGTGAGCGACAAAACAAGGTTGAGCGAGAACAAACGGCTTGAAGAGGCCTTTATCCAGCTCCTGGTTGAAGCAGCGACTCAGTGTGACGCTACTGCAGGGATCTGAGCCGAACACGACCTTCATTTACAAACGCTGTCACTTTGCGGCGGCTAAAAAGGGCCGTCGCATGTCAACAACGACCCCCACCTACTCAGGAAATCTCTGCATGCGATGTGTGTGAGGACAATCACGCCCGAGGCAAATAGTGTGTAAACACATTGTAGCACAGTGGGAGAGTCTCTGAAAGTCTTGGTGCCTCTTTCTTTGCAATTAATAAAGATTAATTCCTGTACTAGAAGGAGATTTGGTACGACGGGCTAATAGGCGACACCTGTGGACATCGCTCTCCTCGTAACGATAATCAACACACACATTCTTGCTACGGCTGTGACTGTCACAGCCAGGACTCTCCAGATGGTTAGAAAATGGGGGCTGGGGACTGCAGACCACAGCAGGACTAAAGTAGCTCTCCCCTGGGAGAAAGAAGCTATTCTCACCCCTCCATCACCCATACATGTGTCCTCCATCAGGTGATCACGGTGTGAAGAAATCACCGAGGATATGGGTGGTAAGAGAGTAAGAGTGACATCATTAACTCTGAACGAGTCCTCTGGGGGTTACAGGAGCTTTTTGACACACCGGAAAGTGTGATTCTCTCACTGTCTTCTTTCAGATTGTTAGGTATTACTATGGGAGGGGGGATGAGCTCATACGGGTACAGAGATTGTTCCTATTCCAGCTAACATTTTAGTAACCATGAGGTAAAGGGACACTATCAGATACACGATCCAATGATTCAGACACGAAGTGTGCCTGTGAAATGTTTACATCTGTCCTGTTGTCAAATGTAAAAGCAGGCTTGACTCTGCAATCATCCTGATTTCACCAGAAGCTCTTATTCAGTTACTTTGCTTTTGTCATTCTTCAAATAAGTTCCACTCAGCCTGCATTTCAGCAAAACCCTCAGAAAAACAGAGTAGTCGGGACATCGCCAACTATGAAAATTGCTATGCAGTAAAAGAAAAACGTATGCTTTACCAATCTGTATGGAATATGCAGTATTGAGCTCGTACAGCACAGCACACACTCCTGTGAACACTAATATGCAGCAACACGTGCATATTTGTATCCTAACAAAGCGTTTGCATCTCTAGGTAGTCCGGTTGTGTTAACGCTGCTTGTTCTTGTGCACGTGGAGCAACATTTCGTTTAGCAGTTTGTTCCCCCAGTTGGTCCCTGCACCCCACACATTACCGCCTGATGGTGATGAGAGGAGGCAAAGCACAGACAGAGGAAACAGATTTGGGAGGATGGAGGGAGCAGAGGTCTGTTAAAGCGCAGAGGAGGTAAAACACCACTATAAACCCAGAGGGACGCAGCTGAGATTTATAGGAGGGGAGTTAGAGAGAGGACAGGGGAGAGAGATAAATATTTTGCTGCAGATTTGAGTCGGTGTGTGAATGATTTTCTGCTGTTAACCTGCGTGACAGCGAGGATGAGACGAGGAAAGCTGAGAAGGACAAATAGGGTGGGGTCAGAAGGGAGAGTAAAAATGGAGGGCAGAAGAGAAAGAGAGGGGAGTACAAGATAGGTCGGCGGAGCGAGAGCTGCGTGGAGAGGATATTGATGGCCTCCTTCACGCCCCAGCGGCCCTCTGTCTTATTGGAGCATCTATCAGGCAGCGCTCGCCCCTCAGATGACCATGCTGACCCCCCGCTGACGGAGCAGACTGTAGCCTCTGTCTCCGTCCCATCGCCGTCACGTCTCAACACGTCTAAAACTGACAAAGCCTCATCTCGTGTGTGTGTGTGTGTGTGTGTGTGTGTGTGCATTTGTGCGGTCAGCTGTCAGTCTACCTATCCCTGCCCACATGCACCAGAGGTTGGGTGATGCCGGAGTGTGACGGAACTGATGGACCTGACAGATGAAGCTGTAAAGTGTATCAGTTATTATGTGAAAGAGCAATGTGAGAAAAATATCAGATACTAAAACTGGCAAAACTAAAGATTGAAGCTGTAACCGCAGTTGGAATTGTTCTCGGTGAATATTGGTTCATGATAATCACACGATAATGAAGCTGTGAAGTCACGTTTCTGCACATTGACATTATTATACAGTGTTGGTGTGTGTGTGTTCCAGTGACTCATCCTTGTAAATGTCAGAGCGAAATCCCCTCAGGTGGGAAACACACAACATGTTTCCCCCTACAAATCCCACTTCCACATACAGAAATCATTAGAATTTGCCTTTAGCTATACATGTAATGAATTAGATAAGTCAAATCCGGGGTTAACGTCCCAGAACAGTTATTACTAACAATCAATAAATGTAATGGCTGGCTGTGCTCCTGCGTCTCTTTTGCTCTATTTCAATGTACCAACAACAAACAACCAGCTCAGGCCACCGATAACAAAACCTGGAAGTCCAGGGTTTCATTTGTAATTATAAGTCAATATCATTATAATCATGAGCAGATAATTACTTTAGACAAATCTTAAATACTCACTGATTGAACTTGTTTCTGTATATTTGAGGATACACTCCAGATCGTCTCCCAGGAGCACCGGGCCACACACATTCCCATTCTACTGCTAAAAATTTCAAGCCCAATGTGATCAGCAGCTGTCCGAGTTATGCATGCGGGGGACACACGCACACCCACGCACACACACAGAAGAGCCCTTTATGACAAAACTTGGCGGAACGGTGAGGCATGACCCACAGAACAACCCATTCAACTTTTGGGTCCATCTGGGTCCAGGGCCGGATGCAGGACAATTCAGGTCCATCCCATGTGGGATACACTAACACTGTTTCATTGTTTGGCCTTGGCAGAGGTACGAGTGTCTTTATACTTTATTGCCGCTTTGACAACTGTTTCCTCACCGGCCATTTTGAGAGAGAAAATCATTAGTAACCAAACATAAAGAGGCACCGGAGATTTATTTGATTCATCCAGCGCCGTCTAGGACGATAACTCTCTGATCTCACCTACTGTAACAACAGTTCACAGCCCAAACCCCACAACACACACACTTTCACACGTGTCTAGACATGAGGACGGCCGCAGTGTGTGTGTGTGTGTGTGTATGTGTATGTGTGTGTGTGTGTGTGTTTGCATGTGCGCATGTGACTCAGAGGGAATGGCACAAAGTCACTGCAGTCGTTAATCCACTCGTTCTCTCCGCGGATGATGTCATTGGCACCGGACCTGACTGGTGGCCTGATAGACTAAGAAGACCAACTCTCATTATCTCTGCTCCAGATTTATAAAGGCAACGTGTTCATACTTTATAGACAGAGAGAGCGAGAGAGAGAGAGAGAGAGAGAGAGAGAGAGAGAGACAGAGAGAGAGAGACAGAGAAAGAGAGAGAGACAGAGAGACAGAGAAAGTGGGAGCGACTGAGAGCGCTCGCTGATAAATCACCCTGCCTGACTATTCACTCTTTAAAGAAAACTCCTCTGGCTATCAGCACTCTCAGTCAGCAGCATCAGATATAGAAGTGTGTGTGTGTGTGTGTGTGTGTGTGTGTGTGTGTGAGTGCGTGTTTGTCCTCAAACATCATAAGCCATTTCTATTGAAAGTCCATTAATAATTGAAGCTCTAAAAGACGAAATTCATTTTTCCTCCAATGAACTGATTTTCCCACAGCAGGCGGAGGATTGAATGAGATATATGGACAAGTGAAGGGACTTGGGGTAGGCGATGACAGCAAAGAGTTAAACAGACCTTTATCAATAAACAATGAGCAGGGTTTTCATGGGGTCGCACTGAAGAGTCAGACGGTCACGAGCTCAGACTGAACCATAATTTATATTTACAGGGGAAAATGTCGCCATTAAAAGAGCGTAAAAACAGACTGAAATGATGCTAGTGTGTTAAATATAAATCATTGAGATTGATGTGTGATATTCTGTTATAATTGTACGCACTTGAGTCTGCTTGGTAGCTCGTCTGGCAGGTTTAGCTGCTACTTCAGCTTTGGTTAACTGCTAGCTCTATCACTGGCGAGCTAAGTTATGCTACATTAACCTGTGTGTTTACATTACATACTGTATCAACACAACAACAGAGATTAACATTTATGCTAGACATTGACGCCTTATATTGGCTTAGACCACTTTTAGTCAGTCTCAGCTTTAGCTTAGCCTGATGGAGGTCTTGTAGTGGCATAATATAACCATGTCTCACCTTGTCTACAAATGCTACTAATGGTCTACTAATGAAGTCATAAGATAGTTCAATAAATCCACACAAACGTTGTTACTGCTCTGTCATGCTAACACGGGAGCATTTGTAGCTCTGTGATGTGACTTTACATGGAGGAGCCCTTCTTCTGTTCAGCCGTAATGCTCCTGTAATGGACTGTTTCACTGCCTTCATGTTTCATTCTCTACATGCCTGGAAAACTGAACACGGTACCGTAATGTGAAGTGAAATTATTACTGAAAGAAAGACAAAGACTAAACCTACACTGATGGGAAAAACATTGTTCCCTGATTCAACTATTCACCACAATCAAGCTAATCACCCAATGATCAATCACGAACATCCCAAACAGGCAGCTAGACACTCCTCGCACAACCGACAATTAACACACTCACAAAACTCATTAGCACAAGCTAATTCCATCCTATCAAAGAAAACTTTAAACAGACAAACTCCTCATGTTGTGGATGCAAATGTTCTCTTCCCACCTCATTCCCTCAACCTCTTTGTCACCATAATGTCACACCATTGTGCCACGTAATTGGGTGTCTGTGTAATGATGAAAGATTGGCAACTGGCATCTCTGCCCGACAGACCTCGGCAGCCACACACACTCTGCTGTGGGAAGGGTACACAGTGTAGATGTATGAACATGCCTGCAAATATGTTTGTGTGTGTGTATAAGTACCACCAAGGGTATTGCATTATGCTCCGTCTCCTGGAATGGGCCTAATGGGCTGTGAGGACAAACCAGACCAAGTAGGCCCAGAGGCGGCTTTTGATGTGTCCAACACCTGGTCAGCCATGTCACAGGGTGGCTGTACTGGAGCCCATCTGCTTGGTGGTTAACTAAATGTATAATGTGGAAAAGTTGGGATGGACAAGAAAATGTATTTGTTTGAATCCTGCATTATTCAGTGCTCACCAGATTGTTGCATCATCAGCAAGGTAGGTGAGGCATTTTAAATACACAACCCTCACATCGCAATATCAATATCAAAGCTCCTCTGTATAAAATCAACTTACCATAACACCCAGAACATACATTTGTACCGCCCTTAGTTTCTGCTAACCTCTAGTGGTAACCTGGTGTTAATTCAGGGCAAGCAGTCTGAATGGTTGTCTTTGGTTTAATAACTTTGAAACTATGACACAGAGCTACATTCAAAACGACTATAACGTTCCTTTCCGCCTCTAAACACAATTTCCAAGTTATCCTGCTAACACAAACACACACATTAATGCAAACACATGAGGGATAGCGCAGCATGAGGTTACCTTCCCTGACCTGTTACAATCACACAGCTTGTACCACCTCCCTCCTCTCTGTCAGCAGAACTTGAATCTGTGTCACCGCAAGCTGATGGACTGACAATATAACAACCGTTCTCTGTAGGATAAACCCATTAGATGCAGCGGGGTGAAGTGTCCTGCTGGGGTAAATGCTTACCGCGCAAAAACCCATAGGAAGTACACTACAAAAAGAAGCTGACACAGGTTTGGCCTCATTCATCTGCCTGCACTTGGAAGGAGAAGCAGAGAACACTGGACAAGTACAGTACACTATGTTTTTGTAATTTTAACATTTTTGTAATTTCAAAGTGATGCCTTCAAGCAAGCCATAAAACAAAAGGCCATAGAATAGAATCATTCATAATAGAGAAATTCTTCTGAGATGCTTCTGTCCCCCTGTAGCCTAGCAACGACAATACAACTCTCTCTTTTTTTTTGCTCTGCAGTGTGGTACGTAACTGGGAAGACAAGCACAGCTGTGGGATAAAGGGGAGGAGGGGGGTAACGAGCCTGAGAAGTGAGAGAAGAGAGAAGAAAAGAGAGGATGTGAGAAAGAAAAGAACAGAGAGTGTGTGATAGAGAGTAGGTGAGAGGGGAGAGAGAGACAGAGGCAGAGAGAGAGAGAGAGAGACAGAGACAGAGACAATGAGAGAGAGAGAGAGAAAGAGAGAGAGAGAGAGAAAGAAAGGAAAACAGCAGCGTCAAAACTGGAGGGGGGAGGAATTTCCAAGGGAGGATTACACATTCTTTTACACAGGGCTCCATCTTAGACATATGCTCGAGCTCAAAGAGCCATTGCAGTTATGCGAGCACGGAGACGCACGCAAAACCCCCCGGCTCGTCCGTGTTTGAAGACGTCCCGTTGCCATGACGACGGGCCAAGAGAAGGAGGAGTAGAGCGAGGTGTTTACGGAGACTCCTTCCTGTGCGCAGTTGACTAGTGTTCCCTCTCGCGCTCTCACTCGGAGAGGCATAAGCAAAAAGCTCAACTGTACCCAGAGCTGATTTAATGTGGCCTACTTCCATTCAAGATAGGAAGACATCATGGAGGGAAGATGATCTCTCCTCTCTAGGATGTGATGATTATGCTTGTCAAGATATGAAGTGTAGGGGGACAGAGGGATGAATATTATATAACATGAGGTCATTCTTAGTAGACATGATACATATGACACCGACGGCCTTTTTATGTTCTCTTAACAACTTTGTTGCCCTGGTGATCAATCACAGCACACATGAGAACGGCACAGATTTAATCATTCACTTATTCATGTGAAAAATAACTGTAACATCGTAACAACGTACTTAATATGCACCACAATTATCTTGGCTCATTCGTAAAACTTCCGTTAACTTAATTGTGCATTGGTGTGACATCATTGAGGGGAGGTGTAGCAGGTGAAAGCCAACAAACACCCCAGGCTATGCTGCTGCCTCTGGTGTAATATGATCATGTTAGATCAGAGGGAAGCCTCGCAGATCAGATCAAAACTTTCCACTGAAATAAAGTGACTAATCAACTGAGTGGCTTCGATGTGATTTCAATGGCGACAGACTGTCTCAGCATTGATCAGCTGGTCCTGTGGACAGAGGGACACTCATGTCCATATGCTAGGATATGTACATAACATACCCAAGTACACTTACAGTATGTGCTGAGGTTCAGGACCTTTGACACCAACACATATGGTCCTTATGGTCTTTAAGCTCTGCTTCTTACTAACAGCCTGAGAGCTCACCCAAATGACTTCTGGGGTACATCAGCCCTGACCTTGTACTCTAAGCGGCAGGGTTAACAAGCTCTAACTAGCGGACCGACAGCATGGGAGTCCATCAGCGCTGCCTTTAAGTAGCCATGACTAAGTGGTAGCTGGCTTTGGATGGGACCGGGTTTTCGAGAGGCTGTGCTCTCTCTGCAGAGGATTAGAGCAACTGAAAAAAAGCCAAGCACTTGGATAAAGCACAGACATGTCAGCCTCAAGCTTTGTCAAATGAGTTTTCACAAGCAGATGAGTCGTAAAAAGATTGTATTGGAAGATTTGAATGAAGCTCTAACACTTAAGTCAGTATAATATAGTAGCACTAAAATTCAAAGGCTCTGGGCAGAATTCACCTTTGTGAAACCACTGAGCAGAGACCCAGATTTGGTACTTATGCGATTCCTGTGGACAAAATTGGCCTGTGCCCACGGTTGGAAGTCAAAAAAGGGATCTAATCCTTGTCACTGCACCATTGATTCCCACTGGGACAATATGGGGGGACAGAATGAGCCTCCCAGGGGTGCATGACTCCCACAGGTTAAACAAGAGGTCAGTGGCAACATCACTTGCAGACAGTAGAGGCCAAGCAGTGACAAAGAAGACGCCAGCAGGGGAATTGGCCACTCCCGATTCAGGTGAATATGACCTTAGACCTGAGGGAAGTCAGAAGAAATCATTGAAATATAAATTACTCACACTCAAAGTGTGTGTTTGATATGAGCCACAGAGTGTAGCTTCACCTACATGCCTGCTTCAGCTTCAACAGAGGTGGACGGTCTGGCAGCTGTTACCGCCTCAGGCTGTGTTCTCACTACTCTGCTTTACTCTAAAATGTCAAAGCATTTGTTCTCATTTTAAGCCAACAGGGAGTGGCCAACGGGTGAGTGGAGAGCAGCTGTGTTGTTTCTTCCTTTAAAGCACAACAGAGCACACACACCCTAATTTGATCAAAAGTTATGTTTTAGACTTTGACTCGATCAATTACAACAAAGATTGGCCGGGGCTTCGTAAAACAAAGGTGACTGACCAGCAGCACTGATCACTCAGCTAATCAAATTCTCTTTGCCATGTCTGCCTAAAACAGCGGACACTGGCAGACATCCGGAATGCTCTCATCTCTCTATTGATCATTCACCTGGGCCAAGCCGGACTATGAATGACATCAATTTAAATAGAGGATCCATGTAAAATGTCCATGAGTGCTACCAAAGAAACCTGAAATCTTGTTATCAATACAAGAGTGTTTTAGAGGAAGAATATTTTTGTCATTGCTGAAAACATGTAACTTGACAAATTACGTCTTCACTTAACAGCATTGCTTGGTTTAAATTGAGGTCATTATAAAGGAAGCAAGCTGTGTGGGTATTTGACGGATATCCGGCTAATGGTGAAAATGTCTAGTGATGAAAAGAGAGCAAACCAAATGACAAGAAAGATGAATCACTCTGCTGAAAGAGAATCAGAATGAAGGAAAACCATTTAGATTTGTGCTTTTTGCTTCTCTTACATGAGTTAGGCCTCTCAATAACAAGCAGAGAACATGAGAAAGTAATGGATGGGCATCAGCGTTTTACAGGTAGTTTGCTTACGGGTTCACATTTAGTCACTCAGACCGATATTTCACTGGGAGAGAGATACAAATGCAAAGTCTCATCTCCATTAGTCGGCCCTTGGAACAGCAGAAAGAGATGGATGATGCGCTGAGAATAAACAGCAGGAAGTTATGGGCGCGGCCTGTCTGTGTCACGCACGGCCTTGAATTTGCAATACACAAGTTAAAATATGATAACACCATATTTTGACAACTAGGTTATGCCTCCTGTGAGAAGGCCATCAACATCAACATGTAGCATTCTGGGAATTCAATCCTTTGAATGGAACCTTGTGGATCAATGTTGCCATTTCCTCAAAGCTAAATAAATCTTCTAGGTCTTCCAATAAAACTGTCTTGCGCTATAATGCGGTAAAGCCTCTTAAAATCTGTTTCCTTTGTGTACTATTTTCCCTTACAACCCCCTGCATGTACTCTATATCTCAGCTACTTTACATTCGGGGCATCACACAAGCTGCCAACTGAAGTGGGAAGGCACACAGAAGTCATTATAGGATAGCAATCCATGAGAAAATACACACGTTTCAAGGTCAAACGTCATAGGGAATCACTTTCTGAAGCAACTGTGAACATATTTGAATCTAAATCAATGTCTTACTTTAGGTTGTGGAGCTTGTGTGGATCCTTAAGGCTCCACTCAAAGGCCTACAGCCCCAGAAAGTGAATGCCAAATATCTCCTCAATGCCTCAACTCACAAATAAACCATTTGTTTTTCCTTTACAGCGACCAAGTTTGAATGTAAAGCACCTGCAAAACTTTGTTAAGGCAATTGAAAAATATGAAGATTTATAACAAATACATGTGAAAAGCTGAATTTCTAAGACAAACCAAAGAGGCATAAAGTACAGATGTGAATATAGCAAGAAAACAAAGTGACTCCAACCAATCATAGACCACTCAGGGGACAAGTGTGCTTCGCTTAGGCACCATTTGCATTTTCCCCCTACAATGTTGGCGATTTACACTCCTTAAATAAAAGCCATTATCCACTGACAGTCTCTGGCTCCGGGTGATTTAATTAATGGTGAGCACATCAACTCCCATATGCGGAACATGCCTGGGAGTTTGCTTGTTGATCAGCATCTGCCGCCCCCGCAACAAAATATGATTCCAATCAATGCCGTGATGGCTTACAGGCCCAGGACCTAATCAGCCTGGCAGGAGCCTCAGCAGGAATGGCAGAATTGATGGAACATATTGTGTGTGTGTGTGTGTGTGTGTGTGCACGTGTGTGTGTGCACGTGTGTGAATTTGTGTATAGTCCAGGGGAATTATTTGTGTTTTATGGGCTCGATCCAATCAAGTGATCTGATCAAAGATATTTCTGTTATTATGATTGACCAATTTATAAATGATTTGGGTGATGCATTATATACGGAAAGAAAGTGTAATTAATATCAGCAGCTGGGGCCGGGAGTGGTTTTTGAGGTCTTACACGTTGACCTGATTTTTAATTATTCTCAGGTCATCCTTAGTAACTGCGTCTCGTGGGATGTGAAATGAAATTAAACCCCCACACGGGTGCTTAGTGCTCAGGTTTAAAACATCCAAAAGGGCATGAAAGAGTAGAACGAGCTGCCGCAGGATAATCACAACTATATAAACGTGTGAGATGGCCTGGATGGTCCATAAATAGAGCTCTTTCTTTAATACTCAGTCATAGTAGCCAGCTAATTTAGGCTTGGAACAGATCAACAATGTAAAAGGACATCCTGATGATGAGATCACAACCTCAGGGATGCCTGTATAATTCAGACTCTGTGTAATGAAGTAGAATCTTCTCTCCCTTCTATTCATTAAGAAAAGCAGGACTGCTGCCCAGCGAGAAATACCAAACCAAAATACTTCAAATCGCTGCTTAATTCTAATCCTCTGGTGTGTAGCAGGAGTCACTATTATTCAAACTGACTGACTGGTGCCAACACGACTCAGTGCTTAGAAAGGGTCGGAAAATCAACCAGAAAATACTCTTAAGTCAGACTGAACGCACAGCTACACAGACATATTTGTGGAAAACTCTAAAGGTAGTACAGCATTGAAGTGTCACATGATACCCATTGACCCATCGCTCCCCTGTTGAATGACTTGGCAGTAAACTTCACATGTCGACAGGAAGTGGCAGAGCATCCAAGGTGCTCCAGTTTCCAGTGTGAATGATATCACAAATGCCAGCTTTCTAAATGTCTGGTGGACACATTGGGAGCTTGCGTCATATGTCTCCCACCGAAAAAAAAGGCCAATGCATCTGTTCGCTGAAAACACTCACAGATCGTGCAAAAAGCTGACACACTGATCCCCATTGTCGTTCACTGAGCCGGTTTATTCTGCCATTTGGCAAATGGAGACATATCCAAAAAGCTGTCTTCATCTAACAACTCTTAGATGACGCTGACAGCGCTCTCATTTGTTTGTAGAGGATCCCCATTCAATTCTGGGAGACTCCGTGTCTGGTGAAGCCGTCTTCGGTAACAGCCACCTGGTGGCACGCAACAGCCAACCTGGCACCCAGGAGGAGCTGGACACAAAGCAATCAGGAGACACAGGGCTGTCAGAGCTGAAAGGGAGCACAGCGGCAGACCTGCCAGCTTATACGACGGGATTCCCTCCATTTATTCAACTTCAAGACAGAAAGGTCGACAGACTCGTTTCTATCTTAGGTAGATTGGAATTTGCGGTGTCGCTCTCAGGCTGATGGCCACTGAGCAGCACCGCCGTGCGATGATCTCAAGGCTTCACCAGGCATTCAAACAGTTTCTTTTTTTAATTTCCCACTCTAGCCAATACGGAACTTACTCTTTTTGGCTGACACAGCTGTGCGTAAGGCGATCATGCCCATATCATACTAAAGGGATACACAATAGTCGCCCTGATCCTGTTTGACTGTGACAATGATTAATGATCTGAGTGAGCTAATCTATAGTCTTGTCAGCAGGTGTTAATGCCAAACATGTGCTGCTCGGCGGGTAACACAGTGGCACCACCTGGCCTAATGACCCTGCCTCTTACTAGTCAGCAGGTCTCTGGCTCGCCCTGCTACAGATCAGCTTTGAGGAAGAGGAGGAGGAGGCAGGTAGTTCAGTGTGTGTAGGGTTGTGAGAAAGCGCGGACCTGGAGACGAAGGTGTTGGGCCGCTACCACAGCATCGCAAAAGGTGTCACATTCCTGCAGAATCCACACTGAGAAAGCATAAATGTGATAATTGTCCGTGTGTGCTGGGTGAACGCGCGTGTGTGTTTGTGTGTGTGTGTGTTTACGTTTTCTCGTAAAGTCTGGACGCTGAATACCTCACTGAGGCCAACGTGCTTTCCCTGCATATTTCTTGCTACGCCGCCCGCTGTTCCCCATCTGAACAATACTTATTGAATGCATTATCTCTTGCCGTAGTCATTTGATTAAAATTTGGCAACGTGTCATGAACGTGTCACGACGGTGATGTATCCGTGGCTATTAATAGGAGCTGTTGGGGAGTGGGTGTAATTGCATTCCCGTGATGACTGACTGTGAGATGTGGCGAGCGGTATAAGTGGATGGCAGTGATGGGACTCCTATATTCTACGCTGCTGTGAGTCACGGCAGCGTGTTTGGTCACTTCAAAGACAAACTGATGTCACACACACTCCTCCACACAGGTACGGTTTCAAACCAGACGGGCGAAGAGGCAAAGGGACAGGTGACTGTCGAGGGGGACGCCACAAAATGATTCAGTGTACGAGGAAGAAGGAAGAAATGAACGTGTGCGGCATTAATCAAGCTGTTCTGTTTGGGTTCTGAATGGAAAGTCTGAGTTTCCCGTTTGTCACTAAGGTGGAAATATTGAGCGTAATGTTTCAAGTGGTTTGCATCATGGAGAGACGTGATTAAAGGATTGTTGGGCCGCTAATGAGAGCACTTCTATCTGGAAATGTGATCCATTACAAAAATCATCAAGGTTAACATCTAAATCAAACCCTTATGAAGCACTCATGTGTGTGTATGGCCTCACTTTTGTGTCATAACATCCAAAACCTGCAGGACTTCCTGTTACACATGCTTGGTGCCTGAGCTCTGAATCTGAATCTGTAAACTGCATTCATTTGTAAATATGGAGTGGGTTTGTGTAAGCTGTGGGCCTTCCAAACTCATATTAATATCATGAGTAAATACACAAAATCATCCATCGAACATGTAGTCGGTGTCTCCTGGTCTTGAATCGTGCTTGATCATACACACGCTCTATTTCTGGCAGAAAGGTCAAAGGATCACGTCATGCCTTATAGCCAAGTGATGTGATCGCATCAAGCACAGATGATGGCGTCCACAGATACCGTCTCATGCATCGCTGCGGCACGGACACAGGAAAGAGCGACACTTGTGTTAGAATACATTAAGAGAGCCGCGGTTTGTTTGTGCGGTTGTCGGTGCTGTCAAAATTGTACACTTTAGAGTAGTTTTTGAGCCGAAATGCGGCGCAGAGAGAGAGAGGGAGAGGGAGAGAAAGAGAGAGAGAGAGAGAGAGTTTGCTTGTGCTTGTAATGCAGGAAACGCACTGAGTAAACACAGGAAACAGGCAGAGAGGAAAAAAGGAGAGAAAGCCTTGTAGTGATTTGCTCTGGTAATATTTACTCAGCGGCCACTTTATTACATAAACCCAACGTAACAACTCTGCTATGAATCTTTGTGGATATGATAGTGTTCGGGTTTTTGTTGACATTGTGTCAGGAGAGGATCCAGTGTCTGCGCTCGCGTTCCGCACTTCTGTCCCGCGATCGTGACTGTTGTGCACGAGCGATTTGAGTTTCACGTGAGAGCGACAGTTACAAGCTCAGACGGCACGAAAGCGTCACAAAGGCAGGACGCACGGCAAAGGTGTTCGGATTGTACAGGTGTAGCTAATAAAGTGGCTGCTGTCGACTTGCAAGCCAAGAATGAAAACGCATCCTTTCATTTCCCACCGCTAATTCAGCAAAGCAAACAAATTAAACCAAATTCTGTCGCTCTTCCCGGGGCAGATGGGAAATAGTATCACTCCGGTTTTCTCTGCGTCTCTCCCAGTTGGACTTTCCCAGGGGGCGTCCGGATTAGATTGTGGACTCACCTCATCTGCTTCCTCCAGGTCTCTCTAAAGCCGAGTTGGCAAGAACTTCAAGACGACCGGCGACACTATCGTACTCTGCTACAATCATACTCTGAATCCCAAATCATGCCTGGAGGACGCCACTCTCATTGTGACTGCATCATCCCACCTTTGACCTTTCCTCCCATCTGACTCCTTGCTTCAGGTCTGATGGGGCGAGATATGATGTGTGTGTGTTTGTGTGTGTGTGTGTGTGTGTGTGGGTGTGTGTGTCAAGGTCCAGAGGTGAAGGATAAAGTTCTCATTCGGTAACAGAGATGAAATCAGGATAAACGGTGACGAGTGTTGTGTTTTGTGTCATTGTGTGGAACGCGTTTATGACTTTTTAAGCAAAAGATGGAGGCGCCATATTAAAAAAGCGGAAATCAGAACATTGGACAGCGACACTGTTTCCCTGCCCAGATTCTAGATGGCAATTAAAAAGATTTTCAACACAGCATACGCCAAAAGTATCAAACGCTGAGCCAAAACCACAACATCTCTGTGGCTTCTGTATCCCTCTACACCCAATCAGATGGTCACAGAAGGCAGAACTATGTCACTATTCCTCCATTCACACCACTCAAAAGTAGAATGTGAGCTTCTTGTCGGTTAGATTCACACAAACTTAACTCAAGACACTGGAAAGACCGTAAATAATGGATTAATTTATATTAAAATCAGCCATCAGCGCCCAACTGCGACATCTGCTGATCACAAACAGCAGTGCAACCAGAATTACGTAGAGCTTGATGAGTACCTGTGTGTGTGTGTGTGTGTGTGTGTGTGTGTGTGTGTGTGTGTGTGTGTTCATCCCATTTATCCAGGTAACACCTCTGATACAGCCGTCACCCTTTTTTCGACTTTCTCGTTAAGTAACAATATCACATCAATTAATAGACATTCCTCTCAGGAAGCGAATCAATCCACTTCACCGGGATGTAAAAAATCATTTGCGTCGTTCTCAGTCTCTCCGGTGTGATAATGAGTGTGTGGATATTGCGTCACACTGTGTGGATTTGGCTCGGAGTAATGCAATAAAAAGCTCCTGCTGGAGGGTTGCAGGGATCAAACTAAAGGCAAAATAAGCTGCACTGTTGCGGCATCCCTTCGCCCACACACTCACCCTGCTCACTCACTCACACATACGTACTCTACTCATCTCTGCCAGAGCTGTGTGTATGTGTGTGTGTGTGATTCTCCTACTTGTCTCCATCATTCTCTTCCTGTCATTCTTCTCCCCACCTCATTCATTCATCCTCTGCAACACTCCCACCCTTCAATCTCCTTCTCTCCCACACAGAAAAAAACCATGCACGTTCACACACACACATACACACACTACCCACCCACATAAAATACCCCCCCCAAATACCCACATACACACACACACACACACACACAAACAGAGTTGGCACGTGTGAGACCCTGACTAGCTCGCGTGGTTTGGTGTGGGGTTATGCAAAGAAATACAGAAATCGGTGCGGCAACACAGCCTAATGGTGTCTCCATGGCAACTAAGGGAGCAAGGCCCTGTGATGCGGAGTCAAGCAAACAGCGGATTTTAAACCTTTTGCAAAGAAATGAAGCGTGACGGTGGGACAGAGCGGTGGAGGGTCACAGGAACCATCTGACCCACATCACTGTTAGAACCTCACATCCAGTTTGCTCCATGATCAGCACCGTTTGACTCTCACAGGGAAACAGAATTGACCTTTTGTGACCCCCATAAAGGACTTGGAGCTACAAACTACAAGCTACGGGCATCGTTTAAGATCGCAGCCTAACTGAACCATTGCTGGCTGCTCATGGTCCAGACATGTTCATTATTCATAAGAAGCTCCCGTTCTTAGGCCTCCTCACACCGTTTACCACAAATCTGTATCTGAGTTCATGTGAGGGTGGGGACGACTGTAAAATGTCAAATATGGACACGAAAAGTATTGAAATTCGATACAGCTTCCACTACCGCAGTGTGTGTGTGTGTGTGTGTGTGTGTGTGTGTGTGTTTTATGCTTGTCACACAAAGCCTCTGAGGCTGTCATACATTTCAATGTCAACAAATGCAAATGAACAAGTATAATAGCTCAATCACTTGTCATAATATTTCAATCATTTGTAAACAGTGAATATATAAATTCTGTAAGCAGTAAAAGGTAGGAACTTGAAATCTTCATCAGATATGGAATCAATACTGGGGGGAAATGACACAAGCTCACTGACTCAATGATCCTCAGGTGACCCAACGTGTGAACCACTCTTAGACGACAAACACCTGTTTACCGCCCGCTCCCACTGAGAGCCAAGCGAGATGAAGGAGCTGAAGGTGCTGCCTGGACGAGCGGAGGAAAGTCTTCAAGGCCAAACAAACGAATCGAGCTAGTGACGTGGATGATCGGAGAGCTTTTGTGGAGGCGCCGCGCCGCATCGGCCTGTGAGCCGGCGAGCTGCGAGGACGTGTCAGGCCGATTGAAAAGCGTCACAGCTGCCGGCGCTTCTTTTGGTGCATGTTTTAAGAACCCCGGACAAAGCGGCGCGTTGAAGTAGCAGAGAGTTGGTTCTGTTTCCGTGCATGAGTCATTTGGCTTTCATGCTTTACTCCTGGCTCAGTGCACTGAGCTCTGGCACTGGCAGAGGCTGCAGTGAAACCTATTGACTGGACAGAGAGGAGGAGAGAAAGAGGATGGGGGGAAAAGAGGAAAGGCAAGAGGGGATAAAGGAGTGAGAGTGAGTATAGAGAGAAGGAGGGAAGAGAAGAGCACAGGGAAGCAAAAGGAGAGGGTTCTTCACTTGTGCTTCCACTGGGCTGAGTTCAAGATTTCCCATCAGGAGAGCAGCTTGTTCTTAAGAGGCCACCGCTCAGAACCTTGCTGGCACCCTGCGTGTGTGCTGGCACGTGTGTGTATGTGTGTGTTTTGTAAAGACAGAGCGTTGATAGAGTCAGCTGGACACTGATTGGAGTCAGAGCCATCATCCCGGCAGGCGGATCTGCTCCGCTCCGCCTCCGCACGTGTGCAAACAAGCCGGGCTTTGGCCGCCTCCAAACCTCTACGGAGCACCGCAGTGACCGGTGACTGACCGTTACCGGACAGGTTCAACCATCTGTGTGTCCGTCAGTAGGGTGTGCGTCCGCTCATAGACGCGCCGCGCTTTCCTGCCATATCCTTCATCCGTGTCAGCTGCTGGAAAAGACGAACCATGAAGAATTCAGCTGTGGGCAAATGAAGCTGTCACCCATTTTCCATTCTGGTCGCACCCATTCTCTCGCAGTAAACTTCCTGAGGCGGCGATGCTAATAAATCAGGCGTAAGGACATTGCATCTTCTTTTATGTATGCGACCGTTTTTCCAGGGACGGCCCCATCCTCCACTTCAGTGCCACTCAGTATCCAGGACTCGCCGGCTGTGACAACGTCTCCTGGCGGCGAGCAAATCCAACAAGACCGAGCGAGGCGAAGCGTGAAATCTCTGCAAAACGCAACTCGGCGTGTTACTGTAGCAACGCAAACAGATGTGAATCATCGCCTGGCCGCGTCTTCCAGTAAGGACACAAGTCTCGGTAAAGTCGTCAGGGGCGAAGACGAGTTGCGTTGGAGAGATAATGAAGCGTAGCAAGTTCACGTTTGCGTTGATTCGTTTACGGCCGTCGTTTCTGATCTTGAGTGTCCGTGAGTGTGTGTCAAAGGCTTGTGTGTCCATTGTCCCAGATATCCTGCCTCAGCTGTCAAGAACACTCAGAAGGCCTCGTCCATGGGTACATTCCTTAAAGCCATGATCTGTGTGTGGATGTGTGTGTGTGAACGTCTCTGTGTAGTTTGTGAGACTCGAAACGAATGCGATTAATGCTGATTTGTATCTTTCTAAGTCTTCAGTCACTACCACTGTCACTCTCCTTCACGCGGTTGAACTTACACGCAAACACACTCACACACCTGCGCACACACACACACACCATATTAATCGACTTAAGAAAACTACATTATGTACACAAATCCAATCCAGGCACCACTCAGGACTCTTTCACGGCGCTTGACAGTGAAAGTGACAGCTTCATTTTCAATAAGCTGAAGCTGCGTGTGTCGCGCTCACACACTCCGCCCGTCCTCCTGATTCCCCGTCAGGCCGCCCAGAGGAACAGCTCCAACACCAACCGTCCACATCCTGCATTAATATTTATTATCAAATCTCAATGGCTCCGGTCTGGTGCAGGGCTGAGAGAGAAAATGTCAGGTGACCACAAAAGAGAAGCGAAGGAAGCAGGAAGCGGCGTTGTCGGTCCATGTTCAGCTCGCATCTGAATTGAAGAGGAGTCGCGGCACGTAGAGCGGTTTGTTATGCCTCTTGTCTCTCCTGATTATGTTTATGTAGTAAGGATGCTGCTCCTGCTGCACGTGTCCATGTTGGCTGCTGCTCTGTGCGCTTTAGAGATCAGACAGTAGTTTGAACCTGAGGGGTCGGTTTGGATCACTGGATGCTTTTATTTTAAGGGGATGGACCTCAACTCTGACCGCAACAATGAGGTCAGGAAAGCGTATCATGTCCTGGTTACATCACAGGTCAGAGGTCATTTTGATTGAAACATGAGGTGAGGAGAACGTTGGACCTGCTGTGGGTTTGATCACTGTTATGTTGCTGTCATCAATCCAAACCTGAGCCTGAACCACCAGCACAGACAAACAGCATCATGCAGACTCATGGAAGTTACAATATTTTGGATTGCCAGCATCTGTTCAAACACCAAATGTGCTGATAGACCATGAGCGGCGTTAACGAAGCCCACGCCGCCTGCAACACGTCGCCTAACACACGAGAGTGTGGAAGACAAGTCCGTCTCTGCACTGCAGCAGCGGACGTGGACATCCAGAGTCTCTCTTTAACTGGGCTGCAGTGTTTCTGTGCTTCACCAAGCAGGCTGATTTACACCCGGGGTGAGAACCTGAGAAACCAGGTCGTAAATCGCCACCGAGTCGCCGCCCACAGGAGAACGCCGCCCAGTATGAGATGAGTGCTCTGTGGACGGGTATTTCCCAAAGGTGAGCACGTGCCACAGACGTCTGAGCTCACAATCATAGTTGAGGAAGGAAACATGCACACACACACACTATATTTCTCCTTGAACACATACTAAAAGCTCTTCATTCACAAAACACAAAAAAGATGAAGAGGCTGCCCACGCAGAGCTCACTCCTCCATGAGAGTTCACATTAGACGCATACAGCCGCCCACACACCGGCATGTGCACGCTCACACTCACACACACACACACGCTCGCTCATCAATGCTGTCAAAGAATCTCCCTGTTATCAGCTGTGTTGCACTGCGCTCCACATACGCTACCTTTACAGGGTTTCCCCTCAAGAGGAGCAACAACAATAATGCTGCACTTTGTTTTCCCCCCCGTAGAGAGAGAGAGACAAACACACATACACACACACACACACACACACACACACACACACACACACACACACACAGTCTTTACCCCTCCCTGCTGTAGCCTGGACTGGAGTGTGAGACGTTGGAGACACAGATGATGCAGAGACGTGTGATGCGATACAGGAGGCAACGTTTACAAGTTGCTGCAGAGGAACAGTTTTGTTGCAGAGCTATGTGGCAAATCTGGTGGAAGCTCACAGAGCTCAGTGCTGTGAGATAAAACTGAGAGGAGCACACACACACACACACACACGTTCACAGAATGCTGTACGGCAGATGGTCATCATACCGCACACACACTGAACCAGCTTGTTATGAACTTCTGTCAGAATATCAGCTGATTGAAACATGCGACCCTCCTTGGATACAAAGCCCCCCCCCCCCCACCACCTGTCACTCACTGTGTCAAATCAACATGAGAGCTCAAACCACAGCAGGCAGGCAGCGATAACTTACCTGGCAGCGAGTGTGAAAGCAGGGGGCATCTAAGAGCAGCAGCTCTCCTGTCACACGCAGACAGCAGACGGTCACATATGACGAGCCAGCAGAGAGGCTGGATTAAAGACTTCCCGAGCTCTTCCCTCCTCCCGTCTTTCTCTACGACTTTAACCTCACATTGATCCAAAACCCTGCGGTGGTAAATGGCGGGGGTGGGTGGTGGGGTGGGGTTGGGGCTTGGGGAGGGAGGGGGGGTGCAAAAAAATGAAGGCTTAAAAAGGAGGTGTGGGAAAATGACAGTGGATGCTCAGGTCTCCTCCTAGACGAGTTGCGAGCGCACTGTGAGGACCATCCACTGCAGCAGAGCCGGAGTGGAGCGCAGAGAGAGAGGGAGAGAGAGAGAGAGGGGGGAGAGAGAGAGAGAGGGAGAGAGGGGGGGAGAGGGGGAGAGAGCGAGAGAGAGAAGCAGGCAAAACAGGCATTTGCCACTGCTGGTTCTGGCAGCATGGTTGGAGAGAAAAACGTGGACTGGATTTTGGAACTATGCGGATCCTGGACTCGTCCCCCCTCGCTGAGTGTTTACTCACACAGATGGAGGGAGACTTGTGGAGCGGCTGGGTGAGAGACGGTAGAGAGAAAAAGAGCAAAAGAGAGAGAGAAGGACAGAGACGAGAGACAGAGAGAGAAGGAGAGGGAGAGAGGGAGAGAGGGAGAGAGGGAGAGAGAGAGAGAGAGAGAGAGAGAGAGAGCAAGCTGATCGTTTTCGATGTGGCAGCTCACAGGCGCTTCACTTCATCCCAGTGTCACGCTCCTGCTCTCATGCAGGGGCGGCCCCAGCATGTCAGGGGCCCTGAGCAGAGTTTAAGAAGGAAGCCCCCGCATTTAAACAAGCTGCATATAACTGAACATATTAAAATAGATGCCAAAATAAAACCATATTCGAGGAAATGCAAGATTGTAAGTGTTTCCTAGTGAGGCGTGTGTGTTGTTTACATCGCAGCATCATAAACTGGTTGAGCCTCAATCGTTGATGCTGACTGTTGCAAAATCACAAACAATCTTGCAATAAATTCTGAATTGTTTAATGTATAGATTCATGTTTGTATATCAGAGACTGAGAGAAGAAAACTGAATGTTTTTATTGACTGAACTACCCTCACCATCATGGGGGTCCTAAACAGCTGCTTATGTGGCTCAACATGCAGTCCCGGCCCTGGTTTGGTGTCATCTGCCTCCCACTGTGATCATTTTCACTTCCGCACCACTGCTGCCTGCTCCTCTTCCTCCATCTAGATGGAGGTGACATCATCATGTGAAGTGAGACTCCTTCCTCCAGTGTAATGCTGTCGTCTCAAACCACAGTGGATGTCTCACCCTCTGCTTCTGACTCTGGCTCACCTTCCCTCTTTGTGTCCACCATTGTGTGCCTGCAGCTGCCTGAGTCAATGACAATGTGTGACAGAATACAAACACTGGGCACTGCTTTAATGTTTGATCGTCAGCCAAAGTTAAAGTAATGAATCTTAAAGCACAAGTGGATGTGAAGATCTTACAAAGATTTTATGTCTGAATATTTCAAGAAAACATTGAAATATCACAAGAATGTTCACGGCAAGAAATCTAAACATTACAAGAATAAAGTTCATTGTTCTGTCTCCATATCCTTGTGATATTAGGGTGTACTATTGTGTCAAGTCTTCCCTTGTTTGACACTCCAGTATAACTTCAGCAGAGCCTCCACATCCTTCATCCTGACACACAGGCTGACACGCTGACACACACACACGCACGAGCGCGCACACACACACACACACACACACACAGCTCCAACTTTTCCCTCAGAATATCAAGCAAGCGCATCAATCTACTTAACATCTCCACTTTTTTTTTCTTGAAACACAACAACTTTACTCTGGAAATCTCTCATTATTTCAGCAGAGGCTCTAACTCCATGGTAATATCCAGAGTATGTCTAATTTTAATGGGAATACACTCCGGCGGTGTAGTACACGCGGTTACAGTATCTATCAATCACTGTTATGGAGTAATTGGAGCGCCTGGCCTGAGTGGTTCCTGCTTGCTGTTACAGGGTAGCAGGCTTTTAGCTGGAGTCCTTCAGACCCGGCGGGCTGAAGGTCGCTTGGCAGCGCTGCCCGCTGGCAACCCAAATCCTTCAATGATTAACAATGGCAGACGGGACAGAGCAGCTGTCAATCCAGATCTACGGTGTCGGCCAAGAGAAGCGGCCGGGCCAATCACAACGCTTTCTTAACAGTGCTCAACCTGGTGGTGGCGAGCTGGGATTTATGAGCCTATTCTAAAAACTCATTCCCCCGCCACAGTACAGGCAGATATACATGCATAATACCCACATTGTCCCCTGCCACCCCCAGGTGAAAATGTTAAACCGAGCAAGGGGGGACGATGGGGACGAGGGGAGACGAGGAAGACGAGGGGAGGCTGGAGGTGACGAGCCGTCTGGGTTTCTCCATAATGAGGTTGTGGCTCTATCTGAGAGGGTGATGGGCTGCGGTGTGTGTGGGATTAATATTTGCACAGCACCTTTATTTTGCTGTACAAACACACTCGGCCTGTTCTACCCTCCATGTGAACGACTCCTTAAGTTCCCTATCCTCTCCTTTTGTTCGAGTACTTTAAAAAGCACTGCGTACATTGATAAATGCATTACAGTCGTTATTATTTAAGTTTTACAAAATTCTAATCAGCTCTGTAGTGTAAAGCTATAAAGAGTCTAACATGATGAACTTCCACAGGAGCTTTAAAGTGAATATGTAACATTAAAGTATTGTTTACGGATAGAGTAACAGATATACAGTATATCAAACATTATTATTAAAGACTAAACAAAGCAGTGTGTGTGTGTGTGTGTGTGTGTGAGGCTGTGCTGCTGCTACCTTCACTAATCTCATCATCTTTGTTTCTCAGTTATTTCCCTTCCATTTCCTTTCCTTTTCTTTCCTTCTCTTCGCTCTACCCTGCTTCGTGTTCGTCCTCGGCCTTGTCTGCTTCGAGGCATCACCATCCTCTGAGCTCCCCCAAGTCCCCGAAGCACAATGCTTCCACTCTCCTGCGTCGGCGGGTGTTTCTCGCCGAGGTCTCCCTTCTTTTGTGTATTACAAATCTCATCTCGCTAAAAAATATTCATTTCACGGGTCGCTGTCCCATACAGCCAATATCCACGCTGGGGAAGGCATTGAGCATTATTCCCTCCTCTATTCAAATTGGAAACAGCCGAGTGGGGGCCTGTGCCAGAGATATCAGCCTCCCGCTGTATGAGGTTTGTCCTTGTAATGAGGTTACCGACGCTGATAACTACTCATTCGAGCCATTCAGCAGCCACGCGTTATCGCCGCTCTCCAATGACTTTGGCTAAATGACGTGCAAAAGGAGACACATCTCACCTGTCATGTAGTGTCAGGCTGATGTCCTCTGAGCTTTTTGTCACCGTTTAATGATACGTGTGGACAAAACAAACTCCTGCCAGGTACACAGACTCACCTGGCTCCAACTACAGCGCGTATAGGGAAGATTCAAGATAGTAAAGACGGCTTTCAACAGATGTTTGAGCAGATGAAAGTCCAAATGGAGGTTCAGGACCTCGACTCAGATCCTGTTAAGTATAACTTGTTGGTTTCGGTTTGTCTCCTGCTGCGGGATCTGCAGTTAGTTAGCAGTCTGTAAATCTAATCTGTATGGTAGAGTGTGAAAAAAGGCTCACACTGGCACATTTGCATTGTTGTGGGATGTTGTCATTGTGTTACAGGGGCTAAACGCTAAAAGAGCAATTCCCATTGAATTTTAAAATATGACTATTTAGTGCTGTAAAAGACATCAATGTCACATCCCTGATATATTTGATTTTGATGACTTGATTGCACAGTTAAATGATGCCTGTTAGATCGCTGGATGCTGTGGACGACAAGGCCAGATGGTTCCATTTATGCAAAACCCACACAAGAAGCAGATTTAGTGGCCTGCCTGGTTGTGTTTGCGAGGATGCATCTGTGTGTAAGCGTAAGGAGGAAGGAGATAAATATGGAAAAGGCTACCAAGTACATTCACAAGTTCAGTTTATGATTCATGATTCTTATCCCTCTCGGTCTGATGTGAAACTAGTTGTAAATTATGTAAAAATATAAAGACATAATAAACTTAATGTTGGCACTGTCGGCTGACCTCCACATTATACGAGTTAAAGTGCTGTGAGTGTGTGTGTGTGGGCGTCATCTGTCAGCGCAGCACTCACTTTATTTACTAGCATGCAATTATCAATCAACAAACAGGCACATGCTTATTTTGTGAATTGGTAATCAGCTGAAACATCATAATAAAAGATCAGAAAGTGTAATTTCCCTCTCTGTGGATTTAAGGTGGACATGCAACTCTGTGTACATTCACTGTTCTAATCCGACTCCTTGAGTTTGAGAACCTTGTTGTTTAAACGCTATATTTAGTCTAGGAGATTTTAGGAGGACGAAACTCCATAAAGCAGCTTATACTTTGCGGCTATGTCTGGATGAAAATGGTTTGAGTGGTCTGAAGATTAGACGTACCCTCCTTTAGTCTGTGCTACCATCTCGTACTAACCAAGTGTTCATACAGTACAAGCAGTCTGAGTGGTTGTCTATGGCCTAAAAACACTGCTGAACTATGACCATGTTCTCTACCAAACCTCAAAAGAGCTGCCAATAACCTTTTGAGTTACACACACACGCCAATTGAGGCAAAATCATAGCCTTCTTGGCAGCGGTAAGAAGAGAATGACAAAGGAGAACACACACCTGCACTGACAATTTCACCGAATTTCACACAGATTTCAAGTACTCTGAGGCTTTAACCTGGATCACAGCCTGTTTACCCACAGAAAGAAAAGGTCTGATACCAGATTCACCTGTTTTGCATCAGCGCCCATCATCTCAAACATGTAGACCACGCCCCCTCCCGGCCCGCGCCCCTGTTGCATTACCTTCACTTCCTGAAACAGCTGGGGTACTTTGCAGTTTCTGCACAATGTCAATTAAGCCACTGTGACACAAAGTGTATCCAGGAGGGAATATCCAAGTCTATCAGACAAATGAAATCCAGGGTTAATTTAATACAGCGTCTGTATTCCTGGCATATCTGGCTGCTGGGATAATGGCTCCCCTTGCTTATCTACTTTCTCTGATCTCATTTGCTCTTACATTTCGTTTGCGTAAATGGTGTGCGCGTCCGTGTTACGCAACCTCCGAACCAACTACAAAACCACTGCTGTTGTGTTCCAAGGTGACATCGCCCCCGCGTTATTCACAGGGATTTCTCTCTCTCACACGTACACACACACAAAGAGAGAGAGAGAGAGAGAGAGAGAGAGAGAGAGAGAGAGAAACCTCACAACCACGCAAATACGTGAACTGAATTGATCCAGATCTGCCTCCCCTCACCGAGTCGCACTACTCTGGGGAATAAGCAGCTACAATGTGTTTGAATCACTCACAGTTGCCTAACACACACACACACACACACACACACACACACACACAGTACAAGTGGAAATCCGTGGGCTGATGGTGCTCAGAGCGTCTGTCATACTCATAACATCTCCAGGCATTGAGGAAGGTGAACGCCAACCAGCAACATACAACCTGTATTTTTCTCGTCATTCAGTCATTTTTACCGTCAGCGCTGAAGAGGTCAAAATGCAGCGTTTGATGGATGACGCCTGGTTGGCCCCTCAGAGGAGCAACACGCTGAAATATGCCATGTGCGTTCTGTTTGCACTTTGCTAGAACACAAGAAATTACTTGAGATTATTTGTGATGACTTGGCCACATTGAGCCGCTCTGTGGATTTTCCTGAAGGTAACAACAATGTGTCCGACGTGCAAGGGACGTGTTATTGCCACTGTAAACAAATAGAACACTAACACTTACAAATACAAATACAAAATACACATGATGGGAAAACAAAAATAACGCCGGAGCAATTTCACTTACAACGTTTTGTGTAGCTGAGTCCTCTCGTTCACGCCGCTCGCTGTAATCGCCGCCGTGATTGCGGCTTGATTGGCAGCTCTGATTACATTTCTGCACCTACAGTCGTTTCCCCCCCCCCCCCCCGACAGCACTGCTCTTACTTCAGCTGATCCGTAGGGAAACATTTCGGTTGCTACCTTTTGATTGTCACCGCTGATTGTTACCGCGAGACAGATAAACAAACACGCAAATTAATGACGACTTCTGCTCCGGAGGCCATGTTGTCTTCTAGTTTGTTTGTTTACAGGATTACTCAAAATGTACTCCATACATTTTTATGATAACTTGTCGAATTGAGGCACTGTGTAGATGAATTTTTAATTAAATAGCAACACACCAAATTCAGCCATATTGTTTCCATGATAAACTGTCAGATACCAAATACTAGATGTTCTGAATGAGGCCTTATTAATAGAATCGCTTTTCAGTAACAAACAGGGCAAGAAACAGGCAATATGTGTACATGATGATGCTGATTCAGTAACAACGGCTTTGGTAATGAAGGCATCATCTCTAACGGTTTTGAAGTTAGCTGCAGAAAATGTTAGGCTCATTATATCCGTTTAGCCTCTTTAAGTGGATACGCCCTCTAATGAGCGCCCCTATGGCTTCTGCTTTAATCGCCCTTTCCTTCGTGGCTCCATTACAAGTTATTTGTTTTGACAAATTTACTAAAGCAGGAGATCTTGTGAACGGAGTTTCGCCCAAAAAACAAAGTGAAAGTGGGCCAAACAACGGTGCAGGATGAGGGCCGGGGCATCCATCTTGCGGGCCTGCATCTCGTGCAGTGATGACGAGCGTCGTAAACGATGCGTTTGCCCATTCAGACTGCAGACTCAGCAGGCGTTTGTTTTGTGGCGGCGGTCCAGAAGAAAGGAGACCTTCAGCACTTTGTCTCTGATTCTTCTAAATCATTAGTTCTTTAAAACACCAGTGAAGGGTGAATGTTTATGAGCAGGAGATGTCAAAGGTGTAAATCAGGGGCTTGTGCCGACCCCCCCCCCCCCCAGGCCTCTTCAGAAAATGACAAAAGTTTGTGATTAGCAAACTATTAAATCTTCTTTTGAATACAAGATAGAAAATGAAACAATGTTTGCATTAAAGCTTTCCTCTTTCTCAGTCTTGCATTGTAAGTAAGTATAAGATAACATATAACATATAACATTTTTAAACTTTACATTTTAAACTTTAAAGTAAACAACAACACACGTTTAAAGCTCTGGTTCAGTTTTTAAATAAACTTTTTAAATACAACTTAGTGAAACTGAAAATTGCAAAGGGTCACAGGACATGAATAGAAACATATAAGGAAATGACTGCTTTATCTAAAATCCACATTCATGGCATTTAACACAATCTCTATGGTTATGGATTCTACTATGGACTCTTAACTTGCAGGAGTACAAAACACACATACACTGCACACCTACACACACACACACACATACACACACACAGCTACACAATTGCCTTTGTGCTTTTACAGCTCTTGAGAAGTTTCAGGGGGCCACTCTGTCACCAGGATGTGTGTGAGCCCAAACTGTCACCAATTACTTCCCTCTAATCCGACACAAACCTTTAGGGGGGAAAACGACTCCTGCAAACAGTGACAAAACTCAATTCCTACTCCTGAAAAGACGTGACAGACACTAATACCTTCACACGGGGGAAAAAAAAGAGTCACGAAAATGCGTTATTGAGTGAGCAATGGCGCCAAAGAGGCAGCCGCATTTGTGGAATGGACTCAGGAATGGAGGCGAAGAAGAAGTGCAGCACTTACGCCAGAATTCCAATATGGCTTCATGTTCACAGCGTGGATGAGTGTTATGAGTGTGAACTATCATTCATATGGAGGGAAGACTGGCAAGCTCAATAAGAAAATAAGTGAATCGGAGTCCAATATAAAATGAATGGGTTTGAGTGTTTGGTGCTGGAAAATTTCCACAGTTATTCACTGAATAAATACGTTTTCTAGTTCTAGTTTAACTGGAAATGCATTCTCTGAAGAAAATGTGCCGTGATTGAAATTGCTGAAAGATTGAAGCCTGAATGCCTGAAAATTGTCAAAATGGTTTCTCTACCTGAATGAATGAAGAAGTTACCAGCGGTTTGAGTGACAGCTAAAGCTCAAAGTCTTCTGTTTCTGTTAGTTTATAAACAACAGGTGCACCCAATTCAGCCGAGACACAGAGCTGAGTCAGCTTGAAGGCGGAAGATGCCTGAAAACCACGAGGAACAACTGGCTCTCACGACAAAACTGCAACTGCTGTCTGAAAACAGGTTGGACCATGAGAAGCAGGAGAACTTCCATAACATATTAATATTTCTCAGCTGAAAATTCTACATTGGGCTAGATGAGACAAATTCAGGAACAATTGTCGCTTGAAGGCAGAAAGAGCAAGAACTAAACGTTGCAGCTGAACAAGTTACATATTCTGAAAGAGGACAAAAATGGTTTCAAATTTGTGAAAGTTCTTAAGAGTTGAAGAGGTTTTTGAAGTGGACATTTCCAGCAGGAAGGAAGTGCCGGTGTGGATGTGGCAGTGTATGTGCATGAATCTGAAGAGTTCAGTTTTTTGAGCAGCAGTGTATTAAATGATGAATATACTGACTACTGGACTGACCAGAGAGAGAGAGAGAGAGAGAGAGAGAGAGAGAGAGAGAGAGAGAGAGAGAGAGAGAGAGAGAGAGAGAGAGAGAGAGAGAGAGAGAAGAAGTTTAAAGCAAAACAGTGCTGTTGGAAAATGTTAATCTGAGACTGATTACCATACTGGCCGACACCACAGGGGACGAGCCCGGGTGTCGTCATTAGTCCCTGCAGAGGTCAGGAGTAATTAGAATATACGTAATGATTATTTTTGATAAGATATTCTGAGCTGTATCCAGGTAACGTGGACGTGTTACCTGATGGGAGGGGCCGAGCACAATCTGTTCATCCAGCAGTACAGTTTCATTTCATTTCAATTCATATTATTCATACTTTTTTCATTTTTAAAGTTAAAAAAATAAGTATTACAAAAAGAGATAATATTTTTACATATTAGCATGAAGAATGTCGTTTGCACAAGGACACTGTATAATATTCACATACACACATGACCTACTGCTTGCAGCACACACAGCATATCTACCAGGAAGGCTGAATTCACTGTGTAGATTATCACTCACTCAACCAAAGTAGTAAGTAAAGAGCTGTACTTTATCACACATTGTTTACTGTGTATTTTTCCCTCCATGTGGGCTCAGCAGTAACGCAGCACTTGCTGACGCGAGGATCACGCTGGGTAATAATATGGAGCCGCAGGTTATCTGATGTCACACACGATGAGAGCTCAGGCTGTGTAAACACGCAGCAATACAGAGGCGAGCCGAGCGCTGAGTCCAAACACACACACACACACACACACACACACACACACACACACACACACACACACACACACACACACACACACACACACACACACACACACACACACACACACACAGGTGAGTATGGAAAGGAAATCATTGGCAGGCTGTCAAAAACAATTCTCCTGTTACATGCTAAGTAAGCGACTAAACATCAAAACATCACAAAACCTGATAGAGACAGGAAGAGTGTATGAATCGTTCATCGGCAGCGTTGCAGAGGTTTTACTGCAGGAGTGTAAGTCAGAGCAGCAGTGTATAACTCATATTCCTGCAGGATTTATGAACTGTATTAACCTTCCAAACCGCACGGATCTGTTTCAGAGGAACAAACTAGAGTCTAACAGCTTTCTGTTTTCATACAAATCCCCCGTGCTGAGTATTCCTATTGGATATAATGGAATATATTGCAGCTATAATCACTAAAGGGGCCTTATTATCTATCATTATAGGTGTGACAGTGATGCAGAGGGTACAAGGCTGAGCCGAGTGCTGTCGGCACCACCAAAGTAACTGTAATCACACTAAAGAACACCCCGGGGATACCAGACTCTCTAATGGAGTTACCGCTGTGAGAGTACGGAGGGAAAGTTTTCAGAAAGACAAAACTCAGAGACAAGAAACCAGGAAACTGAGGTCATTCATGTTTCAGAAGTGATCAGACGGCTCTCAGGTAATATTCACACTTACACATGAACAGCTCGCTCATAGAACCGCGATTTGTTTCTACGCAGCGTTGAATCTCCAGAGAGGAAGAAGATCAGACATCGCATCTCTCTCTTCACCACCAATCATTTATTATTTAAAGGCAATCTGACAGTGTCTCTGAATGCCTGACTGTCTATGAAATGCAAAGTAGCGACATGTTGCCTGTTATATCCCTTATCCACGCCAAACAAGAGAAGAAAGTCAAGAAAAGTCTGCCAAAGATTACACAGATGAAACACTGTGAGAGGTATAAAGACTCAACAAGGCTGAACGAGACAAAGCTGTGAGCCTACGGGATGATTCAGATCCTGGACAGCATGCAGACCCCCTGCCTGCTCCACCTCCCTGCTCTCCGTCCCAAGCTCCACTGTTATGAAGTCTTGTGAAGAACCAAGAAAAGAAGGAAAACCCTTTGATTTCATTATCAATAATGCAGACTATCGTAGGGGGGGGGCGAACGCGGAGGGCGTCCAATCGAACCTTCGCCGGCTCCCTTTGCCAGGATCTTCGCCGCGATGAGAAGGAAAACATTTTATTCGGTGGCACAGCTCCACTACACTGCCGCAGCGTCCAAATCTAATTCTCTGAGATGAACACACATGTAAGTGATGTTCTAAAACTGTCCTTCAGCTGCACGTCTCCAACATTCTGTCTTCACTTTCTAAACTGTCCTATTTCTACCTACCATGTGAGGATGTGACCTCCTACTGTCACCGATGAAGGATGAAAAACGTCCTTGCAGAAGCTTCGATCACAAATATTAAGCAGTTCAGTTGGAAAAACACTGGGCCTGCCTTCCCTCTCTCTATCTCTATCTCTCGGTCTCTCTCTCTCTCTGTCTGTCTGTCTTCTGCCCCCTCCTGTGCTCTCACGCTGATCAGCCTGTTCCACTTCGCAAGCCCAAGCGGTGCTGGGCAAACCAGACGGCAAAGCTCCTCCACAATATCACAGTTCTCGTCCGATCTGCTTTTAAGCGAAGGTCTTTAAGAGGTTTTTAAGGGCAAAGGGGCTGAGCTGGCACGCTGCGAGAGGAATATGGCCGAGAAATATGGGTAACAACGTACTGTTGGTGCCTTTGACTCTGCAGGCAGGCAGGATGCTGAAAAACCATAAAATGACAGCAGGGAGGAAAACCACAGAGCGAGGACTTATAGGATATAATCCCTTATTTCATATTTTTAGCCGGGCCGCTTTATCTGCCGCGACAAAAAAACAAAGACGGACGGTCCAAAGATCGCACACACGCATTAAGATTTTGACTAAGGGGGTCAAGTGTGTGTGTGTGTGTGCAGTGGTTGTGTGACAAAGTGTGAGGTGGCAATCCAAGTCAACATTGAATCAGAGATTGTAGCGCCCCCATGTGGAGAGAACATGACAAGAAGGTAAGAATGCGTGTGTGTGCGTGTGTGTGTGTGTGCGTGGAGGCTTTTTCAATCACTATCACTGGTTGGAGATGCTGTGTGCACGTGTGTGTGTATTCTTCCTGGACTAACTCTTCACAGCTCAGCAGTTTAGCAAATTCTCCCACCGGGGGCAGCAGACGCACCACAAACAGCTGATTGTTGTACTGAAGCTGCATGAGCCTACGGGATCAAATCAGAAAAGCATCCGTGTTCCTCTTATCAACGCAGGGGGAGAAGAAGAAACAGATGAGTGAAGGCTACACACACACACACACACACACACACACACACACACACACACACACACACACACACACACACACACACACACACACACACACACACACACACACACAGGGGAGTGCTTGAGGGCGTTATTAAGTCAGCAGTTACGTTGCCATCCAGGTCTTTTGAATAAAATAGACGCCAATATTTGGGAAAAAAAGAAAGCGTGAATTTTGCAGCTGTGTACAAGCCGCCATGGAAATCTCTGTGAAAACAAGAACTATGGCAGGAATACGGCATGAAATCAACATCAGGCAGGAGCTCCTCACGCTTCTGCTGAGATGGAGCCTAATGGCGATTCATGGTGGCGGTACATCACGAGTATGTTTACCTTTATAAATGAAGCAAAAGCATTTTCCTAATCATATTACTGCATTTAATTCCATCATAAATGTATCCACTCCTAAAAAGCCTCTTTCCTGTATCCCTTTTCCGGTCTTTGCCAATTCGGCCAAGCGTTTCCTCCTCCATATGTCAGAATTTGCATTAAAATACCTAGGTTGTGTCCTGTAATTACCCCGGAGCTCTTGTGGTCTCATTGCTCTCTGGCCTCTTTTCTTTTTCGCTGAATACCAGGAAATCCCCCGCCGCAGAGCCGATGTGTAATCCTGCTTATTAATAATTTAGGTATTTAAATGGGAGTTTCACCTATACCTGCCGACTCAGGTCAAACCCTCGCCACCGCTGCTGTATATACGCTAATGAAAGGCGTCCAACTTTGATTAATTACTGCAAACCTGCAAAGTAGTCTGGGGGCGTTCAGAAATACTATGAATACAAAATAGGGCCCGCTGATTATTACAATAAACTGCGGACCTACATGCGCGTTCACGCCTCATTTCAGCCTGAAACGTTCCTCTAAGAGAAGATGGTGTGATGCTCTGTGTGAAGCAACCATCAGGCAAATGTTCCCGGCGTATTGTTGGTTTGGTAATCAAGACTCATTTCCCTTTGAGAGGCCTGCAATATGTGCAGTCACACACTCCAAATCTAGCAAACCCCCCTCCTCTGCCTCGCTCCCCTCGTTCCTCTGATCCTTGAAATGGCAGCTTGTTTAAATTCAGTCTTCTATCTGCTGGTGTTGACCTTGCGGCATTACGGCGGGCCGCTAAAACCTCTCCAAACAGTCGGCTGACAGCCGGGCTGGAGCAGCGGCCTGATCCGTCGTGACGGCACACAGATTGAATGCTTCTCTGGGTCCCCCGGTCCTGCTCCACCGACTCGTGTAGCCGCCGCCGCCGCCGCTGCGCCGCACGTAAATCTATAGCAGAGCAAAGGAACCTGTTGACCGCCAGCTGCAGATTCCCTCTCTCAGCAGACTCGGAGGATGAGCTGACTCACGGTGCACAATAGGTGAATGCTAAGCAGTGTGAGGGGAAGAAGTGGATAATAATGTTTTCAAAGCTGCAGCTCCTGGTGACCTCACAGAGACCTTCACCTACAGCTTCCTTATGTTTCCCCCTCCTGGCTTCATCAAACCCTCCCAGCATGTCAAACACAAAGACAAATACAACACATGAGAATGACTGAAGCCCCGACGAGGACGAGTGAGATTATCTGAACCGTGCGTCGCTGCCTGGTGTGTACATTTCCATTGCAGATCCCCTGTTTAGACTCACAGCGCCCTCTCCTGGTCTCACTCAGAAATCCATCTCTGATCACTGTGGGAATACAGAGGAACCAGGCAGCTCAGCGATGTATGGATGGAGAGTACAACTGAAGAAAGTGATCTGATAAGAATACGGTCAAAACGATAACACACCAGCATCACGTCCAGATACACGCATGCATACACAGAGTGATGATCCTGAGGCGTCCTGACTCGTTTGTCTGTTCTGCAGCACCTGGCTCACCATGAGCCGCAGCAGATCCGCGCCTCCTTCATCTGAATTGTAGAGCAGCTGTATCGATTCCAACACGAGAACAGAGCGTACATTGCATATTTCAACACTGTCCTAAATACTTTGAAGCCACTGTTTATGTGAGACAACGCCAAGCCCCCCCGCATACACACACACACACAGAACATACACTGAATACATACACGCTGTACAGCATGCATTATTAAGTGTTCTGAGTGAAGCGAGGCTGCAGAGCTGCTTATCGGCCTTGACACAGACTGAAAAGAGGAGAACGCAGCAAAGTAGCCACGTAAATAAATAAAATGGGAAAAAGAAACACAAAAAAGTTGATCTATATCAGCTTCAGGTGTCATTTTGTGTTCATGTGCTCCATAGATTCATCTGCTGATAACCGTAAACACACGCAAATGTATAGACTGAGTGAGCGTGATTAGCAATGATGCAGCACTCTCTCTCTCAGTCACACTTTCTCTGTCTCTCTGTCCCTCTCGCTGAGGCAGGTGTGTCACATTGAAACACCATTACAGCTGTTCTTAATGAGAGCTCTGTGGTCCACCCCCCCCCCCCCCCCCCCCCCCTGTGGAGGTCCCAGCAGCAGGTCCTTATCTGGGCTGGCGCCGTCAGAGGGTGGGGGGAGGGAGGGGTGCTAGCGAGATGGGCGAGATAACCTCCATCTGTCTTCATGACTGTCTGGGTCTTTATTGCTGGAAGAGGAGAGCGCTGTTTTTTACAAACTCAGCCAGTATTTGTTTCTATGTGCGGGCCTGCGTGATTTGTAACAGAGCGGCTCTACGTTTCCGGTTCTGGCAAGCACAACACAAACTGGGGTCACCATTTTATTGGGTGCACCTGATACAATCTACTAAAAATCGCTCAAGCCAATTTCAAGTGAAGTTCCTTATATCCATCGTCCACCACTGTCGTATCGCCTGCAGCTCTTTCCTACAGCATCCCCAGACATTCCCAGGTAAGATGGAGGTTCTTCAGGCTCAGACTCATCTCTCACTTTACAACAACAGTCCGCTGCAGCATCCCAATCGATGCTGCGCCGACCTTCTCATCCATCTCTTTCTTAGCCTCCCTCTTGAACAAGACGCCAACATGCAAGCTCTCCTTTTCCCCCTGGGGCGCCAACTGACTAAGTAGAGCCGCCTGTTGGGTCGGCTGGTTCGTTCCATCTACTTGTGTCGCCACAAGCAGGTAAAAGTCAGATTTAACATCGACAACTCGTGGGAAACGGCGGAAATGTCTGGGATGTGTTTGCGCTGTGAGATTGAATCAAATCAGTGCTGCAGCGGAGATGTTCTACCTGTCTGCTACCTGCGCTACGAGTTCCTCTTCACCTTTAAACAAACTCTAAAAAGAGAAGAACAGTGGGAGGAATCGATACTAAACCTTTTAAATATTGTATTAGATCTTCTTCCATCTTTTGACCGTGAAGTCTGAGCTTCTCTTCTGGGAGCTGCTGGCTTGTATCGTTTGTGTAAATTACCCAACTGTCATTGTGAGCGAGGTCCAATTCTCCATTACGACAACGTCATTACTCTGAGGGACGGTTTCACGTATAGAACAGCGTCCACGCTAATTTAAAGTGGTGCTGTAATCTGTAACGTAATTACTGTTTTGTTTAGTTTTTTTTGCTGTGTCACTTGTTATTCAGATTGAGTGCTCAATAATGTTCTGTCATCTCCCTTGATATCTGCTGCTGGTAAAATTGCAGTTTGTGCAGATGAAGCTCTTTAGTTTAGTCTGCACAGGCAAAGTGACCGTCGCCACCCAGGAGAGCCGCTTCTGTTTGCATTGGTGCAGACTTAAAGTCCGTCCGTTTACCAGCTTCGGTTTTGCAAAAAGCCCTAATTTGTGGAAATGAAATTCATGAATCTCGGAATAGAAATGTTTGCATTATTAAACCGATTTTTTTTGTAACCTAACGACTTCACAAGATGTAATCGAATTAGGCTCAGAACTCCAAAGAACTTGGATTGATTCTCTACAATGACACATTCTGCTGCAAAGACCTTCAGGTTTTCTATCCATATTGAGGCAAAGAAGCTTTCTGATGCGTTTCTTGCTGCTTCTCACTGAATCTCAGCAATGACAGTATAATAAAAACATGTCAGCACACGCAGCATTGTGCATGTACTCCACACAGCAGGGGTCCTCTGCAGTGAGCCTCAGAAGGAGACGTTCCTATCTGAGGCTGTCTGCTAGCGTAACTGGTGTGAGGAGACAAAGTCGACACACACACACACACACACACACGAGTGAGATCCACTGAGGAAGAGGAGGAAGGAACACATCTGCTGAAATGTGTTTTAAAAGGCTCCAGATTCATGCATATTCATTGTATAAGTGGTGCATAATTGTGTTATTTTTTGCAGTAACGTTCATCCAGTAAGAGCAGATGTGCAGATGTCATTTTGAAGCGAGATTCTTTCTAAGGGCTTCGACAGCAGATTCATCATTTACAGCTTTGTTCTGACTGAGGAGCTCGGTGTTAAAGCTCTGCACAAGGGTTCAACCACGTAAACAAAAGATACGAGTCCATGCAAAGAGCAAGGTTTGTCATCGGCATAGACCGCCTATACTTTGATATAACAGTGGAAATGCTTCTCTCGGTCTTGTTAGACACACACACACATGCACACACACACTCACTCACAGACGTCATCCTCATTTCCTGGTTAAAGTCCATCCTGGCTGTCAGGCTTTATTCATGCCCGGAGATGTAATTTTTCATCTCGAATAAATGGAACGACTGATAACGACGACTCTTGATGGATTATTAAAGTAAGAGTTCTTGAAAGAAGTAAAAAGAACTGATGATGTGAACCATTATCATTATTAAGCAATTTCAATCAGTTGAGGGAGGATTTCCAGGCCGTTTCATTATTATTTCTTTGAAGTGCGAGTGAAGCAAGTGAGACTGAGGTCAGCAGAGAGACGACCTTCATCTCTGGGTCCCTCCAGGGTGAGAACATTCCAATTACCTCCGACAACATGGTGGCTGGTTGGTTGTGACGGTGATGAGGGCGAGTGCGGCGCGGCTGCCCGATGGAGACGGCGCCCCCCCCCCTGACGCACAAACCCAAAGAAAACCGTCTGGCCGGAGAGATCAGAGTGGGAACAGAGAGTGTCAGGTACAGATGGCAGCGTCCTGAGCAGACCACAGAGCAGGAGGTCAAAGACAGATGGGAGTCAAAGCAGAGAAAGTTTCATGAAATTAAACGACACACCGAAGATCTGTGCTGTGATCCAGGTCAAATGTACACACAGCGGACAGTCTTATGTGGTCGTGCGTGTATGAAGCACAGCTCTCAAAAAGTCGAATCAAGACGAGAGACGAACTGTAAAGACAGAAGCGTGGACGCTCGGGTCCAAACAAAGCAAGTTGGGGACATGTGATCCTCTGCTGTGAATTCATTGTGACTTTTATCTGGACTAATCCGATCAGGACGAGCCTCTTCAGCCCCGTCTGTGGCCACAGGCTAAAGGCTCTTAACGGATATTGTCGGCTCTGAAAACAACTCTGGTTTGTGCCAAAAAATGGTCCCTGCTCTCTGTTGCGCGGTCGCTAATCTAAATCTGAATAGTGGCAACGCAACACACAGGAAAGAGAAACGTTATGACGTTATGACCTCCCGTTGAACACCTGCACATCTGGCGTAAATAAGACAAATTGCGGCGGTTTTCATGCCAGTGCCGGTGCCAAAAATGCGAATGTGTCAGCAAACAGACACACACGAAGATAAATCTCAAAGGATACAGTGTGTAGGAAGTATAAGTGTTTGCCAGCAGCATATGCAGGGGAACAGGTGGAGCTCGGTTAGACTTGCCTTGTCAGGTGTCAGAGAGCTGCAGGCTGCCAAAACCAGCATCCATTCAGCGCAGCCTCCGCCCTGATAACAAGCGGCAGAATGAACGACGTCACTTTGTTGCTTTGGCAGGCAACATGCAGAGAACACAGAGAACAACTGGGTGGACGACAGGGGAGCTAGAGGAGAAGGAGGAGATGGAGGAGGATCTGTGAAAGTTGCGTATGGAGCTGTTGTACGTCAGTTTTGGAATTGTGCAAATGAGAATCTGGAATAATCAGCAAAAAAATAGGACTTTGTGAAAGAGAGACAGAGAAGATGAATCCATAGAATAAATATTGATAGACATTCACACCTGTTTACTCAAATTTTCTCTTTCCCTTACTTCTGCTAGGGTTAGAAAATAAAATATTAATATAAATAAATATAAAATAAAAAGATAAGATAAGACTCACTGACACACACACACACACCGGACACACACACAAATGTTGCTAAGGTGGCAAGTAATCCCCATAAAAAGCCTCAGAGTGGATGACAGGTCATTTTTCTGCTTTAAAAGGAAAGAGCAGCGTCGCCTCTCTGTGTCGACACAAACCATCTCTGACACCTACAGCAGCTTTAGATGACACCACACACACACACACACACACACACACACAGTGTGAAACAAAGTCTGGAGTGAGTGTCTGACACTTCAGACCATTAGAGCAGCACAGACAGCTCGCCATTTCTCACCATTACCACACACACACAAACACACACAGACACACACACACACACACACACACACACACACACACACACCACTGACTGTTTGAACTATCAAGCTCGTCAGCTGCTTGACAGATTTCAGACGTTCCAACTCTTAACACCTCCAACCACGATGAAATGTTGCAACAGTGTAGAAGTTAATCCTACATTTACACACACACACAGACACACAAACACAAGGAATGAACACTGAGACAAAAAAAATGACCAGTAAAGGGTTCTCAAAGGGTTTCTTCTCCTGGACTGGTTTAGGGCACAAAACAAAAAGAAGTCACACAAGCTTCCAGACATTCTCACCACAGTAGCAGCACTGAATTTGCACACATTTCTATTGTGATTGATGAATGAATGATCGCAGTGTTGATTATTTTCATAGTTAAGTGATCTGCAGCTCTTTAGCGTGGGAGCGGAATGGAGCGTCAACCTCTGCCATCAGCAGAGATGTAGGGGCTGTGAGCTGATTGGCTGCTGATGAGCGTGCGATCATCAAGTGTGTCTGTGTGTTTGAATAAAGAGGAGGACAAAAGAGAGAAATTGAATTGAAAGAATTAAAGCTTTGTCAACGCGGCAACTACTCCCATTTCACTCACTTCCTGCCGCCGTCGTTCATCCATTAATGAGCAGCATGGAACAAAGTGACTCAGCGTTAAATCAAAGCTTACTCGCAGATTGCTCATTATGTCTGGGACGAGCTGAGACAGACAGTCCACCGAGAGCAGCTGTCCTCCACTCAGACAATGTGTCGTTCAATGACAGGAGGCCCCACAGAGAGAGACACACACGCATACACACATATATACCCATGCACTGGTACACACAGAGGCTCGTTCGCAATCCTCACATGCCTTCTGTTACGTTATGCCTGTATGTAGTATTTGTTTATGCTCAGTTTGCAGGCTGGTGGTCCGACTG
Organism: Genypterus blacodes; assembly: GCF_046128005.1. Classification (NCBI taxonomy): domain Eukaryota; kingdom Metazoa; phylum Chordata; class Actinopteri; order Ophidiiformes; family Ophidiidae; genus Genypterus; species Genypterus blacodes. The sequence continues at coordinate 1,214,178 of NW_027466916.1, forward strand.
CAGTGAGACAGAGGGGAGATACCCACTCTTGTGACATCTCAATGGGTACGCCTAAGTGATGCTGGAAGGAAAGAAGGAAGGAGTGTGAGAGAGAGAGAGAGACAGAGAGACAGAGAGAGAGAGAGAGAGAGAGAGAGTGCATGTAGAAAGCAGGAAGGCTGAGGGGCACAGATAATAGAGGACTCATTAACAATAGCAGTGGAGACACATGGATGAGAGCTCCTGTGGGGTGCAAACACACACACACACACTCTCTCTCTCTTTAGTTTGTCAGCTCTCACTCATTCTTTCCTCACCATACTCATCCCCTCTCCATTTTCCTGATGTAATCCATACTTGTTTTTTACCTTCTCTCTCTCTCACACTCACACACATTCGCTGATAACAAATGAAGAGCATACACACAGATTTGGCATCAAAGCCTTTGAGCGGTATCGGAGGTAGACAGACTCCCTAAGGATGCCTCCCGTTGCTACACATAGATACCGAGTGTGCCTGAGGACAAAACCTGTCTGCTCGTGTGTGTGAAGACAGAATGTGTGTGTGTGTGTGTGTGTGTGTGTGTGTGTGTGTGTGTGTGTGTGTGTGTGTGTGTGTGTGTGTGTGTGTGTGTGTGTGTGTGTGTACAGAAGCGGGCTTGACACACTCCGAGAGAGAGCAACAGCCCGCCCGTTAATTATGCGAGCTAATAGAGCAGCTGTTGGTTCACTCTCCTGTCTGAGGGATTCGCAGCAAGACCGGGCAGCTCAGGCTGGACTCTGTGAAGTATGAAGATGGACTCGGCCTGTGCCTGGCCGGAGGAAGAGAGGCGAAGTCAAGAGGGAGAGCTCTGCGCTGGACACGGGCAGAGCTGCTTCAAAGAGCCTGAGGCTTGAAGAGTCTTTCAGCGCAACTCAGCAACATCTTGTTAGGATTAATTTCACCTGCTTGAGGCTTCTCTCACTTTTTTACTAACTTCTGCTGAGTGTTCTTGGGGCCAACTGGTTTCCATGGCAATGTAATGTCCAAGGCAAACTTTTATGTCATCGCGGAGCAGCAGAGTTAACCTCCCAGACTACGAGTTAAGTTAAATGACAAATGAAATGACTGGATGTGTGTTTCCTCCACAGCTGATTCTGGTGCTGCACAATGCTAATGAAGCATGGAGGCAAACGTGATGGAGCACAGCCACATTAGCCGACTGGCAACTCATGGACACATTTGACAACGTTTCACAACACCGCCACACTGTTACACTTACAGGAATATGCCAGTTTCCCCTCATCAGTCAACGGCTCCGACAGCCAGCATACCAAGAGGGGGCGGGGCAAGGAGAGAAGATTGGGCAAATGAGGGTGAAGATATCTGCTGAGTCTTGCATGTAGTTATTCAGAATGATTCATGTTATCATGCCTGTGTTCTACATTGTATCCCAGTCATAATTGCCACATAGGGGATGAATAAAGTTGATTAAATCTCCACTCTTTAAAGTTCCTTACTGTGTCATTGTTAAAAAATCTCTCCTGCTAAAATCAGCACCAATTATATGGAAAATGTGTCGTCAAGTCTGGAGAAGCACGGTCAGAAAGAGGAACCGGCAAGCACAGAAAGTCGGGATTTAATAATGCCTGGCTCGAGGGCCCCGAGTACAGCACATTGACTGGCTGTACTGTCTTTACAACTCCAACACAACCAGATTGTTTGTATTTTTATCCTGCAGTTTTCGCAAGTAATAATCCAATTCAAAAGCTGCAGCCAAATCCCAAATTAAATTCAGATTTAGTTGTGATTCTAAGTCTAACAGTGCTGCACATGTACTGTCTCTAGCTGGCAGAAAAAAATATTACATAATAAATCATAAATGTTTCAGTGAAAATCTTCAAGAGCACAGAGGAGCGTGAGCGTTCAGGCTCTATCTAATGCTCTGGCAGAGCTGTTGGCTTTCTTTTTTTCCCCCTCTTCTGATCCTCTGAATGATTTAAGAACAGTTAACCTGCAATCATTCTATGTCTGCTACTTCCCACAGATAATCAGCGAGGAACAGCATCATTTCCTGTTGCGATTTGAAGGATGTTTCAGACTCCTGCTCACACACACACGACACCCCAGAGATATGAAAGCTTTGTTTTCATTATGTCTGCATCCGACACTTTTGTTTATTGGGTCAGACTTTTGTATGGGGGTCTTTGGGGCCCCCGCTAAGGAAATGAGACACAGACTGCAAACAAACTGTGTTTCTGTGGGCCTGAAGGGCACTGGACCAAGTTTCAGACCTGGAGCTAAAACCCCAGACCCACACAAAAAAAGCTTCCAGAAAAGCTTCCACCAATCAACTCCAACTGGCCCAAAACAAGCTCATAAACACTTTCCTCGGACACTTTTGGGTCAAACAGTGAAACTCCACGATGTCCAGCACGAGTTTGCAGGGATTTAATGCATATCTGGGCGTTTTAAAATGAATACGCTGATCAGAAATAGTGAAGCCAATTTGTTCAGCTTTAATAAGAAAGATCATTTATCTGTGTTTACTACTTAACAGTGGAAGAGGAGCACAGTGTGTGTATGGGAGGGGGGTGTTGATGTTACAGGTAGCTTATGAGAATCGTGAGGGAGAAGAAATCCATAATACATCGATATAAGGCCATGAATGCAAAGCAGAGGGATACTAAGAGACCTAATAGCTTTCCCATAATGCAACAGTCTGCATGCATCTCGCCAGTGTTTGTGTAATGAGGAATGAGCAAACCCGGTAACTACCTTATTTAGTCCAAGTTCAAGTGGAAGGAGGACAGTAGCTGGGAGCTTGGGGATCGGAGGAGATGATAAAGGGTTCCAGGAATTCAGTGCAGACGTGAGAAACGACAACGGAATAGTGAAATGTTCACACGCTAGTGAATGGGTAGAGGAGATAAGCGTGTGTGTGTGCTCCACAGGCCGAGGAACTGCGAGGGAGATGAAGAGAGATCTGTGTGTGTGTGTGTGTGTGTGTGTGTGTGTCAACGGGGAGATGGATTTGAGCGAGTGCTGGGCAACTGGCCAGGAGAGGGCGCTCCTCCCTCAATTGAAGACAGTAGCAACACAAACACACAAAATGCTGAATCTCAATCATATATTATTCACATATATATTCATCAGATGGAGAGACTGATCTTCCACAACATCATCATTATGCAGATAAATCTCGCCTCTACACTGCATCATCAACCACAGTCTCATTTTACATTGTCTTCTACTGGCTGAGCTTCCTTGTTCATTTCTTCCTCTTATCTTACACAGATATGTCAACCTGATACTGGACACCAACGCAGACATTACAAACTCATTCATGAAGAACAAAGACAGCCAAGGCTTTTCCAAATAAAATCAACCTCTCAAACATGCAGTGGATTAAACATGCAGACACAGATGTAAGGATCTAAATGGAGCGCCCCTTCTTTTGTCTTCCTGAAAGGTGTCGGCAGAATTCTTCCCAGGAGATTTTCAGAGTTTCCATAATAATTAGATAACCGTTTTCATAAGTGTCCGGTCTGTCAGAACACCTTGTTCCGAGACCAGTTGAGAGCCGCACCCTTAGGTCCTCAGTATTCACACTTTAACTGCCAGCTTCTTCAGCTTAATCCCACAACTCCACTTCAACCTGTTGGGAAAGTTAAAAACAAATCCATCCATGACAAACTTACTGACAACAAACCTCAGCTGAACTTTTTGTGAACCTCTTCAAGTAGATTTTGTCTCTTGTCTTTCAAACTTTGATACTCTTAAATGACTGCAAATGTAACTTTGAAGTTGCAGTTTGTCTACATGCTCCATCAGACAACAATTTCACACTGTGAGGCGCCTTCCTACAGCACGATCAGGGTCTGCAGCACCACAAGATTAAACTCATAACAAGTTTCAAAGTTTCTCTTTCACCAAGGTTGCCGTGCCCTCGCTGTTCTCCACCAGGTGCGTCTAATAACCGGAGCACTGATGCTTCCTCACCAAAGCACCTATGAAGCAAAGAGAAACCCCAGCTTTGTAAAGCTACTGAACCAAAGAGCAGAAACACATTAGACGCAGAATCAAGCGCATCATCGTTTACTAAATGACAAAAATGGCCATGAGTCTGATAAATGGGTGGATTGATGCGCAGCCAGAATGCCTCAGTAGCAAAAACCAGGTTTTGTTAGTGGGATGGATGGTTTTGGGAGGACCTCGTGCGTGCGTGCAATCACTTAGCAGTCGAGACTCGCTCATAAGAAAGGCAGGAGGGTTATTAGCGGCCGGGTACCTGAGTATATCTCCCTGCTCTTCAATTTCATCAGCAACCTCTTCACACCTGCAACGATGTGAAGAAGCCTGTTAACATTACAAACTTACCCAGCAACTTCCCCCGCCCCAACTTTTTACCCAGCTGTCTCTGAATATGCAAGTGGAAGAAGTTAACACATAAGAATGATAACAATGATCGTTCGTCTCTATGGCGATGCACCTGACACGGCAAACACATTGAGCCGGCGTCTCAGCACAACGCCCGATCTGCTCTGTTCAACCTCAGCGCTGTGTGGAGGGGACAGCTGCTCCGTCCTTACCTGTGTTCCTGTCTGGCAAGATGCAGCAGTGCTTCTTCAGTATGCCTGGCAACACCTTTCAAAGAAAACAAAACAAACAAGGGAAGGGGGGAGAGAGAGAGAGAGAAAGAGAGAGAGAGACTTTAATACCACGGCAGTTCAAAGCAGATAAACGAGGTGGAGCCCACAGGGAAAAACAGCGGCAAGCCCATGCTGTGACCCACAATTACGCAGGAGCAACAGACATCCATTTCTCACATCGATTTGCATTAAACGGGGAGAAACTGCTCCTGTGATTATCCCCAGGCCTTTCCTCTTAAATGATGATCCCTGTGCCGATGTGTGGGATGTTCGTGTTAAACTGTGTGTCCATATATCGGCCCGAGGTGAGGTTAAATGGCGCGTGAGGGGAAAATGTGATGCCCCTACAACCCTGCGGGGGATGGAGGCAAAGATAAAGAGGCTCTTAAACTGAGAAGGGGGGGAAAGGGTGACAATCTTATCAGCCGATCTGGGGTGGTCACATCGACGGGTCGCTTTCAGAAGCTTGCTTTGCTGTATCAGCATCTTCTCAATGCCAGGAAGTTGTGGCAGTGAAGGCAGCGGCTATTTACTACGCTACTCACAACCTGGAGGAGGTCGTGTGCTGATCAATAATGCATGCTTACTGTATCCATTCTGCGGAGAATGGATGATCTATCAAAAGATATGTTCGATATACTAGAACTTCATTTCGCTATCGGCAGCTGATGCGGAATCGTTGCTCTTCGTCGAGGACAGGACGGCACAGCTGAGTATCAAAAAGGGAAATGTCCTGGAATTTTGACGTCTTTGTATGGAGGTTCCTGGTCATTAGTGGCACAACTACACAACATCAGCAGGATGGAGGCCAAAGGAAGGGATTTGACGATGTCTAAGGCAGGTGCGATCAGCTCTTTGTCCTCTCATCTGACTCACAGGCTCATTGTTGTGAAAATTGCTTTCATAAGACACTCCGTACTCGCTCCCTCGCTCCCTCCTTCTCTCTCTCCCTCTCTCTCTCATCTCCTTTTTCCATGTGATAGCATTAACATCCTTTTACCTTTGCACAGTGGTTATCTCCCGCTCCTCCGTCTCTTGGAGTTATTTCATTCCTCCCCTCTATATGACTGAACCGATCAGATAAGTCGCCTGTTTAATTAAAAAGAGGCCCTCAATGAAGGCACCTACTTCAAAAGAAAGGAAGACATTTTAAAAAAGGGGGGAAATGAACTCTAATGCCTCCTCTCTTTGGAACATTCAATGAGCTCCTGATGTAATGCGTCATCAAGAAGCCTCACACACACACACACACACACACGCACACGCACGCACACACACCCATGGTCCTTAGAATGGACCCTTATGGATCCAAAGCCTCGAAAAGCTTCTCAATTGTAAACCCACAGCACCTTTACACTGATTTATGTTGATTTCAAACTAATTATGGATTAACTGCCTTAATCAGATTACAATCAGAGCTTTGGCATGCATGCAAATGTACTGATCGAAGCTTTACACATGAGTTAGCTGCAGAATCTGACCCCGGCGGACACAAACGTCTGACTCAGCTCAGTCATCTCAGGGTAGTAAGACGTCTAAGAGCCAAAAAATTGTCTCTGGTTATTGTGCTCTCAGACAAATGACCCGAGCCATTATCATCAAATGTGGTTAGATATTGTAGTCATTCACTGATCGACACTGAACAATCACAGAGCTGCAACTGAGCGGAACGGCTACATTTTTGGGTTGGAAGGGACCTTCAATCAAACAAGACAGAGCAGCAAGGCCTGTATGACCACACACTCTTTAGTATTATTATTAGTTTTTCATGGTTAATAGCGGAATAAGGCATTTCGTAGGGAGATTTTGTTTGACTTGTAGTGACTCAAACATCTGCATAATGTATAATCATAATTAATGCTGACTGGCAGAGGATTGTAGTGGGTATGTGTGGAAACGGAAGTGTCAGAGAGGCTCCTGCATGTTTCAGGCGCACAGAGCTGTCACTTGCCTCTCATTTACGCTCTAAAAGGATTGGAGCCTTGAGGAAAGGAGTCTAATTTCATGTAAAACGCTTTGAGGCATCCATTTGTTTGGCTTTTTAACATTGTCTTGGGATGAGCGCGACAGAGAATTTGTGTCGCCAGCACACAAAACAGATTTACACGCCACAGAAGGACAAACACACAAACAAGTGGGATTGCTAACCAACACCCATTCCACACAGGTTTGAACGGTCAATCAGATGTTTCGTTTTACTGTTTTAACATAACATGGCATTGAAGATGGTAAACAATCATCTGAGAAAATATAGAATAATACATATATAAACTGTTCCCCGGGGACTCGAGTCCCAATCTCATGTATGAGACTTGGGACTGGAGGCACTCAGACAATAAAAGGCTCCATTAGGTAATGCTGTAGCAGTTTACTATCATGCTCATTCTATAGGCCTGGCTGCCATTCTCTCATGGCCCGAGGAAGTTAAAAAAAGAACTCTGTGCGCAGCGTTCCGCGGTTCTCGTATAGTAGACGCAGTCGCTACTGCTCCAGCTGCATATTATCGCCTCCTTACATCAACGTTTCTAAATGAAGGTGCGCCTCATTAAATGCAAAGGCATATGGGCTGGAAATGCACAGGGGAATACGGTGCAGTGTGCCATTTTCAACAGAGCGCAGGCGACACACAGCCACAAGGAAGCCACATGTACAGTGTAGTAGAGTACGCCGAGCTAGTTTCTAAGATACAAACGCATCAGGCTGAGTTCAAAGCAGAAGAATGGAGGCAATAGATGTCAGGGTAACGTCTGATTCGGATCAAAGCAAACTCTTGGAGAGGAATCTGTCAGACAGCGGTCAGGCTCGGATTCTATACATCATCTGCTTTGTGGAGTCGAGGCTCAAACATTCTTGTTGATTCAGTTTTGGGTCTCGGCTCGAGCTTTACACTGCATCTTAATTTTGTGTGCAGTAATGGTGCTTTGATGAGGTTAGGATAGGACAAGCGGCAAAGAAATAACAAACCTCGCTTTCACTTAAGCACAGAATATTTCACACATAGTGTATTCCCTTCCTATAGCAACAGCGGTTCATCACATATAAATGAGATGTATGAGCTTATCGTAGAGCAGCACATGGAGATTCAATTGAGTGGCCTCTATGTGGAAGTTAAACACACTCTGGGGTGTTCCTCTCTCTCCATCTTCACAACAAACTATTGAAGCTTCTGGGCCTACTTGACATCCTTTTGGTTGTTGTGTTAAATCCATTGACACGTTCTCGGAGTTGCCGGTGAGTCACATATGGTGTAATAGCATCTCTCAGACAAGCAGAAACACTTCTTAGACAGCTGAAGAAAGGAAGAACTGTGAACTCATTAAAGGAGATGAGCAAATGGCCAAACTCACGCTGAACATTTTCAGTCCTGGAAGAAAATTTCCTTGAGTTACGTGAAGGTGCTGATTACTTTTTCACTGGAAGTCCATTTGTCAGTAAGATTGCTCTGTCTGCCACTTGATGGAGGTGGCCTCATGAGTTTGGATGGAGAGTGGCAATCAGAAATGGACGAGCTTGGAAGCTGACGCTCATAAAAATAAAGTTACAACAATAACTCGTCATTGAAGCGTTGAAATTGTTTTGGTGACCAGGCAGGTCTTCAGTGCACCAGAGGTCATTCAATGCTTCTGCACAAGACCAGGGGTGGTGGGGGGGTCTAGAGAGAAGTCAATAAAACACCTCTTACTGATCTACACACACACACACACACACACACACACACACACACACACACACACACACACACACACACACACACACACACACACACACACACACACACACACACACACACACACACACACACACACACACACACACACACACACACACACACACACACACACACACACACACACACACACACACTGTATCGCCACACATTATTGCCGCCGGGCGCAGATATGATCACAAGTGGCAGCGTATAATAGGGCATCTCGACGCCTGTTTTACAGAGAACTAGAGAGCAATCAGTGACCTAACGGGGATCTAAGAGTACGGATGGGAAGCAGACGCACTTTGGCGTGTCAGAGCTCTTCCTGTTTTGCCACCAGCGCGATCTGCTCCTTCAAGGCATCAAATGCAGTGACGTGACCCAAAGCCAAGCCTGGCGTCCTATCTTTATATCAGTTATGCATCTCATAAGCTCAGTTTTTGCTTGTGACTCATTTCTTAGCCAGGCAGATACAGCAGGTGGGGACTCTTCAGTTCACAAGTACCAGGAGAAAGACCGGCATTGAGCTGAAATCTCGCCCATATGTTCCCGGAGCTGGACAAAGACCAGCAGCTCGCACGGAGTAGCATCTTGTAACACTTTCCATGTGCAAAGGCAGAAGCATCAACAAACACAACACACCAGTGAACTGGGCCGTGAGGAGCAGCTACTGTACATCCTGGTCTCTCCTTATCTTAATCCACCAACAAAAAAAAATCCCAAATCTCTCTGACTTTGGTGCACATTTCCAGCCGCTGGTCAGATTTTGTCACACCAGACGATTAATCTCACCGGCCAAACTCTCGCAGAGCAACTCTCCACTATGACTATGATATTCAGCGGCAGCAAACACACGAACGCCTTCCGAGCTTTTACCGCACAAGCATATGGCGTGAGGTATTTAGCCTTTGCGCAAAAGCAAATGAAGAAACCGAGTCGCCTTGGTGGAGCAATATTGCTCGAAGGACAACCGACATTTACTCTAGATTAAACAGCTTGACTGCATTAGGACGATTAAAGCGCTAAGGAAATCTTTGGAGCTTAATCAAATCACTTACACCCGCTCCAATTCAAAAAGATTGTGGAGCCTAGATGGTCCTTCATGAAAGTGGGCCGTTTAATAAGCTGAAATAGTCGAGTTCACCGGGCTGTTTAAGGGTCTGGTAAAGACCGGGTTGTAAAAGTGACTGGGCCTTTAGCCAACTGTAATGATATTAGGTCTTAGAGAGCTGAGATACACTTAAAACTGGGACAAAGGTAGAACAGCATTTACAGCTCGAGTGTATCTCCTTGATTTCCATTCAAAACGATTTCGCAGACCTGCAACTGACATGCGACGTGGATAATCACCTGTGCCGCCGTTGTACCTCTTAAAGGAAAGCTGCTGTTATGATTAAAATGTGGCCGTCTGGGCAGTAATACGAACATAACCGTGGTGCCAGGTTCAAAGTGTTTATATTAATGGCCGTGCAATTAGAATAGAAGAAAGGTTACGGGTAGGATAGCAGCTTGCTAATGGACCTTGTAATGAGTCAGATGTGACTTAGGGCACTGTGGCAGCTATTGCACACTAACGCTGGGAAAATGCAACGGCCCCCCAGCTGCCAGGGAGATCTGCGCCTACTGCAGCACAAAGGTGATTAACTGAGCAGCAGTGAGTGCACAGGTACACAAACACACACACACACACCCACACACTTGGCTCTCGTACATTATTAGATTCAAAAAGCTTGGTGCCATCCATCCTCTCCTTTCCCTCCGCATTCCTGTGCCAAAGCCAAACTATTACAGATGTATACTTGCATTCATCAGGGGATGAATAGAGACATGAACGGAGAGGAGGACGCACACAGACAGAGGGAGACAGAGTGAAGGTGAACAAGAGTGCAAGGCGGGGCAGGGAAAGAGAGAGTGATGAAACCAAACAGGTGAAGGAGTGTAAAGGGAAGTGGGGAGAAAAAGGACAGACAGCAGCAACACATCCGTCACAGTGAGTGAAAACAAAGGAGAAAAGACGAGGAAAAAAAACCTGTTAAATGTTTCAACATTTACTTTTACTCAGACAAGTCAACCTTCAACACCTCCCCCCTCCTCCTCCCCTCCAGCCCTGAAGACCAAAATAACTTTGACACACAGCGCATCATCTTTGCCATGCATCTCCAACAAACGGCTGATGAAAGCCTCATCATGTCAGTGTCAAAGAGGCAAAGTCCGCACAAGCTTCCCATTGACACGTCTGTGCGTCTGCGTGGGTGTACACTGCGTGTCTCGTGCACGCACAGACATGGCGTATCTGACAGCAGCATTGTGGCAACATTTCCTAACATGAGCCAGAGTGAATTAGAATCCAAAAGACTTGCTGAGGGGAAATGACTGTCAGTTTGGTGCAAATTCTTCTATCAGTACTGAAGCGGTACCTTTTAATTAGACTTCTTTTTAAGTGAAGGATTTGCCTGGCGGGATGAATAAAGCAGAGATTGTTTCCATCTTGTATGAATCACCAAGGTTTCACTGAGAGGTATTTGATTAGCCGCCTGGTTTGAAGCCGACTTGGTGACAAAGATGAGATCAAAGGTAGTGCAACCTACAACTGGTAACTGTTACATACTGTTTACTTACATGCCACCTGCAGCCCCTTATGGCCTCCGCTCTTAAGCATAGATACGTACATATGCGAACATACTGCATAGACACGTGCCACTGATTTAAATTGACTAGAAATGCATTTCCTGGAGAAAATGCGCTGCATTTGCACCGAATGGTTAAGATGTGCCTGAAAGATTGAAGTGTGAAGGCCTGAAAAATGTCTGAATGGTTTCTGTACCTGAAGGTATGAAGAAGCAGTTTGAGTGACAGCTAAAGATCAACACCTTTGAAGCTGCCGTTTGTTTATCAACAACAGGTGCAGCCAATTAAGCAGAGACACAGAGGTGAGTCAGTCTGAAGGCAGAAAATGCCTGAAAACCACATTAGGAGCAACTGGCTCTCACACAGAAACTGTAACTGCTAAATAATGAAGAGAACAGAAGAACAATAGTGCGATTACTGGTAGCAATCACAGCAATTACATCTTCTTGCAACTTCCGCCACCGTACTCTAAAGCACTTCTCATCACCTACATTATGCATGAACATGGGACACTTTGCGAGCACCTGCATTAAATGTGCTTGTCGCCAAGGCAGAAAATGCATTTTCCGTGTTTGGATGCTGCACATCTATTCCAGAGACTAGAACATGGACAAGTCCATCACCTACACACCAAAGTCTCACTGCATCTGCTGCCTGTTATGATGAACGTTTGGGAAGGCTTGTATGACTGAGCAGAGTTCAACATTTAGGGAGAATGGGGGTAAAACTTCTCGCCATGGCGGCGAACAGCAATAGCTCCTTTGAGATCCTGGAAGCATTACAATGAATATGTTCCCCTATTTTTAGCACCTCTGTGATTATGATGTCTGACTGTTTGAGCGTTGGCAGCAAGCACTTTGCCACTCGCAGTGTGTGATGAGCGCTGTGTGTTTGCTGTGGATCCGGTGGCAACGCTGAAGCAGGTATTCTATTATGTACAACTTCCCCTCTTTTTTGTGTCACTCAGTCCTGGAAATCCGCCTGCGCTAAGACATCAATACAGGCAACTTCCGCTGGGTGAATCTTAAATATCACAATTTGTCAGTCTAGCACTGACAGGGATGATATGAATTCTATATACACACAAAGAGCAGTTAGCCTTTTCTAATCTTGCAACATTAATCACACATTCAGAGTAATACAAGTCTCTCACTGCCTCAGTAATCAGAAGAACAGGCTCAAGGGAGCTGTGAAACTGCTGTTCAATGCTGTGTTCACAGCACAGTGTTATGTAATATGGTTGCACAGGTCTTTGTGGAGCTCATTGATTCTTACGAAACCTACAAATCATCCAGATTGTCTAACAATTTAAAAATGCCAAATCTGAGTTTGTGTTCTGTCACACACAGACACTGAAGCTCGTCCACCCACAGAGATTACAGTCGTTATGGATATGTGGCAACAGCAGCACTCTGGGGGAGAGCAAAGCTTCTGAACACTCCTTTGAGAAGTTAACCTTGCACTAAGACAGCACTTGCCCACCTGAAATTGTCTTCTACTCTGAAATAAACAAGTACAAGAGCAACAAACATGACGCACACAGCACACATTTGCAAGTGCATGCAAAAGTGATTAGCATGATTATATTAATTGTGGTCACTGATTCAACTAACCGGGTTTGTACAACTTAATTAGGTTTGTCTGGTAAGTATAGATTTTACAATTCAATGATCTCAAACAAATAGAAAAATACATATGCAATGGTTGCCTGCAGTCAAACCAAACACACACCCACTTGTCATCACTGCATACAGCATTTCATTGCACATCAAACATCTGTTTAAGGTGATAAACTCCACTCTTTAAATCCTACCACACCTTTAGTATTTTTAAGAGCCCAGTGTGTGCATGAAGATTGATTAGAGAGAGAGAGGAGGGGAAATACCTTCTTCAGAGCTGACATTCTAGGTGGATCCTCCTCCTTCAAAGCCCGTTCACATGCTGGGGTCCCAAGCCAAGTTTGGAGGGTGCGCAAATCCTAACTCAGCCCCGTGCTGATGCTGAGCCATGAGGCGCCTGTTTAGTATTCCCATCTCGCAGCCACCCCGTCCTACAGCTGCCACGGTCTGCGCATGCCCAAAGCTTTGTTGTCGTTATACGGTTTGACAACACGGGGCGCTCTTGCCTGAGGAGACAGTGAAGACAGAATGCAAAGCTTGTTTTGATTCTTTTAGGTGGAATAAGATACCTCTTTCTATGATTTAAGATTGTTTGATCATCTGAATATATAGCTAATATATATATTATTGATTCGTCCTCCATTTGTATCACATAAGCAGTGCTTGTAATTCGAATGGGAACTTATTTGTTGTTTCAAGTATGGAGTCAAATTCTTCTCTACATCGAAATATCAATGAAATAAATACTCCGTTGTCGGCCGATTTTAGGAGAAGGTTGAACTCATTAAACTGGTCTCTTAACAGAGGTTGATGTTCCGTATATCTTCACATAAACATGGTCTGTTTAAATAGACGATATTATGAATGGAATCCGGCGTGAAGGACCGCACGCCTCCCTTTCCTCCTCCCATCAGGGTGCACTTTGAAGCTGATATGAGAGGGAGCGAGGGTGCAGCTGGAGGAGGCTAAGCGTAGCTGTTTGCAGTCTCTGTTCATTTAAGTTCTTTATGCGTGTAATAAAAGTGTTAACCATCTGACCAGTGATGCGTTTAATGTCTCCTCCGGGGCGAGATGCTATTAAGATGTAACAAACTGGCTAGTTAGCAATCCCAGCGTGGCTCTTAGCAAAGCAGCTACTTAGCCCGCTACTTTTCCACTTTCTAACTTCATCATTCCAGTGTGCTTCGTGGCTTCACTCGGCTAGATATTACAAAATGGCGCAAAGGAAAGAAGGTGAGCTTATGTTTAGGGCCACCTGCGACGCAAGCAGTCTAATTAAGAGGGGACGTGGTGCCAGGTTTCATACAAATAGCTACATAGCCACCCAGCTAGCTAGTCAACTCTCGCGTCACTTCATCCTCGGCTGTAAACAAATGCACGTGTTCCACTGTCACAACGTCAATATGCTCTGATTTCAATCTTTCGTACAAGAATCCACGTCATATTGCACATATCTACATGATCGATATGTGCCTTTAGAAATGTATTGATGAAAATATTAAATAAAAAGTTGTTAAGTCTAGCTTTAGAAGACTGGTCTTAAGTACAGTCTTGCCTTTTGTGTGATGTATTTTATATGATCTCATGTTTAGACATCCCCATTTAATAGTTTAAATATTTATTTTATGGCATACACATGACCATCAGGCAGCAGCTGTTCTTTTAGCATAATTTATTTCTGTTTTGTTATTCATTTGTGTGGATGGCGTAGGGCTCTTGCTAATATTTTTCTGATATCTGATTTTTGTCATCTTAATCTTGTTTCCCATAGTTTTTCGATCCAAAGTTCTCCACAAGCTTTACCCAGCAGCTGCCAAAGTAGAGAAGGAGCCCAGTCCGCCACAGGTTGTCGAAAAATCTGCATCTCAGGAGAAGAATATTACCAGCTGTAAGTTCACACTTGTAGTTCAAGTTGCATAAGTATTTGTATTCCATAGTTTCTCTTTTACATTCATAGATCAGTGACAAAACAGTGGATTCAGCTCTTAGATTGAGAAGCATAACCCTCTTTTATTTGCATTCTCTGACTCAGGTGATGGAGGAGTGCCAGCTAATCCATGCAGGCGAGTGTACACAGCCCTCCTGCCACCTGCAGACTACAAACCGAGTTTGGAGAGATCAGTCACACTCTCCCTGCCAAAAAACATAAATACTGCTGAGGACGCAGCTGGTAAGATGGCTATAATCTTACATTTATTGACTTGCGGCGTGCATTGTAAAGCTGGGAGAGATTTACAGCGCAGGGTTTCTCCAGGTTGGCTGCCTCAGGTATTACAGAACACTCTCTGCCACTCAGGGGAAACAGGCACTGATAATTGCGGTGATTGCCAGCGGCAAGACATTGTACCTTGTTAGCATCGAGGCAAATCGTGTTCAACTCTTAAATAACTTCCACAAATTTGACACTTCACAAACAATACATTCATCAAATATGTTCTTCGTTAAACTGCCTTCACACTGGCTCAGCTCTGTGTCTCTGATTTATTGGCTATACCTGTTGTATATAAACCAATGGTAGCTTTAAAGGATTTCATCTTTAGCTGTCACTCAAACTGCTTGGAACTTCTTCATACTTTCAGGAAGTATTCAAACCATTCAAACATTTTTCAGGCCTTCACACTTCATTCTTTCTGGGACTTTGTCAGCACTCTGCAAAGCCTTTCAGCATTTGCAATCACAGCGCATTTTCTTCTGGATATTCATTTCTAATTGATCTGACCTGAAGAGACCTTGAATGCAGAGCAGATTTATTTTGTATGATTCTGCTCTTCTTCTTCTTCTTCTTCTTCTTCTTCACTGAGAGCTGACTGTTGACTGTATGATGTAACACAGACTGCTGCTATATGGAGGTTGATATTGTGATCCTACAGGAGCTGCTGTAATGCCAAGGTGAAATGGTTTGACCTCACAGTTGGCTGCTGCATTATCTCTCTCTCAATGCCGTTTCTTGACAAACCCTCACACTGATCAGGCAGTCATAACCTGGCTCATTACACAATTCTCTGTGCTCTTCATCTTAAATGCAGACCTCTTCCCATCTGACAAGCATTTTGTTTGACCTTAGTGAAATGGAAGATCCTCTTTTGGCTCAGACAGTGCAGCAGTGCCCAGCAGAATGCATAATGTGGTTAAGTTTAATTAATTACCCTTGTTGCCCTAACGATGGATTGATTTTTAACTCATTTGATTTTATGGGCACAGAGCCTGCACATCTTTGGACTTGATGTTTCTTTATAAAAGCCAATTTTATGTTATAGAAACAGGAAAACAACACCCATTTGCCGCAGTATAGCTAATTTTAATGTCCAGAGTCTAAATTAAATCATATTCATCTGCTTATTTGATTGCATGATTATGATGATGATATACAAGTTATTTTACATGTTTCTCCATGCCTACATTGCAGTGGGTGTCCTTCGGAAACACACATTTCCTGGGCTAAGAAGGAGCTGCTCTCTCCGAGTTATCGTGCAAAGCTGCTGTGTTCATTCCCTGATTTTAGTCTCTTCTAAATTTGTTGATAACTACTGTGTGACAAATGTGGCCATTAAGAGGAGCAGTCGGGCTTAAACAAGTCTTCTCCTTCTCTTCGCCGAGCTATGCACTGACATGTGATGCTCTGCTCCATATCTAATCAACCCCAAAAGGTGGGTAAATAAAGATCACAGGGCTTTAAATTCAATTCATTAAGCTTATTTGTAAAAGCTGTTTGCCATGGGTATTTATAACACCAAGAACAAAATGACAGCAATCTAACTTTGTCTCAAATAGCTTCTCAGTTTTGTTGGTGGTGGTTTTTTCTCTGCCACTTTCTGAGCTGCATTGTGCAAATTTGTCCCATTGCTTCCTTTGGTAAACAAATCACAACCAGTTACACTGTTTGACTTCTGAAACCCTCTTGTGGGGACGAGTGAGGAACCTGCTCAGCCACTTCTACATGGATTGCTGAGGATAATACCAAACACACATCATAAAGTAAACCTGACAGAGCTTCTTCTAATGACTAACCAAGAGTTTGCTGTCTTGTTGCCCACAGAGGATAGCAGTCATGAGAGCAGCGAAGAGCCTGAACAAGAGAAAGAAGAAGAACTCCAAAGAAGGAGGAGGAGGAAGAGGAAGAGGAAACTCACCCCATCTGGAGACTTGGTGAAAGATGGATCGGGCCAGGGTCAGATCCCCTCAAACCAAGGAGGAGAGCCGCTCAGCCGGAACAAAAAGAGGAAGCTGAAGAAGAAACGGCACAAAGAAAAGCTACTCTCCATGGGCCTGGTGCCCCGGGCTGCTGCTTTGGAGTTTACCTACAAGAGGGATGGAGATGAAGAGGAAGAGGAAGAGGAGGATGAGAGCAGAGCCGCTGAGGTGTCGGATTTCCTGAGGACAACCATGGAAATCTACATGTCAGATTGTGAGTATTGAGCAGAGATTGGGTTCTTCTGCTCTCTGTGCTGAAGCTTGTAGCCAGAGCCTTGGAGTTCCCTGTGGAGATGTTTGATGGGGTTTCCAAATGTCGTTGCCTTTAACTCACAGCTCTTCTTTCCTTCCTCCTCCAGCCTCGCTGAATGTAGGCGAGCTCCCTACTCAGTCTGAGGCAATGGAAAACCTTCTGGACGACATCACCGGTGGACGCAGGCCCACCTCTGTCCTGAAGCAGCTCCACAGCCTCAAGACCCTCGTCCAACAGAAAGAGACGGACAAACTGTCCAAAGCTCTGGAGGAGCTCCACAGTGCCTCCTGCATGTCTCCAGGTGAGTAACGCTCCCAACAAACTAACTGAGAGCGGGACATGATCTATAAGAGCTGATTCAGGGTGGAATAACGTTGTGGAAAGTTAAATGGGATCCCTGCTGAGAAGCCTGCAGGTGTGACTTTGACGCGTCACTGCTGTGTGTATGCTTGTTGGTTTCTGCCTCAGGCTTCTCACTGACCTGTTTCTGGCAGGTTAGTACTTGCCCCTGTCTGTCCATGCTTGTCTCCTCGTCCATACGCCATGTGATCATTGTTGTTCACCTGAGCTAACCTGCCTTTACTTGCCTCCATCCGTCTCCACTTGTGTGTTCCTGCCCTTAATTTGCTGCACTTGCGCTGCTCTTGTCCATGTTGTGTCTCACACAGGTGACCTCCACCTTCAGCTTACCAACATGCCTCAACTTGTTCAACTCCATTAAAATCCAAAAAAGTGTCATTGGTCCCTAGACACCTTTTCACCTCTGTGAGTGTGTGTGCGCACGCATCTCCTCGCTTGGTTAGTTGGCTGCATAATAGGATTAAGAGGGAATTTGTTGCTGTCTGTGTGTGAGGGAGAAAGAGAGAGATGGAGGTACAGAAAGTGAAAGGGGGACACAGTGGGAGACGATGTGTCCAGCCGAGACTCAGGCCACTGCCATGTAAGTCACCACAAAGTGAAGCTTGTCTCTGCCTCGGTCACCTTGACAACACAAAAAGCAGTTTCCTGTGTCATAAGCGGAGCCCACAATAGAGCCTGCCTCTCCGTGCCCCCCCCCCCCCCCCTGCACCTCCTCCACAGCTGCTTGAAGCCCCACCAGCCCTGTACTGTGTGAGTCATGCATCACTACACTGCAGCGCCGCTTTCCATCAGAGGAGCAAAGTCTTCACTCAGCCTGAAGCAGAAGCGTTTGTTTCATTTATCTTCAATACATCAGCGTGGTGGACGTCAGGGGTAAATAGCGACGGTTAAAGCAGCATGCTGAGGTTTCATTTGATCCACTGGGCCAATCAATGTGTCCCTCAAGAAGTCCTTCAGGTCTTTTTCACAGGTCACTAACCCACTCTGTCCACTCGTGCAGTAGAAAATCAATTGACTTTGGTCTGAAGCACATCTTAGTTCTTTCCTTTGAGGATATTTTATTGGACTTCTTCTGGCCTTGCTGCCCTCTTTGTGTTCATTTGATGTTCTGCATAGATCCACTGAAAAGCCCTTTCATCCATAATTAGAGGTGTTACTCTGCTCAGGGGAGAGAGAGCGATGAGACTTGGATTTGTTCATCAGACCCCGAGCGTCACTCAGCGTTACTCTTTCAGCTCCGTCAGCTGTGACTGAAACCTTCCTCTCTGTCTCTTGTGTTTCAGAAGAAACCACTGCTGTCGTTTCTCTCCTGCGATACTGGATCACACACATCCTCCCCATGCAGAGCGACACAAAGCCTGCAGCAACACACACATCAACGCCATCGCCATCGTAAAGGATTATTTGTATCATGCATCATTCATTTGGGCACCAGTATTGTGTAACAAGGCCTCAAAAAAGTTCTTTACTGAATAAATACTTGTGTTTTTTTACACATCTTTGTCTTGTGCATTTTTATTACTCCTGACAAAACAAAGCCTGTTAATCTTGGTCAGGTGAAGTCACACACACACACACACACACACACACACACACACACACATCCATCAAACTTCACTCAGGTTGTCACACTAAAGACACCGATCCTGTTCAGACTGAAACCACATGACAGCCAACAACCATTCAGTGGAACAGAACATGATGTCATTGGCCCTTTTGAGCCGCCTACAGCTTAAGTCATATGTTCTAGTATCTTCAGCTAGTCTGCCACATTGAGGCTTTAGCAGATCACATTACGGTATGTGTGTGTGTGTGTGGCATTATTATAGCGATAGACAATTAACATGAGGGCCTCCATCTGTGGCCTCCATTCATGAATGAACACACCAGCCGCCGTGTCTAATAGAAGCTCACAGGCTCATTCTGAATGCATCAGCCAGAGGGCAACAACCACATTACCTGACGGTGCTCATGTGTCATGGCGTGGCGCTGCTCACAGGCGCCATTCTCTCTTTATTTTGATTTTATGTGGATGGGAATGTGACACTGAAATCATCTTAGACCACTTTGCCCACCAGTTTCTCTATTTTTATCTAATTATATGTATTTTATTTTTCCTTTAGAGGTCACAAAATGTAAGCATCCCAGGTCTTAATAGCATCGTGACTCTGGGCTTCAGGCTTTGAGTTCATACAGGGGTGTGTGAGTAGGGAGGCAGGATTATTGTATCAGTTAATCAACTCTGGCCGTTCGTACTGATGAGGGTCTTTTTTTTTCGCTCGGGGAGGCAATTATCTCATTATCGCACTGAGCTCCAGGACCCGCTAACAGATATTAAAACTAAACATAATTTGCTGCCAAAGATCAGCAGAATGACCCAGAATTAGGCAGAATCAAAGTTCAGAGATATTTCAGTTCCATTCCAGCCAACAGAGACAGAACCAAAACACAACTAAATCTACTTCATCCCTCCAGAAGTCTGTTCTCTGACTTGCCACACACACACACACACAACAAGGTGGACCCTCCCTCAGTCCGTATCATCAAAATAACCCTCCTGGAAGACGCTTAGATGTTTTGAAGATTCTTGGATCAGGTCCCTGCTGGTGAGTGTGAGCCATTTCACAGGTTCCAAACGGTGAAGGCCTTTTACTCTTTACACCTTTGTCTCTACGGTTTCATAGAGCCGTAAAGGGAAACGGATCACAAACGACGGAGCTTTGGCTGAACCATACGTTAGTGCTGAAGTTTCCCTGTGTGGTCTCAGTAACAGTAAAGTTGTCTACACTCAGATTTGATATACATCACTTGGCGGATGGCGTTCTGCTTCTCTATGTGTCCCTCAGGAGAAGGTGAGAGATGAAACGACATGACAGGTGTGTGAGAAGTGCCGTTTGCAAGGCGCTGGTTTTATAGGTCCATTCAGAGGTTTACAGGTACTTTGTTTCACTGACAGTCATCTAAATCACACCGACACGGCCGCAGTTTGGTTCTTGAGGAGACGACGCGTTTGTCTCGTATTAATTACTCTACACGCCGTCGTCTTTCCGGGCTTTTTCGTATTTGCGGGAAGCCTTTTGTCTTAGCTGACGCACATCGCTCACACATTGTTCATGGTGTTTACCGCAGACAATGGAGAGAGCCCAGCTTGCGACAGTCCATTGCACTGGAAATGGGAAGTGGATGAATGAGCTCCAGGAATGGCTTCTTAACTGCCTGTGACGCAGCTCCATTAGAAACTATGAAGTTTCTATTATTTGCTCCTCTATGCTCTTTATTATTGTCAAGAGCCTGCGGGGGGAAATTGCCTGTGTCGAAAAAATGGACGAGCTTTTTGTTTGTCAAAGAGACAGATTATGATTTGTTAAATGAGGAGGAGATGGGTTTTTAATCTCTGGGGTGTTGATGGGAGAGGGGGTGGGGGGGGCTGAGGGGAGCAGATTGTGGCTCCCTCACTCGTGCGACATCATTTATCCACCTGTGCTCTGCCTCTGATGCCTAACATTAAGTTTAGACAGCAAACACAACTCTGTAGCTGCTGTCATCACGTTTCATTTTGCACTCCTCTCCTTTCAGACGCAGGCGTGCCAGAATGGGCCCGTGAAGCCTCCAGCTGTGAGGTCCGTGGCCGGTGTGCCCTTGTGCTGCAGTGGGCTGGCAGGGACACACACACACACATCTGCACACACTGACGCCACGGTGGGCACAGCAGCACACAGGACCCCCTTCGTCGAAACAACTCGCCAGCCGGCCTGTTGCCTGCCAAGAGATCCCACTCACCCTCCTATGTGGCTCAGAAACACTACCTCAAAGAACTTGTGATGCTTGGATGCTGTCAGGTAGAACAACAACACAGGCTGAGCTCCAGTATCTACAGCTTTACATACAGCGTGTTTGATCGAGGCAATGCTGACCCATAATTAATGCCGCTTAAACACGGCATTAATTCCTGATGCTGATATGGAAGTATGTCTGATTTGCTTTGGATATGTGTATACGTATTATATTGAGTGAGCAGCGAGTCATTGGATGAGTACGTAAAGACGGCTCTTGAATGATTGAGCATATTTCATTTTGGAGACATTGTGAGTTTCTTCCTTGTTTTGTTTGGCTGCCTGGCACAAACTCCGCACTGCTGCTTGGCTCTGCCCCTGTGTATACAGATGGTTGGCACCCATCTCTGCTCTGTCTCTCCTCCCTCCTCCCTCCCCCACCGAGGCAGACAGCCATGTGTAAGCGCGTGAACATTCTATCCCTGGCGCGCGACTTCAATCGATTTGCCACGGAGGAGGCGTCCAGGCGTCATCCGTCAGCGTGTCTGCACTTTCTGGCACGTTCTGGCAACAGCTGTCAATCAGGCTCGGTGGCAGAGGACACAGGATGGCTCTGTGGCTGATTGAGTTTAGAGTCGACCATCTCAAAGTGATCTTAAGGAACATTCTGTGCAACAAGATAATACAGCTTTTGTTGTGTGTGCTTCAGGGGATGCAGCGTTGTAATCGTGTCCCATCTGGCAGACGTCTGAGTCATGTTAACCACACTTGTATTCACACGCACACACACTCACGGACAAGCGAGTCAAATGATGAAAACAGACGTGGAAGAACGGTGATTACTTTGGGACAAGCAAATGTGCTTAACAGGGATGAAATCAGGTGGGCAATGAATCCCCTGGCACACACACTCATGAGACTCATCTGCTATTAGAGATAAAGACTCCAGGAAGACAGACAGCTCCCACAGACTCCAAATGTAAATCATTAGTCAAAAATTAAGCTTTATTTAGTTTAGGACGTTCCTTTACTATTCAAATATTGTGTTAAGAGTTAGTGGTGAGTTGTGGTGATACACTAAAGCGTGGTTGGAGATGTGTGCTGAGCCTTAAGGGTAATTTTGTACAATAACGCGTGATTAAAGACAATGAGGTACTTCTCCCCCATCAGCGCATTGGAGGAGGAATTATTTTGAAGCTGTGGAAATGTGGATTGTGAGGAAGTTGATGTGTTTCATCACTTAAAGGTCAGCCAGATGCCTGCAAGCCATTTCTGGTTGCTGAAGAGCCATTCTTGACTACCCGCCAAATTAGAGCAGCGGTAGCGGCGGCAGATTGGGGGTTTTAGTGCCCTGATCGTGGCCCTGCAGAACGAGAGCTCAGGAGGTCACCAGCGAAATGTTCATAATCTACTCAGAGGAGGTGCTAATGGTTCCAACTGGCATCGCACATCAAACAATCGGTCACCTCGCTTTGGACGGAAACTGACACTCACAAACAATTCCATAATGGGGTTGTGATGACCTGAGAGCAGCAGCAGCAGCAGCAGCAGCAGTTCAGACTTCAAAAGCAGGCGTACCTCTGGGGACGAGCAGGGTGTACTGTTGCTTTTCAAACTGATTCCTGGAGCTCAGCAGGTTCAGTTGAGACGCATGTATGAGTCATCACAGTCGTAAAATTGGTCACGTTGAGTACATCAATGAAATCCTTTGTTATGCTGGTGCTAAACTTCCTTCCATAGTCCCGTTCAGGCCTCCTGTGCAGTACGGGTGAGGGCTGCAGGTTGAGCGCTACACCTGGCTTGTTTTGATGGATTCTCTCTATGCTGCAGGGCTACAGCGGAGACAGAGCGCCGTGTAAACCTATTGATCTCAATCGGAGAGCAAACCCGAGCTCTTCCCACTACAGCACACTTCCCATTTCACCCCGCATTGTTGTTTATGAGAGCGGAGAGCTGCCAAACCAGCGGAAAGATGAAAAGGAATGTCTGACAGCGTGCTTGACTTTAAGAAGTGGGAGTTAGGAATAAAACAGTGGGAATATGTGAACGCACTGTGCTCTCATGAGGGTTAGCCTTGGATTTTTCTTTTCGGTGCTCATTCTTTGAAAACTGTGAACTTCGACAAACTCTCAAGTTCAGCTGCAACCATTGAAAGATGGATTTGTTGGGTTGGCAAAACGTTTAATATTAATTGAAAAGATGATGAAAGAGATTTGGGAAATGAAGTGTTTGGATAACAGACTGTGCTACTGATGCACTCAACCACTACAGCACCTGGGCTTGATTGTTTTGGACAAATGTTCAAGGTTTAACAAGTTGTGTATTTGCCAAGAAATTAATAATAAAACGAGAGAGAGATTTCTGCTGTTTTTAATGATTTTATCAGCCGAATTATGCCACCATGTTTGGTTTACAGAATATAAATACAACAACCTCTGCATTCAGTTTTTGCTGAGTTGAATAATTTATGAATAAGGCTTGGAGAAAGTAATTACACAGAAATTTACAGTCCACAAAACCAAAGTGAGATTAGTGCTGCATGACAACAACCAATATGAAGGATTTAACATTCATACTGTTACCTCAAGCAAATTGGTGCCGTTCAAGTGGAAATGGGATTAAACACACAACTCAGGAGAAAGTGTGTTGTTACTGACAACCATCGTAGTCAAAAGAAATTCCAGGGGACCTGAAAAGAGCTTGTGTGTGTTCAAACACCTGAACAGAATCAGGAAACACCACAATAACAATCTTTCTCAAACTCTCATATTTTGGTTGGAACTACAAATGATCGATGTGTGTTTATTTTGATTTTACTTATTATATTTCCTGCTAAGAAACTCTGCCTAAGGGAGGCAGTGGCTCAGTGGGTAGTGCTTCTGCTTGGGAACCGGAGGGTTGCCGGTTCAAGCCCCTGCCGAGGTGCCCCTGAGCAAGGCACCGAACCCTCAATTGCTCCCCCCTCTGCGAAGGGTGGTAATGTAATGTAAGTCGCTTTGGATAAAAGCGTCTGCCAAATGATCGTAATGTAATATAATGTAATGCCTCTTTTTAAGGTGGATCTCAAAATGTGAGATCGTGTAATGCAGATGTTGAAACTTTGGGAAACATGGAGCCATGACATCATTTGTAGCAGTGTTTTCCAACCCTTTTTGAGCCAAGGCACATTTCTTACATTAAAAAAAAACCTGAGTCACACCACCAACCACATCTGTTACAAAATGACACATTTACAGTGACAATTAGTCAATAGTCTCTCAATTTATGTGTACTCACTCAGTGTGAAACCTGGGACTGTTTAGATGAACACAAAGCTGATATCCTGGCAGGAACTGAAGAAAGGAACACACGAATGCCTTCCTCATCAGCTCTCAGTCTCTCTCTGTTTTCAGTTTTTATTGCAGTCATGCTTGAAAAGCTCAGCTCGGTTTGATTTGGCTACGAGTTCAGATCCTAAGTAGCTAACTTTGAGAGCTCTCGCAGACACGTAGTAGTTTTTCCTCATAAAATAATTTTGTCCAGGGCCCAGTTCAGAATCTTTTCAAATATTGATCCATCGCTGTACGTCTTGTCTCCGGCACATCTCACTAATTCTATTGTCTTAAATTAACAAGGTCATTATTGCGCTGCTGCCACCTACTGGGCAGGTCAGGACAGTACATATGGAAGACGATTTAACTATTTCGCCAGTCACTACATTGCAGGCACATTGGTTGAAAATCACTGATTTGTAGAATGCACTCTTAAAGCAGAAATGTTCAATTTAAAATTATATTTTTGTCGTGGAAGAAAATGTGAGGGTGATAAAAGGGTGTAAAAAAGAATAACCTGTGTGATGAAGCTTTATGATCAATAGATTCAAAAACAACAGGTAATACAGCTCAACTCTGCCCCCTAGTGGTAACATTTGGAAGCTACAGGTGCCGTCAGACATCAGCAAAAATGTTCGTGATTTCTTGTGCTGGTTGATCCACCGCGTTCTCCCCGTTAAAATGATCACAATCGTAACATGTGTGATCAAAGTCAAGTTTGATGAAAGGAAACGCAGATGTGTGTGTGTCCTCCATTGCTGCTCAGTGAACTGAACACACACACATACCCACACAGACGCACACACACACACATTGCGCGGGTGTGCGGCTGGAGGGAGAGAAGCGTGGAGACTTCATCAAACCAAGAACACAAGGAGTTTGGGATTTATTTGTGCGATTTCTGTGGTTTGTGTACTTTTAATTTCTCTCTGAAACAGTACAATTTGTTTTTATCAGATAGGGACGAATGTTAAGTTTCTTACGCAACTTTTAAACTGTGTTCGAAACATCTGGCTGTCAAACTTCGTTAACCTCTGGCGTTTAAGTTTGATATCTGATTAATATCTGTGTACTAATCATCAAACAGTGTGACCGGACTAATCAGACTGTGATCTAAGTGTGGTTATCGATCCAAGGGGAGGAACCCGACCTGTCTTATGTCCATGATCTGGACTTCATTGATGGTTCTGGCGCATAATCGTGTTGTTGTGAACACTCGTTTATAAACGTTTTATGAATAAAGTAACGTAACGTAATGTAACGCGTAACGTCGCTGTGTTTTGTCTTATCTTGTTTCAACACTTTGTTTTTCTTCTTCAGCCATTCAAATGCGCTGTGTGTGTGTGTGTGTGTGTGTGTGTGCGCGCGCGCGCGCGCGTGTAAGTGACCGAGTGAGTGATTCCTTCTGCCTGAGAAAAAGTTAAAGTTACAACGAACTTAAAGGGAATCAGTTTGTCCCAATCAATCCAGTGGTGTCAGTCTAACTGGAGCATAGGGCAAGTGTGTAAATCATCCATCATCCCACTAATGCTGCTCTGTGTGTGTGTGTGTGTGTGTGTGTGTGTGTGTGTGTGTGTGTGTGTGAAGGTCACCTCTACATTACTGCTTTGGTCTTGGCTGAGTGAGTGAAAAGGCAACAAGCACCCAAAGGGGCTGCACTGGGGCCCAGACGTGCCTCGCTGCAGTATGGGCAACTTTTCCAGCAAGGACAACCATGGACCCACAGGTAGGTCAACACACACACACACGCACACACACACACACACACACACACACACACACACACACACACACACACACACACACAATGTACACACACAACCATGAGCTTGCAGTTCCTTGCAAATCAATTCCCTCACATCTCTTTTTGGCCATTCTGTGCAGGAGTGTATCTTAAGCACACAAGCACACACACCTTGTCCTCCATGTTTAAGAGTCGACCTCTGTGCGAGCACACAAGAGGGACAGAGAGAGAGAGTGCATGTATGAGGCTGTAAGGAAAGAAAGGTAGAATGAAGGGTAATCAGGAAATTGAAGGCAACAAAAGGAGAAGCGAAAAGAAAGGATTTGTGTGTGTGTGTGTGTGTGTGTGTGTGTGTGTGTGTGTAGCAGCAGGAATCTTGGCAGCCCTCCTGTGTGTCGCTCAGTGAGTCAGTGGTCATTCTCCTCGCGTCCCTCTGTGATGCGTTCTGGCCACGTCGAGCCAGCTGTGATGAATCGGCAGAATTCCCCGGCTCAGCACAAGGGCGGCGGATTAATCATGGGAAGCCTAATGCTATCTGACACACACGCACACACACACACACTCATTCAGCCTGTCTGCCAATCATGCTCATGGCTGGAAGAACCCATTAAGGTCTGGAATGAGGAAATGAAAAGAGGAGGTGGCAAGAGAAAGTTATTAAACAATCCTGCCATTCCTTCCCTGTGAAGGCGCCGTACAGTGGGCGGGGCATAACTGAACAACCACTCTTACATCACATTTATAGAATCTGAAGTGAGGCTATTGTCCAAACTAGGCAAAGTAGGAGAACGTGAAGATTACTTATAGTTGGAATGTTGTGATGGGCAAGCAGCTCTGGAGTCCAGCAGTCACACACACACACACACACACTGTTTTTGTTACTGTGTCAAATCTGGAAATCCGTTTGTGGCGGTCGGCCACAAATTTATGTTTGGGAAAAGTGTGTGTCCGTGTGTTCTGAATTCGGGGAATGAGCCGCAGCAGCGTTCTGGATGACCGGATCAGGAGGAATGTCTGTATTCTGAGGCTGAGCTTGTTGTCTGCGTCACCTCACTGCTCGCTCATTCACAGCCAGCATGCCAATCTAGTGACCACGGCTCTGTATTTCCCGACTTGTCTCATGTAATGATGCTTTTTCTTCCCCCAGTGGCCCATGTGGACAGTTTCCACACTCCTCCTCACTCTCCGGTGAGCGATGGGCCTGGTTTCTCGCCCGGTGGCTCTCCGCTCCTTCACTCCACCTCACCGCAGACCTCTCCTGCTGTGCCGGTGTCGACTCCAACCACAGCCCCGGCGCTCACGCCCGGCGGGAAGAAGTTACACCTCAGCAACACCCCCAAAACTCAGAGCTCCCCTCCCAAATGGAAGGGTCCACCTGTCAGCTCAAACACTCCCATCACTGCCTCTGGAGTCAGCCTGGCAGAGAAGACTGGAGGCTCCGCGGCAGCCAAAGGCCCGGGGACTATGGGACGGAAGGGGGATCCTCCCACCTCGACCCCCAAGTCTCCAGTCTCCCATGGGAATAGCGTGGCCCTGGACCCCATGCCGAGCCCCTCATTGCCGGGTTGTGCGTCACCGTTGGTAACCAGCTGGGGTGAGAGGGACAGCGGCCTCAGTCACTCGCTGCTGCCAGGCAACAAGGCAGCTGACAGTCAGGGAGAGGAGCTGGATAAGCTTCTGGACGAGTGCAGGACAACGCTGGGGATCACAGCCAATCAGGACGCAGCCCTGAGCACAGCAGGCAAGACTGATTTGTCTGTCAATTATAGTCTGCTAATACTCTCTTTAAGTCACTATACATATATAGATATACTCTATAAACGTCTCTGCAATGAGTAACCCCACAGTATATTATTTTCTGAACAATGAACCTGATAACGAACCAGTCGTCTAGGCAACCAGAGTGTTCGCTGCCGTCTCACATAGCCGAGCTACTTTATATCACCATGCCAAGAGTTCCCGGCATTCCTAGCCAGCCAAAAACTAGCAACATCTTCTTGTCGTTGCTCGCCAAGAAGACTTGTTGTGTTTTCAAAACTGAATAGTGTGTGTAACTTCTCTAATTTGGATAATATGTTGTCAGTGGTTCATTCTATAATGTCCCCCTGCTGGCAGTGTGTTATCGTGTATTTAACAGCAATAATATTGGATTTTCCATAATCTATCGGCTGTCCAAAGTACTTATTCCCATTTTGCTGAAGGCCAAACATTTCCATATCCTTGACAAGGGCAAATCCGTTTCCTTGACATTCTTTTTGTATTTGCTATGCATGCCATGTGATTTGACATTTCCGCCTCCTCCTCCTCAGAGATCCTGAAGCATCTGCTGACAGAAGTGAAGAGTTTGAAGAGTACGTTGCAGGTGAGGAAGGAAACTTTTGAACTACGCCAGGTCGTGTTTTAATTGTCTGATTCAACTACAAAAGATTATTTAATTGATGGAGATAAGTGGCCCAGGAAATGGTAGAGTTTGGTAAACATTGTTGTGGGGTACTTGACAGATGTATCGGCAATAACAACAGTATTTCTTGGCAAACCTACTTGGAAGACGAGCGTACAGACATGTGAGCAGGATGTCACACGTTGCCCTTCGTCAGTCCGCTTGGTGACCTCTCATCCCGGGATGTAACTAAATCCCCCCCCCTCTGCTTAGACATGGAAAGGTCTCCGCTGGGCCGCCCGGGCGCCGCGGTGCATCTAATAGAGCTCTTCCTGTCCTCTGGTTTCTCCTGAGAGGCCCGAAAGAGGAAAAATCTCTCAGATCCAGGGTTCCGTCCTCTCTCGCCTCTGTGGAGGAACGAGGCGAGAGAGGCTCTTAAGAGTTATATAAGGAAACTGCTTAACCCAGAAGAGGAAGTGCGATCTGTGAGATTCTTGTTTGCATTCCCGCCGCGCCTCCAACTGTTGTGAAGATCCTCCTGAGGAACCATGCTGCTGTCTCATGTCACCAACAAAGACATCTACAGAGTGGTGTGGGTTAGTTTGTCTGCCTGTTGGTCAGCAGGAATCCTGGAAGAGCTTACAAACCAAAGAATGAATGAAATGGAACTAAAATTTACTTTAACTTTGGGTGAAAAGGTGTTTTTGGTGAAAGGGTAAATCACTTCTCTTGTCTCATCGTCTCTTCCACATTCAGGGTCTAAGCCAATACTGTAAAATCCAAATTCAAAGTACAGATATTCCTCCCTCTGATGAAGATGATGCTGTTCTCTA
This sequence comes from Genypterus blacodes, assembly GCF_046128005.1. Lineage (NCBI taxonomy): Eukaryota > Metazoa > Chordata > Actinopteri > Ophidiiformes > Ophidiidae > Genypterus > Genypterus blacodes. The sequence goes on from NW_027466916.1 coordinate 1,243,589, forward strand.
ATTTCTTGCCGGCCGTGCGCTCCAGTTCCACTTCCTGCCCCGCCCTGATCAGGATTGTGGCCCAGAGGCTCTCTGCTTCCTCTCAGATCTCACCTTGAGATTGCAACATCTGGAGTGCGATGATGACCTTCAGTCTGTCTCTCCCTGTCTCTCTTAACACCGTCTGTCCCTTTTCTCCCCTCTGTTCTCGCTCCCCTTGACATTACGTTTGGCTCTCCGGCTCTCGTCTTTCTTCTTCCCCCCCTTGTCTCGCCTCTCTTTCCCCTGGAGATGTTGTCCTCGGGGTAGACAAGCAAGCAAGCCTGGGACTGACTGATGGAGGTTTGGGGGGGGCTCCTGTTTGAAATCGGAGGGGGAGGGGGGCAATCTAAGGCTGTGTTTACACGGGCGACATAAGCCGGCAAAGCTCGACTTTATGAACTCGCTCGGCCTGCTGGGAGCATATCTGCGGAGGAGGGCGAGGGGGGGCCGGGCGGGGGGTTCACATTCGGCTGTTCCGGGAGACAAAAACTTGTTTTGTTTGTCGGTGACTGACTGGGCCCTACGTGTGTGTGTGTGTGTGTGTGTTCTGCACGTGAGACAGATGCATTGAATGTCCCGACTCCGGCCGTCCCCCCTCTCCCTGTGCCTCTCTGCTCTCCTTTCACTCTCTCATTCTTCCTTCGCTGCTCCTCCCTGCGCTTTAGAAACACACTCAAAACAATTACCTCACAACCTTTCTCTGCTACAACACACTCTGCTGTCACCACCACCCCCTCCCCACTCCATCTTGTCCCCACCCTGCATTTGTCTCTCGTCCTCTCCTTCTCCATCCATCTTTTCGTGAGTTCTTTACTCGCCTCTCTTTCTCTCTCTCTGTCTGTCTCTCTTGCTGGACCTCGTACGTCATTGTAATTTAAGGAGGTGTTCATCTTGCCGTTGCCCTCTGTCAGAGTGGCCTCCTCCTCCTCCTCTGCCTCCTCATCCGTCTTCCACACTTTCCCACAAACTCCTGTCTATCTCTCTCTGTGTCTACAGACGCACTTCCGACGTATTTAGATTTAATGCTAAGAGATACAGTGTTACTCGTCTGTCTGGGCTCCTGTCCAGTTACCCACAAAAATGAAAATATTCTGTGTTTGTCCATGGCTGGGTTGTGTGCGTGTGCGTGTGCGTGTGTGTGTGGCTGGTGGGACTCGATCTGGTCGACGCGCCTCCGGATCGGTTCCAGGTGGATGGTGCTGGAGATTTCCCAGACTGGAGAAGCTCCCGTATCTGTAGACCACAGAAGCAGAACGGGTTCACGCACAGTATGAGGATTCGGTGTGTGTGTGTGTGTGTGTTTGTGTGTGTGTGTGTGTGTGTGTGTGTCTGCCAGACTTGCGGTGCAGACTGGGTGCTGTTTCTTCAGCTTTTTCGATTTGCAAGTTGCATCAGGCTTAGGCGGAATTTTCGTATACTGGCAAGGGGGAATTTGGGCCATTTGTGTGTGTGTGTGGGTCTGTAAGAGAGAGAGAGACGCCTCTTAATGGCTGTAAAAGTTTTTGGAACACACACACAGACAGTGGAAAGCAGAGAAGTGGAGAGCAGAGGCTTATGAGAGAGTTTGGGATGTTTCCCTCAGTATGTGTTCGATGGAATGGGTGTGGAGGTGAACTGGGGATAGATGTTTAGAACATGTGGACACACACACACACACACCAGCGCACAGTTGGCTGGCCCCTTTCCACGAATCGTCAGGAAATCAGATGTGTAATGGGAGTATGGACAAGTGAGTCCTCTGTGTGTGTGTGTGGGTTCTAACTTGTGTCCACATGATACCACATCTGGTCTTACAGTGGGGCATTAGGTCAGCTCTTGTGGGATTGTGTGTGTGAGTGTGTGTGAGTGTGTGAGACGGTCAACACCCTTATCTCAGTATGAAGCAAGGAGCGCCCTTCCTGTTTCCTCCAACAGACACGCTCCAGTTGTGTGTGTGTGTCCACTTCCAGATAAGACGTTTTTCTCTGTAAAGACGAGATCCTTCAAGTCCTCAAGTGTGTGTTCAGTGTTGCTTAATATAGAAATGCTTCCAAATAAGGATTACTCATCAAACATGGCCGCTCATGCAGCGCAGGAAAGTGTGTTTAAACTCACGCCGAGTGTGTGTTTGGGAGAGAACTGCACAATGTGGTTTGGTGGTTGAGTAAAAGAAAAGAGGGAGGTGTGTGTGTGTGTGTGTGTGTGTGTGTGTATGTGTGGGAGAAAGAGGGAGAGAATATGATATGTGTCTGCACACTGCACAGAGTGTGTGTGTTGTGTGTGTGCTCATCCAGTGTAATCAGGCCCAGCTGTGGTCTTGAGTCACTGGTCAGATGAGAGACCAACTTGGTTCAGATCTCTTCTCCTCCTCCTCATCCCCTCAATCCATTCTTCACTTAATTACCCTCCTCTCTGACCCCTCCACTCCTCCCTCGCGTCTCCCGTGGATTGCGTCGCACCACACACACAGACGCACCCAACACACACTGTCCACCAGTGTAGGCTCTTTTTTTCTTGCCCTTCCTCCTCCCTCTCCCTTCTTCTCGTTCTTTGCCGATGATGGTCTCCTCACTTGTTCTGAACAGTCTGGTATCGTTTACCTCTTGGCTCTAGCTTGGCTCAGAGCGCCTCTTTTGATGTGATGCGTGTGTGCACCATACCCAGAGGGGCAGAGTTTGTGCGTTTCCGAAACTAGGAATCACAAACTAGAAACATTTCCTGTCTCAGTCTCTCATGCTAGTCGATATGAAGCTTTGTGAGTTTCCCATAGTAAATTGAGGCCGCACGGCTCGTTTCTAATCGGTAACAGAGAGAAAACGGGAGGATATTGAGATGTAGCTTTGCTGTGCCGAGAAGCACTTAGGAGCGCCTCTTCTTCTTCATCTGCTTGTTCAGGCTTGTCTCTTACTTTTGGTGATGATGGATGTTTGATCATTTCCTCTTTAGAGGATGAAGCAATGTTTGTTTTTGACAGCCGCGTCCAATTGCCCTGCACTGTGTGGAGTTTTATTACAGAAAACATTTTCCAATAGGCTAATGTCGTTATACTGCCCCCTAGAGGTCAATGTGCTATGATCCTTAACGTGATGGGGTCTATTATCTCATTATAGAGACTCCTCATTTGCAGCTGCTGGCTGCAAATGAGGAGCCAAGAGACCTTTCAAAGAGCAAAATGACTGCAGAACGTTGAAATGGTACACAGCTCTTTTGAAAATAAACAACATGATACAGAAGACGGCCATATAAGAACTTTCAAACGCTATGAAATGGTAGAAAACATAGAAAACAACTCTTTCTATATCAGAACAGCAGCCATTTAATAAAGTTTCCCTTTCAGATGGAGCGCGGGGAATGGTCGCAGTTCCAGTCTGACCTCCAGGTGGCGGTCGCAGTCGCGGACCGTCTGAGGGCCGAGTCTGAGGAGGAGCTGACAGCACTGCGGGCGGCCCACAAGGACGTGGAGAGGGAGCTGGCCGCCGCCCAGCAGAGACAGAAGGGGGCTGAGGTGCAACTAGTCACCCTGAAGGAGGAGCTGACGGAGAGCAAGCAGAAGCTGACCGCCCTCGCCCAGGCGCAGGACAAGAACGACACCCAGGCTCCAAGTCAGGCCCAAATCAAGAGCCCCGACAGTCAGGAGGGCACCAGGAGGGGCTGGGAGAGGGGCGGGCAGCGGCTGGGGCGAGAGGCCACAGAGAGCGGAGGACAGAGCGAAGGGACAAAGAACATCATCACAGAAGAGGCGAGGACAGAGTGTAAGGGCGTGGCCAAACGCTACCTGAGGAATGTGACCAATGAGGACCGGAGCTGCGAGGAGGCGCGGCCCAGTGAGACACGCAGGACGCTGGCCACAGAGAGGTCGAGGTGAGACGCGTTGAAAGTAACCATCTGAGTTAACATCAGAACATTCAAAACTCAATAGGAAGTTCTCCCGCTTCCCATTTTCAGAAAGGACTTAAGGTTTTTTGTTCCACATGTGGTATTCAGGCAGGTTCTGCCTTCAGACTGACTCAGCTTTGTGTCTCTGCTTAATTGGCTGCACCTGTTGTTTACAAACAATCGGCAGCTTCAAAGATTTCTAGCTCTAGCTGTCAGTCAGACATTTTTCAGGCATTCAGGCTTCCAACTTTAAGGCACTTCTTCAGCATTCGAGAAAACCTTTCGGTATTTGGAGTCACAGTGCATTTTCTTCAGGAAATGCATTTCTAGTTTTGACATTTTGTCTCATTCTTATTGAGAAAACACCCTCAATAATTTTTACATCACAGCTGCTTTGGTCAGTTTCCTCTCCAGCAGGCCTCCACAGATAATCTGAGGCTTCATTCTGGCCGTGTTGGGACATGCACATGTTTCATAACTGCAGATAATAAATCTCTGACCTGTTTTACTCACAGGGCATTTGTGGCAGAGCAGTTTGAAGTAAGATAACGGTCACCGCACACGGTCAGGACTGTGATTGTGGAGTCAGGTTGAGACGAGCACGCCCCTCTCGCTTGAACCGTTGGATTTATGACTGAAGTGGACTGTAAATGTTATCAAAAATAATGTGTGTGTGTGTGTGTGTGTGTGTGTGTGTGCGTTATGATGCCACAGAAGCCTGTCCAGGTTACCGATGCCCTCGGACACCCTCACCCTGCAGAATGGAAACTCCCAGTCCAATACAGCCGTTACATCTGAATCTACAAACAAAGTAACTCATTGACTCAAAATTGACTGAAGGGGAAAAGCAAACCTGTAACCAGCTGATAATTTATTGATTTGTTTAACTGTGAAGATGAACTTTGTTTGTTTTTGAAGAACTGTGGACAAGTGAGAGGACGAAGAGGCCTCGATTGGAATGACAGCAAGTCAAACACTGACACAGGTGTGTGTGTGTGTGTGTGTGTGTGTGTGTGTGAGTGTGTGTGTGTGTGTGTGTGTGAAATGTTACTTTGTTTTAGTTTAGTTTCTATATTTTATTTTGAGATGATTTAAATACTAATATGTTGCAGTTGTTGTTATCATGTCTTGTTGCATGATGCTACATGGTCGCTCATCTTTTTTTAGGAAAACGTGAAGAGACTCTAAACAAGTACAACTCTGCCCTCACTGAACTGCCTCCCACCAAGTGAGTCTACACACACGCACACACACTCAGTGTTCTAGACCTCAGCCTAATTTATCCATCCTGGTTGAATCTAATTACTCCCATTGACCAAAGTATCTCCAACAGCAAAGTGTCCTCCAAGTGTCCCAACTCCAACAGCATTGAGCCAAAACACTCTGTTTTGATTCATTGTATTTATCATTTAAATTGTATTTATCTTTTCGTGAGAAACTTTAACCAAGAGAGAAAAAAGAAAAAAACCCTAAAAAGAGGAAGTGTTTGCTGTGTTCTTCATGCTTTCAGGTCTCCGGATGGTTTCAGCCTGTTGCTGCGTCGCCATGGAGGCTCCAAGAGAAACTCGCTGCTCCGTTGGTGTCAGAGTCGAACTCAAGGCTACAAGGTGACACTGGAGCTCCACATTTATGAAAGAAACTGTTCACAATAACAGCCAAGCCTACTTGAACAGCTCTCACATTACACATGGTCACATATGTTTTTGCTGCATGTCCGAATTCCTGTTTCCTCGTTTCACTTGAATGCACCTTCCCATGACTTCATCCAGGATGTTAAACCCACATTTCCCTCTGTGATTCTCTCCTCCGTGCAGAACATTGACATCACAAACTTCAGCAGCAGCTGGGCCGACGGTCTGGCCTTCTGTGCCGTCTATCACACCTACCTCCCCTCTCACGTCCCATACTGCACCCTGAGCCCAGAGAGCAAAGTGAGTCCTGTGCCCGGCGTCGACCTGGTGCCTGACGCGGAATCTGACCAGGACCTAATGATTTGTGGCTGCTTAACGTATCCACTGTTTCATTTCCTTTACAGAAAGAGAATCTCGGCTTGGCGTTCAAAACGGGAGAGGCTGTCGGCATTGCGCAATCCCTGGTAAGCTTCCGTCCGTGCAAAGTGAATCGATTTCTCTCCCAGTGTGACGAGGTTGATCTCAAAATCGATCAATTTGTTAAACAGACGGTGGAGGAGATGCTGCGAACAGGAGGTCCCGACTGGCAAAGGGTGCTGAGCTACGTGGAGAGCATGTACCGCCACTTTGAGATGTGACCGTGGGAGGAACTGAGGGACAAATCCTGCAATGGATCCTTCAGGACCCATCAAAGAAAACACTATGGAATCCCGATGAGTACCAGCTTCATTTAACTCTCCCCAAGACTGAAGAAGCCAATGTTCTTCTCTAACCAGAAACCTGAGATTCAGTGCTACGGCTTCGACATTGAAACAACAGTTGGACTCATCACTTGGCATCTGTGTGTGTAAACAGAAACCAGGAAATCACTGCAAGGAAAATACCACAGAGCCTTCAACGAACAAAGACGTGGAGAAGACCAGAAAGAAGAGAGACGTGTCAATTACTGAATTATGTTGAATGCAGCATGAGCCTCAATAGTCCTAATAGGAGGAGAAGTCGGTACATTGTATGAAAAACTTTGGTACTTTCCTGTTTGGCTCATTCTCTAATAGGGCATTCTGTGATGAAATTGTATAAATATTTGAATGTTAAAGTCGGTAAAGTTAAAGTTGGTTATCCGTCACATTGTTTGAAAAAGGACAGAGCGTTGAGGGACAGTTGAGCATCAAGATATCTGTCCCTGCTGTCTGCACTCTCAATCCTTCCTCACGCAGTATTAAATGCTGGCTAATAGTGCAGATTCTAATGTTTACATGCGTTCAGTATGTGGTATGAAGAAGTTGGACTCGGCTGTAAAACGATAGCTCAGCAAGTTGAGTAAAATGAGAATCCTGAGACTAGAGGTGAAGAAACGAGATATTAACACACCACCTCTCTCAAGACAGAATGCTGCAGATTGTAGCTTTCAAGTTTAACTGGTAGAATGTCTAGATGTGTTATAATGGCACCTCTTTGTGGAAGGCCTTGTGTGTGTCCACATTGTGATGCTGTAAATGTCACGACACTGGTACTTCCCTGGCCGAAAGTACTTACTTACTAGATCACGTCTAAATTACTAAATCTGGAAACAGGCTTGAACTGTTTGCGGTTTTTATCTGCCAGTCTGCCAATTTGCCTTTTAATCTTGTTTGAGATGCTTTGCAAAGATTCTATGTTTTCTGGTCCTTTTCTTTTAGCACTCTGTAAATATGCACTTTTGTCTGCACTTTGTTTGTGTAGTAAAGTATAGATGTGAAGACTGGCATTGTCTTCTGAGGGGACAGTAAACAGGCCGCCAGCCTATCAGTTGGGCTTTGTAGGTGCTCAAGGGCACAAGGCAAGAATATCTTCAGCCTGGGTGCTTTCTTGTCCGTTTGTAGATCATCTACCTGCACCTGCCTGTGCCTCAGCACCCCACAGCCTCTTCCAGCACTGACAAAGTCATAACTGATTGTTTAACAGGTTCTAAGCTGATTTGTATTCTTTTGCCAAAGTGATCTGTGCTAAATAGTGAATTTACAAAAAGTCTTTTTGTGTAATGTAACCAATGTAAAACATGTTTATATGTTACTAGTGTGAGGACAAAGCAATGCCAAAGAAATAAAGTTTTGATATAAGCAAAGAGTTCAAGTGTGGAAGCTTGGATTTATTCTCAAATTCCAAGGACAATATTTCGACATTTGTTACAAAGACTGAACAGGAAGTGTCCCCATGTTCTGAAGTGCTGGGAAAGCTTTGGTTTTACTACCGCCTGCTGGTGAGAAAGAGTAAATGCAGATGTTATGGCCCAATTGGTCTTGACTGAAAACAGTCATTTAGAGGTTAAAGCAGCTTCTATTCTTAATAGAATGCTGTGTAACCTGTGTCCATTTGCAATTGAACATATCATTGTTTTTGTAGAGCTCTAAAACAGAAATGAAAATAAACACCCTCATATCAGGAGGCAAACATACAAAGATAACATACAAAGATGTGTCGGCTCAAATCAGATGTACAGCAGTACAGGATTGTTTAGTCAAGTCACATTTGGCAAACGTGGGTTTGTATTTTTTTGTGTGTTTTCAGTTCTTTTCAGTCCTCTTCCTTTGAGAGATGAAGAGCAACGGTTCCACTCTGAAACCTCCTTTAATCACATGAGGGTGAGAAGAGGAAGAGCTCCGCCGGCGCCCTGGAGACGAGCTGACAGATTCAGCTACAGCTGCAGCTGCTTCTGTAATCAGTCAATGTGAATGAATGACTGATCAAACAATAACACCTGCAGCAGCTGCTTCAAATTTATCCACAAAGCACTTTTCATACACAGATGCAGCTCACAGTGTTTGCTGTAGTTGACTGACTTCATAGCATCTCGAACAATAAAGGATTAATAATAACAGCAATTTCAACAATGACAATGAATTAAATGATAAGCATTTAAAAGTGATAATACAGTAAGAGCAAACACTTAGGCACTAAGAGTCTTCAAAAGATTACAGAAAAATGTTTAATAATGTATAATTTGCGATGCTCCTCCCGTTCCCTCATAGTGTTACGCAGATGAAACGGGACACTTTTGGATTTGTAGTCCCATGGTGGGACTTATGTAAGTGTCACTATAGTATAGGACATATTCATATTGTCTTTTGGGCCAAGTTGACAGAATTAAAGTCCCCGGTGGTTTCGTGTCACATGTGTGCACAGGAGACGTGTGCGTACACATGTCTCCTTCCTGACATTCAAGACGTGCAAACACTGCAACACCGTCTCACTTTGCTTTGGTGAGGAGTGGGAACTGTCTGACTGAATAGACAGGTGAGACGCCTCCCTCAGGTGTTAAAGAGTGTATACTCCTCTTACTCATTGTGTGTGACAAAGAATGTATGTGTGTGAGTGAGTGAGTGACTGAGTGTGTAACAGTGTGTACAAGCATGTGAGAGCAGCCCCTGGGGGCATTGGTGTGGGACAGTAGGTGGGGTTTTTGCCAGATGCAGGTACAGGGACGGACGAGCGTCTCCATACAGTCGCTGGCAGCTTCTGATCCAGAAGACGCTCCCTGGACGTGGACCGCATGAGCATGAGTGTGTTTTGGGCTCTGGTTGTGTGTGTGGGAGTTGCATGTTCTGTTCGGATTGGTGCAGCTCAGGCTTCATCCGGGTAAGTGTGTATGTGTGTGTGTGTGTGTGTGTGCGTGTGTGTGTGTGTTAAGAAGTTTTTGTCCATCCCAACAATACTGATCGTGCTTATCTCTCTGTTGGTCTGTCCCTTATGCCTCTGTCTCTCTGTCTCTGCTGGTGTTAGGACGCTGTATCTGATCTCACGTCCAGATGTGTTGCATGCTGGGACGCCGACTCCTCTGGCTGTCACCGTCCTCGCTGACTTCCCTGTGAGCGTGACGGCTGAAGTCAGCCAGGACAACAGAGTCGTCTCAACGCAGGCACAGGACATTCAAGGAGGTGACGCTGGATTGATTGAAAACATTTTGGTTGCTTCGTGGGATGATTGGTTTTGTTGTCATGGTAATGCATGTTTTCATAAGGCTTCATAAAGCTTTGTTCTGTTTGTAGGTACAACTGGAGTTCTCACTCTTCCTCCCGTGAGTGTTTTTCCTTCATGTCCACACTTAAAATCATGGCACAGACAAGTGAATGTGATATAGTCAGATGTCTTCTGATGCTCCAGATTCCCAGAGGCTCCATGACCCGGAATTCCCCTGTAACCTTGACGGTGAGCGGCCGCCAAAGGGGCGACCTCATTTTCTCCAACACCACCACCGTCCTCTTCGACCTCAGCCACGTCTCCACCCTCATTCAAACCAACCGATTGCGCTACCAGCCCGAGGACACCATCAGTGTCCGAGTCGTATCCGTCCAGTCAGACAACACGCCATACACAGGCATGGTGGACGTGTCTGTCCTGGTGCGTCTCAGTGTTCTGTTTCAATGGACAAAGACACGGCAGCTGAATAGATTTGTAGTCAATCATTGTGTGGTGGTGGGAAGTCTAAAGTCCCTTTGTCCTTTTCAGGATCCCAGGGGGGCGGTGGTCCACAGGTGGGCCCCCAGAGCCAGCCTGGGAATCGTCTCGACAGAATATGTCTTGCATGAAACATCACCTCTTGGACAGTGGACAGTCAGAGCTGCAGTGGAGGTAGGTTGAACTTAAGTTACTTGTGCTGCATTCAGTGTTGTGCTTTGTATAAAAATCTGCAACAGTTTTGATTTGAGAACATTTTTAAATAAGCACTTTGCCATTTTATCTCCATTTGTCTTTGCTACAGGGAATAACTGATGAGAGAGAAGTCACCGTGGAACAATACGGTAACACAACTGTTAGTTTGTGGGGTTTAGATGTCAAACTTCATCATAACAACTCTACAAACTCGACTGACTGCTGTTTCAGAGCCTCCACCCTTCGATGTGCTGGTCAGGACGGAGCTGCGGGTTCTAGTCGGAGTCGACATCTCAGGATCGTCGAGGGCCCTGTGAGTTAACTCAATAACACCACATTTACACGCAGAATAAGAAGGTTTATCACTTTTGTTTGTGTCTCTAGTTACTGGGATGGACGACCCGTGAAGGGGACGCTCTCCGTCTCCATCTCGCTCTTATTTGCGATGTCCAGTTCTGCTGAGCCATTCATTCTAACTCAAACCAAAGAGGTGAGCTGCGTCCTGTGTCAGTCTGCTCTGAGTGTTTCTCTTAGTATCTAAAAGGTGTCTTTTTCTTCAGATCCACGGGTCCACACGCTTTTTCTTCAGCAAAGGCCAACTTCAGGCCCTAAACGCTCAATCGACCAGAGGCGACAATGTTGCACAAATCACTGCCACGGTTACCGACACCTCCACAGGTTTGCCACATGCCTGACTGAGCTTGATGTGTGTACCATGCATCAGCTTGATGCATGGTACACACACACACACACACACACACATGCATCTTAACCACTTTATTTGATCTCCTCTTGCCCAAGGACTTAAGGTGAACAAAACAGTTGAAGTCCACCTTCTGACGCATCCATTCCAACTGGAGTTGTATGATTTTCCACCTACACTGAAGCCATCTTTACACTTCTCCGCCAAAGTGAGTAAATCTTTATTATTCTGTTTATTTCACGTCAATCCATCATCGCCTCTGATGTGTTACTTCCATGATCTAATGACTCATCTATGGCTTCTGTGTGTGTCTTGCAGCTGAGGATCGCTCGGTACGACGGGCAGCCACTGAGCTCGTCAGATCTAATGTACAACGTTGTGGCCGAAGTCACTCAGAGTGGATCCAAGATGGACGCGGAGCACGCACACACGCAGACGATATCAGTGCCGGAGGACGGGAATGTCCACATAAAGTTTAGATTACAGGATGAAGTCGAGATGCTTTTCATGCAGGTACGTATTTTCTAACTGGAATTTTGTTCCTTGGGGGAAGAAATGACGTTCAAGTAGTTTTGTTGTATGTAGAGAAGAAGTTTCGGTACAGTAGGATTACAGATGAGATGCCTGAACTATGTTTCCTGTTCCAGGCCAGATTTAGATCCAGTGTTGAAACTCTGGAGCTTTACAACAACCACTCCTCTCCCACCAGCTCATACATTCAGATCTCTCCAATCGAGTCTCTCCCTGCACAAGTAACTACAAACATCTAAACTGCTGCATTTGCATGTAATAAAGATCCCCAAAATATCTGTTAAGATGCATTTCGGGTAACATTGTTCATTTCCAGGTGGGATTGCCTCTTTCAATAAACATCGAGAGCACTTTTGAACCAACAAAGCTGCACTATGTGGTACGTGTGGTCATCTGTGTGAAGAGTATGATTTAATTCACCAGTTTGTGTTTATGTTGCATATCTGTTTTCATGCGTTATTGTAACTTCTAGGTGAGTTCGAGAGGTCAAGTAGTGGCTGCTGGATCAAATGCTGCTTCCTCCTTTTCTCTGACCCCAACGCTCTCCTGGTCCCCCGAGGCCTGCGTCACCGTCTACTGCGTCCTCCCTGACGGAGAGGTCACGAGTGACGCCGCGCACGTCCCCATCCACCAACACAACAATGTAATAGGAGTGGAAAATGTTTTTGTCCAAAACTGCGTCAAAAGCCCCCGGAGTCTCCCGTGATGTGTGTGTGTTTTCCCTCCTCAGGTTTCTTTGATCTGGAGCAGTAGCAACGCCCAACCGGGTGAGCAGGTATGGCTCACCGTCACTGTGGTTGAACCCCCGTCCCAGGTGGGCATCCTGGTATTTTGGGCAGACGACGGCGCCCTAGAGGTCCAGCCGGATGTAAAGGGGGAGACGGTATGCCAACATGTTTGATTTCCCAAACTGTACAGCAGCTCTTTAGGAACGCTGTGGTCAAACATTCATGTAACAAAACGTTCGAGAGCACTCGATATCCTGAAGCTACAGCTGAAGCAGATCATTTCCTCTGTAAATTGCAGTATTCTGGAGATATTTAACGTCTCTCAACAGGTCTGTAGGCCTTTGAATGGACCTGGCCATGCCCCAACTTACAAAACAACAATTTCAGTGACCTAGTTCGAACATAAATGATCTGAAAATAGCCCGAGTATCACTTTAGATGAGCACGGCCTATTTATTTTGTGCTGGATCTCTTCATTGTCCAACTCAGTTTCGATACAAAGCATCAGTTATCTTTATTTCCCGTTATAACAGCTTTATACACTCACTCCTTGCAGTCAGATACTGCGTTGGAATTCAAACTGGCTGGACTGGCTGTAATCTATCTCTCTGTTTTGTTATTACAAAATGACTTTGCTGTTAGTCAGTGCCGGTAATTCTAGTGTGCTGAGCACAGGACCTGGGGGTTATTGATGATAAAGATGGAGGAGACAAAGCTGTAGCACATTGAACTGTCAGAGGATGACCTTTCCTCCGTCCCAAAAGCACAGGCGCCTTGTATTGTGTCTTGTAGAATAGATTATTTAGAAAAAGAAATCACCTCGGGGTCTGTTTGCCCCTTACATCACTCACCAGACTGTGACCTATATTTTAGGCTTGGCTCACAGGGCTGATAATAACAAAATAATATTTATTGCCGCTTTTGGCTGTTTTTGCTGTCATTTGCTATTGTTACCTGTTTTGTTTGTACCACAATACAGGAATGTAATATCAGGATGCTGTCCAATGCCAACTTGAAACCGAAAGAGCAGCCTGATGGCTCTAAAAATGGTAAGATAAGATAAACAAGGCAGTGAGTTCATGTTCATTTCATAGGAAACGCCTGTGTGTCTGTAAACAGAAACGTCCAGTTACTATGTGTTTTCCCTCTTGTGGACATTTAAAGTATTGCGTTGGTTCGGCAGTTTCTGCACTATTGAACACAAATAATGTTTGATATTAATACTGTAATGGGATTCATCTGACCTCCTCTTCATGCAGAGGGAGGTGCTCTGGTAGTGGAGAGGTACTGGAGGCACTGGATGGATCAGGACGCCACTGAGTCCTGGATGTGGCTGGACGCTGATGTCAGGTGAGTGCTGACATGTACATATGTTTGAAGCTCACAGCACAGAAAAATGTACTGCATATATGTATATGTAACTGAACGTGCTACATCTATCTATGTTGACTTCCATCAGTAATACAACCATGACAACTGTGAAAGTCCCATTGCCGGACAGGGTCATATCTTGGTGGGCCGTAGCGATGGTGATGTCACAGAACCGGGGTTTGGGCTTCACCCCAGTACCCAAACAGGTTGGCAAACACTAGATATGTGTTGACATGTTGTATATTTTGTTCTTTGATGATCTTTGCTCACACTAAAAGGAAAACACACAGTACGTATAAGAGTGACTTTTCCACTGGCTAGTCCCTTCTTTCCCTTTGTGTATGAGACACCATGAGATCTGTGTCTAATCTCCCAGGATTTTGCTGCAACAAATATTCCTTTGTATCCTAAACGACAACCACAACTTTGAATGTAAAATGCCATTTAAAGGCAAGTTGAGAGTATAAGCATTTGTCTGTGGTTTAATGCATATTTATGTTTGCTTTTATTCTAATAGGATAAATATCTGGTCATTATATGTTAATGTCACATAAAGTTCCTGATTTAATTTGCAATTTGTAACAATGTTTGTCAAAATAGCTAAATTATTTGGTCATGTCCTCTCATTTGCAGCTGATGGTGTCTAAAGACTACTCCTTAACCCTGGATGTCCCATCATTCCTCATCAGAGGAGAGGAGATTGTGTTGGAGGTGAACATCTTCAACCATCTTGAGAAGACTGTCGAGGTATGAACCTTAACACACACTCTGGCTAAAAAAAAAGAAATGTTGAAAATGCCCGATCTGTTTTATGAAGTTTAACCTTTAGATTGGACTAAAAAGACCTCTAATGTCTAATGTGATTCCGGTTTCTTCTCATTCTTCTCCCCAGGTCATAGTCCTGGTCGCACAGAGTGATGCCTATCAGTTTGTTTTGGCAGAACAAAGGGACATGTCTGTGGTGAACGCACAAAAACGCATCTTAGGCAGTCATGAGGTTGCTTCGGTCCTGTTTCCCATAAGACCTTTGATTCTGGGTGAAATGAAAATCTCGGTGGACGGCATGTCTGCGGAGGATTTAGAAACCCTTGTCCGGACCGTGCTTGTTAAGGTATCGCTTGACGACTACATTGGACAGTATCAATTGAAGAGTGTTCAATAGATGTGAAGTACTTTTACTCATCAGGAAAGCAGTGTGATGCAGGATGCTACGTGGCATACAGGTAACCCTATGTTGATCCTGAATTACTTCCATGTTCCCAAAGCCTGAGGGAGTTGAACAGACCTTCTCGAGGACTCTGTTCCTGGACCTGGAACCAGTGAACCACAACAATTCCATCACACCCTCCTTCTCCTTTCCACCAGATGTGGTACCGGGCAGCCAGAGGGCCCATGTGGCAGTGGTTGGTACGCCTACCGTTGTTCTTCCTATTCTGCCAATGGTGGTTCCATTTGAGTGCAGGTTGTGTTTACTTTAAGTCAGTTAGGCATATGTAAGATGTGCACGCATTTTTCTTTGTGTTTATATGATGAGCTTTGGCCGTATGGGCATCAGAGCTCAGAGCAGTGCTGAAAGAACGTTTAGGTACCAAATGTTGAAAATGAAAACAAAGGTCATCCAAAAGGAAGTTTTATGGTGGGGAGATTCCGAACAGCTGTCAAGTTGTTTGGCTTGGCTCCATTCAGGTTGGAGGATGTTGGGCATTTGTCATGGCAGGAGGCAAACTTTTTCTTTTGATTTTTTTGCCTTAGTTGAAGCCATCTGTATGGTTCATGTGCTTGTTGTGATAGTCAAATGTATTAAACAGCAAGCAAATGCAAGTGCAGTTTGATGCAGTTTGAACATTAACAATCCGCACCCTGGTGGGTTGTTAATGTTGCTCTGTGTCTATAGATGTCTTTGCTTCACTTTGGGATATTTCCAAATGCCCAAGGAGTAACAAACAGAGTTACAGAGTATTACAGGAGCCTTTATTCACATGATGTCTTCAGTGATGGACAGTGATAGTAGAGATGGCCCTTAGGAAACATCTCAACATGTTCCGGTTCTACTATCCTCTACTGGATCAGTTTCTCTTCTTTGCTCTGTACAGGGTTGCATGTTATTAGAGTCACAGTGATACATATCAGGTGTGAGGTACTTCCTGTCTGCATTTGGCTGTTGGGTCTGAAGTACCATGTGACCCAGACATTTTACACCGACAGCATTAGTCAGAATGTTGCCCAACCCTTAAATCCTTCGTCCCTTTGTTTTGACAGGTGATATCTGTGCCTTGTCCATCAACAACTTGGATTCACTGGTTCAGATGCCTCTTGGTTGTGGGGAGCAGAACATGATCCTCTTCGCTCCCAGTTTTTATATTTTCCAGTATCTGCTGGAAGATCTTAGGATCTTCCAGGACATTAAGGATATCAAAATTAAGGCTCTGGAGAATATGAAGGAGGGTAAGTAAAAAGAACTTTATTATTATTATGTATTATAAATTGCTGAAACATCCCAGTACATCCCTCATTGATACCACTGGTTTAATATATACCACTGTATATATTCCGTATAGGGGTGTTTTTAGGAATATGGGGGATTTTTTCATTGGGTCTATTTCATTGAATAGTTCATTGTACTTGTCATGCCCAACATGGTTAATTTTTGGTGTATCTGTTGTTTTAAAAGGATATCAAAGGCAACTGTCGTACCAACGAGATGATGGTTCCTTCAGTGCTTTTGGAGCCAGTGACACCTCTGGCAGCATATGGTACGACATCAATGTTCAAACTCAACTGACTGAATAATTTTTGTATTTGTCAGGTGAAAGATTCTGCCCCTACGTCATAGCATTTTGAAACACAGGACAATTAAGCAGATTTTTCTATTACCATTCATGCCCTTTTTCTGATTTTAGGCTGACAGCGTTCGTGCTCAGGTGCTTCCGCCCGGCTCAGCAGTACATAACGATGGACCAGGGTGTTCTGACCCGGGCCATGGGCTGGCTGTTGGGTCACCAGGGCCCTGAGGGAGAGTTTACTGAGGTGGGTCAGCTGATCCACACTGAGATGCAGGGAGGTCTGGATGGTGGTCCAGTGGCGCTCACTGCTTATGTGCTAATAGCGTTGCTGGAGGGCGAGACTCAAACGGTGAGTTATGGGATGTCCATCAGAGAAGTGCATGTGCTTATGGGGTGGATTTAGCTATAATGCTTAAGCACATTGAAACCAATCTTGTCTGGTCTTTGGTTCGTCCTCATGAAGAACATGATCCCAGACGGTGTACCCATGTCCATGGCCCGGCAGTACCTGGAGAACAGTGTGTCCAGGGGGGCGATCAGTAACTACAGCTTGTGTCTGGTGGCTTATGCTTTAGCCTTGGCCCAAAGCCCTGTAGCCGAGACTGCCCTGTTTGAGCTAGAGAGGAGAGCGGAGTACAAAGGTAATGAAGGAGGCCCCAGCTCTACTTTCGCACAAAGGCACCAAAAGTACTGATATGATAATATTTGGAGAAAAGTGACGCAGTTACCACTTCTCAGCTCTAAGTCATTAGATCCCTAGAAACTGTTGACTGTAATTCTTTTGCAGCGCGCTATGTATACGTTTCTGTGTGTGTGTGTGTGTGGCCTGGATTTGTGTAACATTGTCTGTTATTTTTGGATAAGATGGAATGATGATGTGGAGCTCCTCGGCCGGCCTGGACTCAGATAACAGGCAGCCACGCTCTGCACAGATAGAGATGACCTCCTACGTGCTGCTGGCATATAAAAGGGGCAACTGGGTGAAGGGCATTCGACCAATGACGTGGTTAAGCAGGCAGAGGAACCATCTCGGGGGTTTCGGGACCACACAGGTAAAGCTCATACCTGGGCGTTTCAGGGTAAAGTGTCACAGGAAACACTTTCACATGCAACAGTGAACATATTTGTATACAACTAAAATTTTAACTTCATGTAGATTCGTTGTTAGAGGGTTTTCAAAGATGTATTGTGTTCCGTGCGTCCCTTCTAAGGCCTACAGACCTGAAGTGAACAGCTTTACTAACGTTCCACATTCTAAATGGAGCTCAAATACACTTCTTACATAATTGTGTTTGCTGTTTTCCATCTGTGCTGAAATCACAGTTTTGCTTGCTTTGGGGTATCTGTGAGATTGGACCGGGCAATGGAATGGCGACTGATCATAAGCAGACCTGCTGTAGTTTGGCCTTAATGGACTTTGAGTTGTCAGAGGTTTTCTTTGTCTAACTCGTCGGGTTTTCCAGTTTTTCTCCTGCCTTTAACCTGGCAGTCTATGTGGATGGCACTAGCTCTTATTTTAGACAAATAAAAGGTTGTTGGCTCAAGCACACCAGGTCGCAAACTTACGCTGATGTAAAGTAATATTAGCCATTGTACTTTTGTGCAAGAATAATTGGAGGTTTAACCAACTATGTTACACAAAACAATTACGTCCCTCATCATATGTCTTTATGTTTCATATAACTTTATGTTTCTCCTCTGACACACGATAAAGCTCCTGGAATCTTTGGTCTTGAACCTGGCCGTGAGGTGTAATGAAAATGATCTAACCCAGGTTTCTCCCTCAGGACACCATCGTGGCCCTGCAGGCTCTGGCCGCCTATGCCGCGTTCAGCGGAGCCAGCTCCATTAACGTCAAAGTCATACTGTCTGTCCCAGCTGCTTCATCCAAGTCGTACCTCAGCATCAACTCAAGCAACTTCCTGACGTATCAGAGTGAGGAGGTAACAACAAATCTGTGTAGCATTCCATGTTTGTTACATTGTGTGCAGTGTGTGTTTTATGACGCTTCATTCTCATTCTCAGGTTCCTGCTGATGAAGATGTACTCATAAATCTATTCGCGGAGGGAAGAGGATTTTTCCTATTCCAGGTAGTTGCACAACTAAACTAAACTTTAATAGTTTTCTATAGGCATCCACGGGACTACGACAGGTGACACCAGAACTCTGCACTCTACTCTCCATAGCACAGGGATGTTTCCATACATGCAGCACGCCCGACCGCAACATAAAGCCTGACCGCCAGAGCATGACCAGAATAAATTCAACTTGGCAGCTGTGCCCGATAGCTTCACTTAGCACAATGTGGCGCATTGTCGAGGCTAAAGCAAAACAGCAAAATGCAAATACAGGATGATAATGGAGTCAGCTCGCTCGGCAATAAACATCTGGAAAACATAAAGCCGCGCGTTCTGTCTGTGTTCAGCGTGCACAGATCATATCACAAAGACGACAGTGTTGATAGGTTAATCTGTTCACTGTGTTGTCTTTAGAATCTGTTGTCTTCTGTTGTGATTCAGCACAGTTATGTTAGAATGACTTGAACAAATTCAGAGATTTGATTTGTGTCTCTTTTTCCCCTTTTTTCTGAAACAACACTACAATGAATCGACCGATGGGCTCGTATTCTCTCCGGCTGCGCTATCCGGCAGAGTGTGGACTCAATACTAAATCTCAGTTGTTAAGTTCTCATAACCTCCCCTATCAATCCATTTTAGATGAATGTCTTTTACAACCTGGAGAGCAGAGCGCTTTCCCAGACGCTCACACACCCCCAGGCCTTCTCCTTGGATGTGGACGTTGATGTGGACGACCACGATCACATCTTGTTGTCGATATGCACAAGGTAACTATGGATCAAGATACCGTCATCATGTATCTAAACTATTGGATGATTCGGGTACCCTGACCTTCTTTAATCTCTGGTGCAGATTGCAGGAGGATCAGGCGATACCTCACACAGGCATGGTGATGCTGGAGGTGGGCCTGCTCAGTGGATTCATTCTGGCCCCAGGAGCCGCAAACCCGACAGGTCTGATTAAAAAGGTGGAGAAGACAGACGGGAGAGTCCACCTGTACCTCGACTCGGTACGTGTCATTTCACACACACACACACACACACACACACACACACACACACACACACACACACACACACACACACACACACACACGCAGTTAAAGCTTTTTGGAAGTCACCCCCCAGGAGAAGCTGCAACGCTTTTGTTGTCACAGTAATAAAACATATACAGTACTTGTTAGTACTTGAACATGCCGCGTACAGTTATGAACGTACGTCCATAAAAGTAGCTGACTTTTTCTCCAGTCATGCTTGTTCTTGTTGTGGAAAGTAATGCCAAACACACGTGACAGATGTTTCCAAGCCCAAACTGGCTTCCAGGCACCAATATTAAGTTCTGTGTTGTGTATCGAGTGTTTCATTCACTCTCTTCTCCTGTTTGCAGCTCACAAAGTCTGAGGTTTGCATCCGACTCCCGCTGATCCGCCAATACAAAGTGGCCCATGTGATGGATGCACTCGTCTTTGTTTACGACTACTATGAGCCCAGTAAGTATTCAGCCACTGCAGTCATCTCATGCTTCACTGAAATAATCCCACACTTGTTGATTGTAACGTCCCTATTATCTCACTATCTCTGCACAGCGAGAAACGCGAAGGTGGTGTACAACGCGGACATCCTGCACAACTTGGACTCCTGCTCGTTCTGCAGCACAGACTGTCGTCTCTGTAGGGCGGGGGTCTCTCTCGCCACAGTCTCAGCCTCCCCTCACTCGCTGAGCATCACCACCTACGGCTTAAAATGCCTCCTCACTGTGGTCACCGCTTTGCTTATTGTAGCCTAATTAGAGGCAAAGGTTGTCATGGTAATGTGAATAAGCTCCTCATGGATTTAATTTAATGTATCTGTTGCATTTCTTGAATGTGCTTTGCACTTTTTTTTTTACAAATCAGTTCAAATCACTTGTTCTTTGAATCATTAGGATCTTTTGCACAGCTGGCAGTGGAACAAATAATTCAGACTGAACTCCTGACATGTTACGCCGCCTGATGCAATAAGGCTTTTGGGTTCAGTGTGTTTTTGCACTTGTTGATGTGCAAAACTCCGTGAAGCATCTGGTACACCGAGCAGGAATACGGCCCCATAAAATAGTTTAAGTGGGATTAAAACCGTACCGTTCTGCTGTGCCACATCATGTGATTCAGAGCCAAAAGAACGCAGACTGACCCTCTCACACACACACGCAGACACACACACACACACATTTAAGTCATCAACGGGGAGTAAGCGAGTTTGGCGCCGCCGATGTTTGATGAAATATGATTATTATTCCTTAAAGGTTTCAGCCTGCTGTGCTCAGTCCACAGGAAATGACATTTATATGACATAGTAAGTCATTCTCTGCTCGCTTGCGTGGTCATGATGAGGTGATTCAAGGTTTCTCCATTGTATATATCAATAATTTCACACAAATTACGTTGGAAAATGTGACAAAGGTATGAAAATGGACGATGTGGATGCTGTGTGTATATTTTGTGTGCACTCGGCCTGTGATAGACAGGCGACCCTCGCTCTCCCCTGTGAAGGCTGATGGGATACTCATGCACAGGATGAGTGTGTGATAGAGATCCATAGAGATTGAAGTGTGTATAGAGACATGACTGACTGCTTGTTGATATCCACCTATAATTTGATTTGTTTATAAGTGCGTCTTTGTGTTTATATGTACTGTTGACATAATTTCATTTTAACAATTGGATGAAGGAAAAATGGTTGTTCACTCTTGTATGTACTCCAAAGATTTTTTATGATGTAATCCGGATCAACACAGTGTATGCAGTTAAGATTAAACATTGCATTTCCACCAACAAGATGTCGTCAATGTCATGAATGAAATACACTCTGGCTAAGTAAATACAGTAAATACAGTCTGAATCTAATAATTTACTTAATCTCTTTGAGTTGCTCTGGATCTAAACCTGACCTCTGACCTCTGGAGGGTGGCTCGGCACTGTTTCGTTGCCTGTTTAAACACAGCATCCTGATGTTTCATATATAAATGGCAGTACATGGCCGGTGTATACGTTACTTCCTTCATGCAGGTTTTTATGAGGCTCGCCATGCAAAGCTTATTCCTTTTAAGGGCAATACAAGTTTATCCATAAGCATAAAAGGGCATGAGTGAAGTTTAGATTACTACTGAAAAGTAAATACATATTTCATACACATTCATAACTTTACGATTTAGCTTAATTTGAACTCACAAAATAATAACAACAGTGGATTCTCACAGATTTATCACCTCCTTTACTTTCAGCTAAACAGTGTTTATTTTCTCAGGGTGAAATCTCCAAGTTCACGTTTGGCATTTCTGAAATTTACAGGATCGAGATCACAGGGGTCTGAAAAACATGGAAACACGCAAATGATGATGATGATGAAGATGATGATCAGCACACAATGTTAAAAGACCATAAGAGGCCACAAATTTCAAATGTACCTGAGCAAAAGAACTGAATTGTTACAATAAATTGTGACAACAAATATTTAAATAAGTCTCCAAAAGAATTTCTTGGGCTCTTTCCTGGGCCCACACAAGTTCTTTAAAAATTGGTTCATATCTCTTGGAATGATCCAAGTTAAGTTACATTATGGAAATGTGTCCTTTATTGGGAGCAGCAGTCCACAGTATTCCAGCTCCAGGTGTACACAGGCCTAATGCCTTGGTCACGGGCAATGGCAGACACGGCAAAGGGAGGACACAAGGCTGGCACAAGACTCAAACACATGGACCTTTCTGCTCCGAGGCAACTGTGCAAACTGTGCTGGGTAAATGTTTTCTTTTCAAGCCCCACAGATTCTGCCTGCAGTCCAATATTTGCTGACCCGTACAGGTTTACAGTAGAGACACTAACTGGGTACTTCCTCTTATGGTGAATACATCTGTGAACACATTGGTGAAGCTTAAATTCTGACCATCTGCGTCTTCACTGTCCTGTGCTTCTTCTGCCTCGAAGTCACACAGCAACAACAACAACAACAACGACATGCTCCTCTGATCAAAGTCGCTTCACTCACACCAGCATGTTGCTCCATCAGTTGTTTCCGTTCACCGTTCACAGGGACTTAAGGCAGGGACGCACAATGACATACATGCAAACAGACACACAAAGACATCATGGAGGGATGTAAACATGTCTGGCCGCCGTATATATTCCTTCCTATACTGCCAATTATCATCACCAAGCAGTTACCCCAAAGCAGAAATCAACCCTGGAAGTGATTCCATGTGCTGTCATCAACACAGCTTTGTACTTTATCACACACAGCTTTCTAAGTTTGTATACAATGTAGATAAGCTGCAGTACCTGAGTCACAAGCACTAGATGGCAGGCTTGGTGTCATAATGGACAGAGCAGTTCTGACTCCTGCTTAAACTGATATGATCGCAAACAGGAAATACTTTGGCCTTATGACTGATATAAGGTTGATTCAAAGTTAAGTGGATGTTGATGTTTACAAATAGCAAGGAAGTGCCTATCATGATAGGACGCTGAGATGTAAGCAGTGTTATTACACTCAGAGCAGAGTTGTCTTGTTATAGCCCAGGATGTGATGAATAGAAGAAGAATAAGTGATCATAAACAAAGCTGTATTTTTTAAGCAGTTTTCAAGCTCTGAATGTGCATTCAATTGAAATAACACCACCACGCGTCGCAGTCATGACTAATGAGCCTTACTAACACAGGTCATGTTGAGTGTCAGGCTACAAAAACAAACGGTCAGAGGTTACACACTGTTTATGATGTCATGCATCCAACTTGCTTATTGGTTTCATATTGGTTGGTTTCTGTCTCAAGTAGTCGCTTACAATGACAGCTTTGGTTAATTGGAAGTGTAAAGACTGGGCTGTGTGTGTGTGTGTGTGAGGGAGAGAGGGAGAGAGTGAATGACTTTGATGAAGGAAGTTGTGGGACTTTGAGATCATGCTGTACCCGTGATGATGCTGAGGTCTGATCATGAATCCAGACTGTTGAGCTCCATGACATTTATTGATATTCAGCACAGTCAGTGTGGCTGTGAGGAGCGTCGCTGGCAGAGCGCCCGTCACCAAGGAGACGCAAAAGGGATAAACAAAGAGGGGAAGATTATTTATGAGTGTCTCGTCCTGATGGGAGCCATTAAAGAAACACTCAATATTGTTGTTGGACAAACTGTGACACAAGGCAAGATGAAACGTGTGTTTCGCTCAAATAGGCGGCGCACATTGTCAGCAGATGGGCCTCCAAAATGGGATGTGTTGCATTAAGAGAGCAATCTGTCTTTTGTTGAAGATGAGGATGAAGATGATCTCAAACAACAGTCTGATGAGAGGATTATGTGTGAGGCATCAAGCTGCAGCGCACAAATAATATGAAGCAATGACAACAGATTTCTATGACATGTTGCAAAATAAACTTTGTAGTTTACAAATTGTAACCACACTTATTTCATATGTGTGTGTTCTGATGGCATCGACTATGACTTAAATCAACTTTCATTTGATCTAAAACAATCATTTGAAGAACACAAACAAAATGTGCTCCCGATGGCCCTGTTCCAGATGACATCATTAGGAAAGAATTGCCATCACAACAAACAGCCACATGATGTGGAAACCCAGAGCTGCTGGTGTAATGACAGAAAATGAGGGGTGGCAGCAGCAACAAAGATGAATAGAAAGGAAAACTTCCAAGTCCCTGAGCGACGCTCCATAACTGACTCCCCGAGTCTGCGATTGGGAAGAGGATGATGCGTTTGTTTGGCAGGCCACGCTCCAGTCGCCGGCGCGGAGTCATGGAAAATCCCTTTGAGCCTCCATCCCACCCAGCGTGAGTGTGTGTTTACACAACCCCCAGGTGACCCCGCTCAACCCAGCCTAGACAGACCCGCTTAGAGCTGTGTGACGGAGCAGACGCAGGGTGACTGGTCTTATCTCCACAGGATGAACGTTCAGGTCAAGGTGATGCCAAAACACAAGGAAACGCCAGCACACGTTGTGACTGGTGTGTGTTTGGTGTGTTTGCACCTGCGTAAGTGAATCACTGTCTCCGTCTACTGAAGGACAACTAATAGCTACTGAAGTATGAGTCTGTGTCTCAGCCTAACCCTCATAATAACACCATCAATTATGAGGAACATTCACTTCACTTCACTTTCACTTTGTGCCATTTATATTGTTGTATTTTCACTATGGACTAAATTTGGAATGCAGTTTCCTTTCCTTTCCTTGAAATTCACTATTCTAACCATTGTGGTACCCCAACTTAAGTCAAGTCCATCACACCGCTCTCTCAGGCTTCCTCTGACACTCCTCTTCATCACAGGTTTCACGGCGGCTTGTGCACTTTGACAGCCTCCTCTGTACGTCCCCTCAAGTGTGTGTGTGTGTTTGTGCGTCCTTCCATTGACTGACCACTTCCAAGTCCTCTTCAGCTCCACCAGCGATCACGGGCGAGAGAGCGAATGTCCGTCCGTGTGCTGAAAGGACATGGGTGGGAGAGGCTTTGACGATACCGGGGGTCCAGGAGTGTGATTGATTGATTCTGTCTGAGTCGGGAAGGTCGCTTGACTCATCGCCTCTGTGCTCCATTAATCCAGCCTCACACTTCGCCGTAACTCTGAGTCAGGCAAGCACAGTGTACTCTGTTAAGTCTTTGTGTGTGTGTGTGTGTGAGAGAGAGAATGAATGACTCACAGTAGGAGACAGACTAAACTTAACTATGATCACACACACACACACACACAGTTGTCTCACATGGGCGCTCCGATAGTTTTCCACTCATTTTTCACCGGGGGTCAGTTTTTCTACCCCAGATTCAGCTGTCACACATTTCCTCAACCACACGGGCACAATTAGAGTAATCAGAAACAGGTGGAAATAGGTTTACGCCACAGCTCCTGTAAGTGTGTGTGTGGGGTATGTGTGTGTGTGTTTGCTGTTGCATGTATAGCTTTGTATGTAGGCGTCAGAGCACAGAGCCAGACAAAAGAGGAAAGCGGAGTATCAGAGCGAGATTCTGTGTTTGTTTGTTTGTGAGAGAGAGAGAAAGAGAGAGAGGAGACGTGTTTTCACAGGTAAACATGACTGACGTTGGATTATTTAGTGTCTACACCGCAGGACGAGTGGGAGTTCCTGCAGCCTGATTAAGTCCCAAACACCGTTGGAGATGTCTGGATTTTGGGTTGCGATCGGCGTCTTGATTGCCCCGCACAGGGAAAAGACGCGGGGGCCTCTCTGCATAAACACGCATGACAGGAGGGGTTCACGCAGTAGCCGGGATCATGGGATTGATGAATGAGGGGGGGGCGGGGGGAAGGACTGTGCAAATAAACGTTCCCTGCTCCCGTTATTCCACTGACGTATGCCCCCGGATGATAATGGAAGTTTAAGCGGTTAAACAGACTTGAGCTCCTGTAGCTAATATGGAAGCAATTTATTGATTAAATTAATTCATTTCATTAGAATCTTTTGAATGATGCAGTCTTACACCAACTCCCATCAAAGATTCATTCATTATCACTCTAATTATTCAATCTTTTGGTGATCAGTGCTCATAAGCACGACACTGAAGTCCTACCAACTCCATGGGACGACCTTTGACCTCTGACCTCTGACCCCAGACTTATCATCCACCATATCAGATGATCACAATTTGTTGGACCATCTTGATTTTTCAAGATATGGCAGACATGTCCAAATTTACGGCCTCTCTGTCCCTCTGTCTCTCTCTCTCTCTCTGTCTCTCTCTCTGTCTCTCTGTCTCTCATCCCATTGGTCCCATCATTCCAGCAGAGTTGATCTTGTTATCTAAACATTTCCTGTCACAGTTTGAGGAGTTTTACAGCAGGGCGGATGGTATAAAACTCATAGCATAATATTTCCACTGCTACCAGACTGTGGGTCCACTTCAGGACCACTACCACAGACTGACTGACAGAGTTATGGAGAGGCAGGATACCAGAAACTAAGTCGCCCCTGCACTAAATGGTGCCACTCCATTACCATTAATCAGCGTAAAGCTATTAGTTTGTGTGTGTACGTCTTATTAGGTTCTTACACAGGAGCACTTCAGAGACGTGTCAACAAGTCATGAATCCAGTCCATAAAAAGGGACACAGGCTTGAAAGAGCCCCTTTACGAGAGCTCCTAGATGTGACCCGATGTGCGTTTCAGATGTTCAGATATCCCAAAACAAATAAACACTTTCCTCACAATGATGTTTCAGTCGTCTGCAGTCTGGGGCTCTTAAATTTTACAGAGCCCAGTCGGTGTCACGTGGATGTCCGGCAATGAGGCCATTTGGAGAAAAGTAGATTATGAGGCGAGCGTTGGCACCGTAAAGAGGATTGCGCGTCCGTTTTCCCTCTTTACGAGCATAAATGGAGCTTGTGATGATTCCGTAATGCTTTTTTCTCATTTTTGCTTTTCTGTCCTGTTAAAGTTCATTTATTGGGAAACATAAACACTGAGGTCTGTTGACGGTTCGGAAAGTTATCGTGTCAATCGAGCCGCTTCTTTGTGTCATGTAGCTGTTGTGAGAATAATATCTGGGTAATAGGATTGATCTGTTTCCTATGTGTCTACTGCCATGTGAGGAACCAAACACACCTTTCTACTATTTCCGAAAAGTTTGACTGTTTGAAGTTTGAAGTTGTTCATTTAGAGGATTCTGCAGCACTAATGCGGGATATAAAGAATGTATTTACAGTGCATCTGTGTAAATATAACACACCCGCGTTCATTCTCACACCCAACAATTGTCGATTATTCTTTTGTTCTTTGGAATGCGCATTGATATTTGTGGATCTAAGCAAGCCTTCCCTTCCTGTGGCCTCAGACAGAATCTGTATGTGCATGTATGTAATTATCAGCAAACAAGCACTCCACCCCTGCTGAGGTTGCTGACACATCACACACACACCTCAAGGGGAAACACACCCAATCTGCTCCCAATTTTCACACACACATTTCTCCCAGTTGAGCTCTTGATGTATGGAGGCAGGAGGAAATCTTGCTGTGGCAGACAGCAGGAATGTGTGAGCATATGTGAGCATTGTGTGCAAACACTCCTACTGTACCAGAGCCGAGCCAAAGCACCGGCGGAGTGTGTCAAGTATTTATTTACTTGAGAAATGCTATTTGTGCCCTTTTAAACTTCTATTCCATTTCATTTCATCATGAAATTTAAACCTGATGGCTTTAATTTATTGTATTTCATGACTACCACTTCATGATGCCTCATTAACTTTCTTGGAAAAATTCTGACCTATAACAACGTTGGTGCGTTCATGTGCCCTCATCTCATAATTTCCCACATGACTTGAAGGCACCATCGGTCTTTTTCAACATAGACCCTTTTCACACAACAACATCGCAACTGTCACCACAGAAGAAGACCGCATGGGGTAGGTATAAGCTTGTGCCATCCATCTCTCTGCTAGCCCAGCATGAAGAGACTGAAGGGTCATACGGGAGCAAGCAAACCCTTCCTGTGCCCTCCTCCTCTTACATCTGAGGTGACCTGTCTGCTGTCGGCCATGTTGTTCTTATTCCCCCCGACTGAAGTGTGTGCTGTACTCTGTGGAATTTCCCTTTCCTAACAGATCACTGCAAACATCTGAGTGACACATGAAGCTGCTCATCACCTGCTGCTGCTGATTTTCTCCAGAACTGGTGTGGTTTTAGGCGTTGACGTACCTGGAAACACCCAGACACACCCGGACACACGCACACACACGCATTTGACATCAAGGCACAAACACTTTGAAAAGATATTTCACTTGGAACCAGAAGGCACTTAGAGAGTGCATACCTCCACCAAGGCAGAGTATAAACCTAGTTCCAAAGTAATTGTAAAATGTTTTAATTGTTGTTGTTATAGTGCCACCATCAGGACAATTCATATGCCTTTTTTGGGATAAGAAATATAAAAAAGAATGTATGGGGAAAAGAGCCGTGGCCTATAAGTATGAATGCGAATAGACCCAGGATTCCAGGAAGAAACGTTTTCATTGTATGACTTACAGTTTAAAAGTTCTAGAGCAAAATGGAAAAGGTTCCCTTAAGCAAGATGGAAATCATGACGGCTCAGTGCTTAGGGGCTGTGGTGGCATTGAGATCTGTGACGTGACGCCAGACTGATCGTCAGGCTGTGTTATGTTTGTGGTAAGGAAGGTGAATATTAAAATCAATAAAAAAAACCTTAACAATTATGATTAAAACCCCAGAAAGACGTATAACCTTGCTGCTTTCCTTTCCCATCAATCATGTGTTGAGGTTTCCTTCTAAAAGGAAGTCAAGCTGCTCAGCGCTGACAAGCAGACAGTATAGATGTGTGGAGCTGGATGGATGTCAAGACGGTGTGGCTGACACAAAGCACGCACGTTCAGAAAACCTCGCTGGATGTCCAAAACTAAGACATACTTTCCATTTCCTTTCCTGTGCTGTATCATTGTGAGGACCGTCCTCCTTGTTTCCGGCCTGCTACGTGCTATAAGGCAGAAACATCGAGCGAATAGAGACAAATGGATGCGGGGTACGCCGAACCCCCCAAAACTGCTGAGACAGGGAACAAGAGTGGAAACGTAATAGCTCTGACCTAAATAGATTTTACAGCCGCTCCTTCCCCACTGGGGGAGCCGACACATGCAGAAAACATCAAGCAGAGGTGTACAGCAGACGACTTTGCACGGTTTGGCATGAAATATGGTGGAGTTAAGCTCAATGCCATGCAGACCACTGAACGGGCAGGACAGAGCGAGTTTCTTACATAACCACACCTGCACAGACTGTATTTAGCTTCATCAAACTCCGCCCCTGCCTTCACTCCAGGTGACCTCAGTGAAGAACGCTTCCTGTAGAGTAAGAGTGAATTATGTTTGCTGTGAAAGAAGGAATGCAGGAAAGTAGAGAGAAAACAAAATGAAAGGGTCAGGTGATGATGAATGGCGGACAGACGTGTGGCTCGTACAGACAGAAAAGATGGATTGACTGGTGGGCACTGGTGGCTCAGCGTTGCAGGGGCCATTATGTTGTCTAGGCCAGCTGTGATCTATGATGGGGGCTCGCACCGCTGAGCCCCGGGGGGCCCGGCGGCGCACACGCATCTGTATCAGAGGCCACCATCTTGCAGTCTCAGGTCGCTTTTTTTCCAGGAGACCGCGCGGAGCCTTCATAGTGAATACCAGAAGATTATGCTGAGATTAAGTCATGGAAAAATTAGGCCTTCAAAGCTTCACAATCGCTTAATTGGAGAAACTCACACACCAAAATATTTCCCTGGTCTGGTTTAGAAACATGGTGCCTGCATGTGTGAACTAGTAGTAGAAGTGAACCGGCCTCCTTGTGATTTGAGACCATTCCTCTATGCTTAGCACATACATCACATAGATGGACCTCTCTGTGTTTATGTGTTTGTTTGTTGGGGTCATTTGTGTGTCGTCTTCTCCGCCCATGGACATGCTGTAAAACTGAAACATGGCTCCTAATGAGCACAAATGGAGAACAGCTACTCTTCAATTTGTTCCTTCTCTCTGTGATTCCCTGTTTCAGGGTCAATAAGTCAACTTTTTGTTACCATGGAAACCGGCTTTGATGGGATTTGTTTGTTATGCATGTTAGAAAAAACGTTAAAAGTTGAGCGTGTTGCCTCCAAACTTCCTGAGAGACGCTTGAGCCAGTGTGAGTTCTATATCACCATCACTATATACTTCACGCTGCGGCGCTGATGTTATTCACGGCTCTCTGGGGTCAAACCTTTGCTGCATTTACAGTCATCTTTACATCAGCTCTTGGCTTTCTGGTGGAACACCCAGGCGAGGTTCCTTCTGGACACTGTGTGGCGCCACTTGAGCTGAGTTTAAGCTTGAGCCATCGTACCGTGTTAATGAAGTGAAAGTACCACGTTTGTTTACCGTCCACCCAATTGCTGCTTTTCATAGACTTACCGAGAGGGAACGGAGGTGAGACGGGACACATAACAAGCTCCTAGGCGGTTATTTTTGTTGTTTTATGCAGAGAGAATGGTGCAGGGGAAAGTATTTTACCTGTTTACACCGATAATAATCAAACTGTTGTGGACCGCGCTTTGCTACATTTAGTAGGTATGTCCTGAGAGAGAACCAGAAGTCCTTGGCTCTCTGATAACAAAACATCCAACTCACTCATCCATTCAGGGCAGAT
This sequence comes from Genypterus blacodes, assembly GCF_046128005.1. Lineage (NCBI taxonomy): Eukaryota > Metazoa > Chordata > Actinopteri > Ophidiiformes > Ophidiidae > Genypterus > Genypterus blacodes. Next base: position 1,274,085 of record NW_027466916.1, read on the forward strand.
TTGAATCTGTTGAACAGATGCGCACCAAGTAGAAGGATTTCCTGTTGTCCCACATGTCTGCCATCCCTGTCAGCGTCCATAAGAGTTATGGCACTCGTTGGTGCTGATGTCATTATTGCACAAAGATTGAAGGAACAGATTGAAATACCTGCTGTGGACAGAGAGCAGACCATTTCCCCAGCATGTATGACTCAATTTAAAAGAGAAATTGTTTGATTCACCCTTTGGCTTGAAAACACAAACAGCTAAACCTCAATGTTTGTGTTAAGATTTGTATGAACTTTAAACTTATTACATCACAAGACGACTCTTTTCATTTAAAGTGTGTAACCGTTGGGTAAACCTTGATAGGTGGTAGAAAGTATTTTCCACAATCTAAGCCTGCAATCACACTCACTCACAGTGTTAATGAATTCAAAATAAGCAACACCAACAAGTGACCCCTAAACACCTTTACTGCCAACATGTTGCAGATTTTAAAACTGCGTGTTTCTTCATCAGGGAAGCCAGAACAATATTATTCCTGGTGTAAAAGCGTCACATGATATTTCTGACATTTCCATTCTGAACCCACTGCTGAATTAGCATCACTCTTCTGGTAAACAAGGCGACAGATCAATAAGCCTGTCTGAGGAATGAATCACCACATGAATTCATGCAAAATCACAATAATGAAGGAGTGAATCCTGTAAAAAGAATCAAGAGAGGTGGGAAAAAAGTGTGCAGTTTGTTGAAGTCAGAGTTCTGGTGCTTCTGTTACAGTGTGGTTTGTATTTTCTGAGCTATCCAGCTCATCTTGACCTCTGAGAAGCCAGACTAAACAGAAACAGATCAACAGCATCAAACAGCGTTCTGGAACCACAGAATGTCTGAGTGTGTGTGCGTGTGTGCAACAACAGCCCAGATAAAATCACTTTGTGGAAGTCGGCGGGTAAACAGTTTCCACAGACATTTTGGGAAAGTAAATATTTCACCCTCTGTGCACAGCAATTTCGTTTTCATTTCAACTACAAAGCGCGGCGATGTGCTGGATGGATCATGTCATGCTACGTGAGCACAGCAACTCTGTGCTTAGAACAATGATGATGATGATGATGATGCACAGTTACAGAACTAAGATGTCTTTCTGTTTCATGTCTGTTTTATGACTCTTTGTTTCCTGCGGTGTCCTCCAGCAGGAGTCCAGGGTCAGAGCATGTTCACCTAGCATAGCACTCAGTCTCTCCCTTTCTCCCTGTCTGTGTTGACTCTCTTTGGGTTGTTAGATCTGGTCAGTTCTTCCAGAGGCTCTTTCTGGATCACATGATCTTCACTGACAGTTACATAAGAGGATCATTTGTTTGTTTATAAGCGAAAAAGATGCTCCTCACGAACTGAAATCAAGCTCATCATGCCAGCCAAGCACCTCTATGCTAAGCTAAACAAGCTACGCTGAACGTTTTACGTTTCAACCAGTCAAGCTTCTAATAAACTCTACAGACGGCCACCTGCACTGATGATTCAGACAACTAAAGTCACGCTATTTGATTGGATGCTGCTGATCTAAACTTTAGTAAAGTCCAGTTTTAATGCTATATGCTAAAACTCGCCCAACAGCATCTCACCCAGGACAACACCGCCTTTCGCTGCAGTTTGGTTTTTTGGCTCTTTTCTGCCAATATACTTTGTGTTAGTCACAACTAGTTCATATGTAGCCAATTTCTTTCCAGGGAGGTGGTAGCTTTGTAGTGGTCCCGAACTTCTCGGTCTCAACAACAATACAAACAAAAAGTAAAAACATTTAGTAACTTGCTGGGTTCTGGGTAGATGTTAAGAAGTTAGTCTGTAAGATTGTGGGGGCAGTTTATATGGGTGACAGCCCAAAGCAGTCTTTTTAATGACCCAACTCCTTACGGCCATTGCCAAGGCGAAAGCAGGTTACAGACCATTTGCACGGACACGGATGTCTTAGCCAGGTAATTGTCCTTAACACGGTTTTGTGTGTGTATGTCAACACGCTCAACGTCATCCTAAAGGGCTAAGATTTTATGCCAAATGATTAGAGGTTAGCTGCTGTAAGCTGTGAGGCTTCTCATCTCGCCGTCACAGATGTGGAACAGTGGTGATCTCATGGCAATCATTTCCTAATGTGATAATGAGATTAAAAGCCTTTAGCTTACTTGTTTTCTTTGTTGCAAGAAAGTATCAGGAAAAAAGTGAAACTCATGACATCAGTCCAGCCAGACATAATTATCCACATTAACGATCTTAGTGTCTGACGCAATCGCTCTGCCGGGCGACCTTATGCTTACTTTAGGAACTAACCTGAATGGATGGTGCTGATAGCAACATTCTGCTCTAGGTAATTGATGGAATTGTCAGAAGGTTTGCTTTTTCTAAGCGCGACAAAGAAAAGAAGTCACGTCATCGCTGCTTCTCTCAAACCCTGGTGCTGAAATGACCCAATCTTGGGAAATTTGAGCCTCTGCAGATATGAATAGCGCTGGGGTTTCGTCTTTTCCAGACACCGGCGGGCATTCGTGAGTAGTTTCCAAGCCTTTCATGCAAATTTAACCTCCAGGCTTGATTTTCCACTCATTAAAACCAGTTCAGCTGCACAAATCTCTTGGGTCATCACATTTCTCCGCTAAAACAATACAATGCTGTCGACTCAGCACTTCCTCCTCCTCCCCTATTGGTTTGTAGGAATTGGCCCGGTTCTCAGGCTGTGTGGTTTTTATTGACTGTCGGTGAGAAGGCTCAGGATTGTGCGTGCTGCAGGTGATGATTTGTGCACACATTACATCACGGCCTAGGAGTTTATGTGAGAATCCAGCTTGTAGCTTGTAGCTCTCACAGAAGTTTCTATTTCTACTCTTTTCACCCAAATCTCCGTTATTTCCCAGCATCCGTGAGTCAGAATTGTGCAGAACTTAGTTGTGGTACATCTCAAAACATCGTGTGCTTGTAAAAGTGTGTAAGAGTGAGACTGATGTTTTAGCGTGATCTGATACCACTGCTTGCATGTGGAGAAATCATCATAGGAAATTGTGTCGCCTTAGAAGCATGACCTCATTTGGCTCTGGGTTACCTACGCTGTGTATAATTGCCTCACTGGAATGAAGCCGAAACCTTCGTTATGAGCTCATTAAGAGGCTATGGTGACTGTTTGTAGCTTGAGGAACCAGCTCACCACAGATGCACATGTGGAGGAGGAAAAAAAAGTTGTTGAATTTGTACTAGACTGGCCAACTGTGCCTGACCCAGAGAGTCCTCACCCACTGCCCCACTCTCCACTCCTTTGTGATGCAATTGGTTTGTTCGTCCCGACTTTAAGCAACATTAATTGTACAGTAATGATCATTGCTGTGACAGACTGACTCAGTTCTGTGTCTCTGCTTAATTGGCTGCACCTGTTGTTTATAAACAATCGCAGCTTCAAACAATTTGAGCCTTAGCTATCACTCAAACAGCTTGTAACTTCTTCAATCTTTCAGGTACAGAATTATCATTTTTCAGGCCTTCAGTTTTTCATTCTTTCATTTTTTCCTTACTTGGATTCTGAAAGATATTTTAGTTTTCAACATTTTCAGTGTTTACAATAACAGCTTATTTTCTTCAGGAAGTTCACTTCTAGATATTATTGTGATTCTATGCCTAAGCTCATTGTGGTCTTTGTTCTGATTAAAACGCCATTTCCAAGTCCTTGAGCTCTTGTGGTTTATCGATTAATCCAGACATGAGCTCAGGAAGTTCTTGTTTTCATTATCTGAGTATGGTTTTGGCGACCTCAGAGAAAAGCTCAGGACACAAATGATTAAAACAGCTGGAAAAATGAAAAGACAGCTTGGTGTTCACATCCTGTGTCTGTGATCAGGAAGGTTCATAATGAGTGACACTGAGCGACTCCTTGAGTGACAACTTGGCTGCCCTCTATCACATCAGTGACAAAAACACATTTCATTATTACAACAAAACAATATCATTTATCGTGTAAATGTGTATGTGAGTCCACTTCTTTTAATTCTGACACTTTCAGGCACACTGTCTAAAGGGAGACACACATTCAGCCCTCGCTGGATAATAAAGTTCTCTTCTATTATATTCCATTGGCTTGATCGGTGTAAGGCAAGACATTTTACATGAAAACATAATAAAAGATAAAGTGCTTTACTCTCATAAATGTCACATGTGAACTACATGGGAATCACAGATTGTCCCGACTTCAACTCGGCTTACAACTCTGATGTTTCCAACAGCATTAGAAAACATCATAACACTGCAGCTCAGACACCATGTGTGGATGTCTGAGATGAGCTCACCACTTACATCTCACTGTTAGAGTTCGTAAACACAAATACATATATCAGTTTGTTGCAGCCATCAAACAAACAATTAGTCATTTCTTGTCTTCTGTTGTCAGACTGGGAGCAACTGATCAAATCCAGGAATCTGCCTTGTCACACACTGACAGCATCATTAGCAGCAGATAAGCAAGCAGCCTTCACTCAGACTGCGTGTCACCATCATAACAGTGGAGGATCAGCGGTGAGATGTGACTGGAGGCCGTCTGCAGCCGCGCCGCCTCCATGCAGCGCCTACACTGTGCCGCTCCTTTCTTCTCTCTTCAGGCAGGATGTCAATAAACACACAGAAGCTTTTGGTCAAGGCAGACAGAGGAACCGCTCAGAGTGTTTTTACAGAGGATCTCGTAAGTTCAATGCACAGATGTTGAGTATAGCCAAGGGTGGAGACTGGAGATAGAATTTGCAGTGAGTATGTGCATTACACTGGAGCTGTGTGCTGAGTGTATATTTCAATGTAGAAGGTGATCTCAGTCTATAGTCGCCCACACTGTGTACTTTGGATCCAGCCATTATTTAGGGTAGAGCAGAGCTTGACATGCCTCCCTCTGAGTGCTCTCCATATGTCCTGTACGTCTGCACTAATACCAAGAAGCAGGGCGGGACGTCGTAGTGACTAATGCGCTACTTAACAGGGGCTTTTATTTGTTATTCTTTGCTTCTTAGACCTTTAAAGGGGTCATGGGTCAACGTGACTCCCTGGGGGTAAGATGTAGCCGGTTGATTAAGTAAATAACATGATTGCAATATCAGTTGACTGCCGGCAGAGAGAGATGGTGGGGGGGAGAGAGAAAGACACAACAGAGACTCCACAGGGGCGGAGGAGAGGACAGGGATCTGGTAACACAGTCCAGAGTGCTGAGCGATGATGTCATGAGGAAAGATGAGCAGGGGGCCTGGTAGAAAGTGTGTGGATGGCAGGAATCTGGACTGTTGGAGGCGTCCGGTCACGTTGAAATGTTTCTCTGCTCATCAGGTGAGTTTCTTCTCGTAGTTATCATGAGCTCCAACTAATAGAAGGGAGTTTGATTCATTCTCCTCACAGTTCTACATCTTTATCTAGTGTCTCTATTATATTGTGGCTCCCGTCCTGAATATTCTGTCCTCCTTGAATTTTATCTTATGTGGTGAAGTGTGAAATTTGTATCAGGCACACACATGGTGGGGCCCTGAGGGAGGGGGAAGGGGGAGGGGGGGCTGCGCTCTGGGCCAGCAGGTGTCACTGTTTATCTTCACACTCTGGGAAAAAGATCCTGAATCTTGCGCCCAGACGGCATCAAAGCTGATAACATCTGAAATCTCTGGCAGCGGGACTTCAGTCTGTCTGAGCCCCCTGCTCTGTGGAATAATTTATGCTTTTTCCACACGTGCACACACACATACACACACACACAGCAACACGCTTACTGTAAACGAACCCCTCCAAAAAACACTCCAGGCCTCTCTGGTGGGAGTCTGAACAACTGATGTGAAAATGTGGGATTGAATTTGGCAATCCAGTTTGTTTTGAGGGCTTTTTAGTAGAGCAAACTGCGGTGTGACAAGCGAAGATGATCAAAATTGCTGAGAACTGATGATGAAACAGGTATATTCATTATTTTGGACTCTTCCTCACTTCTCTCGTTACCTCCTGGGATCTCATATATTAATATTCCCTGGATCTGGAAATACAGCACAATGCTCAGTCTGTAAGATCATTTTAAAAGACATAATTGAATGTGTAGCGTATGTCTAGATGTTAAATTAGGCCGCATGTGGAGCGCGATGAGAGCTTTTACGCGTTCCGGCACGGTTACAGATTTTTCGAGGCTTCCTTTCAAACGCGGCGACTCATAAATCCTCCCTCGCCAATTTCTTTTGGAGACGCCGCCGCTGCTGAGGCCAGTTTGTCATAATGAGCTCCAGGGTCGTTTTTGTTCCTCTTCCCTTCACACAGACGACAACATTTTCCATTATACAACATCATAGATCTGTTCCTCTTTTCAACACTGATGTGTAAATTTATGGCAAACAGAGACTCAGCCTGGTTTTGGATAACAAGACGAGAAAAAGAAGACGACAAGAAGATTTAACGCTTAATCTCTTCCAAATGCGCATCATCCTTACGTAATGTGAAGGAAATGTTCTTATTAGATTATTTTGCTCATAAGACCATTTTATTAAAGCGTCCCTCCTCGCATTAAAGCAAATCTCACAGTTACTTAGTAAGTTTATTTAAATCTCTTTTGATGTTTTCTGTGTGTTTTTACGCTTTTCCCCCGAGCTTTCAAGCAACTCCTCTCTAATGTGTAAATAAAGTTATATTGAATTGAGTTGAAGGGTCCATATAAGTTCAGCAGTGTTTACATACTTCTGCATGTTATTATTCCGCCTGTACATACATATACTGGGTCTTTATTTGAGCAAATGTACCTTCAAATACACAGTTGTATGGATTTCGTTACAGGATTGAAAACAATACTCTGTAATTGCGTCTCATCCTCGCAAAGGTTTATGGGAAATGCTGGTCGTAAACACCACATCACATCAGTAAACAGCTAAAGTCTCAGCAGCATTTCTTAGGGCAGATGTGTAATTTGGTTTCATTTGAATTTAACTGCACTTTATTACCCACAATAAAAAGAAAGTGCATGAATCTTAACTACCAACTCCTGCTGACTCTTTGTGAAATTCACCCATTATAGTGCTGAGATGAGATCTGAAGTGTTTATTGTATGACAGCAGATGTTTAACCGTGGAGTCATTTCAGTTAAATATCTTGTCAGCCAGTTTGATTTCTTACAGGATATTTAATTTACATTTTATCCTCACACTGCTCGTCCATCGTCCGTGCCATCAGGATCGTAATCACAACTCAGACGGTCGATGGAAACAGCAGGGGGCGCATGTCTCTCGGGGCTGGCTTAACTTTTTCTTTTTTACACATTATGAAACCATTAAGTCCTCAGCGACTGTTTGTCTGGGCAACATGTGCTCTCAGGCGTTGTCACCTGGCATGCGGATGAATCACTTTCGCCACTGGAAGACCCCCGGCGGGGACGATTTTCAGACCAAAGAACGTGTTTATGCACCAGAAGTCTCTGTCCCAGCCGTTTGATCTCATTCATTGTTTTCTATCAGAATGTCTCTAATCACGTCTTGCCTTTTATCATTGTTTTCTGTCAGCCATCTTTCCTCATCCGGTGTGTGTGTGTGTGTGTGGAGTCTCTCGGGGGAGTTTGTGATGTGCAAAGGTGGGCGGACAGCTGATTGTCTCTGTCCCTCATCTCTGTCATCATACCACAGGCCACAAGAGAAGCTATGCACCCCTAACACACACACACACACATCTGCTGCTCTGAAGTCTAATCACTACAGGATACAAACACACACAGAGCTTCACACACCCACACACAGATTTGTTGCACACATGCAGACAGGCAAGCACAAGGCAACACAAATAAACACAGGTATGCATTTTGTGATGTACCACGTGTGTGTAGCCACATACACATGCACAGATCAGCGTACGCGTCTTTGTGAGGATAAACAAATCACAATTTACTTTCTGTTGTCATGTTTGTTTATATTTATCTACTTAAGAAAAATCTCAGAGGAGTGTTAGAGTGGAAGAAGAAGCTTTGAGAATGAAGAGAATCCTGTAAATATTGCAGCACTAAAGTCTCTCAGCTGCAGGCCTCAGGATACACTTTCCTCTCTCAATCTGAATTCCCGACATTCCCGGCCGCTCATTGATGACTAACGATCGAAGATGAGTGGCTTGTGATTGGGTGGAGGATCCGCCCGAGGGCTGGGCGAGCTGCCGGACAACGTGTTTGAACATGGAGGCCGCACGCTGAGCCAGTTACTGATTGATTACAGCCACAATGGACTGACCCAAGAGCTTCAATTTTAACGCCGTCATTAGAGCTCGTTTGGGTCTTTTCACTTGGTGATAAAGCAGAAGAGCGTAAATGAAGTCATTGTCTGGTCACTGGAAAGTTGTGGTGAGTGAATCCTGAGGTCGAGATGATGCAATAAGTCAGTCGGAATGTAATTACACATTTTTATTGCATTTAATGCTGCGGCAGACGTTGTTTAAAAGGTCAAAAATCCATGTTTGCCTTTTCCCAGAGTCTGCGAGCTAAAAATGGCCCCCCGTCACATGACCCAGCACCGTAGATAAATATGATTTCATACAGTGGCGAAGAAATGTCAACAGGCATCTGTTTAGCATTTCTGTGGCGGCCACTGCTCCGTCACATGCGACTATTATGCGGCCACAGCACCGATCCCAGTGCGGAGTAATGACACACAACAATCACACAGCATTTTCTTGAACGCCCTCCATTTATCAAACTCTGTAATAATGGCCGGAGGCAAACCCCTCCTCGCTTTTCTGGCTTCTATATGGGGGACTTCAAACCAGACGAGCAACCAGAGCAAACGTGATCTGTTGCGACGCGGCCCTCAGTTGTGGTAGTGGAAGGGGTTGGAGTGATCCCTCATCCATCCAGAGTCTGAGGTCTTAACCCCCGCGCCTCCCTGATGCTGAGGCAGAACAGCATTCTTCATATTCTGTTAATGTATTGGACTGATCAGGTTTTTTTGTCCACTCATCAGGTTCGAGGGCACACAGGCAGATTTTCTTGGTATCCAAGTAAGACAGAAAGCTTCTGGCCGGAGTCAGACGGCAGGCGTACATGAGGTTTGGCTGTTGGAGGAACATTTTCCATTCATGCGGGCACCTCTGGGTCCAGTTGCTCCGCTGCTCAGCACCACCCACATTACAGCTGAGCTCATTGTCCTCCCCTCCGTTGTTTAACAGGCACAATCACATGTTTTATTTGGGGTCATTATCTAATGTTTTTTATACAAAGCAAAACACCAGCGCTAAATTTAGCACAGAGTTCTGGTACATAATAGCTGGCATCTATTAGGTGATCTCAGGACGGCATCTTGGCTTCCTGATGGAGTTGTTGTGCTCTGGAGCAGTTTGTAGCTCACATCAACTCCAAAAATGAGACCACAGTAGATGGGTTGTCTCTTTGCATCTCCAGTGCAGACAGTGTGAGTCAACAGGCGGATGCAGCATCTTCATGAGTTCTGGAATCAAATGCATGCATTTCTCCTCCTGGCTGGAGCAGGACGTTTGGAGTATAACTGCTGTTCCACCGCACTGAGAGGAATTTTGGAGGAACATCTGGGCTAGCAGAGGGGAGTGTGTGCTTATTTCCTCAACGGTGCTTATACAAAAATCTGAAAATGACTGGTGATCATTTCAGCTCCGTGTGGCAGAATCCAGATGCCTGGGTGTTCGTGCGATTGAAGCAATGGAACATATGGTTTTGTCACGACACGTTAGACTGCTAATGATCGCTATTTAGCAACCCCCATTCACTCTTATATACTGTAGGAGGTAATCAAGCCACAATCATATGAAGAGGCCACACGTTCACTCAATCATTCACATGTAAATAGTTAAGATTTATGAGTTACAGTTATTCTTCACCGTATATGTTAACAATGAAGCTAATGTAGAGATGTTGTGGCTGGATGGTTGCAGACGTTGATTGCATGTCTGTGTATTGTTCTCACAGAGATTATTTATGACCTGCTAGAGGAAATAAACAGAGTGGTGGTTGTTGGTTCTTTGTTTATCGCTCCTCATGAGACGGCGTAAAAAGCTCTGATTTGTATTGATAAGATATATCATCGTGGCTCACACTGTTGTGGTTTGTGAGTCTCTGCACCCTTGGGATCGCTTTGATTGTCACATGGAACAGCTTGGTTTGCTGCACATAAAACATCATGAAGCCTGTTTGGTTGTAAACTTAAATTCTATAAACGCAAAGCAACAATTGAGAACAATAAACAGGATTTATTCTGATTCATCACATCTGGGCCGCTGGAAGAACAAAAGCAAACTGAATGAATTATGTGCAAATCTCCCAGCAGTTGATTCAGCTGTGGAGCTAAAATAAGAGGTGTTCCGAAATTGGTATTAATGTGATGATGAATGTTAAGCTACAAATGAAATGAAACGAACCAGATGTTTGGAGCAGCGGCTCTTCAACTGTCCTCCATCCAAACAGGGAAACATGAAAAAGCAGCAGCTCCGACCAAACACACGACCTGAGCTCCTGTGAGGTCACCATCAGATCTTAAGATTACATGAGGAGTCACAGTGGAAGGAAAACTATGATATTAACCCAAGATCATCATTGGAGCTCATACCTCCACTGAGACGACACAAACTGTCAGATCTCTTATCTCTGGTGCTTCTTCACATTCCGCAGTGACAACAGCCAGGAACACAGACAGTTAGGAGCTCGTCAGAAGAGACAACACTCTGATTGGTGCTTGTTTTAAAAGTCAGGAGCAGAAGGAAACATCTCTGTTCTCAGGTTGCTTCCACACAGTGACATACCTGCCTTCAAACCCTTTAGAGTCTAAAGACGGACACTATTTTGCTGCTCAGTGAAAGTCTCTTCAACGTCTAAATACTTGCAATGACCACTTCAGCCTGCAGGGGGCCGACTGCACGACCTCGTGTGCCATCACGAGTTTCGCCTGTTTACTCGCCGCTCTGCCACTTCTCCTTCATCGCATCACAACATCAGCTCTCTCTTTATTTGACAAGTCCAACAAGTGGAAATTCACGCCAACAGACTCATTACTACTGTTTGTTATGTGTGTAGTGTGTGTGTAACTTGTTATTTTCTGTTCATTATGGTGACATTTTGTAAACATTCCCAATTTAAACTGTAGCTAAGACGAAAGTTAAACATTGTTGTGAATATCGTCCAGGAACCACCAGATAAACAGCTGGAGAATATCTCACCATCTCAGACTGAGTGTGTGTGTGTGTGTGTGTGTGTGTGCTCTGGAGATATTGCAATAGAAGCAGCACAGGTATACTATAAGGAGTAAATTACATCTATTAAACTGTGAAATACTACGAACAGGAGCGTATTTGAGTGCCTCAGCTACTTTAGAAGCTTTTTTTCAAAACCACATTTCCCCCACAGGAGCGATTTACCCGGACACGAGCAGCTGCCACATCACGGCAAAGCAAACTTCCTGCAAATGTACGCTGGCACACACAAAACTGCACCACTGTCAAAGCAACATGAGGCGACGACGTGAGAACGTAGCAACGGAAACACGGATCCTCTTCATCCTGGTAGGTGGGCCGGGCTGCCTCTCCGTCGCTCATCCTCCGGCCTGTTTGGGTCGGGATCGCTCTCGTCTGCGATGGCGGAGACGTCAACAGTGGAGCAACGACTCGCACGCCTGTGATATCTGATTCTTGTTGTTTCAGCTGCTTGGCGTCTCTCTGATGTGAAGCAGGAGTGTTTGCGTGTTCGTCAGTGGGCCAGAGAGGAAAATAGACAGAAGATTGACACGATGAAGAGCAAGAGGCTTGATTGTCACATCCGATATCGTTGCAACGTTTAAGGCCCATTCCAACAGAAATGCGTCCAGAGGTCTCAAACTCCATGCTTCATTTTCATTGGTCCTTCAGTTCTGTGACACGATGACATCATCACACATCTCATTAGACACGCCTATGAAGTGCAAGTATAGTTTCCGCTATCGATTGAAATGGAGCAGGCTCTCCAGGAGGGGGCAATATCTAAACAAAATGTCTGTTTTCACTCAGTGCGAGTAATAGCAAGGGATAGAAGGAATAGGTCACAGGCTGAAAGTGCAAAACAAACTCTAAAATTAGAAAAACAACATGGGAACGATCATCGTGTCCCCGTTAAGATCACAAAATGACAACTTGGTAAAATGGACAACATTTTTCCAAGAGTTTGTGTGTGTATGTGATCTCAGATCGTGTGCCTGCGCTCCTTTATAAAAATCAAAGCAGGTTGTTGTTGTTGGTCGCCGAAGGAAGAAACTCTCTTTGCTTCAGCTGGACGGGATCAAGGCGACTGTCTGTTGCTGTTAACACAAAGACGGAGAATCTCAAAATCCCTCGAAGCTGACGACACAAACGGGCTCATCTGCCATTGATTACGGCCGGGGGAGAGAGAGAGAGAGAGAGAGAGAGAGAGAGAGAGAGAGAGAGAGAGAGAGAGAGAGAGAGGTTTTGTTTGGCTTTGTGGGGAAATGGTGAACAGACTCAGTGTGTAAACAACAACTGCTCCTCTTTGGTTTGTTGACTCGGAGCGTCTGCAGTGTTCGCTCTCTCCCTCTCCCTCTCTCTCTCTCCCCCTCTCTCTCTCCGGATGTGGGCGACGAAGCAAAGAGAAATTTGTCCATTATTTCACTGTTTATGCACAATTGCAAACTTTTAATTCAATACTAAGGGCCGATGCAATATTGTATCTGTACGTGTGTGTAATCAGTTCCGCCTTCCTCTGTTTACTACAGCTGCAGCCATGGATGTGCACGGTGGTATTTTTAACTGTCCAGATGTGTCAGTTTAGCAGCCATCTGGATTGAAGTCCGGCTTCACTTTTGTCCATTCAGTATGATATAATTCAGGAAACTCAGACTTTCACATCATTCTGCCTGTCGTGGTGCTGGGGCGAGAGCCTCACAGGTCCTAGGAACAGAGGAACACATGCAGAACAATCGGTTCAGCCCAACGCGGTGCGGAGCGGATGATTGAATTATGGTGCTTTGAAATGTGAGATCACACTGGTAACTTAAGCACGGGGACGTTAGACGTTGTGTTATAAGTACATTTGCTTTCATTTCTTGCCCTTAAAATGATACTAGAATGAGTCTTTGAAGCTGGACGGCGCTAAGCAATTAGCAGAAGGTGGTTGTCCTGTAGTATCAGCTAATCTGGAGTACATGATGCAAAGAAACAGACAGACTCACTGCTTCTCTTCAAGTACAAGAGAACTTTGACAGCGTTTTGTTTTTCCTCAGCTCTCACATTGTCAGAGTTTTATTTCCTGGCCCCAGAAACATGATATTAAGGCAAGCTTGAGCTCAAAATGCTGTCGGTAAATCTCTCGATAAGGAGACATTCCCCCCTTAACATTTCCACTTCAAAATAGACGGAATCAGGTTTTTATCCTCACATTTTGTCCCGGTTAATCTTAAAATATGACTCAAGTAAGCGTAGTACCGTAGCAGTAAAGGGGCAAGATCAGAGGAATAAGGGAAAGATGCTAAAAAGAAACAAGGACAATTAAAAAGAAGTTTGGAGTAAAAGTTCATAAAATACCTAAAATGTCTTCTAAACTACTGTAAAAGTTCATATAATATACAATTATCCTGTATCTGTTACTACACCTTTTTCAGCCATTATTCAGAGCATTGTTCTAAATAATTGATGTACATTTGCCAGCTGTTAACAATGTTATCACGAGCAGACGGCAGCAAACTGGCCGGACAGTTTGTGACTCTTGTGATGCCAAGCTAAACGCCGCTATCGGGTCACAGCTCCGTCCTGGTCGTCGTTCACGCTGATACAATCACAGAGCGATTAAATCCTCCGGGCGCTCGCCGTTCATCATCCCCAGGAAAGACTAACAGGACGTCCAGCTGTGAGCCACACAGGCAGATTTATGGAGTAATTAATGCCGGAGGAATTTCACCAAATGGAAGCGCGGGAAATCATTCTCCAGTCAGATAGCGTTGCTGAGCACCGCAAACAGCATCTTCACACAGAACACACAATTGGCCTGAATCAGTGCACGGTTTAGTGTTTATCCTCTACAAATCTGCCCTCATTAGACATGTGATACGGTTTTTTATTGGGTGGGGAAACCATGTTGGCGCTAAGGAGGAATGTCATTATCGTTTAAGACCGGATCAGGAGAAGCAGAACCACACGTTCCTCCTTTTCTCTCTTCCTCTGTCTCCCTCTCTCATTACATAACCTGTTGATTTACACCACAGACAGTTTTTTGATGACATAACAGCAGCGTCCAAATGGTATTTATGATCGTTTGCGTTGGACAAAAGCTACGCGCGAGCTGTTTGGATAGTAATGAACCTGTCTAAGAGGGAAAATAGTAATTCTCACTCGGCTAAGGAAGAGAAAGTGGCGACCCGGCGGTTATTTAAGGCTCCTCACCTCCGCCGCCGGTCTGGGGGATAGATCACGGCGAGGGGGCCAGGGGGGTTACAGAGGAAGCAAGAGTAGGCCTCGTTAGCCGACGCTATCGTATCGTCTGAATGACATCGGCCAAGAATTTTCCACTCGACGAGTCGCCGCAAAAGTCCAGTGGCAGACTTTAGCTGGCCTTTTTCCAGGATTTGCGCAGGAACATTAAATGAGAGCAGACTTAAGCGGCTCACACGGCCTGGTTGAGAAAACATTTCTGTCGTCTCCCAATAACTGCAGGTAATGAATGTTCCCCACAAAGCAAAACATGTGAAACGGGAAGTCTGCGGGATCCTGGGAAGCCTTTAATGACGCCACAACTGCCGCGTTTTCAGCGTCTATCGGACTCAAAATGTTCAACCATCTTCGTCTGTGTCACAGTGTCACGTGACGATGACTCCCGCAGCGTTCATCACGTCTGACTGTGTTTTATTCATGGGGACACTGTTGTAGTAAACGTTCATGTCGTGTGATAAGGTGATTGAACTCCAGACGCAAACAGCAGATGGATAATAATGAGCAGAAGGAAAGTTAACGATTTTGAGAGCTAATGAGCCTCAGGAGTTGGTGGAAACTAATAAATGGTTCTCTCTGATGTGGACGCATAAGTAACTCTGTGTTCTTAACTTCTGCACGTCTGTAGCATGATTTGATTACATTTGCTGACTGAAATCCCTTCTTTAATTTTATGGTTCTCCTCGTTGTGCAGCACGTCTGCTCACAAGCCGCAGTGTCTTAACTTTCACCAGTTGCAGTGAAGCTCAGACTTTGAGGAGGGAGGCAGTGAAACAGGAGGAAGTGTCATCAAACACGTACAAATGTGCAGCTCAGCTCAGAGCTCCGCACGCTGTAATCAGTCAGCTTTAATGCCAGGGGTCCTTTTTCAGGTCGACTCCCTGCTCATTGGCAGTGTGGAGTCGGGCTGATGCGTCTCAGCTGCAGACTCAGAGGACGCCTTTGTTGTGGGGACAGACCAGCGCGCTCACATGATGATTGACAGCTTAGCCAAGAGCCAAAAATACAGCTGAAAGCCAAACAAATGGAAAGATTTTGAGGAAAGTTCACCACACGACGAGGATGTGAAAATGAAAAGGAAAGAAACCGGCAATTATATTTAGGCTTTAATTTAGGACTCAGCTGCTCACACACACACACACACGTGCACCTGAAGGACGTCAGATCTGTCACACGTGTCCTCATCTCTACTCATCACATATGAAGTTACGTCATCACAAACATGTTACATTTACACACACTTGAGCTCCAGCAGCTCAGTGCAGAAGTTCTTAGATATTGTTAAAGTAAGTAAAGCTGTAAAACAGGTAGAACTTCACAAATAAGGATTTATTGAGTTGTAGATCATGATACCCTCTAAAGTTTCAGTTTTGTCTCAGTATTTTCCTGCTAAATCAAGACGCACTCGTTGCTGTGTTGGTTCCTGATTTATTACTGCAGTTTCCTGGAACAAAGCTATGTATTATATGCGAGGCTGACTGCCAGAATGAGCTCAGTAGAACAAGAATTAAGTAAAAGTAGCGTGTAATGTGTTCAGTTTCCTCTTGCTTTGACTCCAGTCATTGATACACAGCGTTGGCATCAAACATAAGGAACAGTGAGAACCGGCTGTTATCAAGAGCTTCCATTTCTGGCATCGGCGCCTGGACCCCCTGCAGCCGCAGAGCAGTAACACATGAGTGTATGTGTGTGTGTATGATGATGGAGGGAATCCCTCTGCTGGGAACCCCTCAGCCTGTGCTGCATGCTCACACACACAGCATATCGTTTACACAGCAGCTCCAAGCTGAAGGCAATGAGCAGACCAGCTTCTTCTGGCTGCTCCTGAGTGGAAACACAGCTCCTCCTCTGTATCCTCTCACAGGTGTGGAGGTACTGACTCGTGTCCTCTCAAAGGGCTGATCACAGCTCTCCTGACGTGCTGGCTGCTTGTGTGTTATGGGAGGACATTGACCAATTCATAATTGTCACTTCATTGCTTTCATGAACCAAAAGCAGGTGGTCCATCGTGCTGATGTTCAAGTTTAGGATCACGAAATTTGGGGATGATGGAAAAAATGACGCGTTGTTAAAAAACTTCCCAGCTGTTCTGTGATGTTTGGCTCAGATGTGTTCTTCATTTATTAGAATTCCAAAGACAAAATAAAGCTGCTTAGTCTGTGATTTATCTCAAATAAAATTTAAGTCTGGGTTTTAAAAGTCTTTGGTATGCAACATAAATGTCCTCTGAATGTCAAAAGGCAGAAGAACAGAAGACACCAGAGTCTCCGTCCTGATGAGCTCCAGACACCAACATCTCCTGTGAACTGTCTCTGCTCAAGGGCACAAAGGGAAAACAAGGAGATGTTGTTGTGTTCATCTGATGTTCTCACACAAATAAATCATTAATTATTAAAACAGCATGTAGGGAGGGATGAACAGGAAATATGGTTTCACACACACACACACACACACACCTATCGGGTCGTGTGGTTACTGTCAAGATACATAGAAAGAAGGAAACGGAGAGTTCATACTGAGATACCTGAGTGTTCACTCTCCCTCTCTCTCTCTCACACACACACACTCTCTCTGATCTCTGATACATAAACACACAGACACGCAGGGGTTTTATGTTTCGTGACCACAGAAAAACTGTTGGAAAAACATGGAAAAACAGTGAAAATGTGACTGAGAACATCTGCAGCTCCTCAACTTTCCACCAGAAGAATCTGCATTAAACATTATACTTTCCCTCTATTTGTTCATGCTAACATGGCCGCCTCATATCTGCTGTAAGCTTTTATTGTTACTGACACGCTTCATTACGCTTAGAGCTGGACAGAGTCTCACCATCCCTTAAACACATTTTCAGCCTCTGAACAAACTCCAGCTTGGGTGAGCTCGGCTCTGCTCAGGCTCAGGCTCAGTCTCAGGCTCAGGCTCAGACTCAGGCTCGGACTCAGACTCAGACTCAGGCTCGGACTCAGACTCAGACTGAGGCTCAGCTCTGACTGTAGTTGAGCTGCGCTGTGTTTTGATAGGAGGTGAGCGACATTATGCCCAAAGGCAGCAGCGGAATGTGCAGCTCACACATCTGTGGAAGCTCTTACAGAGACACACACACGCTCGCTCTCTTCCTCGAAGCGTTTGGACTTCCCCAGAGTCCCAAAGCGCTGAGGCCAAACCTGCAGTGACTCCCCTCCGGTCTGATCACCTTAGCATGCATTTAAGGAAGTGCCACTGATGAATATTATGTAAAAGTTAGGGTATAAAAACCTTCATCTGGCACGATGGCTCACAATAAATTCTGCAACGTCCTGAACTCAAAAGACAAGAAACGTAGCAGAGCGAAGGTGCGGCGGAAAGTCTGGGCCTTAAATCAGAGGATATTTTCCTCAACACCCTGTCAAGGAGGAAGATGTAGCCATTAAGTCACATTAAGTTTATGTTCCCATGCCGGAGAAAATAACTGGAAAAAATTAAGGATGCCAAACCAAAAAACAGTGCACAAAAAGCGCAGACTGGCAGACGGGCGAGCGACAGAAGCCGAAAGATCATCTGATCATCATCATCATCTTCTTCTTCAGTTTGTCACGTCTCAGTTCTTAAATTGAAGGAACGTTCATTCAGCAACAACTAAAGTCCAGTTTTCCTGAAGTTGTTTCATCCAATTATCTGGTAATTTGTAGGGTCAGTGGTTGACCCCTCCCCCTTTCCTTAGACCCCCCCCAGCAGCAAAACACAACCAGCTGACTTCCTGTTTACATTTCTATTGTTGCCATACGTCGGGCTGCTAATCATTTCTGAGCTTTAAGACGCGGTGAGATTAGACGAGCGCCAGCCCTCTGTGTGTGTGTGTGTGTGTGTGTGTGTGTGTGTGTGTGTGTGTGTGTGTGTGTGTGTGTGTGTGTATGTGAATAGACCATTCAAGCTTCAGCAAGCTGCTTTCATAATACACACACACACAAATTACCTGGGAAGATCATTATATGGCTGTGTTTACCTTAGCCGCCTCTGAGGGATCTCTGCTCCTACCATTCTGGCGTGAGACATAAACAGAGCTCGCCAGCTAGAAAATCCCTTAAATAATATTACTGTACTTCATCCAATTTGTTTACAATGGCACCAAGGTTGAAATTAAGTGATGGTCAATAAATTTGGACAGTGGGGAGCAGGGGGGAGTATAAACAAAGATAAATGCCAGAAGGTTGTAATAGCAAAGAAATCGTCTTCTGCTGTGTGTGTGTATGTGTGCATGTGTGTGTATGATAGCGCTGTCACAATTGCCTCAACATAATGATGGAAGTCAAATTTTATAATTAACATTTCGTTCATCTGGTACAAAATGTCAACCAGACGTTCAGTTTTATTACACGACAAACAGCCACAAACCAGACATCTGTAACGGGCGAGTCAATAAAATAGCGATAGAATCGAGAATTCTTTGTGGCGCCGAAGCATCATCTGCCCCTCCTCCTCCTCCTCCCCCGCCGCCGCCGCCGTCCCCTGCCTCAGCCTCAGCTCTCGTGGTGGCTTTCTTGCTGATTGTGCGCATTTCGCCCACCAGGTCCCTGATTGGACTCCAGGATTAATTTCAGATCCAGTTGAGGTGTTTCCATGGTTTGTTCGAAGCCTCAAAGAAATCTCCTGGAAAGACAAGCTTCCCCTTCAACCGCGGCACGGAGGAACGAGAGGAAACTGCTGGAGCACATGGCTGGCCTTAGAGCAGCTCGAGGGAAAAGGCTCAGACAGTAATGTGCACCCTGTTTGGACGCGGCTGCCAGAAACCACCGAACAACAGAAATGTACATTATATAAGAAGTTACCGGGCAAGCAGCATCTCTCCGGCTGTGTTTAATGTAATAAATCTGTTTGCGATCTCACAGGACCGCAGCTCCACTGGCAGCAAACGAGAGCGAAGCCAAGCAATAGACAGAATAATACACAAAAGCCCTTTTAATATATGAAATTTGGTGTGTTTGTGTTAGAGAGCGAGTTTGACAAACTGGCGGTTTTGGTAGAATGACATCAAATCTGCACAATGGTTCTTTTTTTTTGGAACCTGGCGACTTAAAGGCCAAGTCACGCTCCTTGGGTGGGCGGGGCCTATATACACCTCCGCCTCCATTCAGACTTCTGTTTTTTTTTAAGATTTATTCAGTACAACAAGCGTATTAATGTTGCCAGATGCGGAAATAAGTATGTAAGGTTTGTTGCGTGCCCATCGCTGTAATCAGAGACATTTCAGAGTTTGGTAAATTAACGTTTATTTGTTGATTTGGGAGGATCTCTTGTGAATCTTGTAGACCAAACAAGAGGTATCTCACATGAAACACATTTCCCTCTACAAACATCTGAGCTCAGCTGATGTGATCTGAAGTAAAAGTAGTAATCTGCAATAGTTTAGATATTACTTCACCGCCACATGAAGCTTCTACCTTTGCTTTGTCAACATTCTGCTCACTTCTCCTCTATTGTTTTTCCAGGACACACAGCTGTTTGGCTCAAAAGTCAACGAGGAGAGGGAAATCACGACAAGCCCCTGAGAGGAAGTCAATTGTGTTAAAGAGCCACGAGTGGAGTGAGAATTTGAATCACAGTGATGAAAGTGCTCGAAGATGAGAGAGATTGAGATGAAGAGCCATGCAGATGTTGGTTTGGTGATTAGTGTAAATGTAGCCATGCGTGGGCCGATATAATAACACTCTAAGAGCTCAGGCAGGATAACAGGAACACCTTGATCTGAATAAGCACAATCGGAAACTAATTTCACTCCAATTAAAAGGAAAATGTTAAGCTTCTGTCCCCTTCAAAGGCTGGAAATTTGTCATGTAAACACTCTTTTCTGGTTGGTTCTCATAATAACTGCACTTTGCACATGTGCTCGCCAATTTGTCTTTAATCAAATAGGATCAACAAAGGTCCTCAGGTTATCAGGATTGCTTGTTAAAGGTCTTACACACAGAGACCTGAGGGCAAATCAATATAAAACACAAGATACAACTCAGCAAATTGTTGAATCTCTCTACAGCCAAGCAAGTGTGAACCTTTGTCCAACTTTCATGCCTCATCAACACGCTGAAGTGGGATGGATACTTAAGACTCTTTTGTTTGTTTGGGTAAAGGGGAAATGTGCTGGAACGTTTATTGATTGGACATCGGCATCGCCTGCTTCCCATTCAGAACGTAACCAGGCCGTGTTATTTGATAAAATGATATTTGCGGTAATTTCTATGAAGCCGCAGCCTCTCACGCGCAAAGGCGTCACTTTAGGAACAGAAACAATCAAAGTGCATCTATTTCTGTTCTCCGAACACAACACTTTGACACAAGACTTCTTTATCCTCGTTACACAACCAGGAGCAGCTGGTTGTGCAACTTTTCATGATGGCGCTCCCTCCCTCCAGTAATCCTCCATCCCTCATTTACAAGTCACGCAGTTTCCATTCCCACACGCTAAACGTCTTCGTGATGGAAGAGATCAATCTTATCAAATACCTGTAGAAACTCGTTCGCTTCGGCAATCTGCAGATGGTTTGCAGCCAAAGCCGTCGCAGCACTGATTCATTATTTCGCGTTTATTTAGCTTCCTGATGTTTGCCTCCGTTATTCATCGTGCATGACCTCACCACTCAAACAAGAAAATGAAGCAATACAGATAAAGTGATTTCAGCGACCCTGCTCGTGCTCCGTCAACAGACCACCTTCTTTCAATGAAACGTTGAGTTTCACGCCAAGATGTCGGAAATAATATCCAGCATCTTTGCCTTCTTATGGCTGGAAGATGATTGAAAGTGAGGGAAAGACTCTCCATGGGGGTTTAGCAGCTAACTCGAGTTTACTCAATATTGCATGGTCAGTGTTCAGGTCTGGCCCAACATCAGGAACTGTTTGTGAGTCTCAGACACCAAAACAGAGAGAGGCAGACAAGGAAAACTCAAACTGAGAAAGACATAATATTAATACTGAGAGTTTTTGGGTTGCAGATACTCCCCGAATAACAAATTACAAACAGGAACAGGAAATGATATACATCCCAAGTCTTTATTTTGGAGTTGCTTTGGAAGAAGAAGGCAAAAATGGAAAATGAAAAATCATTTGAGAGACGCAGGCTTCGGAAAAACTCATTGAATTACTGAAATCCACCAAGGGACAATCACAGACGAGAGCAAACGGGTTGCCGATAGCCCGTAAACGTATGAGCTTTGATTTGGCTCGAGCGATCAGAACGTTTACTTCCCCCCCTGTGAGCACTGACATGGGGGCGACGTGCTGGAAAACTCTGCCTGTTTGAATCCTACGCTGGATTCCGTCACGCTACTCTCCCCGGCGTTTTAGGATTTTGGATTTATTACATCGTTGTCTACATAAGATCCTTTTGCCGGATCACGATTCATCTTTCGCCCCCCTTTTCTTTCTTCAGCAGTCTCCCGTTGCACATCGGGACGTTAGGAGAGGGGATCTCCCATAGTTTTTTACATTTTATTCCATCACACTCGTTCCCTTGGCTGTGTGGGCCTGTGAAGCCCTTTGAGACAACAACAGCCTCCGATCATGCAGAGCAGTATCATAGATCTGTGAGGTGTTGATTGAGCTGGATGGTTGAAGTAAAGGGTGCAGATTGTGTAGTGTTGAAACGTGTTGGTGGTTTTCATGTGTTTGGCATTTGCCTTCACGGGGTGTTTCAGTTTCTGGCACGTTTGCAGCAGATGCAGCACCTATTCATGGAGCTTCTACAGAGCCCTAACCGTCTTTCTGATGATGTTTTGCGAGTTGTAGACCAGATTGCAGGTGCCTGCTTTCGTTTTAAAATCCAAAAAATCAGACGACAAATCAGTCGAGTGGCTCTTCTAGGTTTAGCAACAACAATGATATTGCTTTCTCATTTTAAAACAGGCTCTTGCAAAAGGTAAATATAGCCAATCTGAGTATCAAGTGCTAAGGCATAATTTAGAAAGAGGGAAAACAAATCCACAGATATAACATATTCTTTATTTATTGTTGCGTTCTTTGTTAAAACTGTGAGGCTTCCTTTAAGCTTTGAAGGAGGATGGAGCCCCGGTGGCGTGACCACCCTGCAGCACAGATTAGCCATTTTGAACCAGGACCAGCCAGGCAGCAATTCTCGTCAGCGACGTCCAAGGCCCAGAGTTCTGCAGATGTTGGATTATCAATAATTTATGGACGAATGGAGGAGGAGGGAAAAAAACACTGATCGCCTCTGTTTTGCAATCATTCATTGGTTATTATTGCATCTGTGATGACTATCTCTAATAGCCACAGCTGCTGGTAACATGTTGTGCGGTGTCTGCGGGATGAGGTCATTGTTGACATGGAGCTAAGTGAAAGCCGGCCGCAGAGTAGAGTTATGGCCTCTAATGACCAGATTAGTGGCCCACTTGAACAGGTTTTAAGAGCAAATAAAGCAAATGTGAGCCGCATTACTTAATCCCGTTTTATTAGTGAATTATGAGAAGAGAAAGTACAAGTAATTGAGAGAAAAGGGTTACCGTTTGTGTGCCTGTGTGTGTGTGTGTGGTGACAAATAGCACTTGCACATGGGGCTCCACCAGGGCGCTGAACTTGTGGTAACATTTAAAGAACTTTTAATCTCCAGTCACTAAAGCAGGATTAAATGCAGTAGCTGCCTCGGTTTGTTGTTGTGTTTGCAGCTCAGGCTTCCTCCTCCTCTCATCTCTCTGCCACATGTGTTCTGAATTAGCTCGCTGGCTGCAGCCGTAATCTGGAGTCTTCCTCCGACGGACGTGGCCAAGACAGACTTTTACTCATCCCCCTGCTGACAGATCTTAGTGGAAAGTCTGTGTCCAGTTATGCTGTAAAAACACTCAAGCCCCAACCTGACCAGAGGTGATCAGAGGGAAAAACAGCTCGCTAGAACAGATACCAGCATGACATCGGGACGGCGTTATTATGGTGGCTACATCAGCACCTGAGGACAAATAAGCTCTGCAAACCAGCTGAGGAAACACTGAGGAAGCTCCATATAATCAATTTAGATCTGATGTTAATCTGTTATCAACCATGGTGACAGCTGCCCTTAAACTTTCCTCATAAACAAGAACTCTGTGTGGCTCCATGTGCTTCCAGTTATTCCCATTTAATCTGCTAACGAGACATTCGCTTGATGGGGTGTCTTTGAAAATCCAGTGACATCTTTACGAGCACGTTGCGAGATGCGCAAACGAGCGGGCGAGTCTCCGCTTGAGTAATGGCTCGTCATATTTCAAGCTCACTCATTCACCATTCCAAACTCACTCTTCCCAGCATCTAGGGGATTATGGCGTCTCCTGACACCTGCCTCTGCTAGCTTAACACAAAATGTCACACAGAAAGTCTCTCATATATGTTGCACTCCCTTACAATCTCAAACAAATATGCTGTGAAAGTCCTGAAACACACTAAATTATAATAACGTAGCAACAATTTAATCCTACTAATCAAGTTAAGTCAGTATGGACTACATTCAATGTCTCAATGGGCTTTATGACCCTATGACCCAAACTAAAGGGACCACTGCTCGTAATTTCATGTCACTAGGTCATTGTGAACCTGTTCAAAGGGGCCCGACCTCTCGATCTGTGGACTAAACATAAGATGTGATGCCCAACATGAGGTTGCGTCTCTCATGTAAGAAGAATCCCTGAGGTCTGACCGGTCCAGACGTCTCCGTCTCCGAGTCCCTCGCTGGCTGTAACACAGAAACCTTCACCCGTGCAATCACTGGAGACCGACTGGTAATTTCATTTCAGAATCTGACAGAAACCCGCAAAACAGAAACGATCTTGTGTGTGAGCGTGTGTGTGTGTGTGTGTGTGTTTCTCCCGTTACATGATGGTTACATGATATGGGCATGTGGCAACGCTTACAGACTTTCCACTGGTGCGAGAACTTTTTATGCATTTTTTCTCTTCTTTCCACTTCATGGACTTGAAGAGTTCAAGGCTCCAGGTTTGTTTCAAACATTATGGACACAAACACGGGACATGGGGATCATAGGTTTTGTTGTTAGCATATTTGGAACACTTGCACTGTTGGACAGTTGACCGATCAGTTACCTCTGAACATGTATATAAGAATCTGCAGTTACACACAGTTACCAGCACATACAAAGATCTTATGACTGAAATATTTTCCAAAGAACTTCTTATCCGCATTTTGTGCAGTTGACTGATGACAACTTGTGCGATTGGTGAGTAATGACATTCCCACGTCTCAAAGAGCTTCAGGTCGTTCCACCAAAGTGCAGCTCTGGCTTTATCCATCAGGACAGATCCTTGATAGGTAAAGGAATGTTGGAATGGGATCAAATGGATCAAGACCATCGATACAGCGACAAGCAGTTCTAACTGGGACCCAATATCATCAGACACACCATTGAGTTCTAGCCCAAATGAGAGCAGTTCTCAAGGCAACACTGAGCTCTATAAAACATGTGCAGGATGAGGTGCTCTGGCGATGAACGTGTGTGGAAGGCATCTCAGAGAACTAAATGGACACTATGAGTCACAGAATCCCAGACGGCTGTTGGATCCTTCCTCCCCCCGGCAGGTAGTGGCATGATTGGCTGTCGGGGGAGGTTTGATCCCATGGAAAGTGTGGGTTTGTGGTTCATTTGAAAGGACAACAGTGCGAGGCCAACAGAGGCGGCTTTCTTTATAGTTTGGTTATAGCCAGAGTGTCTTTATCCTGGACATCAGTCATCCTCACAGGCATTTCTTTATATGGTACAGTGCTGGAGAGATTCCTCTATATGATGTATTTGCTGAGCTATGGAACAAAACTACAGTATCGTTTTG
Organism: Genypterus blacodes; assembly: GCF_046128005.1. Lineage (NCBI taxonomy): Eukaryota > Metazoa > Chordata > Actinopteri > Ophidiiformes > Ophidiidae > Genypterus > Genypterus blacodes. Next base: position 1,299,299 of record NW_027466916.1, read on the forward strand.
TCCAGTCGATGTGTCGGAGTGCAAATGAGTCGATACGTTGTGTATTCATTGAGTGACACCAAAGAAAATGTCCACATAATTCATCTGAGGATGATGGAGGCCGTGGTAGACCTCCACATGGTGCAGGAACCAACCGTTTCATACCCATTTACATTTCCTTTTTATGACGAAATTTCCGACCTGTAAAAATGGATCCAGGTCAGTTCCAAATTTGTTACAAACGTCTTAAATGTTATGTGGATTGAAAGAATTTGTAGGATGAGGACGTTTACAAACTGGACACAGTATCACAGAAAGCTTTTTAATGCTGGTTAGATTTTGTTTTATTTCACCATAATTTCCCATTCAGAACATTCCTTTTATCTAAAGATGTTCCATTTACGTCTCACATTTTCAGAATAGATGAATACATTTAGTGAGAATTAGAATTTTCATGAAAATCAAATACAATCAGATGTGAGCCGACATTAATCATCTTCCCACCAGGCGCTCCATTTGTTTACTTTTTGATGCGCTTCAATACGTTATGGAACATAATCTTCCGTGGAGACTGATGTCACCTCCACACTCGGTGAAATCACCGCTTAAGCAGCAAAGGCAACTGTGGCAGCATACATTAATCATATACTTCATGTGGCTAACTAACGTATTTATTTTCCCTTTCCATTTTAAAGATTGAATTTAGACACCATATCCTGCTCATTTTTTAACTCTCTGGACGCTCTGGAGACTAGGAGTCAGTTTGTTGCTGTCAGACTGTCGCTGAAGCTTTACTGCTGCTGCCTAAATCATTACACAACTCCATAATTAACTTCTGCACAGCTGTTGAAGCCGTCTGCTTTGCTGAGCATCGTTGTTGTATTAAAGCAATGAATTAGATGCACAAATGCCTCGGTGAACACAGATATTTGATCTACTGACATCCATAATAAACTGTTGCTCGTTTGCTCTGGTTAGTGAGTGAGTTCAAGTCAACCACCGCCATCATGTTGGCCAAATACGAGGCAAAACTGTGCACACAGGGAACCTCACTGGTTCTGGTTGTTGATCCAAGCAAGGGGCAGGACTGTTGTTTAATCCAAGCCCCCCGATCGTCGATAATTGGAAGCAACAATGTTGGCTTATGCTTGGTTGTTGCCTGTGAGCGCCAATTCCTTACATCTATTGAGATCTTCAGGTTGATTTTTTGTCTTTTGTTGCACGCCAACGTCTGACACTGTTTTTTTAACACAACACATGGTAAGACAACATCTGAGGCCGGACTAAAGACTTGAACATTCCACAGCTCTCAGCTCAGGGCGAGGAAACTGCTAGCATTTGACCAATCTGTGCTATTTTCAGCATTACAAGCTTCCGCCTAATATTCAGTTAAAGGGTGAGTCAGGATACGCTCCTTAAATGAGGCAATAAAAGCATTCCCCGACACCGTAGCCGGCCAGAATGCCAGAATGCCAGACTGCCAACCGCGCGCTGAATGTACGTGTGACATCATGTGCAGACAAACACGGTAATTAGCCATCGCTTCTTCTGCTAGAGCTGGGTCAAACAGGAGTGTTAGAGCTGCCCGGGCGAGTAAACCACAATATACTGCATTCCTCCATGATCGCATTAGCAGGAGATGTTAGATTTACCGTCTGTCAAGTGAAACAACACAAACGTCCAAAACCCAAACTGTCTCACACTGCGGCAGTGAATACAAACCCCTGATTCTTGACCTTTTTCCAAACCTGTAATTGCAAGGTTCACATGGCGGTCACCTAAAAACAAAGATCATATATCAGCTGATCTCAAGTCGTTTGGATGTTTTAGGACCTTTTAGCCCATTGTAGGATGACCACCCTCCCCCAAAGCTAGGAAACATAGTGAGAGTACTGCAAAGGTCACAGAGGCATCAGGCTCAGACCGGCGGCACAGCAGGTGTTGATGGTCTCCATGCAGTAACCTCTGTGCACACAGCCATCGTTAAAACCCTTGGAACTGCCCCGAGGCCGGCAGTCCGGCTTTGGAGGAGTGTTTGGCGAGTGGCACTTTTCCAATTATAGTTTCGGTTAATGAGTAGACAGCACTCAAAGAAAGAAAGTATTGGACACGCCTCCCGTTCGCAGCGATTGAATGCAGCTTCTCCCCAAGTGCTGTTCATAAGAGTTTCTGTATGGAAAACAACACACAGATGCTGTGGATCCATTTCTGTGTGTGTGTGTTCTCTAAAATTCTGTTACAGCGAGTCTGTCCTCTCCCATGTTTAGCCATTATTCTCTGGTGAGCCTCCATGATGACAGCAGATGTGGCTGCCGGGAAATTTGTGGCCCATCTGTAAAGCCTCTGTTGTGAACAAGCAACAGTAAAGGAGCTTAAGCCAAAAATAAATCCAAATGAAATAAATTTTCCAGGAGTGGACAGAGAGGGAACATCCTCGACTGAGGGTCAGCAGACAGCAGCCTGTGGCCCAATGTGGCTCCTCAACTAAACCAATTTAGCCTCATGACAAGAACTAAAACGTTGGTATTTAGTTATATCGAATCCTTTAATGGTGTGAATTAGCGCCATCTAGTGGCAAAAGCATTTTCTTTTTATACCTGAACTAAAGTTAGTCCAACCCATGAAATCCTATTATCGGGACACATCTGATACCTCAGAGTGTGTTTGCTATTTCAGCTTTAACATACACCATTTTTACGTTTAGCGTAAGTGAGTGTTCTAATTCAGTTCTGATTCGACGGCAAACTGAGCCAAAGAGGTTGGATCGCAAATATAAACATTTGTGCCATTTTGTACTTTAATAAACCCTCGTGGTTTTGCTCCTCAAAATCAAAATATGAAGCATTTTAAAGGTCAACCGCTTCCACCACTTAGACGTCCTCCTGTAAAATCTGAGTGACTAATAATCCGTAAGTAGGATAATGGGACTAACAATATAATAGCGAGGCCATTTATACAGGTGCTTCCTGTTTCGCTAAACCTGGGATTTTACTGTAAGAAAAGTAATTAGGTCTCATCTGGAGGAGATCCCTTCCTTTCCTACAGTGGAAGCGAGGGGGAGCAGCAGATCTTCTCAGCCTCAATCCCCATCCTGCGTCATCCCTCAAAACGGAGGTTTTAATGCAATTAGGAAAAAATTCTGGTCGTCTCTGCTCCTGTGCGAAGCCATCGAATAGTATTGGCTTGGAAGAATGTGATCCTTCACCCTCTGCTCAATGTTGCCTCAGCTAATTTTGGTAGAAGAGCTGCAGGGCATTATGGTTTCTCCAAGCAAAAAAAAAGGAGCCCGATTCCTGGCAGTGAGTGTTGGCGTTGGTATCGTACCCCCATAGTTTATGGCGTAATGTTGAGGGGAGACTTATTATTCCATCAAAGACAAACCTCAAATGTCCAGAGCCACAACATGAAACAGGAATTGGTTTGCTTGTAATTACACATAGGAAAAGTTCAGTCTCTCTTGTTTTGTATCATTTCCATGTTGCCAAACCTCTTAGTGCAACATTAATCATTTACAGTGCAGGTCAGAGAGAAGCTTTGCAAACAGCACATGGCAGCACGTACCACCAACAAACGATACGGCGTGTGAGCCTCTCAGTTCCTAAAGCATTCAGAGGAGAAACCTCCTGCTCACGGCTTTACAGCAATTGCTGTTTTAATAACAGAAACTGAAGGGGGATCTGTGTGGGAATCGTTAGTGCGTTCACTCCTTGGTCCAGTTTGGTTTGAAAGTAGAAGAAATTCCACTCTAACTAAAAAAACAACAAGCCATGTCTTTATTTGTTCAGAATTGGTCTGGAGCGACAAACTCAAAATAAGTCGACTCGCCGACGCCAACACATCTTAAAAGAACCTTGAATATTTGATCAAATTGTCTCTGTCAAATTTGTTCCTGCACTCTGGATTGACGGTGATTATGACGGAGCAGCACGAAGGAAAGAAAGCCGCCTCACACTCCACTTGATGCCACATCCATACACGGGATGATAAGAGTTTCCCAGCCTGGTTTGACATCACAATGTGAGACCAGAGCCAAAGGAACGTTCACTCCTCTGCTATTTCTGGTTTCCCAGAAAGGCTTTACAAGGCACGATGGTGGAAAATGACACGAGAACGTCTTAAAGATTTCCAATGATTCATGCTTTTTTTTTTCCTGATGCCTAATATGATAGACAGTAAATACAAGGCATCGATAAACTGTCAGTAAGGAGATGAGGAAACAGGGAAAAATGCTCTAAAATATGAGATGAGATATGGGAAGTCCAAAGGTTTAGAAAATAACTGATTCAGAACTCATAGAACAAAAGTGGCAGAGGTTAGACTTAGTTTTGAATGCTAGGCCATCTACTTTTTGATAATAATATGTTTATACATATAGGCTGATACGTGAGATTCCAACGTTAACGCAGCTCCATTCCAGCCACTGACAGGTTCTCTAGGCTCTTTATTTCTTAGGTATGGAGGGAGGGGAGTTAAAGAGCAAAGAGAGAACTCCCTGCTCCCAAACGCTGGAACTGAAACTTTCATAGCAGATGGAAAATGTGAGAGGATGAAGTGCAAACAGTGGAAAAAGTTCCGGCTATGGTTTGAACATTTCTAATTGAAGCAGACAGTGCTCGACTGCAGAGACAAGGATTCCATTTTCTCTACATACTTCACAGCAGGCATGGCAGACTTTCAGGCTGAATAAATAAATCAATAACAACTTAAAGGTGTAAAAACTCTGCAAAAGACCCGAGGCAGAGCGTTCACAGCCAACTCATTTAATGCAAAGCAGATATTACATTTAACAGAGTCTTATTAAATGAAAGAATAAATAGACAGAATAGATTGAATGTTCCAATGGCCTGATGGGTCACAATCTGGCTAATTGACAAGCAAAATGGACTGTGGGTAGAGAAAGTACAGTTGAACGTGTCTCCTCCACCAGACCTCCCTTCGTTAAGCAGTCAGTGCTTTCCAAACATCACTTCACTGCCTAGAAACCAATCGGACCAATCATACCATCAGAGACGGAACTGTGTGTCAGACTGTTCACAGAATTAAACCAAAAACAGGTGAAGATGCATTTAGCCATGTGAACGTTTAAATTGAGTCTAATTATTAAATGAGAGAAGAGTGTACAGAGGTGTAGACGAGACCATGGCAAGTCCAAATTCTGTTCTTTATTATATAGAGAATAGATGTAGGATGAATCTCGCACACTGCTGTATGAATGTTGACCGTATGACTGCTGTGCGATGACAAAAAGGCATTCAATTCTGTTCTGTTCTAAGAGACGGGTTGTCAAAAACATCAACACAATTTGATGAATCGAGAGACGAGGCTGTGTGTGGGTGTGTGAAAGAAACTGGTCACACGCACTGGCTGACTGGACTTCCCCCGTCGCTTGGAGGCAGCACTGTGCCTTTGAGCAGCAGGGTCTAAGTGGCTGTCATCACAGACTTGGCCTCAGTGGGTCGCACAGCAGGGATCCCCAGCCAGAGGATCTCATGCTCCGGTGGAAGTCCGCCTGCTGACTCACCGCAGAAGGACGTCTAACCAACCCTCAGTTTGGACTCGGAGGCACCTCTCTACATCCAAAGAAAGCAAGCTATACAAATTAAAAGCAAAGCACTCATTAGGAAGCTTGAGGATGTCTGGTTGGTGCAGTCAGTGCGTCCGCAAACTCAACCTCAGATCATTTCCAGCTTACATGTTCCGTAAGCGCTCGCTCTCCTAAGACACCACTGAGTCACACTCAATGGAGGCATTGTTTGATTTGTGCTGCTAATATATCACACTAAAGAGAAAATTATCCATAATGTGCTGACTAATTATTGCCTTGTAATCACCATAAATACTGTTATTAATAGCCAAATATTTGTTCATACTTCTGTGTAAGATTAATACCATGGCTATGGCAATCATTGGAAATTGTGGAAATTGTTGACCTTGATGCAAGTCAGATACTTTGTCTCCATTTATAGACCATTTTAAAGGGGCCCTCTTTAAAACAAGGGAGGGGTGAACACAAACAGATCAGCACACGTTATGAAACGTTTCTGTCAGGAGTTCATAGCATCAGGCCACAGTGTAAAGCAGAATTAAGATGGATGACTTTGATGGTCTGGATGAGGCAGGACCGCCATCAGTCAAGGAAACGATGTAAAAGACGACAACATGATCGTTTCAGTCAGACAGCGTCCTTCCAGGATTATGGAGAACCTCCTTTCCAGGGCGAGGAGGAACATTTGGTCATGGTAACATAAATATCTAGACAGGAAAATGAAATCACCTTATTCTACGCAGGTGTGGTTGTAAAATAATACGGGTAGTGTGTTACCTCAGAGGAATCCCTGGATTAACATTTAACCACCTCCGAATCACGCAAAAGCCCATGGTCTACTCACCATGTCGGCCCGGGAGAAGAGTGATTATTATCAGGCACTAAGTGAAACCAGAAATGTTGCACACTTCCACACTCTTTCCAATCAAACCCAAGCCGTGGTGCACAGTAAACCCTTGTGGGTCGGAGAGAACTAAGATACAAAACTAAAGACATCTGCTGAAACCTGGCCGGACCTTCAGCCGAACTATTGAAAAGCTACAACTGGAGTTTGATAACGAAGAACACATGGCGAGTGGAGTGTTTGCGTGGATAGGTGAAGTCGCAGTGGGTCTGCCATGAATGATGAAGTGCAGAGAAACTGACTGACACCTTTCTCATGCTGCCAGTCTGAAGATTAGACCAGAACCAGAACTCTCAATCTGTAACATACCTCCTGTCAGAGACAATGTTAAGACAATACTGAGTCATCTTTGTCAAAGCACAAAATTGGCACCAGGAACTGCGTCTTCAGCGCCAAAAAATATAATTTCCGAACATAGACCCGAAAGACTTAAAATGCAGTTTGCAAATAATAAGCAGTTGTGTATTGAGACTAAAGCTGTCAGCATTGATGTCACCCTCAATAGGCCTATACGGTGATGACACTGAACTCTTTCTTTCCCTTCTGTCTCTTGAGGAGTAGTAATGTACTTATACTACATGGTTTGGTCAGTTTATGTCCGATGACCAGAGTGCTGACCACCATGTACGAAACTTCTTTTGCTCAAGACAAGCTCGGAAAATTGGACGAGTGTTGGCATGCAGATTTCAGATTCCTGATTGCTTTTTCATCTTTTGTCTTTGGCTCATTTTTGTTGTGAGAATACAGGAGGCGGTAGAAGCTGCAGATTAACTCACAGGACATTCGCACAGCAGCAAAACAGGCTAATAAACTACAAAATATGCTTGGCAGAGGAGGAAGGTCAGAGTTGTGAAAGTGGTTTGCCTCCGAGTCCTTACCATGGAGGACAGCCTCGTGTCCATACAAGGAGATCATGATCTTACAGTTCATAAAAGGACAACGCGTGATTTTGGCCAGGGACCAGATCTGAACCCAGGAGTCTCCATGGACACAGCTCGACCCAAAAAGTCTCCAGGATGACTCAAACGCGTCGGAATCAATTTCAGCGGGCAAGTTGTGCACCAGACCTCTGAAATGGAATCTTGACGGAGACGGCCCAGAAGGAAGTGTTAAACCCTAAAGCTAAACACAGGAAAATGGAGGCTTTGCAGGCAAGAAATCCTCCGCCTTCACTGAAGTCTCTGGAGTCTCACTACCATGAGCAGCTTTCTACCAGAGCAGAGGAAACGTTTAAAGGCAACGTTTTGTCCAGTAACGTTGTTGTCTCTTTTGCACATTTTGATGCCATTCAAGTCAAAAGGGTAAGATGCAGATACCAAGTGTGAGATTTGATGGAACATTGAGGCGAGACAGAGAGAAGTCACGTATCAAGTCTTGATATCCCACACCGAATTACTTGAATGCCTTTGCTTATTTTGGTTTATTGTCTCTTGTACATAGATTCCACAACTTGACAGAACATCCGCTGCTCCAGGATCCCCCATCTACACAGGTTCACAGCATAATATTACGTTGAGTGATGCCCTTTAAACACATTGGAGGGTAAAACCATAACCGCTAAACCACACAAACTGTCTCTTAATGATGAATCAGATCACATTGTGGGTGACGGATTAAGCACAAATTAGAAACTTCAGGCATCAAATCCTTCCATTCATGATTCATTCTAAAACTAACATTAGATCACACAATGATTCGACTATTTTATTCGACAGCAGTGCAAAATTTCAAACAGAAAACTTGACGAACTCTGGCAAACCAGTTGCTCTGCCAGCTGAAATGACAGAGCACTCGGCCTTAATCAGCTCAAAGCAGTGATTGAGTTTCCATTAGATTAAGAGGCGGCCCTTTTCCCAGAATCATGCAAAAAAAGAAGAAGATGTCAGCGTGCGATTTCCTAAAAAGTATGACGTGCTGGAGACAAAGTGAGGAGATGTATCAGACGACACTCAATTATGTCTACTTCATCACCAGAACTACAACAACTTCTGTCACCATTTAGCCTCATTCCGATTCGTCTTTAATCCAGCTTTTCCACCAGTGTAGATAATTCAATAGACCCACAATTAAACAACTGGTGGATGCATCTCCAGGTTGACTTTCTGAACCTTTCTGAAACTCCAAAACAACGGGGAGAAAATATGTTTTTGTCCAGATGAAGATTGATTAAACCATTAAAGAGTAATGATTAATGTTGTTTCAGAAAAACTTGGCCGTAATTGCAGCAGTTAGAGGAAATTACAGGGATGTTATGTTGTGTTTTGGTGCTGCTGTTTACCTCATATTGAAGCACTAAGAGTACAGAGGCAACATGAATCAGCCTCGCTCTGTCTGGAGCCAAACAAAACACTGTGGGATTAGGAATTTTAGGTTGGATTTACAAATTCCATAAAAATGAATTTCATAGTGGAGGTTCTGCAGCGAATCATTCAATGTTGCATTCATTAATGTAATAAAACAAATATGGTAATTTGGTAGGTTTGTGAAGTTAATCAAAGTGTTGTGTTGTCCCCACCTCTGCACAGCATCTCTGCCCTGCATTACATTCATTTAGACCAGAACCAACACTTCAAGAAGCTGCCGTGATGCATTGTTTGCTAGGAATTCTGCGGGGGAAGAGGTGACGCCGCAACTCTGCAGAAAAGGTTTTGTTCAGTTTTTCATGCCGTTTTCCCCCTCCTCTGTACGAGCACAGCGGTCAACATGGGTCCCAGCAGACTGTCAGCATCTGAAAAATCCATCACCGATAGCGCCGAGATTATGAACCTCCACTATCATCTAGTTGGAATTTGCCTCCCACATGGATGAACGGGGCTCCGTAGAACCCCTACATTTCATTTCCCCCATCAATGTTGTAGACTGAGGAAGACATTACTCACATATGCATGATATCACCCAACAGGAGTTTCTGGCTTAGAAACAGAATGAATGATACAATTAAATGTCTGTGATAATGGCAGAGACATGAATTTAGTGGTCTACAGAGTCATGATGTATGTTCTGATGTATGTCTATTCAAGACAGATTCAACAGCAACCTCTTGGATGGAATTAGGAGATCGTTTTCACTCAAGACTATGAACCCCTCGACTTTCTTTACCACAACCCTCAAGTCATGAATCACCAAGCACATTTATTCTCTCAAAATCAGTTTTGAGAGAATTTTTTCAGTTTTTGGGCACTCAACTATTTCTGCATACATAAATCTACAGACACCATTCAAACATCAAACTGTTCAGAATGTCCAGGATATTATTGCTATGATTTTTGGTGTTCATATCTTTCATATTTTCCAAAATATTCAGCATTTTTCAGCTGAAAAATCTCCATTAAAATAATTCATTCAATTTATAAAATTCGAACTTGCAGGCAGAGAAACCATTCAAGCATTGTTCCTCCACCCATTCAGCGCTTTCAAACATGTCACGGTTTTTCAGCCTTCCCCATTTGTGTGAATTGTGTCTTGTTAGTGTGGAGGCTAGTTCAAGCCGAATTCCGAATTTAAATTCTAAACACTTTCACAAATTTGCCACTTCAGAAACAATGCTTGCATAGAAATGTAGGAATTTTGTGTCCTCTTTAAGAATAGGTCATTTGTTAAACTAACATTCTCGGAGTCCAACCCGTTTTCAGATAGCAGTCGTTGCGTGAGAGCCAGTTGTCGCTGCTAAATTGGCTGAATCTGTTTATAAACAATTGCAGCTTGAAAAGATTTTAGCTTCATCTGTCACTCAACCTGCTTGTAAACTTAAAATAATTTCTCCCTTGATCAATAAAGTGTCTCTTTCATTCTTTCAGGTACAGAAACCATGCAGACATTTTTTCAGGCCTTCAGGTTTCAATCTTTCAGGCACTTCTTCAGCATTCTGCAAAACCTTTCAGTAATTGCATTCTAGATACTTCATTTAATCCTCACACATCCAAATCCTAATTTAAGGAATTTACTTGGCTAGATAAATTCAGTCTCCAAGTTAGTTTTAGTCTTTTATGAGAGAATGTCAACATTCAAACAGCTCAAAAGCCGAACAATTTATTGTTTGTGTTGCATTTCCTCTCTGAAAAAAAGTGTTTCTGTGTGTAGAGGGGAATGAATGAAGTGGTGACGCATGCTTCTTTCCCCAGAACAGAAGGCATTTTTTCCTCCTCTCGCTGACATTCACAGACGCCTCTGGGACTTGACTCACACAGACTTGGTCCTCTGCTGGGGTTCCCCCCCCCTGCTCAGGCCTGGCGGGTCATCCTGACCAGCGGTCTGACAGCTGTGGTGGCCTGAGGAGGAAACTACAGAGGGCTTTCTGAAACGTTACTCTGCGAGGAAAGAGTGACACAGCACAATGTTGACCTCAGTGAGTGCTTTTCCTCACAGCCCTCTGGGGACAGAGAGGCGTTTGAGCCGACTTGGCTGGACAGACGACTTCCAGGCCCCCACAACATCACCCACACCAACATCTGAGTTAGCCTGGAAACAAGGTCTCTCACATTTGATTCAAACAACCCTGAAAATCATCAAGGATTTCTCTTTTTGTGCAGTATTTCAGGCCTAATTTAATGTGATACTTTAGATCTGTGATAGTTTCAGCATTCTGGAAAAGAGCGATGTCTCAGAATGGAAGATCTCCACCTGACTAAATGTTTATATGTTTTCATTCGTGTGCCATTTATGTGAAACAGGTTTTTTTAGATGATTCTGAGTAAAACAAACTCAGCACAATTCATAGCACTTTCAAACTCGTATCAGGATAGAAATGCCCAGAAAGTGTGTCTTTATTTTCCAATCTTCTGATATGAGAACAGAAACTTGTTTTTGTTGCTTCTTAAAGATCAAGTATGTTTTGTCTGATTCTATTTGTGAAGGTTTGATTTTCTTGAAACAAAAAAACAACAATTCAGGCACATTTCATTTCATTTTTCCTTTTCAAGCCTACAAAACCTTAATTTGCTGATTTAATGCTTAGAATATCTAACTGTTTGTGAGCTTTTGGGCTTGATAACACTATATAGGTCTCATTTTATGAGGAAATAAGAGGAATCTTCAAGAAATTAAAACTTATTCCACATCTTTACACAGACACAGACTTTACACAGTTTTTGAGAGGAATGGCAAGATTTTCATAAGCAACAAATTGAATCATGGTTTTAAGATCATCAATCCTTCAATAAACTGAATTAAAAGTTAAACAGAAGTAGAAGCTTATTTAAATTTCTAAAATTGCACGGCTTATTTATGATCACTTTTAAATTGCTTATGGGTGTGTTGATATTCTCAGATAACATATGTGAAGTTAACTGGCTTTAACCTCAGATTTCCCTCCAATTTTGCTATAGAGCCCATTTTTAATTGCATCTCATCTTATCTTTCACTAAGAAACTGATATTCCAGACCACTTCAGGGAGAAGCGTCGTTAGCATGGCACAAAGTTGTGGAACTTTAGAAACAAGTAAACCTTTCCTCCATCCTCTCATGAAATCACTCTTTCTACACTTGCAAGCGGTTTGTAACTTAATAGGGACAAGATGACAGTTCACAGTGGCGCGTTCAGACTCAGCTTTCCATATGTGGTGTTATTGCTGCAAGAGATCACAAAGATATAAACATATTTGTCTCTTGCCTGACGCCAGATTGCACCAAAGTAGGAGATGCTTTGGTTTTTCTGAGACCTGAACTGATAAAAAACTTGAGTCAGTCTGCTGCCACACGATTGAATTCTGCATCATTTGCTGTAAAACCTCACTGGGCTCATTGAACTGGAAAATTTGCTAGAAAAAAAGGCGCTTTAATAGAAGCAGATGGAGCTTTTGAAACGATGACTTTTACACATAAATCATTTAAAGGCTACTTGAGAGGGTTTAACAGCTCCAAAGGAGAAGAATAAACACAAAACTGTGAAAATGTGGAGGAAAAGGCGCAGGAGATTGAATTAATCACTCCGATCTGTCACACATTAGAGGGATTGAAAGCCGTCCCTATCATCCTACGCTGTGGGGAGATTGGAACACATCAAAGGATGTTACTGTTTTTCATGTAACAACATTCATCCACCGTCTGACATTCAGAAACGTCCCCCTGATGAGCGTCACCTCATTAGCCCTCAAACCACAACAACTGACAAGACACCAAAGCCTGTGAGACCACCCTGTCTTCACAGTGAACACAGCGTCAGCGCTCGCTCTGCAGAGAGGTCGGGACGGCTTTCTGTGGGATAGGCAGAGGAATCAAAACACTTGCTGGCCTTGAAGCGCTGATCTCCACAGCTGTGCTCTCCATGTGTTGCTTCCTGCAAAAGAGGGCAGAGCTCTGAGGCCGGGGACACACTGGGCCTCTCACGCCTTCGCACTACCAAGAGGATAAACCAGCCTTTTCCAGTCTTGATACTTATCTACTGTGAGATTTAAAAACTGTAATTACAGGAAGTTTCCAAACCTTGTGTGAGTCACACACAGTTAAAGAACCAGTATGTTGCTGTATATTCACAACTTAGTATCCTGTAGTTCCCACTGGTCTTTAAATAGAATTTGTGAAGTTTGTTGACCAAACAGCTTTTGACAGTATGCAAATGAGCCACAGCTTTGATTGATTGCTTCTAAATTGCTGCCGGCTGCAAAGGACTGTCTGAGAATAACACCCACAGTACTATGGCATCCAATTATTGGAGTCACTGGCAGGTAAATGTAAATGGTTGTGGTCTGGTGGTTTAACGTGAGCTTGGACAAAACATTACACTACACCACTAATGTCATATTCAGTCCATTGCAGACAGCACCAGCTTTAGGTCGGGTTCAGCAAATCTGTGATGCAATATCTCTATCTATTGGACGCTCGCCATTTTAACAAGGGCGACAGTTTTGCAAAGTGTGACGCGAGGAAATCCTTCTGATTAATGTCTTCAACTCTGTTTCCCAGTCCAGACATGAGGTTTTTTTATTTCAGATGTTTACTGTTTAAGGGCAATTTCCTGCTTATGAAATCCCAAATGCACCATCAGTCTTGGTCTCTGTAGGATAAACTGTCTCATTTTGGGAGGAATCTCAGTATTAGCTGAGACTTTAGTTGGGAGTTGGGAGGTCCATGGGGTCCTGCCCCTGAATTGGGACACACTCATTTCTGTTTGATTCTCACAATAAAACTGGGGCTATTATTAGTCACTGGTCGTTCCAGACCAGACCAGACTGCAGCGGTTAAATCCCAGAGGTTATTGAACTAACTATGGGTGCGTTTGATAAGCATATTCCTTCTGTTATGTTTTCATTTCTAAGTAACATGATCCTTTGAAGGGGACAGTGGGATTTTACATGCGTACTTAAAGTCCAGCCTGCAGGACATTTTGTTGACCATAAATGGGTCAAATGAGGACACAGCACTGAAAAGAGGAATAATTCACCACTGATGGTCCTTTTTTACAAGCTCAGCTGGGGAGCTGATGGCTTCATTGCTTCCTCATTGCTCTCGCTCGACAGATTCAGAGGGGAGTGCTGCTCGGCTGTTGCATTTGGCCTCATCGTCGTCAGTGGAAACCTGCCGTCTGCGCGCTGAATATTTGCCCTTTGAGAAGTCAAACCCCCCTTCAGGTTCAAAAGAACTACTTCATTCCTTCCTAAAGTTTGGGTTGGCAGGCCAAGAATCAAAGCCACTCAGTTTGAATGGGTCTCTGCGAAGCGAACTTATATACGTTTGTGTCTGAACTCCTTCTAAAGCAGACTCAATCACACACCAGCCCTATATTATATATACCTGCCAATATGTTTTAGTAGTAAGATAACTTCTGCACCTAACTTAAAACATTGAACTCGTGTTCTCATTTCATGTTTTCCTTCCTGACCCTGTGCTAGTGTAGCAACTGTGCTGCTATGTATGTAAACGATAGCAGCAGAGTCGAACCTACTAGCTAGCTAAATAGTAGCGGCCTATTTGTGAAATTCAACATTTACATTCACCGCAAAATGCAACACAGTGAATGGGACGTCTAACAGGTGGTGTTGACATCTTCTCGCCTTTCAGAAAACCTGACATGTCCTCTTGTTTTGTAATGTCAAGAAGGCAATGCTAGTTTGTAGCTAGTTACACCAATGACTTTACCTCAATGTGACACTGGATCTGTATCCTAATGAGGTGAAATGGTACAATGTAGTCATATCATATCTAAACATTGAGCTTATGTTGGCTGTCTGGCCTTTACATCCTGTAGCTTATAGTCTTTAGCAGAACGCGGCCTCTTTCTCTGTGCTGGTCTGCATCGTAATGTTTAATGTCCTGTACAAGTATGTTACATTACGAGCCGAGCTCTAACGTGTTTTCATGACAATTTTCCACATATGTTTCCATGTTTCATTCTATGTTCTCCATTATTTGGCCGCCTTCCCACCAATTCTCATGCTCGTGCTTCCACTCTGCTTCTAAAAGTCCACATAAAATCCCTCTTCTCAATCACTTATGATCCCCTTTCAATACGGCCATATTTGTTTTGTCTGCTTGCCAGTCCCTGTTCTTGGTTTCATTCTTTTATGGTTTCGGCATTAAAAGCAAGAATTCCCTATAAATCAGGCTGCTCGATTAACAGCCTGCAATGAACTGTAAAGTGACTCACAAAGATACAAGGAAAATGCAGTCAACAGTTTTACAACCAATCCAACAGTGGGAAAAGCTGACGGTTTGATTCTTTTGATGGCCCATCACACTGCTGATGTGTTTTGACATTGAGAGGAGCCTTTGAAGGTCAAGGTTTTGTTATATTTACACATCAAAGCAATTCCGGTTGGATTCAGGAATTGTTTAGACGAATTCTTAAAAATTAGCAGATATATTTGTTTATTTGTGGTTATTTCCTCAATGAATCAGGCACATTTGTCCCATGATAGACATACTAATGGTTTTGATGTGTGCATCTGGATAAATGTTTGTTATATTAATTTCTGTGCCCTTATACAAGTAAGAGGAAATATTGTAGCAAATACCAAAACCTTTTCTTTAACACTACACAAATGAACACATGGAGCATCTGAAATTCACGACACTGTGCCTGATGTTCAGAGGAGACAACTGGAGATAAAACAGGGAGTTAGTTAAAAATCTGTCACAACCGCAGACTCTGGAACACACCACTTGAAACTCTCGCCACAAAGTGATCGCAGATGGATACTGGATTGTCAACAGACTCTGAAGAAATCAGCAGACAGAAACCAGACAGAAACAGTGAGGTTGGTATCAGGCCATCGCCACATACAGATGGGTAGTTTAAGAGGTAACGCATTGTAAGTGATTGTTTGATTGTGGTGAAAAATTGACCTTAAGAGTGCTTCTTGTGTTGGAAGATGACACTAAATCACAATTGGAGGCCGATGTTGAGAAACGGTGTTGTGTTTGCTGCGCATCACTGATATTTAAGAAAAGGATAGAAAGCTACATATGCAATCTGGGTAAATATTTGTTTAAACTTGCATCTAGCTGTGGGATCATGAACTAAGATGATCGCTATGGCAACCACAATCTTCTACCGTACAACACAATGTATTGTAAAGGCACATTTACAAGCCAGCCAGTGTTCTGTACATTTTCTCATGTTAGCTCATCTCTGATGCTTCTACAGATTTGCCTGCTTTAACGTTTTCCAGCCGTTCACACACTCTACCTGCGTCTGTTCTATCTCTCGCGAAACATA
This sequence comes from Genypterus blacodes, assembly GCF_046128005.1. Classification (NCBI taxonomy): domain Eukaryota; kingdom Metazoa; phylum Chordata; class Actinopteri; order Ophidiiformes; family Ophidiidae; genus Genypterus; species Genypterus blacodes. The sequence goes on from NW_027466916.1 coordinate 1,315,379, forward strand.
AACCTTTATCATGTCTATTTGAGGATCCAAGAGGTAATTTATGGGCTTTTGCAAAGGGTGGAATCATTTTCTTTTGAGGAATTAAGGGGTTTCCAAAGTGGAGTTCTCCCATGTCTGCTTATGGTGGTAGCCCCCGAGTTGTTATCTCTGGTATTTGGTGCAGAGCTCCTCCACAGACGTGCTTTCGCCATGAATTAAAATGGTTCCACATTACATAGACCTCTTATTTTCCCTTCACATTTGCCTAATGGGTGGAAATCGCTGTGATTTTTTTCCAAGTCCCATATCTGCACGATCTCATTTGCATAGTTTCCCTGAGGAAAATAATGCATAATAGTAAAATCTTGATAGGACAGACGTGGGATGTGTTCTGGTGATGGAAACCTTACACAATTTTTGGCTATTTTGCCACAAATCACCCCATGTTCCCTCCTCCCACGCTTTGTTGCCCCTGTGTGAACTGACATTCTGGACAGCTCAAAATATTCTTGGCTGACAAAATAAATAAAGGGTAAAACTTCAAAGCAAACTTCTGAGGCCAAAACATCTGGGAGAAGGGGTTTGTCACGCAAGGTCAAATCAAATTTTTACGTAAAGTTAGTGTTGAAAAAGGAGCATCCTTGCTTGCTGAGGAGAGGTGAGGAGTACAGATGGACAGAATTATTAAGAGACAATATACGACTCCTTAATCAGCCTATGAGGGGGATGCACTTTAACTTAACATCTCACATAAAGAAGGACGTGAGCACATCAAAAATGAATAATGCAGATTTTGATGGGATTATGGTGTTCCAACTTTTTATTTATTGCCTTATTTGGAGTAGGTTTGAAGTGAAGAGTCCAACCTGTACCTTTGCATACTGTGTACTGGGAACAAATTGAAGACCAAAATGATTGAAATCTGAAACCATTGCTACATTTTCAGTAGTTTTATTGAAAAATGCCTCTTCTGATTCAGAAATAAATAAGAAAATAAGGCTGTGGAATTCACAAAATGTGCAGTTAAAACATGAGAAAAGCAATTCTATGTCCATAGTCTTGCAACCAAATCCCAACTGCATTGATAGAAAACAACTATATTCTGACTTAGAAATCCTCAGTAAATATACAACACAGACATGCAATTCCACATTTGGTAACAAAAAACTTAAACAAGAATTAAAAAAAAAAGTCAGATTATCATTTGGTTTACAGGCCTTATAAAAGATCTTTGGGGATAAAATTCATTGAACATTTGTACTGATTGTGTGTGTTTAACAGCTTTATGTAGAGAAATTGCCTTTAGACTGAAAACAAGGCGGACAGATGAAAGTGTTCAGAAACATACAAACGTCCTTCCACATACAATGATTTATCACACGATTAGTGCATTACACATTGGAGTCTGATAAACACTTGCAGTTATATTACAAGCAGACACTTAAGGAAACACATAGCAAGCACACAGGTTTATAAAGAGAGAACATTTTAGACTTATGTCCATCTTTCTAAACTTTCTCATGTTGCCCAAAAATATATGTTCAATATAGCCATTTGGGTATCAAACCCATATGTTCTAACTTTGTTCTGACTCATATTCGTGATGGAACCCATTCTGAGAGCTCCTTACTGCAGCTATGATGCTAGTGCTTCTGTTTTGTCTCTTGGCAGTGATCTCTTTCCTCGCTGGTTTCGTGTGTAACCAGGCGATTGTATTGTCTCAAATTCCTCAGGTGGCGCCACAGGCATAGACACTACATCAGGTTCAGGCTGGTAGCGGGGGGCTAGAAAATATTCGGGACGGCCAATCAAAAGAGTGTTTCTGTCTACAATCATGCACAATTTAAATTATATTGCACCATACTATGGACTTCCTAAAATGCCCTGTGTCAGACTTTAGCTTTGCTTCCTCCTTTCTCCAGGAAGTCGAAAGAAGTTTCTTGCTCTTTCAAGCTTAGTATGAATGAAAAATATACGATAAACTGAAAACTGCTTCAGAAGGTTATGCTGACATTTACAGTAAACATCTGTTAAGCTACTGGATAATAAAAACAAAACAAGCAAATAACCAGCTGATACTACAAAAAGACAAATGGAAATGGTAGGAGAGCGACATTTAGCACCGATTGGACAATGTAAACAAAGAACATGATGATTATTAAAGTACAAATGGAACATGCTTTAGTCACGACCAGAGCTCTGGCTGTTTCAGTAACTTAAGGCATCATAAACAGAGGTTATGGTGGTAAGTTAGCAGAGGGTTATGAGGCACAAGCTCAGTACAGATGTTAACTTGATTTTTAGTGAAACGTCATGGTTCATACATCATTTACAAGGCAAAAAAAAAAATTAGTTTTATTTACATGTATCACCTCTACATGAATATTGCTTTCAGTTATGAAGTCCACTTTGTTAGTAGTTGTTTTGGGTGGTATCTGTAATTGTACATGCTGCTTCTTTCATAGAAATGCTCTGTCTCTGTTTTGTTCCCCAACGGTTTGTGGTTCAAGATGCAAACAGGCCAGCAGGTTGCCATCACTGTAGCTTGTGAGATGATGTTAGTGCCAGTCCACTCCGTTCTCTTTTGACTTTTTTTTAAATGTTTGTTTTAAGGTTCAATAATAACGTCCGTGGTGATTATCCATACATGCCCATTATGCCCCAAATGGGCAAACATCTCAGAAACAGGACTTCAAAGTGTAAAGCAGCACAGGTGACTTAGAAGGTTTACTATGCCATACCTGAAAATAGGTCAAAGAGGGTGTTAGTCTTTGTGGAACAAAGTTATGGTCATCTTATGATTATTATTATTAACTTATGTCATGTCAGTGATCTTCTCCATGCCATTCGCAATACTGCACATCAAATGTATGGATGTACTGGAATATCGTGGTTCCCAGTCAAACTTAAAGGAGGTGATTCATAAAAACAAGTGTGACCTGTGACACGGATCAAAACATTACATTTAAATAAACTGACTAATCAACATCAAACCGAACATATGAGAAAATAAAAATCATACTGGTGAAATGTTTAGGACGTGTTGTTTACAAATCACACTCTGTGCCTCTACAACAGAGACTTCAGCTTGATTATCAAGGCTCTGGGACCATGACATTCTTACCTCCATACATTATCAAAGTAGTTGTTTACTGAGTTGCAAATGTAATTAGTTTGCATACAGTCTGTCCTGTGACATGGAGCCATGCAGGGCTTAGATTGTGTTGGCCGTACCTGTGTATCCTTGTCCATTGTATGGAATGCCAACACACTGAGAGGAGTCGCAGTAACCAGGGGGTCCTGGTGGTCCTCTCACCCCAGGAGTACCCTGGCGACCTGGAGGGCCACGAGGGCCGGCGGAGCCAGATTGACCCGGGGGTCCCGTTCTCGACTCTCCAGGTGGCCCTGCAAGCGGAGAGAGGAGGTGAATCCCATTTGAAAGTTGCGACTGTGGAGCTCAGCAGAAAACCCGCTGACATCATCCGTAAATCTCCAGTGGAAATGGGGGGGAGTGACACGGGGGGGAAGCAGCACTGTAATTTACATTTTTCAATGGCTCAATTAAAACGCTTGGCCAAAAAAATAAAAAAGATGCAGTCTGGGTCTGTGTGGAGTTACTGAGCCCCCCAGCCCCCGACCCCCGACCCCCCCGGCCCCGTCTGTCTAGACGTGAAAACTCAAGATGGAATTTTCCCCCCACTCTCTCCCTCTCTCTTCCTCTCTCTCTCCCTCTGCCTCCCTTAAGTGAGCCCATGTGTTGTCAATGAAGCCACCAAAGAAAGCTCATTGTACAACAATCTGATTCTCCCACACACACAAAAATGAGTCATCAGCGTGGACTTCCACCCTCTGCTCCTCGCTCGGTTCTCCGTTCATTCACACAAACATGTCAGTGCGTGATGTCGCGGGGTAGACAGCAATAGATGGTTCCTGGGGTTTTCCACCCCATGGGGTAGGAGATCTTCTAAAGTGAGACGCTTCTTCGAGAAAACAGATTGGATATCAACAGCAGAGGAGGAAAAACTCTGCACTGTTTGACACTGACTGATCTGCTTTAATAACACAGAATCAACACTTGTGCGTCGAGCCGACCTTGAGTGGAGACTGTAGCGGTACTGACAGAGACAAAACTCTCCCACATTCTTAACATAAATGTGCACAATGTGTGGAGAAGCTGGAAATAGGCACCAGACATAAATCCTTAAGAAAGTAGAGAGATGTGGGTGTATTTGGGCTCTTTACGTCGAATTTATGCGGCGCAGCTGCCTGAGCAGAGGTGACAGAGGCACATAAAGGTCATTTCAGGCCTCTGTGGTTTTAATTGGTCTTAGGGGAGCAATCTGTGTCCTAGAACGCTCCACAAATAAGTTGAAAACGCTGTCACAAGTGGAAGTGGGTTAGAACTGAGTGTAAAAATAAAGCAGGAAAAGAATAGTGTGAAAGCAACAGAGTGCCTGCAGCTGCTGGAGAACAACGCTCAGCAGATTCACTGACGGTGGTTTGCTGATGTTTCATGCCCCAGTGTGGTGGGTGGGGATGGATGCCAGCCTTGATGTGGGGATATTCATTTAGTTCTTGGGGGGAAACGACAATAAATCTCTGATGGGCTGTTTTACCCAAGAAACTGAGGGAAGAACCAGCAGTGTTACCTTGGGGACCGTTAGCTCCTCTTTGTCCTCTGAGTCCAGTTCCTGTAGTTCCTCTCTCTCCCTTCTCGCCTGGTAAACCTTTAGAAACCACCAAGCAGAGAAGGAATCAATATCACACCAACACAGCAAATAAACCTCAGCTCAGGAACAGCAAAGTAGCATTAAATAATATGTTGGCACACTAGATGGAATCATGTTTAGACTGAAGGAGGAAATGCACTTATGTTGTTATTCTGTTCATGCTGGAGCAGAGTGAATGCCACTACAGTTTGTCCTCCAGTTAGTTCATTGCTTTCAATTTCCTTATTATATCTTGGTAAGCATCTCATTAACCCTTACAAACACTCAGAGTTTAAAAGCTGTTGAAGTACCTCTTTCCCCTTGACTCCCAGGTGAACCTGGACCTCCAGGGAAACCTGTGCGGCCGGACTGTCCAGGCTCTCCACGAGATCCCTGGCTGCCAGCAGGTCCAGCAGGACCGGGAGGCCCTGGAGTGTTGCTACGATAGCCAGACGGAATCTGGTTGAGCATCATGTCAATCCTGCTCATTTGACCTGCAAGAGGAAACCAAAGTCATGTCAGATTTGGGTTGGATTGATAATGAATCACCTTTAGGATGAAGGAAGGTTTGGCTTACTGTTCACAAGCTGTTCACAAACTTGTCTGGCGATGGAACGCATCATGTTTTGGGAAGCAAAGTCTCCCTAGAAAACCAAAACATCATCATATAGAATTAGCATTGCTCTTCTTAGTGATGCTGTATAGGAATGAAGCAGATTCCTTTCATTGCAGTACAGCAGACACCTACCTTTTCTCCTTTCTCTCCTTTTACACCAGCAATTCCCTGTCAAGGAGATATGAAGGACTTGTGAGAAAAATGTGCAGCTGTAAGGAAGACATGCAGAATATATGCAATAAAACTCCCTTCAACCAAAATATGTCATAAATGTCTGATTGAACTGAGTACACAGCTTGGTCCTCATGTGACCATGAAGCTCGGTCATATTACTCAATACCTACTGGATTTCCTGTTTCTCCTGATTTCCCTGTTTTGCCGGTGATTCCAGGCACACCTGGATTTCCAGGAGTTCCCTGAAAAACACAAAACAATGTGATTATCTGGAATAACTGCACAATAAACATAATGGCACCATTTAACCCCTGCACCCTGTTAAAGGTTGTGTCAGATCCTTAAAGTTGGGGCATACAGAGCACCGAGCCAAGAGGAGATGGAAACACACACACACACACACACACACACACACACGTGCGCAGCAGCAGGGATGGGACGCAGGCACCAACCACGGCTAATGACTCTTGGAGAAGTCGGAACACTATAGTGCATGTGAATTCTATACTGGCATGAAGCCCGTTGGCATTATGGCAGGATTAAGTAGATTCAGACCTCCTCAAACCACAGAAAAAGAAAATGAGATGCATGTGCCATCCTCCTAACAGTGAGAGGCCTCAGCATGCAGGCGGCTTTTATGTGCTGTTCCAGCAGAGTGCAACTGTGGAGCCAGAGGAGTAATTGCTGAAGATATATTGTGAAGTAAAGCACGCTCCAAGGAATATTTATTTGGCTCTTTTCTGTCCGACCCAAAGACACCGAGATAAACATAAACACTTACCATGGGCCCTGGTGGTCCTCTGGGTCCAGATGGTCCCTCCTTTCCTGGTGGCCCCTATGTAGAAACAACATGCAATCACAAATGGGTTACAACGCACAGGGGACCCTATACATGCAATACATCAGTGTCATGGCTTTATATCGGTTTCAGCCTCCAGTGACCGTGTACAGAAAATCCTGCTGCAAAATAAATTACAACCAATGTAGTGTTGCAACTGTGAAGCTACATGATGGTCCATAGAGTTAACAAGGTGATTCCTGAGAATATACGTCTTTAAGTGGGTGTTGGATGTATTTTCACAGCGTGTACTGTGTGTACAGGCCTGCTGGTAGATCTTACCCGCCCTCCGCCTGGTCCAACGGGGCCTAGAGGACCACGAGGTCCAGGAGAACCCTGGGAGAAAGCAGACACACGTAATCAACTGCTAATGATTGGGAATAACACATTTTAAAGCCCCCAAATGTCCCTGTTGTAAGAAAATAAAAACTGTACTTTCCCAGCTTTGTAGCCAAAGACAACACACAAACTAACAAAATCTCTAGTATGAAAAGTGTGACTGTGTAGAATAAATGCTGCCAATTGTATGTATAAGACCTGCAGATCCCTTTACGGGATTATCTTTCTCCCATGTCAGAATTCTCTTGTTCTCAGCGCAGAATAACTGGAGATGTTCTCTGTGCTTCACTGTTGTGCGATGTGAGCTGAATGAATACATCGTTTCTTAGCCAAGAGATGACTTCGTAATGCCAGCGCACAAATGGCCTCCGAAAGGACACACCTAATGTGTTTAAAACATGTAACAAAGCCAAAGTGTATTTCATGTCTGCACAGATGGTTGCCTTTGGATTTGATACAGCAATGATGTCAATAAAGACGTTGAGACTTTGAGACACTGGGTGAAGTTTGAACCCTGAGAGTTATAGTAATGTCATTATGTGAGGCTGATCTAGTTAGACTTCCCTTCCATCCCAAGTATCCAGGATGATTTCTACTGCCCGTCTCTAAGTCTTCACCTCGTCGAGATCATCTTCAATTACCAGGATGGTGATGAACATGTTCCATTCCCCAATTCCCTTTGGTAACATGAGTCTGCGCTTCATAATAATTTAACTGCATCCCTGGCCTTCTACCGTGTGTCAATCACAGCGCTGATTTGAGAGCTCAGGTCTCCCAGAGGATGGCATGGTCTACCTCCCACTCCGAGTGTGGTTTCAACCTCGCCATGTGGACTGAATCCAGGCTCCAGTAGCAATGAGGCTCTCTGTGGATAGTCTCCCGTTTCCTGTTCATAAACCACAAATGAGAGAGGAGTACTTACTTGCACACCGGGCAGGCCTGGGTCTCCGGAATCTCCCTTTGGTCCGAGGCGACCCTGAAGGTGGAGGAGGAAAACACCGCTTATTCAGCAAACTGGCCGGCTTTAGTCTTTCTCTCATTCTGTCAGTCTGTGATTGTTATTCATTTTGGTAGGTAGGAAAATAAGGAAGTCTAGCTGCCAGTCTGGGATCAGAGCAGACTTTAGGAGTGTTATGTCTTGTGACTTCAGCTGTAAATCTCATTCACTCATTCATTAAACATTCAACCAAGCACACAATTATTTCTTACTACGTTTTGTGTTCCACGTGTCATGTTTGAATAACGGTTGTAGTTATACAGCGTAGGTTAACTTACTGGTTGTCCAGGCAGGGACAGTCCGTTAGGGCCTTGTGGACCTGGTGGTCCCATTGTGCCTGGGACTCCGGAGTCACCGCGCTGACCCATTGGACCCTATAGTATTACCAGACATAACACAAAGCGGTTAAATAATCACAGTCTCCCACACAGACTCATCAACACAGATAGAGACGATGATCACTAACAGTGTTGAGAAATGAGCCCCCCTAAGCCCCCCCCTTAAATCAAGGTAAAGAAAATATACAGCAGCATTCGAGAAGTAAATTCAGATGTGCACAGTTTGCATTGTCTGATGGTAAATGCTAACGTAGTGCTGTACAGCGGAGAGCTAACAGAGTCTTTATTATCTACAGGATATTGATAATGTAAGCAGGCTTCCTTTGATCAATTTGTTTGAGTAATAGCTCATTTAACATACCGATAATAGAGTTAAGAACACCAACATGCTTAAACTGCTCTAACTCACTGATTGGCCTTGTTCTCCTCTGTCTCCTCTTGGTCCCTTGGTTCCTGGGCCGCCCTGAGAAAGCAAACAAGAGTCAGCATCAGTGAGTGCAAGACCAGGAGCAGATTCCAAAAGCCCTAAAACCCCAAACTCCTCACTGGGGCTTAGAGCAGTTACCAAGAACACATATTCCAGACTTTCACTATTGTTTTTCCATCAGGCATTTATCTTTTGACACTTCTCTTCAGGCCCACACTTCATTGCATGCCGATGGTCGCATCCTCCTCTTTCCAAGGGGAAAAGAAAATATCAATCCTGATGCTCTGCCACTCCTTAGCTAGATTTGTAACAAATAAAGTTACTGGGGCTATCATATTCTCATAGTTTATCTGTGTGGCTCATCATAGGAAAAGTATGTTATTGTCATTAACATCGACATGCGAAAAAGGTTAGAAATCAGGTGAAAGTAAACAGAAGTGGAGGAGATGATATGAGACATGGAAGAATGAATACCGAAGGTCCAGGAGGTCCCTGAGGGCCGATGCTGTCCTGTGTGCATGTGCAGGAGTGAGGAAGGGACGGGCACTTCGCCTCATCTCTCTGAAAAGTAAGACAGGGAGGGAAATACAGAAATTAGATTTTACACCTCAACTTCAGGAAAGTGCTCATAAAGTCCATTTCACACTCGTCCATTTTTAATAATAGGAACCGTGTCGTTAGAGCCATAAAAATCAGCTTTGGCAAATGTTGCCTGCGACTCTGCTGGGAGTTTAAGGAGAACAGACAGATCAGACAGCCTGTAAAGGTCAGAATGGAACACTGCCTCGTAATGAAATGTGCCGGGAATCAGCAGAGTCATCGACGGGGGCTTAGGACTAAATGTTCCACAACAGCTGAGAGCCTTCGCCATATTTTGGGAAATTAGTATTTTGATCTGACATGTTATATAACACTGCAATCACTGACATGATGCATTAAACCCTGATGCTTATTACACACAAATGACTTGTAATTAACTAAGTGCACATGCATCCGGTGTTTAAAATACCCAGAATTAATGTGATTTACTGTCTGCTCTGTGATCTAAAGGAGCACTTGTTTTCCTGTAATTGGAAGGGAATATTGGCAACACTCTAGCACAATTACACAGAACACAAAGATGTATTCAACCCAGCTGAGGCACTTTCTCTCTGTAAAAGGCAGGCAAGTTATCAGCCGTGCATTTGGTTTCATGACCATATGTGTATATCAAAAGCTTATTGAACTCTCAATGTTAAAGAGGGCACACATGTATGGGGAAGGTTCTCAATCTAAAATAAGGATATGAACGGTACAGATTCTAATCTCAAATCCAAAGAATCCTGTGCAAGCATCACTGAAGTTAAAAATGGCCTTTTGACTGGACACTCTGGTTTAGATGACATCCTTCACACCCCTCTAGAGTATCCATTGTTCTTACTGTGGAGGGCAGGTCGCAGCATCTGTCACGGCTGATCCAGCCCAAGCTGCACACAATATCGAACATCTGGAGCTGGAACTGCACAACAGGAAAACAGAACAGTGTTACAAATGGAATCGCTGAAAAAACAAAAACAACAATTAAAATTCTCAGACAGATAGCAACTCAGACAGATAGTTCGCTTTTGTCCTCTCAGCCCGTAACTGGGCGCACTTTAAACATAACTGTGCATCCAAAGAGCAAAAGGTTGCTGGAAACTTGTGGGATGCTCCAGTGAATTAGTTTTTCCAATGTCTTTGTTTCAAACGATTTTGTTTCTTTTCACTTACGGTTGCAGAAAGCCTCTTTCCTCCTGTAGACTTGACCAACCTTCCAAGCACTTCATAGCCGTCCAGTGTGATGTTGCTGGCCTCCTTGATGGGTTTCTCTGCCACCTCTTGGCAGTCCACATTCAACTTGACTTTCTCTGCTGAGACGGTGATGTGTAGCTGCAGAAGAAGGGTAGAGAGACAGAGCTCCATTAACAAAACATCCTGATTTTGTCTGTTTTTGTTCAAATTACTCGGCAAAGATTACTGAGGACATTGGAGCATTCAAACAAAAATGAGGAAACTGCAACCATGAGGCTACCAACAACCTCACTGAACCTTTCTGAACCATGTTGTGTGATGCTTATAAAGATGCTGATACTGTATTCCACATAATTGCTGGATTTATGGCATTATTTAGTCTTTGCAGAACAATGTTAATTATAGATTCTGATGTTACCCTGCAGTGGTTAGGGGTTCTGGCATACAACTGCAGTTTGATGCCTCTAAAGATGAATGGAGCATAAAAAGGAAATATACAATACAACTATTGACATAACCATGTAGCCATATATATAGCGTTTGTATAACAACACTGAATGACAAGTTGCCAGATCCTCCAGAGGACCCCACTCCACATCTTGAAATGATATAATTTGCGGTGTGCCATCAAAAGTTCTACACTTTCCATACTTTTCCTTCACAGTTGCAAATTTTCCCCCCGCTGAAACAGTCAGACAAGCTTTCTTTATGTCAGAAAAAGCAAGCTACCATTTCTTTCTACAAAGCCATACCAACCACAGACTAGGCCATACTTCTTGGCAACCAATCGCAAAATTACATTCGACTTCCTTGGCGACGGAACAAACTATCTGGTGGACCGCAATGGAAGAGGGTGTTGGTTATCCCAAGATGCTGGCATGGATATTTGAACCATGATGCTTTTGAGGGCTTACCAAAACAGATTTCAATGATATACTGGGATGGCAAATAATGAGCATGTACACTATACTGCATATTACCTCACTGACCAATAAGCAAACACGATAAAATCACTTTAGTCACTGGAAAACGAATGTTCAGTGGAGTTTGTGTTCTCGTGGGCGCTGCTCCCTCAATGTCGAGAGTTTTGGTGCTCTCTGCAGTCAAGTGTTGACAGATGAACAATTGCCATGCATCAATTTTAGTCCTCAGTGTTCGAAATTCACTGTGTCAACACTCTACAGACAGAGTCCATATGGTGAAGTTTCTGGCTCACATGGTCTGTTTTTTCTCCAGCGCTCTCCACATATTTCCATGATCTCTATCAGATTCCGTTTTATTGTTCTTGGCTCTGTTCTGGCCGAGTCCCAAATCTATAATCCGGCACCTTGAAGGCCTTATGGTTTTAATTTTCGTGCACGCACTAACAAGCAGGTGGTGTGAGCCGTCTCTATGAAAGTTCAACATTCGGCAAGAATAAAACGGAAAAAATATTTGATATCAAATCCGGGAGGGGGGGGGGGACTAATTTCAATTTCCACAATGCTTGGACTGATCGTGGAATCCGCAGTGGGCCCGATTATTTTCACAATATCATTCTTGAAGGTAATCTTCTGTGGCCGATCTGGCAAACGTGAACACAGCGTTGCTAATGCTGCTCCAGACCTGGGTGCATGATCAGTTAATTTATAATTTCCTGTGTTTCATGTGTGGTTTCTTGGATCATCAAGTCTACTTGTCCAGGTCAGGGAAAGTCGAAAAGAAAAGTCAACTTTATTTCTGTGACTAACTGCTTTCAAAACAAAGAGTACAATGCCTGCAGTCAGTAGTCACTGTCCATTTGTGTTATAGAGACCTGAGAGGATTATAGAGCTAGTTTGGCTTTGTGTAGATCATCGTTTACCTTCCTTTTCTATCTCAATTAGTGAATGCGTATATTGGCACAACCTTCTTAGCCTTGTCCAGAAAGGAAACTCTGAAGGAAAGACCGCAGAAGTTCTTCAAGAATAATAGAGCTTGTGTGTTTTAAAGCAACGGGGCAAGTCCATTCAATCTACTGTCCAATGGGAACAGCAGCTGAGCATCGTCCATCAGTGTAGTTCTCTGGTTAGATCCACAAGAATAGACACAGATAATGGAAAAAATATCTTTAGTTCCCTCTCTGGACTCCCACCCCTGGACTGTGGGAAGGGAATCCCCAGTGGACTAGTGAGTGGCTACCATCTGCTAAAGTGATTTTTAAGAGCATTCCCACATGTTCAACTAGTGGTGGACCATGACCTCACCAGGCTGGGTGAGCTTTTTACTCACTAGCCTAAGGAGGAGAGTACAAAAATGCATATATGAGTATAGAAATAATGCCCTATAATGGCACAGGTCAGTTAAAAAATGACACAAAAGGAAACACTTAAGAATTAAAAGTATATCAAAAAATGTGCAATAAGGCAGCTCATGGGAATCAAACGTAATGGACTGAATGCTTTAGTCCAATCAAAAGCCACTGCCAGAAAAAGCTGTGATAGAAGATGCATCTAACATACTGGATCCAATCCTACCAGCCGTCTTCATGATCTATTTCAATCTTAACATAACTCTTAAAGGTCAACATGGGACATTTTTGTTTTGTTTAGTTTTGGTTCGTTTTTCTTGGTCACAAATGGTGTTCAGCACATTAAGCCAAATTGCCATTTGTGACAAACCTCATCACAGGTCACTCAGGTTTCAGTCCACACACACACACACTGAGGTCACCCCCGGTCCTCCCCGTGGACAAAGTGTTGGGAAACCACTGACAACATGTAAGCCAACACCACAGCAGTTAGCAGTGGCACTTATTCAGCAGACCAGTAAATAAGCACCTAGGTAGACCGCTGCAGACTCGCCAGCCAATACTGTACCACAACCGAGCCACCCAGTGTACATTCAGACTCCAGGCTCCACCATGGCCGCAGAGTGAAAGAACACACACACGCACACACACTCATATATAAAGATCAGGCCTGTATCCAACTAGAACAGTCGTGTAGGTGATGTCATTTACATCTAGATCTGAGTCCGACATTTTCCAAGGTCCCATTCATTCATGGAGTTCTACCCTACAATTAGTTAGATTGTCAGGGAAAAGCCATTTACAGTGGGCTCTGATCTGAGGGCTCATATCGCTCTCATCAGTCCCTCGGTTATTCAAAGTTTGCTGAGAAAAGACCGTTGTCTGTAACATCAGGAAGTGGGCGAACTTTGATGTTGATGAGATCCTCATAATGGAAAGAGGCTTAAACGTTTTGATTACCTTAGAATTTGAGGGGGAAACCTTGTTTACTAAATAAGAGGCACACTGTTCTTGGATGCAAAGTCAAACGCAATTGGACATGCCTTTGTGTACATTTTCCTTTAGTGGACAATTTAGAATCTCAATTCGTTCCAGGTCCATACTTAAATATACAGTTCTGCATTGTTATATTCCCTACACCCTATAGTGGTAAACCATACCAGCGGATGTTTTCTATGGGCTGCTGCTTTGAGCCGGACGCCATTTGATGTTTCTTTTTACCCTGTGCAGTGGCCCCAAGGGACTCCATGCTATGCTATATAAACACAAACACTGTTAATCACAGTTGAAAGCTTGGCATGTGGGTCTAATGTAGTGGTTAAATCAACTTAAAGGAAACACAACGTTTGCAAAACAACACAAATACAAAACGTTATTTCAAGTTAAATGAGAAGTTTGGACAGATGGAATGTTTTATTCTGTTTTAAAGAATTGTTTGGAAAGTGCTCAGGGAGGTAATTCTTGCATGAAAGACAGAGGATGATGACATGAATCAGTTTTTGAGTCAACAAAATGTATCAGTGAGACAGTTGGATAAAGATCAGTTCAGCCTGGAAAATCCTTTGGCCTACTGTCATTTCTAGCAAACAATGTGTAGTTCTTTCTCCCACAACTCCTATTCTTACTACACCCTCTGCTCCCTGTCTGTCTGAATCAAAATGCAAACCAACACTGTTATTCCTTCATATTTGTGAAGTATTCTTCATATACCCCGGGCTGTCTTCTCTCAGTGAACATCTGCTGCGTCTCCAAACTTAATCATTCATCTCAAACAAGCCAGAACCCAGAGAGAAAGAAAAATCAGACCAATCCTAACTTCTGCTACATAATGGTTTGGAATTCAGTTCACTACTACAGTGTCCAGTCTTGTGAAGACTAAAGGCTACACACACACAGACACACACACACACACACACACACAGTGTACTCGATACCCCTCCCTTCTAGAAGCATGCATTGTGTTTACCTTGTGGAAGCTTCCATGGAAAACCCGCTTCACTGACTCCTCATTAAATGTGGCTTTCTGGATCTCTCCTCGGGTGTCCTTGTTGTAGAATGTGATTGTTTTGCTGGAAGCTAAAGGAAACAAGAACCTTTGTTGAGTCCCTGACAGCGCGTTACGACGCGTTTGCACGCAAAGCCCAGACAGGACTATAGAGAACACATGGCTACAGTGAAAGAAGAGGGATAAAGAAAATGCTTGGAGGGATTAGGTCCATGCCCATAATTAATTGCATGCATTTACCACGTGTGTAGACAAACATTTGTCAAGAAATACTTACAAGTGCGGTGGAAAATTGAACTCAAGCTTAACGTAGCGGATGGACGCAAATCACTCTACTTTACTTCATGTCAAATGTTATTAAGAGAAAGAGAATTGACTGAAGGCAATAATGATGATAAATGAACCCCCCCCCACCCCCCCCGATCTGTGGCCCAAAGCATGATGGGAAACTTACGGTTGATGGTGATCCCAACTTCAGGGTTATTTCTGCCGTCAGAAATCTGCCAGATATCAAAAGCCTCATTGGGCGTGTCAGGCAGGAGGCGGAAGAGCATGATGATGGTGTAGGACGGGGGAAGACCATCGGGATGGATCTCCCTGTTAGGGTTAAAAGGAGAGGACATCAAGTCCACTTTCTCAAACAATTTCGGGGAAAGTATTTCTTATTTTAGTTCCAAACTTTGAGTCAGAAAGCCCCGAATGAGAGCAACACAACACCAAAACCATTGAATCGTTACACATCACGTCAGTCGCGAATGCTGCAGAAGCTGTAGGATTGCCAGCTCTCCCCTGGCCCCTTGTTGAAATTATCCGCATATTGAACGTATTTTCTGTCCCTTATCCTACGTTGCAGTTCGAAGTGTTACCATTCGTGCGTATTAAGTCAATTGCTTCGCCCATGCACACAAAATACTCATCATTATAAACATATTAACAAAGTATGCTTAAGAGGTTTGAATACTCCAGCAGTTTTGCAATTGCCTAATGACGCTGTAATGGGGACCAGTACAGAGACAGCTCTTGACCCAGAGGCGATTTGTTTGGTCCCAGTGTGACAGGTAGTGTTTGGGAGGGAGGAGTTTGCTAGCACCTTGTATTCTTACAAGCTGCAACGACAGAAAGAGCTGGTGTGTGAGCTCAGTGTTGAAGGACTGCAGAGGCTATTGATTCATTACACATAATGACTGTGGGCTGGGCAGGATTATGCTGCATGGGGGACAAGGCCAACATGAGCTGAGATTTATATACAAAATGAGACACTCTAGGACACACACACACAGTCTTACTTGGTGGGTTGGGTCAGGAAAGAATCCTTGTGCACCCTATAGGCAATGTAGCTGTTAAAGGAGCCTGGTTCCATGGACACACCACTCATGCCAGCAAACGTGCGGTCTGTGAGGTTGAAAGCTTCCAGCATCCTGAAGCCTGTAAAGGTAAACAACACAAGCCACGGTGAATGTGTGGAATCATACAGGGGCGGTGGTTGTATTCTAATAGTCTCTCTGTTTGGATTTGTGTATTTGTGTGCGCTGATGCTTACCAGGTGTGGTGAAGCCATCGATGTAGATCAGGGGACAAGCTGAGACAAGACACAAAAGTTGTAAGGGGTTGGAAAAACAGACTGAGGATCAAAGAACATGATTCATCTCTCTTCATCCTTTCCTTCTGGCAGAGGATCAATTAAAACAGTGCGTCTATGGGAAAGCTCCCCTGTTGTTACCTCTGCAGGTGCACTGATTTAACACCGCAAACATCACCAAAACAAAGCCAGAGACATTTCCTTCATGGAACACAGAATTATTTAATGACATCAGCAGTTCCGTATAAGAGTCATCTGAATCTCTTCTTACTGGAAGTGGCTGTTTCACAGATGAAGGTGATCAGGTTGTCCTGGATCTTGGCAAAGGCATCGTAGTCGTCGACCACAAACACGTGTCTCTCACTGGGTTTGCTGCCAATGAGTCGCAACTCTGATGTATCCACATCGGCCACACCAACCACAAACACACTGTAGCCTAGAGGGGGGCAAAACACACAAATATGAGCACACGCACACACACACACACGGACCATTGTTCAGCTTCCAATGGCCACAGGCAGTTCCATCTCTAAGAATCATTACAACAGTTTGTTCAATTGGCCAACAAGAGCTGGCTCGGACCGAGGAAAATTAAACGTGGGAGCAAAGACAAATATGTGATAATTCAAAACAGCTCCGCCACATTTGTACATGCAACACCAAAAGACACGTGACAGCGAGTGACGGATCCAAACGTACCAGAATGCTGCAACTTCTCAGCGCTCTTCTTGACGTCATCTTGGGAACGTCCGTCTGTGACCACCACCAACACCTTGGGGACGTTCTTCCTCATGCCACTGTCTGAGGTGAAAACCTTTTCGTAGACGTGCTTCAGAGCAACGCCTGCGTGAGCGGAGGAGGAGGATGAGGAGGAAGGACCACAAAGAGAAAATCCAACGTGAACAATTCAGACTTTATCAGGATTACTTTGTTGAGATGCAACTGATATTTACCGAGGCCAGGTTGACATATTCTGACGTTTTCCTTTACCTGTCTTGGTGTTTCCTCCTCTGTAGCGGACAGTCTGCAGCGCTGACAGCACTATGCCCTTGTCATGATAGGTGTTCAGCTTGAACTCGGTCTTGGCATCATCACTGAACTGCACAAACGAAACCTGTACACAAACACAGAAATCGAGCGGTGCATGACGATGGATAACCCACACCATTAAAGTAAAAAATGTGAAAGGTCCAACAGAACTTGTGAACGCTTTAAACACGCAATTCAAAGCTGGTAATGCTGACCTGCATGCCTTTGGGGTTGATGACATCAAAGGCTCCAGTCATGCTGACGACAAACTGGATGACCTTGCTGAAGCTCTCATCTCCGATACTCCAGGAGCCGTCAATGAGGAAGACCAGGTCTGCCTTGGCGCCTTTGCACACTGCGGTTCATTTACAGCAATATTACAGGCTGATCTAGGTGAGGCTATAAAAGTTGTTGCTCTGGTACAAAGCTGTCCTTACCGTCAAGAGCAGGGGGGACAGTTGCTGGGGAAGGAGGGGTGGGAGGCTCGGTTGGCACCTCTGTGGGTTTGACCACTGCAACACAAGAAAGAAACACATGAGACAACGTACAAATCAGAGCATCCAGTAGGCTTTACAAAGAAGCTGTAACACTGAATTTCTTCTTCTTTCTTAATCCGTCCTCATACGTTAAAAGATGAATAGTTTTTCTTACATGTCCTCTCCTTGACGCTGACTCCAGGTCCCTCTAGGTTGGGGGTTTGGGTGTACACAGTGGCGTTGTAGAGGCTATCTGGGGTCAAGCCATCGAAGCAGTAAGTGCTCTCTGAGCCTCTGACGGTGATCTCCTGAGCTCCTTTCTTGGAGGCTGGAGGAGCAAGTGGCAAAGAGGCAATCAGTGAACACGCAAACTGAATGTAGCTGAAGTGTTCTCCATCCATCTGTGATAGCTATCGCACAGCAAACATTTCACTCTGCTCCAGCAGTCATACAAGAGAGGTTTCTTTTCAATTCCCTCTCACCCGCTGTTTAATTTTGCAGCCTCTGAGGCATATGGAGACACTTTGGGTTATATCGTCATTCACACGTTGAGGGAAACATGGTAAAACGCCTTTAACAAAATCCAGTTGCAGTCCTCTAATTAACTCACACTCACAAGTCGCATGAGACAGGGCTTGTATAGAATGTTAGGGGAACACACTTACGGTCAATAGGATTGAGTTTGACTCTGTAGGAGGTGGCTGCTCTGTGAGCAGCCCATCGGATGCAGAAAGTGTCATAGCCGATGTTATAGGTGGTCAGGTCGGTCACATTCAGGTACACTGCGGGAGAGCATTGTTTTTATACATTCATCTTTCACAAAAAACACCTTGGGAGACAGCAAAAACAGATAAACCAAGTTTGATATCAACATACATGTTGTTCCTGGTCCAAGCAGAGGTTCACTGAAGCCTGTGTTGTACTGGGCCAGCACTTTTAGGTCATAGGTGGTTCCAGGTTTCAGGTTCTGCAGTTGGTGGGTGGTCACATCTCCAACAAACACCTCCATAGACTCATCAGAGCCTGAGAGTAGAGGAGAATACAATGAGCACACTCCCTCTGTAACTACTAAGTGTACTATAAAATATACATCGATAAAAATACATCCATACCCTCAGGCTGGTAGATCAGCTTGTACCCGTTCACCCTGGCAGGAGCGGCATCCCAGGCCACCCTGAAGCGGGTGTACCATTCATCAGAAACACGGAGATTCCTGGGGCCAAGCATACCAACTGTGGGACAGGACAGTAAAGGCTTCAGTTCATTGTAGCGGGATTCAAATTCTTTACATTTCCAATCTATTCCCTGTCAGCAATTACTGCATTATGGCTCATTATATGTTTTGGATTATGTTAAGCATTGTAAAATTCAGTCACATCAGAGGAATGAGAAAAGAGAAGCCCTCTGGAGGAATGGAGTGATATTATATGAAATAGAGTTTGATTCATTCCAAAGCCAAAATGGAGCAGGACACTGGCCAGCTCTGTGAGTCTGAGATCTCCCTCACTGGACCACAGCCATTTCATAATTCTCTGGCAAAGACTCTTGGCCTTCATGAAAAGTCAAGAATTTCACTTATTCCACTTTTGTTTCAATCATCCAGGATCCTAATCAATGGATGAGTCCACTCAGATTTTCAGCATAGTTATTTTCTGTCTGCGAGCTCAATTGTCCACATGCACATGAGCGTGATGATATCCTTCATGTGTATGTCCATATGCATTCACATCGTGTCCTTCAGTGCATTCTGTAGCAGACGGGATAGTTTTTACCTGTGCGACCATCTCCATCCAGCTCGCCTCCTGGTCCATCAGCGTAGATGGCAGTCACTTTGATATTATAAGGTGTGTCTGGATCCAGGTTCTGCAGGACCACATTGTTCCTGTTTCCTGGTACCGTGGTCTGAAAGACATTTCAGTGTATGAGTACAAATGAAGTGGCAATTTGCGTTGAGTCAGTATACCAAAAACCTTTTTCTAAAGCAGTATACACGTTGGCTTACAAATTCCTCGATGGGATCTCCAGTGGTCTGGGCGTAGTTGATGCGGTATTGCATGACTGGACCCACAGCATGTTCCCAGGTCACAGAGAGAGTGCTGGTGGTGGGGTCGTATACACGCAGGTTCCTAGGGGCACTACGGGGAACTGAGGATGAAAACAGCACATGATTGGAAACCACTTGTGCACAACAACTGCAGCAAATCATTGATTACTGTCAAACCTCTCATTAATCTACATCCTGCTCTAAAAGGCTCAGTCCATAGGTTCCCCTTCAACACCGGTCCAGGTTCTTACGTGTTTTGCCAGCGTCAGAGACTGGGGGTCCCTCTCCATCAGAATACAGGGCAACCACCCCAACATTGTAGTCAGTGTCAGGCAGCAGCTGCTGCAGCAGGGCAGTGGTGGTGGTCCCTGGGACCAGAACCTAAAGACAAATCACAAACCAACACTTTTTAGAAAAGCTCACAATTACACATGTAGATTTAATGTAAACCCTGGGCAACAATGAAAATAAAATGTGAACAAAGATTGTGTGTTTTCCAAGAGCTAGAGGTTCTGACAATTCTGTAGGGGTTTACAGACATGACGCAGATCCCCCACCCAACACGTGTACACATAAACAAACAGAGACCTTTCCCCTCTTTCTGACAGCTGTTCATGTTGCAAGATTGACACCTCCCTTCTAATCAATGGCCTCTTGCTGTCAGCACCAAGTGAAAGGAAGAGGCAGAGATTCCTTTGATGTTGAGGAGGTGGTTGTGGGGGTGGGGTGGGGCTGACAGACGACACTGACTGTTGTAGAAACCAGTTGAATGGAAGACAGAAGACAGCTGATAACTTTAAAGGCAACCTTTCTCTTTTGTGTGGGTCAGTTAGTTTCTGTGCTCCTCCAGGCTCTGGCCTGCTAATGACCCCTGTGGTGAGAACGGGGATCGCGGAAGGAACTTGTTAGTAAACGTCCAATGTGAGGGAGGAGTCTGTATGTTAAAGGGGGTTGTGTGGAAGACAGAACACAGTTGTCCATTTGTGTCCAAGCAAATGTTTCTTGGGGTAATAAATAGAAGTAGCTTACACATTACACAGCACAAGTCCCATGGCTTGCTTTAGTCTTTTACATCTATTGACCTATTGGGTCCAATGACCCATCCAAAAAAATAATCTAAGTATAGCTGATGTGTTGCCTTAAAAACATCACATCACATCATTGCTGACACACATAACTGGTTTGGGTGTGTTTCGTGCCATAAATACAGACAAAGAGAACATCACTATCAATAAACTGCAGACTTTGTTCTTCAAAGACTAAAGTTTTTGATGGCACAAACTTTCTGTCAGATGCAATGTAAAGCGACACTTCAAAAGTTTGTGGATTCTCTAAACAGCCCAGAAATCCTTTCCGCGTGAAGATGTGGGCACACTGGTGCCGGATGCCACATAACAGGAGGCGTAATTAAAGAATTTCTGCCTTAATGAGTAAAATCTTGGCTTGAAGTTAAACAATTTATACAGAAAAACAGCAAAACTGGCACTAACCGTAAACAGGCACGTGTTCAAATGCATTTAGTGCACAGACCGCATTTGGTGCCCAGACTGCTGCTTCTTCTTCTTCTTTTGATAAACACCTCTCTCTTCCTGTGTGTATGTGTGTGTGTGTGTGTGTGTGTGTGTATATTTCCAGGGTATCACCTAAAGTCTCTGTGTCACTGTCACAATGTAAGCATGCGTTTATTTGTTTCCCCTTCCCACACAATGAATTGTAACTGACCGACTCAGAGGGCCTGGTGCCGGTAACAGGGGAGTAGACAACCCGGTACTGCTGAACTGGACCTGTGGCAGCCTCCCAGCGGACGTTCAGGGTGTTGGTAGTTGGGTTGAAAACCTGGATGTTCCTGACTGGGCTTCGCTCCACTGGAGAGGCAGGAATGTTGATTGGCAAGAGAGCGTTCAGAAGTCAGGTAAGAGATAAGAAAGTGGAAGATGGGGGAAGGGGTCAGGGAAAGGTAACATGAAAAATGGGTGGAGAGTGTGAGGAAGAGAGATGAGACGGAGGGTGGAGGGTGGAGAGGAGAGAGTGATGACAGGAGGAGGTTAAAGGTCAGCAAAATAAGAGGTGTAATGGAGTGAAATAGAGATAAAGGCAAGAGAAACAAAGACAAACATGGGAAAGGTTAGAGGTCAGTGAATGACAGCTGAAACCTATAATCACATAACAGTAACATTCAGTACAGGCAGGAGCTTAATTAAGGCTGTCCTACCAAAGACCTGGGTTTGATCTGTTAAGTGTGCAGCTACCAGCAGATCAATCCTATTCAGCAGGCGACGCCCAACTGTCAGTCAACGACTAGTTACTAGTAGTTTTAATGGTACTTAACATTCTAACACAAAGTGTTGTTTTACATCATTAAAAGTGAATCAGCACGAAAACAAACATTATACCCGTCACTTTATGAATCTTAAATGTCAAACACTACTTGGAAACTTCAAATGATTCATCCAGGCGGTTAATTGATGCATTAGTTGGTGCATATTGGTGGGCCAGGATTGTGAAATGTTATGCTGAGCAACTTTTTGGGACAATTCTCCTTCCTCCTACCTAACTACAATTCCTACTGAGTATCAATGGACAAAACAGTCTAGACCCGTTTACTGGACAGACAAAGCAGTTCAATGAATGCATGAGAACATTTCAGTAAAGTAGGAACAATACTCGCCCCCAACAGAGACAAGTTTAAGACATTATTTAACAATACTGCTACCAACAGGACACTTCCTGTCAGGGCCCTTAAGTAAATGAAAAGGATATGCGAGGACTATGTGCTGCCCTGTGTGAAACATGCCTCCAAAAAACCAAAGCAGATGTTTACGGTCTTTGGGCCGCTCCCCATGATAACCTCATAAAGACAAAGTGGGAAAAACGAAGGAAGGAGCTTCCCTGCCTTAAGTTTTCCCATACCAAAGGCAGTTTCACTGAAAGCTGCTTTGGCATTTTCAGGCACAGTTTGCAGAATCAATAAATGGCTCAAACTAGCTCAGGGCAGGTCATTTGCTGAGGTGAGATAAACTGGTTATAATGATTATGAAGAAACCCTGCATTGCTGTTTGTACTTGGCATCAAACCATTTCAAGCTCCCAGTTTTGTAGTAGCTGTATCTGTAGTAGCACAAAGCGATATACTGGACACACTGTACAAGGATTTGCTGAACATAGCCAAAGAAAAGCCACTGAACGTGAAGGACCATTGCTTCTGAAGGGAAAACGGGACTGACAGTAGTAAGCGTGGAGCCTGACCTCAGCCAAGTGAGTTGAGAGCCATCAAACATATAATGCACTCCATTCATTTCTACCCCTCTCTGTTTCTTTTTCCCCAGAGGAGAGCCAATTACTCAATAGGTCCCCTCCCCCCCCCATTTCCCCAGCCCCCCCATTATCCTGACCACTGCCCACCATTCCAACCTATAAATGGACAATATTACGGTAAAGAGAGAGGAGACACCATTATAGTGCTGCCAACTTGGAGGAATTCCTTCCTACGCAATCACCCCACAAAAAGGCTGACTCATTCCCAACTGGGGCTGGTGGTTTGAGATTGTGGGTAAATTTGGAAAACCTGGGTTCTCAAACACTGCAGACCAAAGCTGATTGAACTCAACATCAATCTATTTTCTACATGTTCTACATATGAATGAAACACACATTCATTCTGTCTTGGGAGCAAACTTGTATCTTATCTGTTTGGCATAGTTTATAGCTTTTATGAAACAAAACGTTGACTACAGCTGGATGCCTTATTGAAGGTCAAGCCAGAAACAGAGGCCAGTAAATTCATCCTGGATAGACGTGAGTGGATTTCAAGCTTATGAAAAGAATGCCAATGGTTTCCTCTGCACACTGCTAATTGTCCTCCATAGCACTTTCAGAAGTCTGCATGCTCTGATCGTTGTAAACCTTGAAAGTTCAATCATGTCATCACTATGCATCTACTCTGCCGTGCTGATCCCTACCGTTGCTGAAAGAGTTCTGTGTATTTTGTACTTACAGGTTTTGCCGTTCTCAGCCATGCGTTGTCCCTCTCCAGCAGAGTAGACAGGCACCACAGTTACGGTGTAGACGGTATCGGACTGCAGGTTCTTCAGCACAGTGTTGAAAGTGCTGCCAGATACTTGAGCCTGGATACAAATTCAAGTGGACAGAAGGTATTGGACATCAGATCTGCAGTAAGGTCATCAACATGTTAACTTGCTGCATTACACATGGGCCAAAGCTGATTGTGAGCCTACCATCTCTTCATCTCCTCCAGCTGCAGGGACGTAGAAGATCCTGTACTGACGCACGTTACCGTCAGCGGGCTCCCATTGGACATTCAGGGTGCTGGTAGTTGGGTCAGTAACCTGCAGGTTCCTAATACCACCCAGGGGCTCTGAGATGAGATCAAAGTGAAAAGAACTTAGAACAATACACTTAATAGAGACGTTTGAATTTAATGAATGATCAAAAGGTAAAGCCTGTGTCATCAAATTAAAAAATCAATTATCACAAGTCCACACTTACTGGTCTTGCCGAGGCCATTCAGCTCAGCGCTGGGTCCTCTTGGGTAGACCGCCACCACGGTGATGGCGTATTCAGTGTCAGGGGTCAGCTTGGGAAGCAAGACGGTGGTCTTCTTACCTCCCACCTGGGTCTGGTTGGGGAAGGATATGTCAGCTCCATTGCCTTATTGTTTGTTACTGTCACTTGGAAACTGCGCCTCATTTATTTGACTCCCCTATGACAATATTAAATGGTCATAGTAGGGACTTAATGGATTGAAACTGTTCTAGATCCAGCGACAAAGATATTTAACTGGCTTCACAAAATACATCTGTCTTGCAAGGGCGTAAAAAAACAACCATTTGCAACTCTAATATCATCTTTGGAAAAAGGTTTGATCTGGTCCTTTGATGGTACACACAGATAGACATCTCTCAATGGGTTCCTGAGCCTTGTGGAAAGAATTTTACCTGAAACTTACTAAGCTCTCAGTGTTTTCACAGGAGGAATGTTTTGAACCTTTAAGAGTATGCGGGCCAAAGTAAATCCATACTCTGATGGCCAAAACAGCTGAATGTCTTGTTATAACAGGCAAGACCTTTAGTGAATTTATTATATTGCTATTGGCTGACAAGATGCTGGAAGGCTTGGGGACATAATTCTGAGGGAACAATAAAAAGTGTGTAGGATTGTGTGATCCAGATGCAACTCCACCTGTGTGTGTTAATGAACGTGTCTGTGTCTATATCGCTATATGTTCTCTTTAATCTCCTGTGAATCACTTTAATGGCCAACAGCTTTTTTTTTTATAGACTGCCTGATTCTTTTGTCAGCAAACCAATTGAAAATACAACCATCAACTCTTCATCAAATCAATTGGCACTGGAATCTCATTCTTGCGCACAAGTCTGAAACCTGTTGGACATTTCCGAAAACAGACGTGTCCCTGATGAAACGATGCAAAGCTGCCTGGTCTCACTATACTTGCTGAAGAACTAACAGCGACCAAAGACTTGGCTGACGTTAGCTTGTCAGATTCCAGTTTTCCTTCAACATTGCGGCGTGATATCACCCAGACAATCAGTGAAACTAACTTTCATCAAATTAGACGAAGAGAAAGATTTCACCCCATGTTAAGGAGGAAACCGTTCATCAGCCAATGACCAGCATACCTCCAGCTGCCCCGACTGTAACTCAAAAAAATTAGACATGGTAGACACTAAAGCATCTTAATGTATACGTTAGCTTTCTTCTTTAGCGTGGAGAATGTTGAGCAGGAAATCTGGGCCATCTCAGTCAGGAAAACAATAGGCCGGCTAATGGACAGCTTAGTGAGGCAACCGCAGCTAATTTGGCGGAGCACTTTAAACACAATATAGACAGTATATGACAACCGTGGCACAGTGCTCTCCTTACACAAACAGACGCTGACCTGGCTGGGTCAGTGCAATCCATCTCTCATTTACAGGCGTGCACACACACACGCACACACACACACAGTCAGTTGTGTGTGTCTACGTGAAGGCATTTAATCTCAAGTATCTGCTCAGTGTCTCTCTATCCCACAAAGCTGCTAAATTGCCAGTCCTCAAAGCCATGTGAACTTTTTATGAGGATTTTTCAAATCTCTCTCAAGCACCTCTTCACATTCTATAAATGCCAAGAAGTGTGGGTGAAATATGTTTCACCCAAAAGGTGGGTTGAAAGGGAACCTTTTTAGCATTGGGTTGTTAAAAATCTAGCTTTCACATCTTATCAGCGTGGGTCGCAGTGTGTAAGCTTTTGTGTGTGTCGAAGGAGCACTGTTATTCATTTTCTGCATGGGAATAAATCTAGTTTGTGGAAGAATTCATAACATCGGAGATGCTTGCACATTAAAGACGGCCAAATGCAACGCCAGCAGGAGAGAGTCTGCATGTCGGGAATTATCGAGGGAAAACTAGTGCAGGTTTTGTCAAAGTTAATGCTACCATATACCAACAGTGACTTAAGGGATTTGACTTCAAATAAACTACAATAATGCAGAGCCAGTGGCAGATTAGAGCTCTAAGCTTCTCTGGAGGAAACGTTTTGGGGCAAAAATCAATCCACTTTTCAGTTCAAGCTCAGTTAAAAGGGCACAGAGTAGTCAAAGAATAAGATACGTAAACAAAAATGCAAACTACAGTATATAGCAAAGTCTTACTGTATACATGTAGAAGTACTATACAGTATATTACACGCTGTGGATATGTGCCTGTGCTTGAGACTGTGTCTTACAGTTTGACTCCTGCCTCCGGAGGTGGGGACGTAGGTGATCCTGTAGTTCTGGACTCGGCCCGGGGCTGCATCCCACCTGGTGTTCAGGCTGGTGGTGGTCTCATTGAACACAACCAGGTTGGTGGGAGGTCCGCTAGGTACTGGAAAACACACGTGTCACAATTAGATCTATGCCTGTATGCTTATCCGGCACATTTTGTTATAGCAGTCGCTCCAGTGACTTTTGCAGAAATGCCTTTAAAGAAAACAGTCCTTGATATTTGGGTCATCTCTACCCCATATATCCTAAATAGGGAATAAGATTAGAAATAATGAATTATCTGTGATGAAAATGATTTATTAACTTTGATTCATTAATCTTG
This sequence comes from Genypterus blacodes, assembly GCF_046128005.1. Classification (NCBI taxonomy): domain Eukaryota; kingdom Metazoa; phylum Chordata; class Actinopteri; order Ophidiiformes; family Ophidiidae; genus Genypterus; species Genypterus blacodes. The sequence continues at coordinate 1,342,073 of NW_027466916.1, forward strand.
TGGTTTGTATCAAGGATTGCCGCTTTAAAGAAGAAAAGACAACCCTCTTCTGGGATTTCTTCTTTTCTGGAGCAGGGACAAAGTTTCTCAAACAACAATGGATTGATGGATGATTAATGGATGGATTGATGAATGACTAGATGGATGTGATGGATGGATAGATGGATGGATGGATGGATAGATGGATGGACAGATGGATGGATGGATGCATGAATTGGAGGAAGAAATGGGCGTTCAGTCATGATGGAGAGGAAGAATGGGATGACAAAGTACCACACATCGATGAATGAAGTTCAAATCATGCATAGTTGCAAACATCTGAGGACAAAACGTTTTCATTTGATTAAGAATCAACTCTGGTATGACTGGCATGGAAATGGGACACACACAAACAGAGACAGACAAACATTGAATCAAAATGACATGATCAGGTGCAGCGCAGCACCTTTGGAGCAGTGAACAGGTTAAGCGTCTTGCTTTTGATGATGTGATGATTGCAGTCCAATGAAAAAAAGTGATGATGACTTGACAATCACAAAACATGCTTCCAACACGCGAAAGAGAAAGCATCCTCTTGGTTTACCACAAATATACTTACGGGAACCACCTGACTGCCTGGGCACTATGGAGGCAGAGATAGAAAGGTAGAATGGACACAACCTTCACTGACCATTTCACTCAACACATATTTGCAAAAGAAAAAATATAGGGATGATAATCGGTGCAGGCTTTTGTCAAGAGCCTGTGCAGAGATTCTGTAATTGATTAGAGGGAATGGATAAGTCATCATTATCATCATCATTACAGTTTGTGGATCTTACATGTCCTCTCAGTGCCGAGAAGATCCTCGCTCTCTGATTCATCCGGGTAGATTGCGGTGACAGACACATCGTAGGGCGTGTCTGGCTCCAAGTTCTCCAGGAGGTGCGATGTCTCGTCGTGGTTCAGGATGGCCTGATGAGGGGAACACAAACACCATGTGAGGGAAGGTGCCTGAGTAACCACCCAGCCAAATACAAACCAAGGAAAGTGTGGTATGATGGTTACAATTAGTGTTCCGTGCAAGAGTCTGGTTTTTAGATGTTCCATCTGTCTCTATTAGAGGTCTTCCTCAAAGTGTCGCCAAACCAATTTCTGTGAGACTCATCAAGAAATACCTGATTTATTAAAAACGTTAAAGTCTTAGACAGCTGGTATTCTCTTACGTATTGGAAGTTGGAATCCCCCTTCTTGGTCCAGCCAATGCGGTAAAGTGCGACATCCGGAGCCCCGTGTTCCCAGTGTGCTATGAAGCTCGTCTGGGTCGTGTCTGAGAATCGCAGGTTCTTGGGAGCAGGAACAACATCTACAAAGCAAAGGGATGGATGTTACAATGATCTGTCACTTTAAATAACTATTCTTTGTTGTAATGTCCTTCACCAGTGTGACGTTCAGGGCCATTAGGGTCATTGGCCTTGGCTTTTTCCTGTTTACCTGTGACTGCATTTCCCAACATCGGCTGACCGGGTCCCTCGTCATAGATAGGAGTCACAGCCAATCCATACTCAGTCTGTGAGATCAGGTTGTCCAACAGCCTGGTGGTCAAACTTCCATCCACTTCCAGCTGTAGACAAATCAAAGACGATTGTGTAAATGAATGCCATATATAGAAGTCAATGTGAATACCGATGGAAAATAAATGGAAATTCAAAAGTATTTTTCTTTGAAGTCCCATTGCCAAATTTTGCAGTCGAGCTAAGGTTTTCCTTCATTCCCAATGCGAGTTTCCAGGGACACTGGAGACAGAGGTAATGTGGTTTGAATAAGATTGGTCGGAAAACTTGACCAGAAGGAACAACAATTGTGTCCAGGGGAAAATGGAAACAAATAAGATGCTCAACAAACAACTAAAAGCTTGTAGGGTTTACAAAACACCTAGAATAGTTATAGGAAATGCAATATTATGTTCCTTCATTCCATTGACGTTTTAAGACATTAAATTCAAGGGAACGTTCATTCTGAATACTGACATTCTGAATCTGTATGTTGGCCCAGGCTTGTGCATTTCCATATGCGTCTTAATCTTATTGCAAGCTTGTTTTAGGACAATAAAGCCATTCTGAAGGCTTCAGCACTACAGTAGTCTTGTGTTGTGAGTGATTTTATTGGATTCTTTTTCATTATCCATCAGGTCGGAGGTGATGTTCCGCTACTTTATGGACCACAAGCTCTTCCTGCCTACGCACCACATTTTTGACATTCAAATTCCGCCCATTTGTCAATATCCCATGTGCATTTTTCATCTTCTCATCTGACAGCAGAGCAATGGGGCTCACCTCCGCTTGATTTATGCCAGAGGAAGTAGCAAATTGCAGACCACAGAGTTTGCTGCCGTAGCCCAAGAACTCCCAACAGGGGACACGCAACCATAAAATCATCTTGATTCACAGTCACAACAGATGTACTCCTGTCAATCAAGAATCCACACCACTATTACCAAACCTTCACCTCCCCAAATCGTGTTTGTAACGGTTATATAATGCTTTCATTGAAACCCAGAAAGGCTCCCTAAAGTCTTCCTAGCCAGCTGCTGTCTCTATTATGTGTTCGAAACCAATCTATGGAGGGTTCATTCAGTGGTATCAGTATCAATTTATCACTCTCAAAGCTAACGGCTCAAACAGACAACTGGCTCACTGTGGATACGCATGAAAGACCAACGAAGAAACTTAAGTGAGAAATAGAAGCAAGCTCACTTCTTTAGCATCTCCGTCCTCAGGCTTATAGGTGATGAGGTATTTGTGAACATGCCCGGGAGCAGCATCCCAGTTAAGAATCATGGTGCTGTGGGTGACGTCACGAACTCTCAGCTCGCCCGCAGGTGGCAGGGGCACTGAAGGAGGGACAGAAGAAGTCATATACCATCAATCAACATTTAGACTCATCAGTTTCAGGAAATACTGTTTGCGCTGCATAATTGACAAGAACCAATGATTGGGTGACTACATACGGGTGACTCCCTGCTGGGTGAGCGGTTCGCTGGCCGATTCTCCATGCAAGGCGAAGAGGGAAAGCGTATAAGCCGTGTTGGGGCGCAATTTCACCAGCTGGACATCAGTTGTATCCCCTCCCACTCTGATCTGTAAGGGGACAAGACCACAAAATCAACACAGGGTCAAAGGAGAACACTGACTGTGATTTGGAAAAGAAGAGTGGAAGATTTATTTGATGTGGCACTTCTGCTGAATCTGGGTTTGACCCGTTGGGTTTGACAACTCACAAACCAATGATGATGTCCCCTTGGCAGACTGAGCTCATGCCTCACCCACTCCATTGGGACTAACAATGTTCGTCTATATTTTTCCCTTCCACTTGTCAGTTGAATGGTGAGGCAAATACTGGTGGCTTTGTGAAACATTATTTCACTGTGTAATGTCTGAATTTTGTCATGAATTGATGACAGGAGTTTGGAGATTTTGGTCACTTCTTGTGTGGGTGTTTAGTGCAAATATGTGTATTGGTGTGTCCCTCACACTAACTCACACATAAAGTATGCCTGTGCGCCTTGAAATGCGTCCCTATTTCTCTCTTTAACACCTATTTCATAGACACAGATAATTGACTGTGTGCCATAACCTTTCAGTTTATGTGTGTGGGCGTTTATTGCTGTGCGATCTCAGTGGACTATCTCTTACCTCCTGCTCCAGGGTGGGCTCGGTGGCATTGATGGCACTGTACAGCAGCATGTAGCCTGAGGCGCCCGGGGCCTCCCTCCATCTCACGCGCATGGTGGTGGTCTGTTCATCATAGATGTTCATCGTGGTCACGGCACTGAGGGGCACTAGAGAACCAGACCAAGCGTGCACATGCAGACCTTTACTGTGGGCATAACTTGTCGAGCGAGTATACAGTACATGCATGCTCACAGGCATATGTGGACATTCACATTCCTTTTCTTTCTTTGTAATAGGTTTTTATGTGTGAGTTAGGTATGGCACATTTTACAGTACAAAGGCTTCTGCCACAAAACTCAATGTGAAAATACATACATGTGGTCTCGGTTCCTTTCAGAGGCTCACTGCTGTCCTCTGCTACCACTGAGTAGACGTTGACCATGTACTGAGTCAGAGGGTTCAGGCCCTGGAGCACCACAGAGGTCTCAGTACCATCCACCCACAGCTACAATGGAAGACAAGGAGGAAGGTAGAAAAACAATTACTCATGTGTCTTCATTTATTTATTTGGGAGACACTTGACGATGACGACGGCAACAGCTGCAGCTGATAGTCTTGACTCTCTGAAGGTGGTGCTCTTGTCTGTGTCTATTCAGGAAACATAAGATGGCACTGATTCCTTTGTAAATCTTGTGAATTATTAGCTTGTGTACAAATGTGTGTATTTGTATCCTGATCTCATATGTTCCACTCATAAGTGTGTGACCACAAAGTGATGATAATCAGCTAAGCAGCACAGCAAACAAAAGATGAGACTTCTGCATTCACTTGAGCATTACTGGTGGACTTATAATTAAAACCACAAAGCCAAGCTGATCAAACTCCACTGAGCGACCAACCCAGTGTGAGCTTCTAATCCACATCCATAAACACAGATAAAAACCTCATCTATGTTGTTCACTCACCAGTAAAACCATGTGAGCTGCACAAAAACAAACAAACTCTACATGTAATTAGATTCAGGCACCAACAATGCATTTATCCCACACATTGTGGAGCCAAAACCCTGTCAGCCAATCACTCATGAAGTCTTTATTTGCTTTCTAATCCTTTCAAATATTAGCTGTGTTTCTGTTTCCTTGTCCTAAGTCAGATCTTGATGTAATTGAAAACATCCACACAGCTAGAAGCCAACACAAACAAAAGGCTAGAAATGCGGATGAATGAAGTTTCCCATTAGCCTCAGCCACAGTCAGAGAAAAGACCTTCAAGTCGACCTCCTGTCAAAACCCAAACAGTGGGATGAGCTCCATTTAATAATGAATCTCTTTGTGATGGAGTGGCAGGAGTGAATGATTTTGCAGATTTAACACTTTCATGATATTTGGTGGGTAAATCTATGTTCATACCTCGAGTGGGCGTCCTGTCACGGGCGTGTACTCCACGCGGTACCTTTCCACAGGCCCTTCAGGGGCGGTCCAGGTAGCCCGGAAGGAGTGGTGGGTCACCTCTGATGTCACCAGGTCGGTCGGTGCGTCTGGAGCTCCTCCTTTACAGGCGTGGAGAGACAGAAGTTGTAAGAAGGGCCAAAATACTGAGCTGTAAACTATACTACCTTATCCAAATGTAATGTTGTAACGTAATGTTGGTTAGGAATGAGATGGATGTATAAACGAAGGAAAGTAACAAAGGTATTTACATTTGCCAAAACCTACTGCCTTCCTCGAGAACTTCCCCTCACATAAAGTATCCAACAGCAGCTCTTTAATATGATTAAGGAGCTGACAATTGGCCTTTCCAGGGAGGTATATGGATTAGATTATGGATAAGAGAATTGGTGACCCGAGATCATTCCAAGATAACTTCAAGTGCTGCCTCCATGGTGGGCTAGACGTCTAACTGTTGGTGGATCAGGGATGCTCGACACTTTGTTTATACAGCTTATCAAGGGTCTGAGAGTGGAGTAGTTGACTCAGAGTATCTAAAATTATATAAATAGAATTATTATTTGTAAGATAGAAGGCTGATGTCTGTTATTCAGGCCAAAGCGTTATAGCAGGACTGCTTGAGTCATATGAATCGCTCAAGCCCAATAATACAGATGTAAATCAGTGTAGAGTTGTTTGTTTTATGTTTCCTCCTGTGAAGTTCAGTCATACACACCCGGTCCCTTGACGCTGTTACAGAGATTGTCTGTAACTCTGTCCACAATGTCCAGCAAGAAGGAGAAGTCAGCCACGTTGTACATGTGAATGTCCTCAGGATCGCTGGCAATGGACCGCAACTCATTCTCATCAGCATTCTTCACACCTTAAGAGCAATAGAGAAGTCAAAAATTATTTGGGATTTTCATTATTTGAGATTTAAGGGTTTAACATCTTTAAAAATAAAGACTTTTCTCTTACCGATGGCATAGAGCTCAACACCCTGATCACGCAGGCTCTGAGAGTTGATATTGACATCATCCTGAGACTTGCCGTCAGTGATCAGCACACCGATCCTTCGAGCGTTGGGTCGCATTCCAACATTTTCTTTGAAGTTGTTCTGGAGGAGGTAGTTCAAAGCCAGGCCTGCAATGAAGGCGTGGACATGAGCCTGATTGCAACTCACTCTACAGATTCTCAAACGTCAGGATGAGGCACAAATATGGAAACACGGGTCAAATTTCCTACCACAGTGTATTTTTCTTATTATAGTTTTTCAGTAGTACTTTCAAAGCACTGACAGTATGGTCACCTACCAGTCAAGGTGTTTCCTCCTTTGTAGGGCAGGTTAGCCACAGCATCCAGGAGTGATTCCCGGGTTTTGTGGGTGTTGAGGTGCCATTCAGTTTTTGGGTCTCCACTGTACTGAGCCAGACCTTTAAAACCAAACATCTTTATTAGAGAATTTTTTTTTATTTTTTGCAATGACCCATTAAATATGAGTACACAATATCTGCAAAAACCCACCGATCTGGACCCTTTCGGGACCAATTTCAAAGACTCCCACCGTGCGGGCAATGAAGGCACGGATGGTCTTGAAGTTGAGACGGCCGATACTCCAGGAGCCGTCCACCAGCAGCACGATGTCAGCCTGGGCTTTGGTTTTACACATCACATCTAACCGGCAGAGGTTACAGAGTCTTAACTGGATGTAGTCGCAGGTTTTATATGAAGAATACAGTTTCATATAGTGAACAATCGTGCAGATAAGATGGTGTGTGTGTGGCGACAACAATGGTGAAGAGGTGTTCAAAGAGGAGTGACAGATGAAGGAAAGGAGTGGGGGAGGTCCATGACATAAAAGGGCATGTTGAACAATAACAAATCACAACAATTTTGCCTTCACAAAAATAAAATACAAATGCAAAACAGACATTGTGTTCACAAGCAAGCAGTAAAGCATTCCTTCTTTGCTCTCTTCCTTTTCTGAGCCATATATTCTCCAGGCGTTATAATTATTGTCTTCTCTTCTTGTGACATGTCAAGGCGGTTTGGATCCTCTCGTGAGCTCCAGGGGCAAAACAGAGGAATGCACCTTTAGTTGCCCACTATATATCAGGAGTGCATGCCCTCCAAAGCGGCAGGGTAACACACTGATCCTTTTTTCCAAACACCTGTGCGATGACGGAAGGAATCCGATCCTCGGCACCTAAAATATGTCTGCAGATGTGCAACGAGGACAGGCAGATGTTGCGCTAACTGCCACTGTCTGCAACTGAAAACAGGTTACATGATATTTGATTTACAGGCTGGTTTGCTCATTACATACCCACAAACCCCCACCCACATTACATGGAAGATTCAAGGAGGTAAGAATGTCCTAAAAATGTCTGCTAATATAATTACATCATGTCTAAAAGAATGTTCTGATGTCAAAATATCTGCATATGAGTATGAAAGAGGTAAAACTTAATATTCACGGCTCTTCACAGCTCCCTCAGGTTGGTTTGCTAAAGAGGCTGGCCTGGGCCTGACCATTAAATTGTTCAGGGCAGAGTGGGATTCCCTAAGCTGTTATTGTATTTTTTGGAGCTTGGTCCCGTTGCTGGGTCTCTATGTGCTCATTATTAGGGAGCCTATAAAGCTTGCAGCTGAGTGGTCAATCTGACCTCTCCACTTTCCTCTACCAAGCCCATTTTCCCTCCTGTCACACTGACTCATGTGGTAGTAAAACATTTTGTTTTGATATGCAAACATATTATACTCGACCTGGTCAGTTCTACACTAGCTGTACTTGGACCAGGAATACAAAGCAGAAGCCCAATGGGCACTCAATGCAGAAAGTAAGAAATGGCGAACAGATGGAAATGCCATTACATCTGTTCTTTCATGAGACAATTAGCTTTGGGGGAAAGCTCCTCAGTTTTTATGGGGCATGGCATTAGGGTGTATTTTCCTAAGCTCAGCATTTTCCTGCTTGTGATAGATGGTTTCACCATTTGACACAAATGAATATATATAATTCTTTCAAAATACTGAAAGGCAAAGTAGTAGAATGACTAAATTAATGTAAGTGCTTGTTGTTGCAGGGATTTTAAGGGGGAAATTATGTTGTTTTTAGGTTTCAACATAGAGTATATTTATAATAAATAGGTTTTAAAGTTGCCTACATCTATTACGCTTTTCTAAAAAAACTAGGCTAAGGTTTAAGAGACATTACCTGGTGCCACAAAGGGAACATCAGGCGCATCAGAAAGAGTGGTTTTCTCCTCTCCAGCCAATGGCATGCTCTCTCCTCCATCAAACATACCAGCTACACTGACTGAGTATTTGGTTCCAGCTCTGCAGACCAAAACAAATGTTTAAATTATTGATTTCTGAATAAACTTTGATGATCTCACATTGAAACCTAAAAGATGAAAACCCACCTGAGCTCCTCTAGCACCACAGTATTGTCATAGGGTCCAACCTGAAGTTCTCCCAGGTCAATATCATCCCCTACAGGGTGGAAAGTGACTTTGTAGCCCCTCACGTGACCAGGAGCATGATCCCAGGTAACACGGAAGCTGGTTTTGGAAGGCTCAGAAGTCAGGAGGTTCCTTGGACCTTTGTAAGGGGACACTGAAGAGGAGATACGTGCACATTTAGACAAAATAGTCTGTAACGTTACATACTCCAGACAAATCTTTGGATATTATAAAATCAAGATTAAGACCACATATTTATAGTTACTGCTTTCAACATTGTAATGCTGTAGATGAAGCATTATTGCAAGATTTGTGGAGTGTTGAATGATAGACCAACGTACATGTCGTTCCCTCTCCTTGCCTTGCTTTACCCTCTCCTGCACGGTAGACGGGCACTACAGTGATGTCATAGGTGGTGAGGGGATTGAGGCGCCTCAGCACCAAGGACGTAGTGCCACCAGGCGCCTTGGCTGCGAGCTGACGACCTCCTGGCTGGGGCTTGTAACTGACGCGGTAGTTGACTACGTTGCCAGGTGCCGGTTGCCATGTCACCTTCATGCTCTTCTCTGTCTCCTCCGAGACAACGATGGCTCTGCTGGCGTCTGAGACTACAAGAAAGAAAATGGAAAAACAATTAAATGATGAAAAGAGGGGTGGCGTGAGGAGGAATGCAGACTTCTGGGCTTTACGCAGCTGGAGTGTATGCTTCGCTGACTATTTTTCTAATATACCTTTGGAAATAAAAGCAGTCTGGTTTTCGTGCTGGTGGGTAAACTAAACAGTAACACGCTTTGCTACCTCACAGGTTTTCATCTAAACATCTGCCCACTTTCCACATGCGTGTGAACACAAACCTATCCCAATACTTCTGATTGGTTTTTTGACATATACATTAAACAGGCCCAAATTCACAAGATGGATTGTGTTTAGTTGGTGGGTCTAGGAGCCAAGCTAAGATGATTTGTGAATTTGACCAAACCCGTAGAACTCTTTATTTTTCCACCGTGTGTCCACATCGTTTTTTTTCTTTTTTCAATCCAGTATGGCTTGTCAGGGGCCTCTCAACAAGCTGGGGAAAATTCAGACTGCTCTTCTTCCCAGGGTTTTATTAATGGAAAAAGGCAGCACATCCAAGTGAGAGTGTAGAGTGGCCGGACAGACGGATCAAAAGGGAATCAAAAGATAGTGGGAAAAAAAGTGAGGAAAGAAATGTGTAAAGTGACCATATGATTCAAAGCTGTCTTAGTGTTGTTTTGCTTTTATGCCAACGTTTCCTGCCAGAATCAAAAAAACAGTGACGATGGTTGGCCATATTTTTCCCCTTAGCACATTCCATTTCACAAACTGGTGAACAAAGTCCCTCCCAATTGGTGAACCTTTCCACTCAATATGCTTTTCTCATCTGAGCGTGTTCCTGTCTGTCATCTCCCATGAAACCTGGGTGCAGGTGCACTGTTCATGACGCCATCTCTGTACGGTATATGACCCACATGTGTACATTGTTGATGGTGAGCTCTGTGCACTGTGATTAAAGAGGTCTCTGGTGTATCCTTTGATGGCTTAGGTCAATGCCAACAGCTATGACGTTATCTCTTTCAGGCATTGGGCTGTAATGTGTTATTTTATGTCTCTTTAACACATAAAATCAGCTAAACCATGTTTCCTGGATACCTTTGAAACTTCATCACTGCCCCAATATTTCAGGGACGGAAGTCTGAGTTCTGTTTGTAGTTTGAAGACACAACGAGCTGTCTCTTTGTGTCATGGTCAAAATGTGTCTGATGCTTTTTCAAGGTAAGCTTAGAAAGAGACACCAGGGTGGAGGACAGACATAAAGAGAAAGAAAAAGGAAAGTTCATCTGGAACAGGAAGAGTTAAAGCAGCTGGAGTAACTTACTATCTGTGGTTTCTTCTCCAACTAACGGCTGTCCCTCTCCGCGGCCATAGGCAGCAAACACAGAGACCTTGTAACGTGTCTCTGGGGTGAGACCATTCAAAACTGTGGCTGTAACGTCTCCTGGGGTTGTGGTTTCTCCAGTCTCCTCGGTGTACAGAGACTTCCAGATGACCCGGTACTGCCGAACATTACCAGGAGCCGCAGCCCAAGACACGGCAAAGCTGGTGTCAGTGACGTTGCTGGTCACCAAATCTCTTGGTGAGCCAAGTTCTGTGTGATGAGAGGAAGAAAAACCATAAGAAATTGAGGTAGATATGAGAATTTGAATGTAAAAGAATTAACCTAAAGAAAATGGTCTGATTTTGCTTCTGTGCACAACATTTGGATTAAGACATTAAGTGATGTTAGTTCTAAGATACAGACATGTTCTAGGGAGCTCCAGCCCAGTGATGCCTCAGTGGTGTTGATTTGTAACGCAGATATGTTGAAGTTTGAGGAAGTGGGCGAGACACAAAATGGATTCATCGAAGGGCCTAGGCGATAAACCACCAACCATCATTCATCTGTCTCCGCTTTAACCCCTTAGGGTCTGTTTGAACAACCTGATTTACTCCTTCATAATCAAAGGCCCATGGAAAATGTCTGCAAAAGTAATCACAAATCGCATATCCTCAGCTCCTCTCCCAGCAGCACTTTCATTTTCCATCGAAGCAGAGGAAATATGAGCCACAAAAGTGCATTGCAACAAATGCAGATGTTTCTCTCTTTCCCTCTCCCTCCTTCACTCATTTTTCCTGAAAGACCATCATGAAATAAGCCCTGCACAGAAACGCAGTGTGGAGAGAGTTTTGCGGCGGTGTTTCATTAGAAGCCAACAAGACGCTTGGCTGAAACGGATGCCGTGTTGCTTTGGACTCTCAACCCAATGGTCTGGCTGTAGCATAGAGACGCTGCATCCACCTCAGGAAGAGGATGGACTGCCGCACGCAACCACCCACACATCCTCTGGGATACAGATTCAAGCCTCTTAGCCCCTACATGCCAGCACCTACTGACAAAATAATCATAGGCAGTGCCGTGCCACTGGGTGGTCTCTCAAACCTCATTCATCAAACCTCCTTTAATGAAGTTTGATGAAAAAAGCCAATTGTACGTTTCATGTATCTGCCACAAATGAAACAGATATCAATCTCTCAATCTCTGTCTCCTTCTAAGCATTCATCCATTACAGATGACCTGGCTCCCATCTAAACAGAAATAACAGCAGCCGCTGTGCATTGCCAGGCGCTCTGATCTGCATCTTGAGAGTATAGCCCAGATGTGTCAAATAAAAAGCTCAACCACAAACTAATGAAATGTTCCAGTTTTTGGAGAACCTTGAAAATATTCTGGGACACTTATAAATACCCAGATCAATCCATCCAAAGGGTTTGTCCTGCCAAACAAACAGCGAAGGATGAACGTGACTGACTTTTCCGGCTGTGTGTGAATAAAGAGTGATAGGATCATAAGATAATGACTTCTACAGACAGGGGCTCACTTTTCATCAGACAAACTAGAAGAAGGTCCCATTCGAAAACCTCACATCCATTAAACATATGGTCCATGGAACTAGAAACTACCCATTTATGTATTGTATGCAATTTAAACAGTTAATTGGATTATAACAACATAGTTAGGTTTAACTACATAGGTGTTACAACGATAAATTCACAAAATCACATGCAGTTTTTGTCAAATAAGCCACACCCACTCAGCTTTGGCAGCAGACTGTGGCAAAGCGATACCGAATTGCAAAAAAACAAATATAAAACCCCAAATTATCACTGTGACAGACAGAGAGACAGACTAGACCGCTCAATACACCACTCAGCTGCAAACGGGTGTTATGATGATCACACTGATTCTAGCTGGCTTACACTGTCAGTTCTCTCAGGGTCTTAGAGTGCAAAGAAAATCTGAGTATCCGAGCCCTGTTTTACTCAGTCTCGCTCTTTTTGAAAGCTTCCAAAATCACTACAGGAAATACACAGTTCCTTCAAAGTGTCAGTTTAGCACTAGCTCTTCAAACTTCCCTTCCTTCATTGCCCCTGGGTCACTCAGACACACATCAGAGCCACAGAGATAAAGATTTCACTGTCCATATGCCAAGGTTGACTGTCTGAGCCCTTTTACCTCAAAAGACCTTTAGACTGGTGGGGAAAAACAGGATGGAAATGAAAGTGACAGTCTGGCCCTGCCTGATGCCCACTTTCCAAAGACATCACAGCAATCGGAAATCTAACCAAAATGCTATAAATTCACCTCGTGTTGTACAGCTCTCTCTCTAATTTGAAGAAAAGTACAACATTTTTGATGTTTTAAGAAAATTACTAAAGAAGTAGTAAATTTGTAGGTAGATTTTAGATGTCAGCAAAAATCAAGATTACTACTTGTTATTTGTGCCTGTACTTAAAATACCTACCACTTGTGAGACATTCAGAGTTCAGTCTGCATAATATTGTGTGTTTTGTTTTACTATATGTTCCTTTGACACACAAAGGCCTAAACTACATGCATTCCATCCAAACTGGTTTCTTTAACCACAGGGCCACCCTGAAATCTTCTGGTTGACGTTTTGTGAACATCATTTCTGCTTTTGATGCCTCTCCCTGTCCTTCGCCCACCCTTGAAGAATCTGAACACACTGCTCTGCCTGAGCCCAGACAGACAGCTCAAACTGTTTTAAAGTTCCTCTTAGGTAACATCTTCCACATGCTGGGTCAAACTCCCACTCCTTAAATAAATATGCTCACGGTGTTTACATGTCACATTAATATTTGGGATGTGCCTCCAAGCTTTTTCAATGACACCTTCTCTTTTAGGGAGGTGCGCTCATTTCCATCCGTCATTTCAATTGAACAGGATGTTATAAGTCTCCTACTCAAGGCTTCTGTAGTGGCTACCGTCCAGTGTTAACCACAAGGGGCATTATTGTGTAAGCCATTCTCCTCCCATTCTCGCCTACATGGACAACTTCACAGAGGGGGTCACTCAAAGCGAGTGGCACTAAAACACAATGAGATCTGTGTTGAGGCATGCTGATGTCATGACAGCCTAATAAACAAAGTGCTTTGTCATAGAGCTTTTTCCTGTGGGGGTGTTTGACTGATGACTGCACAGATTTGACCTGTGGAAACTACCTATACAATCAAAAACAAGCGATTTGGTCACTAGGGGAACAAAGACACAAATAAAGAAAAAAAACAACAAAAAACGCTCTGTCTTTCAAATTCCTTCACGCAATTCCTTCAGATCATAAACAAACATGCATTATTCAGGTTGTGAATTCAAAATAGAAAGATGATCTCCACAGATTGACACAGTATGACTCAGTGTCCTCTCTGACCTCCCAGTACAGGGGTCTCTATGGTCTGCAACAAATGTCCCTCATAAACAGTGAATCACCAGCTCTGTGAACCTTGTTCCTGCCCAGCGTGCAGTAAGGCCACAATATGAAACAAGAAGTCCACTCTTTGTGTTATGATGAATAGAATAGCTTTGGTGTGTTGGTGGGTGCATTTTGGAGAGAAGTTCATTTCAGGTTGAGCTAAGCTCAGTCAAACACAACGTTTAAGACAGACACGCCACTGGCACATCTTGGCACACAAAAAGCTGAGTTACCAGCTTTTATTAACACAACAACAGCCCCTCTCTGATCTTTACGCATCAAAGAAGAAGCCAGAAACCAGGCCTTGGCTTGTCTCTGTTGTGTTTATTTGTGCCAACTCACCTTGAAATGCATGAACCACACACTCAAATGCATAGAGAACTACTGTATATCAGCCTACTAACGCAAAGTCTGGGCTGTATCCCTACTACAGTGAAAGTATCCGAGGCATTCTCCTTTGAGACAATGCCTTGTTTGTTGCAACCTCCCTGTGGCTAAGTCCTCCGTTTTCTCTCACCCCAGGCATGAATCTCTCACAAACAACAATCTCTTCTCCCGATCTGTGTGAAATTCTACATCAAAGAAAGAGGTCCTGCCCTCTTAAATTGCCTTCAACAGGAGCAACTCAACTCAGGTGGTAGACCAGGTACTCCATTAAGAAGCATTGCTCAGTGAAACGTAGGACAAGCAATATAGATTCCACTAATTACATGTTGAAGTGTCCTTGAGCAAGACACTGAAAACCTGAAAATAGTTCTTCCAAAGAGCAGGTCAGCATCTTCTGTGTGAGTGGATGAAAGAGGAAACACTGTGAAGTGCTTTGTCCTTCTCAGGTTCAAACAAAACCATTACCATTTATAGAAGCTTGGCTACAGCACTGAGACCCTTTTATCTAACCCAAAATTAAGGGGTGATAGAACAAACAGAAACACGATCTTAACTGTCAGCACAATAGCCACCACAAAGCAGATCCACAAACCACATCATCTACTAATAGAATCAAATCTAAAGGTCATGACAAAACATCCCCCATATGTTCTAGAGAAGATGAAGGTAATGTGTAAGTGTTAAAGTCCCTGACCACACCAGGCAAATGCCTCTCCAAGGCTGTTCCAAACCATTTCACAGGTTTGGTATGTTTACAAGGATCTCCCACACCCGTTTCCATTTCACACTCTACATGGGCGGTGAAGCCACCCTAACATACAGTCTGTGCCTAAAGAATTACACCAAAAGCCACATTCCCATCTTTTCCTCATCAGCCACAGTCCATATACCCGACCTGTGAATTATACAAATGATACTTATAATAATTATACTAATAATAGCATGCTTCAAAGGCTTAACAGTAGAGATTAGCAATGACATGTTCTTCTTTACCTTCCAAGGTGGTTCCACTGCCCATGAGAGGATCGCCCAAACCAGAGGAATAGCGAGCACTGACAAACAGCTCATATTCAGTGGCTGGTTGGAGGTTCTTCAGCACAGCCTGGGTAGTATCCCCCTTTACGGATATCTCCTTTCTCTCACCGCCCTCGGCAGGTTTGAAGGCGATTCGGTACTGAACGACGTTTCCTGGAGCAGCCTGCCATGACACTTTCATTGTTGATACGGTTTCATCGAAGACTTGAAGGTCCCGAGGGGAGCCACGGACTGAAAGCAAACAAAAGCAGATAAGTCATTTCAACACTAAGATATAGTCTCTTCTGGACTACATTTGATGTAGTAAAATGTTCTTTGCCTAAGTAGATATACAGTAGTATTTCATTTGACTCACCTTCCTTGGTGGTTCCATCCACTGGCAACTCATCCCCAAAACCTGAAGCATACTCAGCAGACACAGACACACGGTAGGTGGTGATGGGGAAAAGCTCTTGGAGAACCATGGTGGTTTCAGGTCCAACAGTTACGGCCTCCAATGCCTCTCCGACACCACTCAGTGGGATGTAGGACAAGCGATACCGAATCACTGAACCTGGAGCAGCTTTCCATGACACTCTGAAACTGTTGGTTGTCTCTTCTGTAACTCTTAAGTTTTGTACAAGCCCTTGCTCTGGAAAAGAGAGACAACATTATTAGGTACCAAATATCCTTTTCCTTAATACTAATACAATATTGGGCGGGGTTCAAGTCAGTTCTTTTTACCTTCAAGGGTGGTCTCTTCACCAGTCAAGGGAAAACTGTCTCCTTTTTCATACTGGGCGAAGACGTTGACCTCGTATGTGGTGACGGGGGTAAGGTGAGGCAGAACAGTGTTGGTGGTATCGCCATTCACTGCCATCGAAATGTAGTCTCCTGTGATGTCTTCAGCTCTGCGGAAACGCACCAGATAAGACAAGACATCGGCTGCAGCGGCAGTCCAGCTGGTGCGGAAGCTTCTGGATGTAATTTCAGAGAATTGCAAGTTTCGGGGTGAAAGCAGGCCTGCAAACAAAAGATCACTTGTTTAGAACATATTCCTCATTGGCAGTGAACTCCCTGTGTAATGTACATATACTCATTGTGAAGTTGAAATCAAGATGACTTTATTATGTAGCCACACACTGGGTCAATTTAAGAGTCAACATATTCTGTAATCCCACTTACTCTTCTTCTTGATGTTGAGCAGCTCCTGTTCGATCCTCAGACAGATGGACTGAGTCAGCTCCTTGGAGATCCTCTGGAAGGCATCAAAGTCCTCTACCTCATAGACATGAGTGTCTGATGGGGGATTAGCAATGGCCTCCAACTCTGACCTTACAGCATCCTTCACACCAACGGCAAAGATTTCAACATCGGTATTCCTCAGTTTGGTTGCTGCGTCCTTGAAGGAATCGGAGGACTTCCCGTCTGTGATCAGGACCATGACACGGGGAACGTTTTGTCTTGCTCCTCGAGAATTTATAAAGATCTTGTCCTTGACATACGCAATGGCTTTGCCAGTGTTTGTGGAGCCTCCACGGTAGGGGAAAGTGCGCACAGCTCTGACAACAGCACTAATGTCATGGTGGGTGTTGAGGGCGAACTCAGTGTGTGGATCGCGGCTGTACTGGACCAAGCTTATCTGGACTTTGTGTGGTCCGATGTCAAAAGATGTGACCAGAACTTCCAAGAAGGCACGGACTTTGGCAAAGTTTTGTAATCCAATACTGTATGAGCCATCAACCAGAAGAACCACGTCAGCCTGCACATCCACTCCCAGAGAGCATTCTTTAAAAAGACAGGAAATCTTGAGTTACATGAAAGCAAATATATGTCTTCTAAAGTTAATGATGTATGGGCACCTGTTTTTATGGCGCTTTGATCTGGCATGGCTGTGTGTGTGTGTGTGTGTGTGTGTGTGTGTGTGTGTGTGTGTGTGTGTGTGTGTGTGTGTGTGTGTGTGTGTGTCTAACAAACAGCATACATGAAAACAGACAACTTACCTGTTGACACCACTATAGGCTGGGTCTTTTCCATTGCCATGACAGCTTCACTGGGGGTCAGACCCTTGAGGGCGTATAGGTTAATCTCGTACTCGGTCTCGGGGGAAAGGTCACGGACATTGATTGATGTCTGGCTGGACCCCATGTACAGCTCTTGGCGTTTCATTCCAGGTAACATTGGGATGAGGGTGAGCTTATAGCCTGAGATATCGCCCAGAGAGGGGTCCCATGTCACCCTCATAGACTTGGATGAAATTTCTGTCACCTGCAGGTTAGACGGCGGCTCCACCACTAAGGAAAAACAACATTATGTTCGTGGGTATATTCTTCAGTCAAAATCCCAGGATCTCAAATAATATACAACATTCAAAAACAACACATTTACTTACTTTCCTCTCCGCTGACCAGAGAGCTGAGTTGGTCATCAACTCCAGAGCACACCTCATTGATAATCTGTTTTTGTACTTCTTGGATCGAATCAAAATTAGGCACATTGTACATGTGTTTGTTGTGAGGAAGAGAGGCCATTTCCTTGAGCTCATCTTCATCTGCTCCTTTGATGCCTGAGCGTTAAAATGTGAAGGACAACAATGTTAACTCACAAACTTTTAACTTGCTGGCTGTATGCTGGAAAAAAAATAATACACTTGCCAAGTTAAATGTGGATATCACAAGAACAAAAAAAACATTGGAAAATCAAATGGTTTCCAAGAACAGGCAGGTACTCAGGAGAGAACACTATTCAACAAACCAGTGAATAATAAACCATACCTAGGACAAATATTTCCACTCCAATGTTCCTAAGTCTTTTAGCATGCTCCTCCACTGGATCCTGGGATTTTCCGTCAGTGATGATCATGGCTACCTTTGGAAAACCTTTCCTGGATCCAGCTGCCTCAGTGAAGATGTTTTTCAGCAGATACTCTATGGCGTCACCTTAGGGAAGGAAAGTATACTCTTACATCACAGACCAACCCATAAAAACTGATGAAGATAACATTCAGGTTTGCAGGGTACTTCCATCCCTGCCTTACCTGTCATGGTGTTGCCCCCTTTGTAAGGCAAGGAGTTGATGGCTTGAAGTAGTTCTCCTCTCTTGGCGTAACGGGTTAGGGGAAACTCCGTGCGGGTGTCTGAGCTGTACTGAACCACGCCGACCCGGGTCTTGTCCTCGCCAATGTCAAAAGCTCCAGCCAAGGCCGCGATGAAGCTGCGGATGTGCTTAAAGTTCTCCCTGCCCACGCTCCATGAGCCGTCCACCAGGAAAACCAAATCTGCCAGCGCACTGACTGAACACTCTGGAGAAAGAGGGTGAGGAAAGAGGACAGTCAGAGCCATAAGTACGCTTTTCATGTCTCACCAGCGATAAACGCAGCGGTCGGATATATAGTCCAAAAGGTGCCAGGGTATATGGTTGCCACATCTTAGTCATGAAATATTGTTTTTACTCGGGCACTTTTCTCACTCTAGGTGCCTAAATAAAATATAAACCCTGACAGCTAGTTGGACAGCTCAAAGTTTTGCATTCTGACATCAAAGAAAATATCAACCTGCTCCAAAAAGTGGGCTGGTACAGTCATTCCAGCAGACGGAGACAAAAATGTGGCTGCATAGACTAAACAATCTACCGAGGTTTCCCAAGCAAAGTTCAGTTTTATACTTTTAAATCCTAAGGGGCCTTAAATCATAAATTAAATTTTCTGGAACATTTAGAACGACTCTATTGATATAATTGGCAGAGCTTATGTGGATGGACTTAAATCCTTATTCCCCAACGTCTCATTAACTTTAAATTCTGTTCCTCGCATTTCATAATTCTCTTTTCGTTTTTTCTCTTTTAAAGGACTTTTAAAGATCTTTTTTTTTCTGAAGCGCTCTGACCGAATGTTGAAAGTGAAGGCATCAGAGGCTTCAGCCACACAAATAAGGTGGCAATGAAAGACATCCTATGAGCGTTTCACCATGAATGAGGATTTAATGAGGTTGTGGATGTCCTGGCATGGTTTCTAACAGAGGAATCCACATGGCAAGGGGAAAAAGTGAGCATGTCCCTGTCACTCTTTGCAGATGAGTCTCAGAAGATGAGGAGGACAGGTTTAGCGCTTTAATCACTGTCACAGCTTTTATTAAGGGACAGCTCCAGCACCTATGTGGTACAACGGTGACATCATTGCTGGAAATTATGGGCGCATTAAAAGTGCCCGTTTAACCCTCCTCACTCCATGACACATAACAGAACCCCCTGTCTCCGAGCTTTGGGCCTTTCTTTCTCTCTTTTTTTTTCCTGATGTGCAGACTGGTTTCAATTAAAAGCACCAACGTGTGCCTTTGCTACCACGGGCTGAATCACTCCTGTGGCGGTGACAATCTGACAAAATTATTCCACGGGAAAAAAATATTATGATGGGACTCGTGTGGAAAAACATTTGTAAAAAAAATCAGTGGGGGAAATTGGAAAGCTGCGTCGAGGACCAGGCCCTGTTCAGATTTTGGTTGACAGTCACAGTAAACATACTCACTGATTGCATCTGACGGTGGCCTCCTGACTCGTCCACTGGTGTTACTGGATTGGACTGAAACACAGGAAACACTTGCAGGGTTAGCGGTGCACATTACCACCCCTGTGTTATGTGTGCTTTCTCACAGTGGAAAAAGGCAAGAAAAATCAACACGTCATGAAAAATTGTGTCGACAGGATCGAAACCACATGCGCACAAACACACATCTCTATGCTAAATTACTTCTGAACAGTGAAGGATTCAAACTTCAGTTAACATACGATTTGTCCCTGCTTCCCTCTCTCTCTCATGTGGTGAGATGAAGGGGCTAGACAATATAAGCTGGATCTGACACTTCACAATGCCAAAACCCAAAGCCAGTAGAAAATTGAGGTTTGAAGTATACACTACACAAATTCTAAAGTGAAGAATATTATATTTGTTTCAATAATATGATAAGAGGTCAAATATCCCACACAATCTACATCAAACTCAATCCATGCAAAAATGTGTACTCACTGGTCAGTTGTCCAAAGATGGGGATGCTCTCCTCTGAGCCATAGAAGGAGTTTATGGACACTGAGTAGTCCAAGTCAGGGGTCAAGTCAGTGATTGAGGTTGTGGTTGCATAGGCATTAAGGTTTAACTCTTTGGCCGGTTCATCTAGGAGAGTAAATGAAGAGTTAGCAGCAGTAAAAGAGAGAGGTAAAGCAAGGTTTGAATGGAATAACAGCATTAATTATGAATATGCTGAGGTATACATTGAGTTGATGCCATACTAACCTGTGTTTGATACAACTTGTATTCTGTAGCCCTCTATCGTTGATGAGGGTCCTACCCATGACATTTCCACTGTGTTTTCATTTAGAATTTTAAATTTCAAGTTTGATGGGGGTTCCACTGCAAGCAAGACGGGACATTATGTTAAAATCACAACAAACACAAAGCCTTGTATGTCTGATTATATTTGTGATCAAATCAAAGGAAAGCATTTTTAATCAGGCATTCACATTGATCCCAACGACAAACACTTCATGGCTGAAGTAGACTTGTTCGTTGTTGGGGACAGGCAAATAGCATCGACATCCATTTGTGAGGTTGACAAATAAAGAAAACGTAACAACACTGAGGAAGTGTGAGAAGCCATTTTGGAGTAAAACGGCATTTGTTTGAGTTGCGAAACCAAAAATGGCCAGCAACTCAAGCACCGGCATACATGACATGTGCACGACTTTACCAAAGTGCAAACACTGAGTGAACCATCCAACACATGCTGAGTGCAATCATTACAAGGCATGCCCCGACCACAAACTACACTGCTATGATGAAATTGATCTCAGTATTACAAATATGTAACAGTGACTTCATTCTCAAGTTACTGATTATACAATGGAATCAAGGTTGCCATGTAATTGTTGTAGTATCTCTTGAAGATTAGGACACCATATGTTATATATACATAGTATATAAACATATTTCAAAGATGCGGTATGCTTTGTTGTTTATGTTGACTCTTTACACAAGTCATTGGCATACATCCATTGCAAACCTGTCAAAAAGAATACACAATTTGTCGCTGGAGACTCTTGTGTACTTTTTCATTGGCAGCATGAGAAGGCAAAAGGAGATGAGACTTTGAACGCTCAAAATGAAAGGTTGATCAGAGATACAATAGTAGAGAAAGTATGTACATTAAAATCATAAACACAGGAAGTAATATGACAAGAACACGTGTCTTCACATGGAGCTTACTAGCTCACAGCATCATGCATCATGTACATGAGAAAGTTGTTTGGATCAACAACTTTGATGGACTAGACGGTAGTTTCCATGTACAATTGGGACCACACAGACAGAGATTACAAACATATTTTAAAATGATATTCTTTGTTATTGGTTATTGACATGCATGGTAGACTGACAGAAAGGAGACTAATGCAAAAGTAGAGGATGTGTGTTAGATGGACAATCCTTTTAAAATATTTGAAGAGTTGAATCCAAAAACTACATTTTCGTATTTGAGCAGAAAAAAATGCTTTATGAATCAAACTCTTCATTACTTACATGAGTTTTTCAAGTCAAGGAAAAGGTGTTAATGGAGCCACATGGATTCATAATGAGTTAGTTGTGATTCTACTGAAACTGTATGTTATTACAGAGCAAAGTAGTGTTCCATTCCAAATCACTGATTTATACTGGCACCAAGAAATGAAAGAGAGTTTAAAGACAAAAAAACATCTTTGCACAATGTACTTACAGTGCCAGTTTAGGCTCTAATTCATCCACAGGGGTAATGGCTCGTGAAGGTGCTGATGTAATATGTGCATGCAGAGAAGATAGCAATGGATCAGGAAAAAGATTTGTCATCTGGGTGCATGTTAGGTAGAAAGAGGGAGCCATGGGAGGCAAGAATATCATCCTAAAATACAGTTGGAGGAGGAAGCCAGAGCTTGGGACACACTGAATGCACAGGCAGATGACAAACAGGAGCCCACTAAATACTTAGAAACTGGGATTGGAGGATCACCAACCTGGCATTTCAACTCAAGGACCCCGATGGGCCGGGTTCCCCCTCATTTCTCCTTGAATACTCATCTCGAACATCAATCGGTAAGGAGCGTGTGTGGGCGTGGGTGTTTGTGTGGGGGGGGGGGGTGGGGGGAGTGAGTGGGGAAGGTAATGTGGTGTGAAACAGCGTCACGGTGAATGAGAATATTTGGAAGACAGATTTAGGTGGCTCTTCTTTCGCACGAGCAATACGAAATTCCTTTCCCACATTTTTCTTGGACCACATGTGCTGGTTTTATCATGGCAAAATGTTATCTGGAAGTTGTGGTTGCTCTTGTCACGTTCATATGGATGGTCTGTCCCATCGGTAATAAAGAGCACCTCACTGGCTGCCCGGGGCCAGAGTCTGGCTACTGCTCTGTTACAAACCTCAGTCTGCTGCCAGCCAGCTATTCTGGCCTGAGCTCCTGCCAGGAGAGACCGAAGAGGCGGAGGAAAGAACACCGACTCTCCCAAAGAGGCAGGACAGATGCCAAAGTAATTCCACAACATGTGCTGACATTAAACATTACTGCATATTAACTTTCCATATGTATTGCAAGTCAGCGTTTTCTACCAATGCCCACAAAGCAGCCCCGAGAAAGGTTCTTTGTCTTTGTGCTGTCTGAGGATTAATTTGCGATTCTCGTATTTCATCTTTCCACTCTGTTAAGTGAAGATATATGAGAGCCGACGTTAGATTCCTCTCTCTCCGCCAGAGAGTTTTCAAGGGGAAAAAATTTGAAGGTTTCCATACCATATTTCCATATTTGCTCTTATTTGGACTAAAAAATGTTGCATGTGAAATTAATTTGAGTCATTCAGTCAAAAGTAGTGACAGATATTTAAGGCTCTTTACAGTATCTCATATGACAGACAGGCGTTTAAATAGCTTTAAATTAATAAAGCAAAAATGGAAATATGAGCACAGAATCGGATGCAGAAAGAAACACAGGGCAGCGTTTGACTTAAGTGCTTTTGGTGAATTTTTAATCCTGATGGTTTTGTATTTGTTTAAGTAAAGAATATAAATGGATGTTAAGCCACTATGGAGAATTATTTTCTATATTCTTCAATATAATTTTGATAATTTGGAAGTTTGTGACCAGACAAGACTCTGCAATCGTGCAAAGTTAGTTTGGGACAAAAGGATCAAAGCCATGAAATGACTTTTGTTCTACTCTTGTATTCTATTCTATGAGCCTGATTGTTTAAAGACGCTTGATAAGAAATAACTAACCAACAAACTGTGGTTTCTTAACTTTGTCAAATCTGGATAAGAATATAACAGACCAAATTCCAAATAAAATATGATTCAATCAAATAAATAAGTAAATGGATCTGGATTTGGATTTTGGACAAAGATTTGACAAAATGCAACACAAGTGAGGAATAAAATACAATCATTAGAATCAGTCAGTATTACAAACATCACAAAGATAAATGGCATACACCACAATCAAACAATAACTTTATTCAGATGATCCATACAGATTGATTTGCATAGTTTTCATGTGAAAGCTCTCTAAGGTTAAATAAAATATGAATCGCTGCGATATCAACAACCAGCAGTGAGATAAAAGAGAAGAGAGAGAGAGAGAGAGAGAGAGAGAGAGAGAGAGAGAGGGAGAGAGAGGGACAGGGTATGTTAGTGGACGGTGGCATGGGGGTTTCATTTACCTTGAGCGTCTATGGAGGTTAGCACAGCTGCAAGCAGTGCAGCTATGGCCAGGGACAGCCCAGTCTTCATGTTTGGCCCTGAGGAGTCAGCAGCGCATCAATCAGTCTGAGGACACAGAGAGAGAGAATGTGTTTACGTCTGTATTACAGCTCCATTTATCAGACTAGCACAACTGCAGCCACACTCCCCATGACAAATGTCTAATTTATTGCTTTGGCCTGATAACCAGATAGTATATATAGTTAAGTATTACAGGAAGCTCAGCCAGTTTGCTTTCAGAATAAAAGTAGATTTTGATTTCAAGCTCTTTCTTTGTTTAATGTTGTGCTTTGTGGTTTAAAAACAAAAAAACTGCACGATCTTTGTAGACTCCCTTACAGAGGGAGTACCACACCTTACTTCCCTCAGCTCACACACACGTACACACTCTGGTACTTTGTACTGAATAATTTGTACTGAAAATTTTGAAACATTTTAAGACTTTTTGAAAAAAAATAGGCACATTTTTAAAGATCTTACTCATTCAATTATCTTATTATCAAGCATATTATTTTCTTTATTTCTCCTGCTCAGCCTAATGTGACAGAATGGGGTTTGGGCTGCAGTCTATCACAGTCTATGGTTTGATAACATCATAACATTTCTTACCCAGTTTGAGATTTTGCCACATTCTCTTATTTTATGCCACTTTTAAAACCCTAAAATGTGAAAAAGTATTCTCCCTGCAGCCCCTTTGCAGAGAGCCCATCCTCAAACTCATTTAACTCCTCTGTGTCTCCTGGTCTACTTCTCCTCCTTTGCTGTAGAGCGAATAGAGAAACTCGCTATGGGACTTTTGCACTTCATCCATACAAAGCTTTTCTGCCTGCTCTTCCTCATGTATCGCAGGCTGTGTGCCCCGCCTGGTGCGCAGGGACGGACACTGCACTTCCAGGGGCCAGCAGAGCTTCGTCCTGGCCCCTCAGGCTCAAGGAATTTATCGAGTCAGAATGAATAAAATACAGATAAAACACGCTGTTGCTGGGGATCTACACGGCCATTGGTCCTCATCGCGCTGCTCGGGTTTATTTCCACACAGTTAACATCTCTACAAAATAAGTCCCCGCGGAATTTTCATTCAATCTGTTCGATAAAGTGATTGAGCTTCTGCTTTCTGGCCGTTGTTGATTAATTCAGTCGAGCGTTGAAAAGGCACAAAGGCGCGAGAAAACGAATACAATAAATGACAACCGGGTTTATTAAAAATGTTTTTTTTCTATCATATCTTTGCCACAAAAATGACTAAATTGTGCTGAAGTGCGTTATATAAGAAAGTGTCCTAAAAACTTATTTTTTAAATAAATAATTAAAGTCAGCAAACTCACCTATTCAACCCAAAGCGGAGCAGACTAGAGAGCAGTCTGCTTGAAGCCTCCTCCTGTGGAAGCAGCAGAGAGTTAAGGAGCTGCGGCTCTTTTCTCCTCTGTAGCTACTGGAAGCTCCGCCAGCAGATGTCCAAGAAGGAAAAGCCTCTTTCCAAATGGGAAGAATCTTTCCACCATCGGCTACTTAATAGGTGGGCCGGTCCCAACTCTCAATTTACCATCATACGGGTTTGTTACGAAACCACTGGCTGTCAGTTGATGTATGTCCCCCGCTGAGAGGATGCGCTGTTTGGAAAAAGCGATTTTTCCTGCATTCTTTTGGTTTGGCCGCTTGATGAGTTTCCATCGCCAGTGTGATTACACAGCAGGGGCACATGTAGCCCAGACAAACACTGATGGGAAATGATGGTAATATCGCACCAGGCTTCATTTATACTTTTTATGGTAATACATTATAGAATCATTTTAAAAATTAAAATCTATATTTTAATATCTTGGTATCATACCGTGACTGTTTCGTCCTGGAATTACAACGGACCTAAAGAAACATTCCCGTTCCTGTTTCAACTGTTAAACCATGGTTATCCTTATCATAAAACAAAAGTAGATAAAAAAAAAAGTCCAACGCTAATAAGACAACTTTTGAGAGGAAAAACCTATCAATCCATCCATGTCCGGGCCAAACGCAGCCCTGCAGACGAAGTGTTGGATTTTGGCGCCCTCTAGTGCTCGAAATAGAGACACACAAAAGGAATAAACATTGAAGAAAGAATACGATTTAGATGTTTATTATTCAATATCCCATGTACAATAAATAAATAAGAATCCTAGAAATCTAAAACACACACACACACACACTTGTGTCTCACTGTATGTCTCACTGTCGCAGCTCTGCATCGCAGCACTTAACAGCACATATACAACACATCCACCACCTGTGAAGAGATAACGCAGGAACCTGAAACTTCTGAAACTCCAGCTGATGTCCTGAATCTCCAAATGATTGCAGCTCATGTAATAATTCTGATAAGAAGGTGAAGTCCTTCCTCCCTCCCTGGAGAGATGAAGATACCGAAACATAAGGCCCTGAGGACACAGTACAAGAGACTATTAAGACTCAGGACTGAATACCAGAACACAGATCAGTTCCTTTTTATTTTATCATTTTATTTTGCATTTCAGGCAGTCCGGGACGGGGTTGTGTGACTGTGGGGTTGGGTGGGGTTTCTGGGTGGGATGTCCTCTCTCTGGTTCTTTTTTCTCCCTCTGTTTCTCCCCTATGTCTCTCTCTCTCTGTCTATCACAACCTCTGATGCGATTTGTACTAGCCTACATTGCTGTTTGACATCATCCTGTAAGTTCTGTATGTACCCTATGACATCAGTGCAACTCCAGTCTACTTGTACTCTACCTCAGGGTCTATGTATAAAGTTCAACAGCAATAGTAGGGATAACACAACCTTCCTCCCTTCTCTCTATCTTTCTCTCTCCTCTTTCGCCTGTTTCTTTATAAAAAAAATTATCTCCAAAATATCCTACACCTGTATGCACACTCATGTATAATGTCTGCTTCAATAAAAACAAATTGCAACAAAAAACAACAACATGGCGATAACAATATTCATCTCAAATTTAAATTTATTCTCCATACAGCTACACAGTACACACGCTACTTGTAGCTTAGCTCACAAGGTAAACAGGTCCCATTAACCGCGAGATTACGGAACTAAACTAGGACTTCCGTTTCGTTCCACCCGCAGCACCCTAAGAAGCTGTAAGCGATGGTCTACAGTTGTTCAATAAATATTAAAGTCGCCTGTACATATTGGCAGATGTTCGTGTGTTATACTTCAGGAAGGTAAACAAGAACACCGCCGGTCAAATTTCCCACAATCCTTTGGTGCATTTGTCAGGTCCGGTCGCGTAAAAATAATATTGATCATAAATGTACACCGAGTAACATTTACTATTTCACAATATTTAAATTACCGAATTTGTTACTTGTATTAGTTAGTATTATAAGTTATTTCAACAACAATAATAATAAATGACACAATCTCATCGACGAGCAGTTCTTTATTTGGACCCAACAAATCTTATAAAACCCATATACTTAAAACTCACTTTGATTAATTGTTCAAGAACACAGTATCATAAAGGAGAAACCCCGAACAAATGTGACACTTTTAAAGTGCATAGATTTGGTCAAAATTAAAAGTACAGGAGACAATTCAACTTAAAAGAACTTCTGCGCTGTTATGATCCAGAGAACCACCTTACATGCTTACAGTTACAGTGTGGTATAGTTTAATGTTTCAGTGGTTGATAAGCATTATGTTAGAAGAAACTCAGTTTTAAGATGTCTGGGCCAATCTCAATCCACCCACAATTCTGGTATTACGTGACTATAGGGGTGAAATACTTTTGTCGAACATCAATATTTACCATAGTGACCGGCAGATAAGCAATTATTTAAAGATTTTACATGGAAGCCATTCTCAAAAACCACAGAGGTATGTCAATGAAATCATATTATTCAGCAGGACATGTTACAGAACATAAAATGGACATAAATCTCACTTTAAAATACACATATACTTCAATAATTAAGCTTTTCAGATAGCAATGCTAAAGATATAAATCTGTACTTTGAAGATAAATAGAAAAACATTTAATTGGAGACTGGAAATAACATTCTCAGCAGTCAGCTTGCAGTCAGCCACATGCACACAAGACACGGCCTCCTTCACAGCTGTCCTACAGCTCAGCTTCTGAGGAAACACACGGAACACTGCTCCCATTACAAACAAATAGTAGACATGTACAGAGACGAGTGCAGTCACACAGAAATCAACAAGCAGTCCACAACGAAGCCTGTAGGGCCTCCAGGCATGCAGTGCTGGGAAAGCTTCAAAAAAGAGGTGTTTAGTTGGGGATGTCTGCGCTGTTGTTGCGGGTGTCATATTTGTGGTGGATGATGAGCAGAACAACACCCAGGAAGAAGCAGATGGAGCCTACGGTGATGTAGGCGATGCCCAGGAAAGGGTTCTTCCCCCCCATCCAGGAGATGGTGCTCAGGATCATTCGCTTCCGACCGTCAAAGCTGCGCACGGGGTAATCTTTGATTACAAATGGTTAAATGAAAATGACAGCAGTACATTTCAAAACAAGAACAATTTACACAGCCATTTTTACTATTTAACTGTGAAGACAGACTTAGAAATGCAAAAACTACTAAGCAGTTTTCCTGAATTTGAGCGAAGTCTGCAAAAGTAAGCTGTGTTCAAAGCTGCCCTGGCAGTGAGCGACACCAGTGTAATACCAGAATCTAAGATATATGCCAAATCCTTTGAAGCTGATGATTGTTTACAAACAGGTGCCGCCAATTTTGCAGAGACACAGCGCTGAGTCAGCCTGAAGGCAGCAAATGCCTGAAAACCACATGTGGAACAACTGGCTCTCGTGCAAGAACTGTAACTGCTATCTGAAAGCGGGTTAGTCCGTGAGAAGCAGGAGAACTTCCTGAACATAGGATATCTATTTTCATATTTATAAAAGGATACTGTAGGTGACGCTCAAGACATATTTTCCACTGGCTAGAGTGGGGGTCGGGCTGGGCTTCTTCTGGATGATCCGGTACAGCTTGCGGAAAGTGGGGAGAGCAGCTGTGCGCATCCACACAATGAAATCTGCGTTGATAAAACCGTTGTTCTCAGGATCTGATGGGTCCAACTCATAGACAGGCTTCCTCCAGTTCACTGGTTTGGATGTGCCTAAGAAAACACAAAACAAGACAAGGTTGAGCCGCTGCAGCTCTGTTGTTTACAGGCTGAGGTTACTGTGCATCGTTTGCTGAATTCACCTTGGAAAGCTACAGTGAGGTTGTCGTTTCCACCAGGATTCCTGAACTTCACGTTCTTGTCTGTCCACCACGCAATCCCCTTCTTTATCAGAGGGATTGGAGTTTTTGTTCCATTGGACTCAAGGTAATACAACTCTAGAGTGTCTGAAACAGAGAAACTTTGTCACTTATAATACTGCACTGCAAGTATGAGCTCAAACTCACACAGGACTTTACTTAGTTGTTTTAATGGTGATGTCAAACTATTGCTGAACACGATCATGGAAATATTCCTCACACTGCTGAGGGATATTTCCATGAGAATACTAAATATGTTAAGTATGTTCAACTGACCATTGAAAAGGCTGTTTGCTATGGCTCCACATGGAGCAATGGGTAGGCCATCGCTCGTACGGTACGGCTCACATTCCTTGCTTGGGCTCTGTTGGAGGTTAAACTGGCGTGATAAGACATTCACTCTACACTCATTCACTGTATTCTCTGCACAACGTTTCCAAGATAATACCTTTAGAGCTGAGAGATCACCATTCAGCTGACTGTCATCCCTGGACTTCACGTAACGTCTGTGGTTCTGGTAGAAGTTGGATAGGCCATAGTACATGAAGACATTGCTCTGCAGGGAAGAAGAGATGGTGTGATGGACAGAGCGTATCGATAACGGCTCAAAACGAGAGCCTAATGCAGTGAAATGGCTCCTCGTGAGTCTTTTGGTGATGAAGGCGGGGCTCAAACGATCGCATACATTAAATTCAGCTTAGTCACTCCCGTTCGTGCTGAAGACTGCAAGTTTGTAAACTAAAGGCACTTGTAGATGTGTACAGGAAGTTGCTACAGCCGTCCTCTGCACACTACAGCCCCAAAAGCCAAACTAATTGTGCTCCCCATTACCCAATAAACATTTGATGTGTGTTTGTATTAGTATCAGTTCATCATACACAGAACTAGATCAGCACTCGACTTGGTACACAGACATATACATGACAGGGTAATGAAGACTGAATAGGGCTGACATCAGGTTTTGTTAGATTATGAGGAAACTGCAAGCAAAACCCACATATACAGTATATATTCATACAGAAACTGATGTAAAGTGCAAGTCTGTGGTCCAGTAAAAGGCTGAGGGCTTCTATATGTAACCAATAACCTTCTGAAGATGTTCCTAGACTGCACGGTTAAGTGGATGTTCTAAAACCAGAATAATCAATGGTGATGCAGCATGAGTCCAAACCTTGAGTGTTTCCTTCAGTGGACACAAATAGACCTTAATGGGCAAGGCAGGTTTATCATCTAATACACTCCATGCTCTGATAGCATTTCTAGAGCTTAAATCATGTATTATTCATTGGATCCACATAATGGAAGTTACTGCAGGACCTCAGCTCACCTCAAATGGTTGTTCCAGTGTGAAGTCCACCAAGCAGACGCACGGCGTTGTGCTGTTCCAGCTGAAGTTCTGAGCACAATTGTAGCATGGATTTGATGTTTCAAAACCGGTGTAGTCAACCTGAAAATGAGGAAGTAGTTTAGCAGCCAGAAACTGCAATGTAAGCATGTAGGCACTTTATTAGATACACATTTGATACATTGTCTACAGAAACTGAAACTTCAGATATGACATGCTGATAATATTCAACTCTTCCTCAAAATAACATAGAAAGAAGTAGCTGTTTGGTGAAACTGCGTGTTGAACAGGATCTTAAAGCTTGTTGCTGCCCGCTTGAGTCACTTGTGGAAGCATAAGGCCGTTAGTGAGGATAAATAAAAACACAATCAGAGGGTTTAAATATTTGTTTTACATGTATGCCGAATTGAAGAGTAGCTTCTAACATTGCAAAAGGCCAAGTGTTGTGTGTGTTTCGTGGCTGCATCTTTGAGTTTAAACAACAATACCAAGTTGTTAGACATTTATCAATGGAGGTTCTGTCATCTGCGTTGAAAGACAACAGTGACGTGTGAGCGCAAACAAACTGTGTTTCAGACATGACAGACAGGTGGGAGCTAAAGCTAACAACACAGAGGCGTCGTTTAAGTTACATTTTACTGATATTTATCTTGTTAAACTTGTTTCATTACCTCGAACTCTTTGATGTTGTTTGACGTGACAAACAGGCCGATACCGATGGGGATGAAGATGAGACCTATAACGAAAAACGCAGGCATGACGGTGCCGGCGGTGAGGATGGGCTGCCAGGCCGGGAGTCTCTGCTGCTTAAAGGCAGTGTTGTCCGGCTTTTTACTCTTCGCTGCTCCGGCACCGCCATGATTCGCAGCGTTCGAATGGTTTCCGTCCTCTTCCTTAGCGCTGTAGCTTGACGCCATCATGGCTGCAATCCTCTTCGCGTCAAATAATCCACTTTAGCTAGCAGCCGACTGACTGATCTTTGGTCGAGTCCCGAGCGACAGACACGGCGGTGAAACGTCAAAGCAGAAATGTCGCGACAGGGAAGGAATGGAGGGGTTTCTCTGCTGTCTAGGCGGCGCCTTCACTCATTGTAGTATTGATTTACCTGTCTAGTTTATCTAACCAGAAGGGAAGAAGACGGAAGTTTCTGGGCCAATGGCGTTTCCTGACGTAATGACGTCATCCGCTCACGTTGGCGGTTTTGATACGCCCACTTTACACTTTGTTTTGGGTTTTTATAATCAGTTTTACGGGAGATTATATATTTAAAAAAATAAAGAAGTAAATATGCCAAATATTATAGACGTTGTGGATTTTTGCACCATCGTTATAGTCTTTATGTTTTCATGAGGGAATATTGCTTCATATACCTTCAGTGTATTTTTACATTAAGGACATAATTGTCTATTTTCAACACGAGACTAATTGTTTCCAACTTTGTGGCAAGTATAGGTAAATTCTGCGTTTACTTTATCCATTTTTTATTTATATTTCTGTATTTTGTATTTGTTTAGTCTTTTTATATCGTTAATTCAGTCACGTTGCAGGTCTTGGTTATTGACAAAGATGAACACAATCCTCTTCACTTTGTGTTGCTTGATTTCAGACATCTTGAATGAGCATTCAGCCTTCCTTTTTCAATTTCAGCTTTATTTCAAATAAATTTCAGTACAAATTATTCACAGAAAAAAATAAACCACTTACATGAAAGCAGTATGTTGACCTATATTATAACAAATTCTTTACAACATATATCAACACAGTCATTATATGAAAAGACACAACCACACATTGCAGTTAGTAGCAGCATAGTTTGACAAAATATTTAACCCAAATCCCAAACCAAAATACACACCGTAAATACAAGGAATATGTCTCCTAAGTGATGGATATGAAATGGATAAATACAAGAGGCTTTGCCATAAGAAAAATTAAATTCAGAAATTTAATTGCTATGAAATTCCACATTAACCTTTAATGTAAGGATAGATCATAGGTCATAGTCTCTATGTAGCACCGTGGTTAGATATGTATGGGTGTCTCATTAGTGCTTTACCTGAGCACCTTTATGATGCATTCTGGTTAATTACTGTGACCCATTTATTTTCATTGTACATCAACATTTGCCACCATTTTGAAAGTTATTGCCATTCAATGTAGTTTTCTTCACTTCTATCCTCATAGACTGACTCTCTGCTCGTGACTCCAGCCTGACGCCACCTGAGATCCCCAGAGTTCCCAGCACAGTCTTTCCCGTCTTCAAGCTCTTGGACATTGGGATGCGGGTCAGCCCTGTGCGAGGTGGTTGGGCGTCATGCCCAGGCTGTTGGATAATGGTTAGACAGAGGATAGTTTTTCAGACAGGAGAATGAAGAAAGGAACAGATTTGAAGGGAATATAAGGGATAAACAATAGAAAAGGGGCACAACCCATGATAGGAATGGGGAATTCTGAATCTGTAAACAATGTAACTGATCATATGCATTAAAGGAACCGTGTGAATGAAAAATGTAAATATTTATTCATTCTTCCACTTCAATCCCAGCGGGTGAGTGCTTACCCAGGCCAGGTTTCAGTGTGCTGTACTGGCGCTGTTTTGTGTCAGCAAGGGGGCACTGAGCAGTGTGTGGCTGTTTGTGAATGTAAACACTGCATAACAGCTATAAATTACAGCCTGAGTGTAGCAAAATGGCAAGATGCCACATCATTAGCTCCGCTGTGCTGAAGCCTGTTCATAGGTCCATTCCTGTCACGCTATCATCTGAGCCACAAAGAGCATATTATAAGGTTGACTGAAACAGCCACAGTGCTGCCTACTTCCCCAACATTGCTTCCTAGCAGTTAAACAGAACAAGGTAACAAGTAACCAGGAAAACTTGTGATCTGAAGCACAATTTCCCTCCTCTCAGCTAATGTCATCCTCTGGGTTGTCATAGAGACTTTCTAATTGGGAATCAGCAATAACATTAAAGCAATGAATTTAGATGTAGCTTGAGTTCTACTTACCAGGCTTTGTGTTGGTCTGGAAGAGGTGGATGTGACCGGGGTAATGGTAATACTGCTCGTCACTTTACTCTGTGTACTTCTGGAGGCAGTGGTGGTGATTTGGCGGGGCGAGCGCAGCACTGTCCCAGTTGATAAGGTCATCTCCTTGTTCTCTGTCACAGAAGCCACTGGCCTGACTACCATCTTTGGGTTCATGCTGTTGCCTAGATGGATGTGGATCTTGTTGTCATCAGTGGTGGTGATGATGCTGCTGTTATTGTGGCCTTTTCTTATAGGGACTGGGACCATCTGCTTCTCAGGAGTAACCTTGAACACAGCTCGGCCCAGTGTCATCTCTTGAGGCTCTGGAGAAGCAGATGCCTCTGGCATTACAGCAGTGCTGACTGTCATAATAGAGACAGGGGACATGGGTCTCCCTGAGGCTGAGTAGGACACCCGGCTACTCTCTGGAGACTTGGCTCTGGATATAGTTGTGATGGTAACTGGCGACTTTGCTCTTTCAGGGCCATGAGGCCCAGTGGTGGACCTCACCCTCTGGGCAGCAGAGTGGGCGGGAATGATTGTGATTTTGGGTTTAAGTTGTGATGGGTTGGGGCTGAGGGGAGCTGAGTTGGAGAAAATATCTGCAGCCGTGGGGCTGCTGATCTCAAGAGTAGCTATGTTGTTCTGGTGGTCTGGTGTTACTCTGATGTGTAAAGGCTGCCCTTGCTTTTGGGACATGGTCAATTCAGAGTGCAGAGGAGTTCCGTTAATGTGCAGCTGTTTTTCCAGGTTAGTCTCATGAGGAGTGTTGTCTTTTTTCCTCATCCAGGGAATCCAGGATTTCTTTATGCCTATGTCGCTGCCAGAAGAATGACAGCGCTCAATAGTGCTATTTTTTTCTGTTGGCTTCCTCAGACACTTCTGCCTGAGATTGCTCATGATGTGATTCTCTTCTTGGACAGACTTCCTGATAAATCCAGCTGGGGTGTCGTCCTCTGCGGCCCCAGCAGTTGATACCTCTGTCTGTACTCCAGTGGACGTCACAGCAACATCCACCATCCTCCTCCCATTCAAGCTTGGCCGCAGTGCTCGGCTATGACGCTTTGCTACCTCTAGCTCTTTGGTGAGATGGAAAACTTCAGTGCTCATGTTCTTGGCTTTTTCCTCCTCTTCCAAGAACCTCTGCTGTAGGACAGAGTAGTCTACTTGCAACTGAGAAAGCTGGTCCTCTTTGTGCATCAGTTCATGGATCTTCTCCTTGAGTGCCCCAACATCAGCCTGCAGTTCTCTGGTCTTGATCTCCTCTCTCTTGCATCTCTGTCGGAGGTCTACTTCCTGGCTCTCTTCCTCCCCTTTCTCAATTGCTTTGTTCCTTGCTATCTGACTCCTCATTTCCTCCACCTGCTGGGAGAGAATGTTGGCTTTGTCTTGTTCAGTTATGAACCTTTTCTCTAACAGGTCGTACTGATCCTCTGTCTTGATCAAATCACCCTCCACCACTTCAAGTTGTTTCAGACGATTTTTCAGGCGCTCAATTTCAAAGGTCAGTTCCTTCACTTTGTTGTCCTCTCGTTTAGCAGGGTCAGCCAGTCTCCCCAGTTCACATTTCACTGAATTCTTCATTGATAGCTTTTCTGTCTGCTCCAATCCATCTAACTTCTTTTTCATTTGACTGACTTTAGAGGTAAGATCTTTGTTTTTATCCATCTCATTAGCCAGCTTGGAGTTAAAATCGACATTTTCAATGGTTAGAGTCTCGACTTTGGTTTCCATCTCTGACTTCAACTTTAAGAGCTTTTTGCTCTCCTCGATCAGTCTCTCAGTCACCTCCATAACCTTACCCTGCTCCACTTTGACCAGCATACCCAACTCTTCCTTTTTCTTCTCATCTGACTTCATTCTTTCCATCAGGGATTTTCGTTCATCCATCAAAGCAACAGTCAGCGTCTTCAGCTTACTCATGTCATCCTTAAGGCTCAGCTCGGACTTTTCTAACCGTAGTTCAGAAGATTCAAGTTCTTTCATGCGGATCCTGAGCGATACGACTTCATCTGACAGCTCTTTGCTCAGACCTTTCTCCTTCTCCAGAGCACTGTGTAACTGAGTGCACTCAGCCTTGCTGATGATGAACGCGTCCTCAAGTTTTTCTAGCTCCATCATTCTTTCGTGGAGCTTCTCCACATCCAGCTTCAGGTCATTGCTCCTACTATCTTCCTCTTGTAACCTCTTCCTCAGCTCTTTAAATTGATTTTCAGTTTTCGTTATCTCCGCATCTTTCCCCTCCATCTCCAGCACCCTCTTCCTCAGGTTCTCCAACTCAGCAATTAAGTTGGAGCTGTCGCTCTCCCCTTTGCTAATTTTCTCCCTTAGCTCATGGAGTTCCTCCTCAGTTTTCCTCAAGGTCGTGTTGCTCTCCTCTAGCTCCTCCACTTTATGAGTAAGACCTAAGAGTTTGGAATTAAGTTGCCGGTTGTTGCATTCCTGACTCGCCAGTTTGGCAGCCATCTCCTCGTGCTGTTGGCTGAACTTGGCTGATTTCTCCTTCAGCTCAGTCTCCAGGCTCAGCACCCTGTGTCCATCCTCCTCAGCACGCCCGCTGACCTCACTCAGAGCCTGCTCCCGCTGCTGTAGCTGCTGGCTGAGTTCCTGGACACGTTGGCTCTGTTGGTCCATCTGGTCCAGGTGCTGTTGGCGCTCATTCACCAGCATCAGGGCAAAGGATTTTAGCTTGACCAGCTCCTCACGCACCTTGGCCAGACGTTTAGAATGCTCCTTCTCCTTTCGTGCCTGGTAAGCTTTCTCGTTCTCAAGCAACCTTTTAAGTCTAAAAAGGAGCAGAGAAGAAATCATTAAAGCATTAATTTATCTCTTTATTTATCTTTAAGCTGATATGTTACATTTTTATCTTAGTTGTCTTTCAGTCGTCATGAAATCATTGCTATTACTTTAAACTAGTACAAAGGTAAATAATGCAACATTTTACCACACAAACAGCTTTAAAGAATCTAGGACATGTTTCTGATAATACCATAATATTTCATCATAAGTATATAGTACAGTGACAGATCTCATTTGCTACAAAGTATATAAAAAAGGTTAAACATAAAATACTTAACAGTCGGATTAGTTGCTATCCATGTCCCTAGAGGGAGAACTGGCAAAGCTGTACACTACAACTGCCAAACACGTCGATTTCCATCCTTATTGATGATATCGAGACTAAGAACACAAACTGTGAGTGAAAGTTGAACGCCCCCTCACCGAGTGGTCTCCTTTTCTCTTAGCTTCTTTCTATGCTGCTCATGCCCATTCTCATTACAGACTCCAGCAGAATGCATGCAAAGCAGATTGAATGCAAAGTTGCGTTGCTTGCCTGCGCACTTCCAGAAGCGAGCTCATAGAATATTCAATTGGAACATATTTGCATTGCAAAACAAACCGAATTGATTGTAGGCACCAGTAGAACAAAGCAAATCCTCTTGTACAGCTTAGACACATTTTAAATGTGAGCTTCATCTATAATTACAAACAGCAACACAGCACCTCAAACATTTCAAAACAAGTGCCATTAAAAACTTACCCACTGTGGATGTACTACATGTAGAAATATTTTTTTTTTACAAAATCCACTGAGAATGCATGAAAAGCAGCAGTAGCCTCCTTTTCCACAGATTGTCCACAGTCACACTCCAAGCAAGTCATCAGGACAATGAAAGGTAAGTAGAATACATACAGACTGGACCTGCAGTGAATGATGTCACCTCAGCCATATAAAGCAGAAATGTTTGTATGAGAGTGTGTGTGCAGCTCTGCTTTGGACTGTGTGAAGGGGGTGGGACCCTCGCCAAAGGAGGAGTGCTCTGCAAAACTCCCCCCAATTTTCATGTTTTCATAAAATATGGCATGCAGGAGGGGAAACATCTACAAACAGCTTTGCTTACAAAGAACATTTCATAAGCAAAACTTGCTCGCAGCATTGTGAAAACACAGCACGCTGACATCTTCCCTAGAA
Source organism: Genypterus blacodes (assembly GCF_046128005.1). NCBI lineage: Eukaryota > Metazoa > Chordata > Actinopteri > Ophidiiformes > Ophidiidae > Genypterus > Genypterus blacodes. Next base: position 1,379,702 of record NW_027466916.1, read on the forward strand.
ATACGATCGCTGAATAAAAATGAGTTTGATGCAAGTTTGATGCAAATGGAGCATTATATGTCCACCTGCCAAAGTGCAGAGGAAATTGTCTCCGCAGACAGGAAGCTATAATCTCACAGGTATAGAAGACAGCAGAACATTTCTGCTATAGTTCCACTTGGGGGGAAAACCGGATGAGAGTAAGTCTCCATGCAAGCGCTACATGTGATGAGGAAACCAGTTATGGATGAGCAAAAACGGCTCCCCAGGGATGATGATGATCAGGAAGGACGGAATGAAACCATGACAAGGGTTTTATGAGGTGTTACGCTCAAACTGATGTCTTGCACCATTACAGTTGATGAGTCATTGACAAAACCACAGTGGGAATCAAAAAAGAGGACTGAGCTCAACATCATCCCCGAATTTGGCCTTTATCTCTGAGGATGCACTCAATTAAGCCTCTAAAAATAGTCGCTTCTTTTTGTAAACATTCTCTCTTATTACCTGCAGAACTACGTTGCAGAGGGTTAGTGTGGCCCACTACTGTGTAAGAGAAACGTCCATCTGTGAGTGCCGCTCTTGACATTCACACACACTACACAGTCAGATGTCACCCACACCGTAGCAATTTGCACTTTCAAATGACTTCCACATAAAGGTCAAACTGATGATGTCAGCGGTAATTAGCGCCAGTGATCAAGTTGAGTCTATACAATTTAGAAAGTGAAGAGAACAACTACAGACAATATCCACATTAGTTTGTCTTGCCTACTGCATGTTAGTGTTTCAATATACTGTAGTTATTTTTTTTTTAATCTCAGTTCTCGGACAAAAAAAAACTAAATCACCAAAACACAACTGTAGGAAAGTTAAACACATTCTCTTAAGCAAATGCACAGGTGTGATGTGTGTGCTTATATCATCATGGAACATTTCATCCCATGTTTCCTGGGGAATTTGCTCAGAGGCGCTGCAACCCATCTGCGTCAAGGGGCCGACAATTGAAGGAGACGAGACTTGCCAGAAAGCTGTCAAAACATGGAGTTCTACAGTAATGACCTTTCTTGACAGAGAAAAAACATTAAGTGTGAAGCGAGGGAGCCAAAGTGATAGCGTGAGACGCATAATATTAATGTGCTGTTAAAAGAAAGGAATCAGAAGGTAAGTAGACATTGGGCCATTTGAAGGAATTCGTAATGGTCTTATACATTATTATTATGTTTTAGTTCCAAAATGACCTGAAAGAAGTCACACGGTCGTCTCACTTTTCCGTTTGAATAACTCCACGAGTAGGCTGGAGATCTGCTGTTGCGTTGTGTGCGTGACCTTACCCTCTCTTTGAAACACCCTTTGGGAATGGGAGATGTTTCTTCAGGTTAATCAGTGCACATACCACCACAGCAGGTCAATATTTACACTTCTTCATGTGAGCGGGTGCTAGTAGCTGATGGCACCCAGTCAGAGGCATCGTGTCTGTCTGGGTGCCCATCTTCTGCATTCCTACGGGGGGTTTTGGCAAAGGACCTTTGACTTTTCTGTCCTCGCCCTCACACAGATCTGATAGAACACGGCGGGATGATGACATGCTTCCTCCTCACCTGTGAGAGTGGATGTCAAAATAGCAGAGCAGCAGACACGGCCGCTACGGGGTGTGTTTGTCTAGGTGTGCGTATGTGTTGAGGGTGTATGAGTACACAGCATGTGCGTGCAAAGGAAAGTTGTTTACACACCTCCTTCTCCTGTCCCGACCCTTAATGACTTTAAGTCTAACGGTGATCCTGAACAGTTTTGTGTCCTTCTATGGTCTTATTTTGGGTTCTGCGGGTGCTGAGAGAGCCTGACGAAGAGGAACTCAGCCCCTTCACGCTCTCTGTGGGGTGACAGAGGTCGGCATGTGCACGAGCCCAGCGACCTGCTGGAAACTACCTGGCGTTAGAAGGAGGTCACCCCTGTAGTGCCTGTAAGATCAGCTGTGAATTCTGCAACATGTTTCAGAGCTAAGATGCAGGTTTAACTGTCCGGGCGTTTGAATCTCATGTTTGGACTTCACCGTGTACATTCAGTCCTACGCCTAAAGGCCTTCTACTCACTTCCCTTCTCCTCTACCTCTGCATTCACCTGTGCATACATTTTGCTTGAGGTTAGATGTATGTAGGGGTTAACCTCAGTTTAATGTCGCTCAAACCAAACACCTGCACACACATTATGTTTTGGCCCACAGGGAATCCTAAAAGATGTGTTTTGCACGCACATTTACTTTGATGTTAAGTTGAAGTTTTGCTGTAAATACTGTAAGTTGACAAAAGGCCCCTTGGTTTTCTTAAGCCACACTGATTTACAATGAAAACTGAGTTAAAGAAAGACTTTTTAACGTTTTAAATCCCATGAATCCTCTTCCCCTGTCTCGGAAGTCCAAGTCAAAAGAGCACAGCTGAGATATGCTTCTTGTTTCCCCACTCACTCCCACAGGGTGTGATGGCAGCTCGATTGTCATGGCGGTGATTTAGCTTCCATGGTCTGCTTCCTGTGTCTCGCAGTAAACGTTAAAGCAAGAGAGGCAGCGTGTGTCTTCACTGGGTCAAAGCGGCCAACTGCTGTGTTTGAAGTTCTGACAGTTTATGAAATGCAGCTTATAACTGACCTCGGGTCTGTTCTGCAGATGACAGGCCATATACATTACACTCACACACACACACACACACACACACACACTAACATCCCTGTTCTCAGCTCTTATACAATACATGCACTGCCAACTAGGAAAACACTCTAACACTCTAATGATAATAATAATAATGGGTTAAAATTCAGTATTCTGAATCCTGTATCTGAATCTAAAGGTCTGGTGTCCTGAAAGCTGAAGCTCTGCAGCAGGACAGACACCATGTGCTGCTGGATGGGAAACGTCCCTTAGCCAACAACAGAGCGACTGAAGCCTTTCATGTGTGAGTAGTTTAATAAGGGGGGCCTCCCTCCTCATTGGCTAACAAATTCATGAATACATGAACAGACATGCTCATGCACAGACACACACACACACACACACATACATACACACATGCAACCCAAGCACGTTTTGATCTCTGGGGCCCTCTTCAGACACACCCACACACATGAGCAGTGCGTGTCTGTATCCCCTCTCTGTGTGTCCCCTCTTGACCAAGAGGCCAAACCTCAGCGAGTGGCCCCACGCTGAGATGATGTCATGAGAGCTGCACTCCGTCCTTTCTCTCTGTCTCTTCATCCGTCCACTGGCCTCTCGCCCTCTGACCTCACTCTTTCCCACAGCAAACCCGGCTTGACCTCTTCCTTGCTTACTATTTCCAGTACACTCGCCGCTCTTCCTCTCCCTCCTCCGCCGTCAAACTAAGGTATGTAAGGTTATCACTTTAACCCCCCCGCCCTCTCCTTCACTCCTCCATCTTTCACACGTTCTCCCCGCCGTCTCTGTCTTTCTATCACTCTGGATTCACTTTACGCTCCACCATGTTTTTATCAGTCAACCTGCTGCTCTAATTCATGTTTTCACTCGCTCCTTCCTCCTCCTCCTCTTCTCCTTTCACCTGTTTTCCATTGCACAACTCCTCCACCTTCCACCTCCTTGCCAGTGCATTCCCCACATGCAGCACATGTGTATTTGCATAGTGTTTTAGCAGAGTACACAGCCAGACATTTAATCTACACAGTATGGTCATATTTACATGAAAACAAATCTTCTTTTTCCATATATGTAGAATACTGATGTGTATGTTATTACAAGGATTGACCTGTATTTTGATATATGGTGCACAAAATACTCCTAACAATAATGTCATTCAAAATCTATTTACAATCCCAGCATATTGTTAAAGTAAATGTTTATGGATTGCATCATCTTAACCTTCGCTTGGCCTGCAGATTTGACTGCCAAATGATCTGATGCAGGCACATTAAAGTTAAACCTCAGCTCCCATACTGCCGACATCCACATCTAAGTGAGAGGTTTTTGTTTATAATTGTCTCTAAAGAGTCTGATTCTCTTAAAAGGTGGAGAGAAATTGTGTGTTAAATACTTTCACCCTGTATTCAGAATTTTCACTATCACTTTCACTGATTAGAAAGTTGCTGAGGTCTCTAGGTTGTCTTAGTTGTCTAGGTCCGTCCCTCACCTCCTCACCTTTCTCTCTCCTGCTCCAGCAGGTTGGTGAAGTCGTCGCTCTTGTTCATGTAGTCGGCGTGTTTGCGTTTCTCTGAGTCCAGCTCCTGCACGGTGCGGCGGTGACACTTTTCAGCCAGCAGCAGCTGACCGAGCATCCTGCGGTACGTGTCCTTATGCTTCTCCTGCAGCCGCTCCAGCTGAGGGAGACACACACACACACAGGGGCACGTAAATACATGCAAACACACAGGCAGGGCAAACAAAACAAAGGAAATGAAGGACAAACAAGAGATCAAATGAGGGGAAGAAAGAATGACAGAAGGCAGGAAACAAGGAAAGTGAGAAGAAAAGAAATATGATGATAAGGAAGGAAAGGAAGTCACTCAGACTTGATGATGAGGATGATAACAGTAAGTCAGCTGACCTCAGCCAGAGGTTGGTTGTAGACGCTGTGGTTACTTGGCTTGGTGCCAGTGATGACATCGTCCCTCTGTAGGGCCTGCAGGGCCGAGCCGGGGCCCGCAGAGCCGTAGCGCGACTCCAGGGCATCCGGAAGCGTCTGTTTGGACTTCAGCATGCCTATAACATCTTCTCTTGCCTGAAAACACACATGGGTACCATCAGACGTACACACATGACAACAATGTTGACTGTGTCAGAAATGCCCTCATATGTTATTACCACAAACAGAGATTTGATTCATTTATCTTTACATTATTGATTTCTGACCTCGTTGTGTTCACAGGCAGGTTGTTGTTTATCATTTCTAACCACGAGATGGCGCTGTTGTGTTACATAAATGACAGTTTGACTCAGTCCAAAGCGAGCTACCTTCTCTTTTCATGCACAGTGAGGTTCACTTTGACCAGCGTTTCTAAAAGCGTGAACTTGATCGTTAAATTCAAGGCAGGTCAAAGGTCAAAGAGATAGAGTAGCCACCACGGTGTCACAGCCTACAGACAGAAAAACATGCTTCACAAAATAAAATGTAATCTAAAAGTTTAGATCACTTTCTTATCTCCTCTCTCCTTACGATTAAAACTAATAATAATTTTTAAAGAGAAAAAGAAAATAAATAAAAGGAAGAAAGAAAGAAAGAAGGAAAAAAGGGAAATAAATAAATCAGATTAGATCGAGCTTGGGTTTGTTGCGGTGAAGTTGTTCAGACTATGGGCGAGTCTTCCCTCTCCGCCCACACACACGGGTGTGAGCTGTTACAACGCTGCCAACCCACCTGGACTTCTCCCTCCATGATCCCAAGCAGCTTCAGCAGATCCTCTTTGGAAAAGTCCACAAAGTCTCGCTTTTGGTCTCCAGCTTCTGTGGAATCCAGGAGTAACTCCTCTTTGTCAGATATCACCTCCACCTTCACGTTATCCTCTTCCTCTTTCAGCTGAACTTTGACCTTCAGGCTCTTCACAGGCAGGCCCACTTCCTCCTCATGGTTGATGTCATTTTCGTCCTGGGAAACAACAAGAACCCCATTGGCCGAGCTCTCAACCCCACTGCTTTTGGACCTCATGTTCTACCTGAACCAAAGACAGAAGAGGAAGGACTTATTAGAGACAGCAGACACATTTATACATGCTGTTCTATTACATTTTAATCAGAAAAACATAATCAAAACTTTGTACACTCGCTCAAGTTTTGTCCATAGTAACTACAACAGAGAGAGAGAGAGAGAGAGAGAGCGAGAGAGAGAGAGAGAGAGAGAGAGAGAGAGAGAGGGAGAGAGAGAGGAGAGTGAGAGAGAAAGAGAGAGAGAGAGAGAGAGTGAGAGAGTGAGAGAGTGAGAGAGTGGCTGGGAGTTTCAATTAAAACATCATGGACTCTGTCTGCGTATACAGGATTTACAGGCAGTTTTATGACTTTGGCCCTGAGTCTTCATATTGCAACTCCCCATTCACTGCTGTGGTGACCCACTTTCATCACACAAACACACATAAAGTATTACAGCTAAGGATTACAGCTGGGTGAGGAAATGGAGATCACTCCTCTCGCTTCCTTTTAGGCAGCGTAAACATCCAGCATCCCAGTTCCTAATCTGGGCTTCATATTCATGGCGCATAATCACTCAGCACGCCGCCTGTGTGTATTTATGGTGAGTGGAGGTGTGTGGATTCCTAACACACCCTCTTCCCCTACAGAGAGTGTGTCTCTCACGCTGTGTGTTGACGGTTTGGAAGCCCTCCGACACATTTGTGGCACCCATGGGTGCTTTAAGCTTCTCTGCTGACATTATAAGTCTGAGTCAAACACATTATCCAGGTCCTGGAAATGAATCCACTGATGACAGACTTTCCTATTTAATTTTGCTACATCAATACTGTTTGACAATACGTGGAATGGTGACATCATCTATTGAACGGTTGGCTGTGTTATTTGCCTCTATTGCCTTTATTGTTTTAACGCACTGTGACATTGAGCTGTTACAGTACACACACGTTCAGCACAAACATCACTGTGCGTCATCATGGTTGAAAAATGTGTGTGTGTGTGTTTACCTCAGCTAGAGTGTGTTTGAAAGCGTCCAGTATGTGTTTTTATATGCCTGCATACGTCTGTTACAGCCTTGAGGTTGTTTTGGGGTTTAAGTCCCTTGAGATTCTCCCGACTGAGGAAACAAAACAAAGGCTCAAAATGGTGATGGTGGGAAAAAGAAGTCAATCAATTTGTTGTTATTTTTCATGAATAGTTTTGACTTTTCAAAGGGTTAAGATTCACTTAAGGGCAATGAAAGTGAAGAAGCTACATGGATGAATATTTAAACATCTTTAAGTTTCCATAGCAAGCCCTGTTGCCTTGGAATCCCAGTGCTGCACATGCATATGTATGTGTTTAAGCTTCATAATGGCCCAACCAAACAGGCTTGGGACACCAAACAAGCATGCTCTTTGTGATCCGTTTCAGATATGACATCAACATGACTTTTTAATTGCAAACAGATAACACCCCCGACTTCCCAAAATCCCCTCTGTAGGTGATGTCATAGGACCATGAATCATGTATTGAGACAATCTGATTCTGTGTCACACACACACACACACACACGCATGCATGGATACACACAGTAACATACACAAAACACAGCTTCATCCACATAATAATCTGTTTATGACAATCTGAGAGGCCCAAGGTGGAACGCTGCGACCAAGAACATCAATAACCATTTGAATCAATGTTACAAAATTAAAACAAGATGTTCTACATGAACTGGCTGTTATGAGGGATTAGACTCTATATGCAGCATACAGAGTTCTGGCAGCCAGTCCATCATGGGTTCCAGTTCACCTCAAAGGAAAATGTTTATCTTCTTCCGCAGAAGTGGTCAGTGGAGTTTAGACCCCGACGACTTCTAATGACGCTTGAAACCGATCTCTTTGAATCCCACTGGTTTCCAGGAAAAAGACCCGGACACATAAAAGCAAAGGGTGTAAGATAGCAACGGTTGCCTCTCTCAGGTCACATAGAAAGAAAAATATATGGAAGACTAACTAACATATCAAGTGCGTCCTTATCCTACTCTGGAAGTTCACACAGTTCACACAGTTCCACAAAGAGAAGCCATTCCTGCCTCATTTCAGTGCCTCCGTCCCTATCAACAACTATTAGATTCAGATTCTGCCTTCCTTATCATTGAGTAAAGTACAGCAGGCTGCACAAGTGGCAGTGCCCCCATTCAACCAGTGCCAGAGAGTTTGGATAACGGAGGAGTGGAGGAGTGGAGGGCATTTAAACGGGCATAGCTGGAGCATGAGCGCAACTAAGCATGTGCAATACTGTAAATGAGTCACGCAGGGTTACTCAGGTCCATCCACGACACCGAATTAGGCACTTCACAGTTTATTTTTAATTTCTGGGCTGAAGCCATGAAACTCCAGCAAAAGCTTCTGTATCTGCCAGCTTCAGTTTGTGCTGTCAGTGCCACTCAGCAGACAGAGGCACTCAGGCGTCAGCGTGTTTGGACTGGAGTTGGGTGAGAGCCTAAGTCTAAGTACCAACGGGGTCAAATCTGCCCAAGGTCATAGCTGGAGCGAAGAGGTTGCATAGGGTTTGCGTGTAAATCTTACTGACTGTGCCCTGAAAGTTCTTTGTCTCTTTCAAATTGCCCGAAACAACATAAAAAATATTGTTTTTGGTTTGTTACAGAGGGTCTGAAGTCGTTTTCATAGCAGCCTGGTCGCTGCCAAATGAAATTCTCCTTTAAAACAACAAGCCTATTAATCAAGTTGATATCTGTGTGACTTCACTTCATTTCACGTTAGTTCACATCATCACTCTTTACTCAATTTTCCCCCAAATAATCACTTTTTTTCTATGAACATTCAGCCCTTTTTTGCTTGCTGGATTAAATCTGAACTATTTAGACGTGTGTTAGTTTACTCAAGCCCGGTCCTGGTGAAAGAAGTGCCGTTCTAACATGATGTGATTGTGTAATGAATCATCAGGGCCACAATGCTGCACCGCAATACTGTGCAAGTAACACAGATTGACAACTGGATACATTTCTACAGAGTTATTGCTGATAATAATAAATAATAACCATCATTTCTCTGGCATCAGTCATGCCTAAGAACTCCTTGTTTGCCAGAACTTCAATTTTGCTTCTGTCCATCAAATTCCATCATGGCGTCTCCGGTGTTTGATCCAACCTTGACAGCTCACTGTGATCTTGAGTGTCGTGAATTCCCCAGAACAGCAAATGGGGATTCCAAAGCCACGTGGCCCACATTCCAATCTGGCATGCGACATTCCCAGTTGCCATTATGGAAAATCAAGGCGAGCTAGAAGACAATAAGCCTAAATCTGACCCCTGACACACACATGCATGGCATCTGATCCATTGTCTGTTTGGTACTGATTGCCCAGCATCTAATAATAATAATGGCAGAGTGGCCTAATAACAAGCAAGGCCCCGGTCAAAGCCTGAGCCTAAATTTAAAGAATCCATCCCATGGCTTTGGGCAAGGCCGGCCCTTGGCCACCGAGTCCAGCTGTCACATACAAGTATTTATAGGCCCCACAAAACATTCCAAAGGAAGAAACCAGGCTGTTAAACTTCAGTGGTCAGCAAGTCAGCAGATACCCTGACGAGAACAAGACTCAAAGATCTGGAATCTACACACAAAGATGAATCACTGATTTCTCTAGAGTGATTCCATCTTTATTACGTCTTCTTGTCAGCAAAATCGGACTTGAAACAAGTTAGGGAGGTCACTGAAACGAGCCTGTTTCTATGACGACCTTGAGTGTCCTATCCAGTTCATCGTGTCTCCATGGGTTTGGAGGAGCTGATTGATGATTGGTCATCTTACACAACATCCACTCACCCTGTATTCAACTCTCACATGAGCTCAATCTGAAATTCTTGAATATTTGTACTCCTTTTAAAGTCTTAAACTTTCTGTCCTTTGCCATTTCTTCCTTGTAGCTCCTGCTCTGGTCCAGACTGAGACACGTGTCAGATAAGACTTCATTATCAGTGAGGATGCTTTAACATGTTGAAGTGGCTCCTGGACCTCAGCGCTAAAGTTAGACGCTTTAAACTCAGCGACTCAACGACAACTACAGACACTTTACAATCCAGTATGAACTTGAGAGCAGCTGGAGTTATATTTCTTCATGTTTACATTGAGTAGATTCAGAAATATCAGATTTATAAAATGCTGAATTTGTGTCAAAATCTATCTTTTATTTGGAAAGTAATGAACCTTTGTCTATTTGTATAAAGCCGTTATAGAAACAACAGCGTTACTCGACTTGGACCTATTTATGACTTAACAAACAATGACTTGGTCCCACTTCTTTGGTTTCTGTATGTGTGACTAAATAAGAAGCGAGAAAAAAATGATCTTAGCAAGCAGGATTCTGGCAACCGACACAGGAAACTGACAAAACCCAGTGAGTCTGAGAAGCACTAGAAAAACACGCTGCCCTGCCAAGATGTGGGAATTCCAATCAAAATTTTAGCTATGGATAAGATTTCAAAAATTAATCCATCGGATGTGGAAAGCTGCGCGTTCGTCTGTGAGTGAGAGCGAGTGGACGCAGCAGCTTCCTGGAGGACGGAGCGTTCCAGCCCAGACGGCCGGCGACCTCTGAGGGTCAGAGCCGTGTTCCAGGAGCTAAACAGAGATAAAGATAAACAGAGAAGGATGTTCTCTCTCCGCTCAGATCGACTCACACACACACACACACACACACATTTTACTCCATGACTGCGCTTGAGTACTGGTACTTCACTTTGGAAGACTTTCAGCTTTTCCTCCACAACAGTTCCGTCTGAAAGCTGTACGAGTGACTTTACTTCTTTACCAGTACTTTGCTCCCTTTCATTCTTCATTCTTCTTCCTTCTCTATTTAATAACCCTAACCCTTTTCTTCTTCAGATGGTACACAGCATTATTTAATACTTCCTACCAGCTCTTCACAATACTTTTGATAAGCGAGTGCCTTTCACCCCTAACACTTCACAGCGTTTACTTTTCAGAAACGGTACTGCAACTTTTCTTTGCTTTTATCACTGCTTGCTGTTTCTGTGCTCTGTCCACCCCCACGCCATCTTTCAACTCACTGTCCCTGTCATGGACAAACACTCAAGCATTTACAGCTTGTCTTACTGTGCTTCTATTAATACCTCATCGTGACGAACAGCGTAGCGCTGGAACGGCGTGTGGGAGTAACATGTCGGTGCAGGTGGAGGGTTTCAGCCTGTAGTATTCTCCTGATGTCACATTAACCTGATCCTTAGCGGTTAATGTTTCTCTAATGAGCAAACCAAGGAGAATGTTGGTGGTTCACGGCCCATATTAATGGCCTAAACAAAAAAAGGTCAAACACACTCGACACACTTTTTGCTACATAAACATCTCAGCTGCAGGACTTCCTGAATGAGTCACGTGTAGGATGGATCCATGATTGGGTGCTGGCAGTTGTTATCATGAAGTCGTATATAACAGCTATCACAAGTTGCTTCCATGGTGTGACATTACCCCTGTGTGTGTGTGTGTGTGTGTGTGTGTGTGTGTGTGTGTGTGTGTGTGTGTGTGTGTGTGTGTGTGTGTGTGTGTGTGTGTGAAGCATGCATATAGCGCTCAGTCGCACCACACAGCAACCTGAGCATAACTCCACAGCGAGCATATGGACGGGTGCAGCTGCAGCGTGAGTCACTCCTCAGCTCAACGGCAACGTCAGAACACTCGCTTCCATCTCTCATACACAGAATTACTGCCGTTATTTATTCTATTATTACTGAGAGCTAAACATGTTCAGCTGTGGCCCCAGTGCGGGGCTGCGTCTCCTTACAGCAGCGCCGTTTGTTGAATCACGCGGGCCGGGTTTCTGTAAGCTGAATCCAAACTTATCAAGCACCAGATTCCTGTGGATGTCATGTCATGAGTGGATATCGGCTCCACGGCGTGGAGATCTAAACCCGGATCGAGTTGTGGCCGTTCTATGAATAGAGACAGCGAGGCGACATATGGATGAAGCCGACTCAGATGTGATGCTATGTCACAGGGTCGGCCATGTGTCTGAAGTCTTGTCTTGTCTGCACACCGGGAGGAATCCCACCGATGGAAATTGCTTGCAGTTTTGCAGATTGGCATTAAATCAGAGACATTTAACGGCATTTTAAGTGGAAAATCACTGTCAGCCACATGTGATAACCGAATGTTTTGAACGCCATGAGATCCTGCGACAGGAGCTCAGGCCTGGTGGAAGATGGTGAAGATTGAACTTTGGTTACGGTTGAAAAGACAAGTTTAGTCGCGAGTGTTGAGAGAACAAATGTCACAGTTTCATTTCTTACGGTAGTTTCTAAAGAGTCTGTCAGCATTTAGTAATACTTCACATGCACTGTATAGGGGCGGGTTACTTCATCGTGAGCTAATTCTTTATAAACCAGATGCTTCTGAGGGCTGGATGGGGAATTCAAATGAAGTGTTCACATCACATTACGGCTCGTTGGCACAGGTTTGTAATATTGATGTAATCCTCTGTTCCAAATCCCAATCACATAAGTCGGCGGATGATCATTTGTTTTGTTTTTGAGTTAGGAGCAGACTTTTCTCTTTTGCAACCGTTCACTTTCTTCAGGAAAGGAAAACAATGAGGTCCATTGTCTGGTGTGAAACAAAGACAGAATTGAGAGTAAAATGGCAGCAAATTAAAGAACTCTGTCTGACTAACGCTTGTGTGAAATTACAGTTCATTGTTTGGTCGTCCCCTCATCGCTGCGTTCAGTAAATATAAGCAAGCGCTCCTCTCCAAGACGGTGACATCAGCGTCTGACTGTCATCGCAATGTCCACAGAGAGAGTCACCATGATGTCACTTTCCTTAAAAGAGTGAGGAAAGGGGGAGGCTGGATTTCTGCACTTCTATGGACTCCCAAAAAAAAAACAGAGCCTCGTCAGGTCCAATATTATGACATCATGTCCAGATCCCCTGAGGCTGTACCCCGTCACTGAATCGCTCTGGACGGAATCCAAGGATCTCCAGAGCCTCCCGGGTCAGTGATCTCAGGATGTCATCACTGCCCTTTGCAGATGATGTCGTTCTGTTGGTTTAATTAGGCGGCGACCTCTGGGAAGCACTGGGGCAGTTTGCAAAAGAGTGTGTGAGGTGTCTGGGATGAGGGAGGGCAAGGAAACGATTTACCGCCTTAATCAAAGTTTCAAAGTGCATGTTAAATGGACCGAGTGAGAGACTCTTGGACATCAGGGCGACCTCAGAGGACAACCGACGCTCACTGAAAGAAGCCAGTTGGGACGGTTTGAGTATCTAATCAGGACGGCGACCTGGGAAGGAATTCCGGCCACGTCTTAACAGGGGGAGAAGATGTGGAGCAGCCCGGGAACACGCTGGAGGGAGGGATTACATTTACACTCTGGCCTGGGTGCGTGTTTGCCCGGGACCAGCTGGAGAACGCGGCTGTGGGCGTCCATGACTCGCACCCAGATAAGCTGCCATGCATGAAGACGGCAATTTGATGTTTTATACAAAGAATGTTAAAAGAATGAGTGCGCTTTGCCTCTTTGACATATCAAATGATCTGGGGTTGCTAGGGAGATTCAGGGCTTATTTTCAAACCAAAGGAGGATTGAGTTATAAATGCCACTGTTCTGCGAAATATCCAAATGCGTCGAAGCTGCATTTCTGGCATTCATGAGCAGAGGCCCTTATAGGACTGCAGCTATACATGTGTCACTGACAGCTGTTGTTGAGGCCAGCAGGGCCTCTGGGAAACAATCTGACCACTGGCAGCAGCGGGTGACCGACTCCACCTCCCACTATTAAAACGGCCAAGGGACAAAGTTCATCCACCGCCTCTTGACACAATTACTCTGCTTTACAGTGTGTCATAATAAAAAGGCACAAAACCCCAAGCGACGGCGCAACGTCCAAAGCTGTGTCTCGTTCCACTGCTGGGAACTGAAGCATCGCCTCACACTTAAACTATTTCCCCCAGCGAAATAACTCAAGGTGACATCAGACCGGACTCATGTCACGAGATAAGCTGACGCACTTTTAGTCAAGCTCCAAAATCAATGTTGCTTTGGCAGAGACGGAGAACTTCCCAGTCTGCGTTAAGAACAAAAATCAATTCTTTTTCCAAGGCTGTATATTTCCCCGCCCCCAGCTCCTGACGCGCTGCAGGATGAGCACGGCAACCAAAGCTGGAACAAGTGCAAAACATTTGAAACCAGCAGCATCTCCCCACCAATCCTCCCACCACCGAGTCTCAGTCAGGGTGAGGCCGCTCACGCTGCAGCCGTCCTGCACGAGTCCCCGGACGGCGGCGGGGCCCGACCCAACAATAGGGATCATTGACAGCAGCTCGGGCCACACCTGCGCTGGGATCCTTCACTGGAAACCAGACGCACGTTTTCAACCCAAGCCCAAACCATCTGCATCCTCCAAACAGACGGATGACTTCACGGCGATGAAATGGAATTCCTTTCTGCGTAATTGCTGCTCATAAATATTCAGGAGCTTAACCGTCATCAAAGCAGCAGAGGAAGCACTTGTGGGCTTCTTCTTCTTCTACTTGTGTTGGTGTGTTTGCACTAGCTGCCTTACTGAGTGCTAAGCGTTTGCTCCTGTGGGTGAGGTTGAGAGTAAACAGTGTCTGTGTGTGTCTGTGTGTGTGTTCATGTGACTGCATACTTCCTTCACATGGACTGATAAAGCAGATGGATGTCTTGTACTCCGTCTCCCACGTCCTCGGCGCGGCAGATACACCGTCAGCCCCTGTTCTCGGGTGAAGAGGTGGACTCCTCTTCCCACGAGCGCCGCACAAACGCTCTCATGCTCAAAGGCTTCACTCACACAGCAACATGAAAGATGGAACTCACGGACAAACGTGTGATTCATCCACTTACTTTCTTTCTCTCTGTCGCAGTGCCAAAGCCGCCTGGCTCCTAACTGCTGCACTTGTCTTCCCTTGTGTGTTTCATTCATGCAAAATGCAGACATCCATATGATTTGAATGTATAAAGGCATGGTGAAGTAGTGACGCGGCTCAGGGAAGAGTTGTTTCATTCATGCACAGCAGCTACACACAGCATTCTTTCTCCCTGCGCTCTGGATCTGTGTTGGTTTTCAGACCTGATCCCAGCTCAGAACAGGCACCTGAACCTGAGCAGCTGCTGAGCTGATGATTGTCCTCAGCTGTTTCCCATCACAGAGCGAGCAGAGCGGTGGTGTCATGGCGGGAGACGCTCACTTACCTGCTGCTGTCAAAGCTCCCCAGGGTTAAATCCAGGATCCAGCTGATGAAGGAGGGAAACGATCCACTAGAGTCCTAAAGTCCGTCTGTCTGTCCACGTCTGCTGCCTCAACTGGCTACTGAGTGAAGCCCAGAACCATCACTGCAGACGCACACACTCTCTCTCTCTCTCTCACACACACAGACACACTCTCTCCCCTCCTTAGGTCAGGGAGGAATGAGCACTGTAACCTCTTTCTCTCTCTCTCTCTCCTCCCTCTTTCACTCCCACATCCTATGTAGTTCAGCCTAGCAACACCTCTCTCTCTCCCTCTCTCTCTCTCTCTCTCTCTCTCTCTGTCTGTCTCTCGCTGTCTCTTGCTGTCTCTCTCTCTCGGTCTGTCTGTCTATCTCTGTCTCTCTCTGTCTCTTTCTCTTTCTCTTTCTCACTCTCTGTGGCTTTCTCTCTGTCTCTCTCTCTCTCCCTCTTTTGCTGTCACTGTTTCACTCTGTCTCTCTCTCTCTCTGTCACTCTCTCTCTCTCTCTCTCGCTCTCGCTCTCTCGCTCTCTCTCTCCCTCTGTATCTTTTTGAAAAGTCGGTTGAAGAGTGTGTGTGTGTGTGTGTGGAGGGAGAGCCAGAGAGCGAGCTGAAGAACACTTTGGTGTAAGAGGTAGCCCCCCCCCCCCCCTCCCTGAACAGGCCCGTTGAGGCCGAGGTCAGTGTGGTCGTCTCATGTCCAGAGCGCTTCACTCAGCTTCATCCTTCATTGTCCCTCTTCTCCGCTCTCCCAGATTAAAAGTGCGGCTCTATATTTAACTCATCAGCTCATGCCAGCACGGGAGCCGTTAGCAGCTGAGGCTAGCTGAACGCAAGATGTTTGGCTGGCCGGCCAAAGAGCAAAGTCTCCACCACTGACCCCCGGTGACAGCTGAGCCACGCCGCGTCCTCTCTGTCCCGCTGGGAAAGTCCGGCGGCAGCAGCCACCCAAACCCTCTGAGCGCTCCGAGGAACCACCAATTGCTGAGTTAAGAGGGTTAAGAGAGTTGGGTGCGGCCAAACGCTTTCACCGCTTTGGCAGCCTGACTGAATTTCTGGCCCTGCATGCAGAAAACAAGCTAAAATTAAGCCGGCGGGTTAAATAGGAGGTACAGTCATTGTGCTCAGCGTCAATGAGAATTGTGAACTCCAGCTGCCGGGGCACCGTTAGGTTGGAGGATGGAGGTGAATGAACCCAGAGCTCCAGGCAAACGCTGCTTTATTGACGCGTGAAACTAAAGATCTCAGCCCAGACGACAGATCTGAGTCCGAATCAATGCTCATACAGCCTGAAGGAAAGGATCTTTTAAAGGAAATGAATGACCTGAGTGCTGAAAGTGGAGCGTAGTTTCTCTTACATGAACAGCTTTGACTGGGGGATTTGCAGTTCAACCTCATAAAACGTGTCTGAGCCCAACGGTTACCTAAGCAGTTAACTAAGCCGGTGCAGGAAGTGGAAAGCACCTCATCCAACATTACTTATCTAATGACACAAACTCTATAGAACATCAGGTCTGTAGCATAGAAGTGTGACTCCTGCTTCTGTTTATCTGCTGGACTGTGAAGCTTTACTCCTACATTTACTGCCAACATTGTAGAAACGCCTCAACACGTAATGATAATAATGATCATGTACTTTTAATTCCCCATCTTATGTGCTCTATTTCTTAACAAATGATCCGGTTGGAGGTTCAAACTCTAAGCCCTTCCTGTTCCTGCTCCTGCTCCTGGCCTGAGCCCGGTAGCTGTTCGGCTCTGCTCGGCTCTGCTCTGCACACTGTGTAGCAGCGGTAGAGTGAGTAATGTTATTTCTGAAGGATGATGAGGAGTCATGCGGGTGCACAGCGTACTGCCTTCTGATTGCGTAATACTCCCGTCTGGCCACCAGGAAATGCCTGGTGTACATAATGATAGCCTTATCTCAAAGTGGAAACCAAAGCAAACAAAAGGCAGTTACCAACAGAGAGGATTGTGTCAGACGTAGACGCGTTCAGTTTCACTCCCTCTACGTCAGCTCGTCCCTGATGCGGATCAGAAGGCGAGCGCAGCCGCGTTCGCACATAGCCGCCCGCCGCTGGATTCTGTGGGTGTGGGGCTGATGTCATGTTTTCTTCAATGAAATAAAAACGCAATCCTGCAGACAAACAGACACACACTAGCACTCTATTCCTGCTTCACACCGCTTTACATTCCTTTACCCTTACTAGCTCAACTACTTCCCAAAGTGCCACTCCATACCTGAAGACCTAAGGTCACCTGGGGGTTAAGCAGCGCCGCCTCAGCCTCAAACACATCCGCAAACCCTAGAAAACACAAAGCACATTTGTGTAACAGACTCCAGTGACGTCTTGCCTTACATGTGGTATCGAAGAGGAAGATCTATCCAAACTGAGGTCATGAGAAGTGTATTTTGATTGAATGCCATAATTCCCACACCCAAAATGAAGTCATGTGGTGGGATCCAGTGAGGAAGAGGTTTGTTATGATTTGACTGTGTGTACATAATGCCCACAGGACAGTGGTCTTGTCTTGTCCGGGCCCATTGGGGCTGCGTTTGTTATGAATCATAGTAGAAGTATGGAATGGCGAATGCAGATTCTGTTCCCACACTGTTCCCACATACGCTATGATGTGATCAGCATGGCCAGCAATCCCTTCATTAATACAAGATGGGAGATTAGAAATGAGCTCAGTTCAGGAGAAATCGCAGCGCAACTCTTTTATCCCAGGCGTCGATCTAAGAATGAAGCGTCACGCAGATCTGTGACGTTTATGATGTCATTTGCAAGGCTTGTCAACTGTGAGTAAAATCAGAGTTGTCCTCAGTTAGCCTGAGTAAATGAAAAACACTGCAAAGCTTTAGGAAACCACACACACACACTTTTACTGGGTTCTGTATCTTACGTGTCATTCTCTCTGCTACTTCTCGACCAAGTAACACCGATACTCGTCACTGTGTGTATGTGTGTGTGTGTGTTATTAACGCCATCAGCTCCAATCACGCACGCCGCTTGTGCTCAAACATCACCTCGGGTCTGCAGGGTCCTGTGGGTCCTGAATTCAGACAAAATGACGTCAAAGTTCTATGTTTGAACGTTAAAGAATACCAGAGAACAACAAAACTCAAGGGAACCACAGAAATACCACAGCGCATGTATCACAGGAACACAGTGATGACCACAGGAATGTCAATGGTAAAGAACCACAATGCCTTTTATGTGGCACTTTACCATGACTTAAGGTTGACAGGCAAAGATGTCTCATTAGGGTTTAGATCTTTCATTTCCCAGAATTGAAAAATTGTGCACAGTAAAAAGATGTTAAGTGACATCATGCAGCTTTTTGTCCAAGCAATTCAAAACAAGCACTGTTTGTATTAAACATCAGACTTGATTAAAGTAGATTACATATTATTCTGTTTATAACATTGGTGAGGTGCAGTCAGAATAGTCACACCTGTCTGCAGCTTCCCGGGTATGAAGGCATCAAGATGTGAATTGAACAATAAGTCCCCATATTAGCTTAACAGCAGTGTGACAAAGGTATCAACATGATGGCAGCAGGGGACCAGAGATTGAAATGTGATCCTGCACAGATTTATTTAAGGGTCTATTTAGAAAACATTGAAAACATAGAGAGGGAAGCGAACAAGAAAGTAAATATAAACATTTGAGCTGACCTGTAGAGCAGATTGGGCGCTCTCCCGTACTCAGGAGTGATGTCATTGTATCAACATAGGTGATGTCATTGTATCAACATAGGTGATGTCAGGCTAACAAAGTGATGTCATCAGACCAGACAGACAAAGCAGTAATTAGGCCACATACAGACAGTGATGGTGATGTCATTTAGACTAACAGATGAACCTTATAGCCTCCCTATAGGCTTATAGGGATATTTTCTCTTAATATGTTATTCAGAATCCCACAGCAGTTCTTGTTAGGCTGCTCATTTACAGTCCAGAGTTATATTAAAATATCGACGAATACACCGCCTTTGATCATTAAAGGTTATATAACAACACGACGTATGTGCGTGTCAGTGTGTGTACGTCACCAATGTTGTCCATCGCTCGAATTTCTCGTGTTAACTACAGTTGACGTTGGCTGTGTGAGGGATAGACTGTACGTGCTGTATATATGTGCGTGCATGCTTCAGAATGAGCACAAATCGGTTCATTCTAAAATCACAAGAAACACTAAACACGTCTTTATAACATTTCTTAACATAATCAACTGTTTTTGTTAAATTTTAGTTATTCTGCGTTAAGTGGATATTTAAATACTCGCACCATAATACGAGTTGTCTCGTCGTAACACACGTCACGTCACGTTTTCATATCCATCAGTATCAGAGATTGTAAATAAGGCAGAGTAATATTATTATCAATTTGGCACTGAACACAACACTTTTAACTTTAAAGTGGTTTGATACTGAAATGTCAATTTCCGGTCAGTTCAGCTTCTTTCCATTACATTACAATCATTTGGCAGACGCTTTTATCCAAAGCGACTTACATTACATTACCACCCTTCGCAGAGGGGGGAGCAATTGAGGGTTCTGTGCCTTGCTCAGGGGCACCTAGACCTTCCCAACCGGAAGCACTACCCACTGAGCCACTGCCTCCCTTCCTTGTTGATCGCCGCCCAGTGTTCAGATTAAATATCGGTTTCGTTTCCTGTGAATCGTCGACAGCAGCCTCCTCCTGTATAAAGCCTGCGAGAATCATTTAGGATAGAAGAAGCAGAAGAAGCCGAAGCAGCAGAAGCTGAAGAAGCTCCTCGTATCCGAAGAAATGGGTCTCTGTGAGTCTAACGTCTTTTCTTGCAAGTAAACATTCTTATGACTGTATAAATGTGTAGCTCTGATGTAAACACTGCGTGTTTTGATGAAATGACGTGTACTAGCTTTGTTTTCCTTTTGTGTTTCAGTGACTACTGGTCTTGCTATTGCTCTAGGTGCAGGTGAGGCAGGAATCATCTCTATCTCACATGTGTTGCCTGTTTTAAAGACACTTTGATTCTCTGAACTCCGCCCATCCCAGTATTTAAAGAGGTATGATTACAATGCACTTAAAACTAAAATAATACGGCTTAATTTGTGTTTTGAAGGAGGTACTGTGGTTGCGGCCCCTCTTGTTCTGGGGGCCATAGGTTTCACCTCAGTTGGAATAGCTGCAGGTTCCTATGCTGCCGGCATGATGTCCACTGCTGCTGTTGCCAGTGGAGGAGGAGTGGTAGCAGGCAGTACGGTGGCTCTTTTGCAGTCCGCAGGTAAATGAACATTGTTATTTAGTTTTATATCAACAATGAGAGGTAAAGTCCTGCAGCTGTAACACATGCGTTTACTTATATATGTGTATGTTCCCTGTAGCTATGGGCGGGATATCAGCCCTTACCACTGCAGCGCTGGCCGGCACTGGAGGAGTTACTGCAGGAGCTGTTGCCGCCGTCCTCATTTGACTCCAAACTAAAAACACACGGAGGGATGACCCAACACAACTTTGTTAAACAATGTTTTGCTAAACTATTCAAATGAATCAGGAAATAATATGCTCAAAGTTTTCCTCCTGAAATAAATCTCTTTAACCAAATAATGATTAATGATTCATTTTGTGTAGGAATATATTCTGTATGCTGTGTAGTTATATAACACTGTTTTAAGTCTTTAAGCTTCCTTTGTCTGTAGCGTCCCAGATGTGATGGTAGCTTGTAGCGTGACTGGTCAGTTCAGCTTCTTTCCCTGCACATCTTGATCACAGCCTAGTGTTCAGATTGTATATCGGTTTCGTTTCCTGTGAAGCCTCGACAGCAGCCTCCTCCTGTATAAAGCCTGCGAGCATTATAAAGAGGAGAAGAAGAAGCAGCTGACGCAGACGAAGCAGGAGAAGTTCTTCCTCTTATCTGTCAAAATGGATATCTGTGAGTTTTATGCGTGTTTTTGCAAATAAACATTCTTAAGATTGTATAAATGTGTAGCTCTGATGTAAACACTGCATGTTTTGATTAAATGACGTGTACAGTTTTGTTTTCCTTTTGTGTTCCAGTAACTGCTGTTGCTGGTGCTGCAGGTGCAGGTGAGGCAGGAATTATCTCTATCTCGCATGTTCAGAGGCGGACAGTAACGGAGTACATTTACTTGAGTACTGTACTTAAGTACACTTTTTAGGGATCTGTACTTTACTCGAGTATCATGTTGGGGGAGTACTTATGACTTTTACTCAAGTACATTTGAAAGGCAAATATCGTACTTTTTACTCCGCTACATTTCTATCCATAACCATAAGTACTCGTTACTTTTTCAAAAATAAAAAAATAAATAAAAAAGCAAGGAAACCCTGTGGATTCAGTACTTTGTTGTTTCCTTCTGAAACGTGATTGGATTTTCCAGGTGCCACTGACAGGGACAGCCTATCAGCGATCCGGAGAATGTCAGAAAAAATGACGGGGACTTTTACCTTCTGTTAAACGGTTCGGAAAAACGACTTAGATATATTAGTCCCGAGCGAATACGTCCCTGTAAAAACGCATGTAGGTAGTCCGTCATGTCCTGTTTAAACGTAGTTTTCACTGTTTCTCGTGCATGGAGGCACTTAAAGAAGCCCTCGGTATCGTTGGCAGTCGAAATATAATAGCCTGGGGCCAAACCGAAGTGTTCTGGACATACGAATACCGATAAAAAAAAGAAAGTCAAACTTATCAGAGGCCGAGACTTTACCACCACTGTTGATGGGTAATATTTGTCTTCATTAATTATAAACAACTTGTCACACATAGGCTTAGGAATACTGTGTGTGTGTTCGTGCGTGTGTGTGCGCGCGCGCGCGCGTGTTGACACACATACACACAAAATTAGCTGCATTTTCTTTTTTCTTCTTGCCTATAAACCCATTCATTCAAGCACGATTTTATCATAATTTGTTACATTCTTCAAGGTATTAACATTAAAGACTCAATAAAAACTCTATAGGTTTCTATAGTGAAAGGTAAGCACTGTGGCAGTAATAATACAATATTTAGAAAATGTACTCT
This sequence comes from Genypterus blacodes, assembly GCF_046128005.1. Taxonomy (NCBI): domain Eukaryota; kingdom Metazoa; phylum Chordata; class Actinopteri; order Ophidiiformes; family Ophidiidae; genus Genypterus; species Genypterus blacodes. Next base: position 1,401,601 of record NW_027466916.1, read on the forward strand.
TGGTACTTGAGTACTTTTAAAAACAAGTACTTCAGTACTTTTACTTAAGTAAACATCTGACTGTAGTACTTTTAACAAGCGGTAAAATTTAACAAGCGGTATCTGTACTTTTACTTAAGTAATGAAGCTGTGTACTCCGTCCGCCTCTGCCTGTGTTGCCTGCTTTAAAGACACTTTGATTCTCTGAACTCCACCCATCCCAGCATTTAAAGAGGTATGATTACAATGCACTTAAAATTAAATATAAATATGGCTTTATTTTGGTTTTGAAGTCGGTGCAGTGGTTGCGGCCCCTGTTGTTCTGGGGGCCATAGGTTTCACCTCAGCTGGAATAGCTGCAGGTTCCATTGCTGCCGGCATGATGTCCACTGCTGCTGTTGCCAGTGGAGGAGGAGTGGTAGCAGGCAGTACGGTGGCTGTTTTGCAGTCCGCAGGTAAATGAACATTGTTATTTAGTTTTATATCAACAATGAGAGGTAAAGTCCTGCAGCTGTAACAAATGTCTTTACTTATATATGTGTATGTTCCCTGTAGGTATGGCCGGGATATCAGCTCTTACCACTGCAGCGCTGGCCGGCACTGGAGCTGTTGCAGGGGCTGCTGTAGCAGCTGCTGCAGAAGCTGCTGGAGGAGCTGCTTGAGGAGTTTCTGCAGGAGCTGTTGCCGCCATCCTCATTTGACTTCAAAATAAAAACACACGGAGGAATGACACAACACAACTTCCTGAAATAAATCTCTTTAACCTAACAATGATTCCTGTGTGTTATCTGTTAACATTCCATGACTGATAACATCCACCAGGGGGCGTGGGGAAATATAAAAGTAGATTCACTCCATGATTACTGTTGTTGTTGTGCTGTTTAACACATAGTGACAGATAAGCCCATGTGTTGGCTGCTGTGGTGTGGTCACTTTGAAAGCCTCACATGATTTAAAGTAGTTCAGCTGGAGCCAGGCCTTCCTCTTTATACATCAGGTGGCTACACTGAAGCTACTTCAAGGGTCAAGATTACTCTTAAAGCCAATGCACCAACACACACGTGTGAATAATACAGGGCGACTTCTCCTGTTGTGTTCCTGCTGTAATGATGTTACCACCACAGACATGTTGATGAACTTGTTACTGATGTGTGTTTGGTTTCCTGCTCCTGCTGACCTCACGCCATTGGAATGAAGTTGAGATGATGATTCCCTGACGCTCTTCTGAGGAAAACACAACTAAAATGTGAAAACTAAAGGGCGTCAGGGAATCCTTTATCACAATAACAAACATTTTGTTAAATGTAAGTGTCCTAAGTGCTTCAGTATCTGGTCTGGATGTTGTAATTGGTCCAACTGAGACATGGGAATTCTTCATTAGTCACTTTTAGCTCACACACCTATTGTAGGACAAAAGTTAATATTAAACTCCAATTATCAGTGTAAAAACCCAATATTGAGACTTTGCACCGGAAGCTCCGCCTTAACCAATACTTTCCAAAGAGTAGTTAAATAATTAGTTAGACTGTAGAAGACATTTCATGTAGGAATATAATCTGTATGCTGTGTAGTTATATAACACTGTTTTCAGTCTTTAAGCTCCCTTTGTCTGTAGCGTCCCAGATGTGATGGTAGAATGTAGCCTGTCTGGCCAGTTCAGCTTCTTTCCCTGCACATGTTGATCACAGCCTAGTGTTCAGATTAAACATTGGTTTCATTTCATGTGAAGCCTTGACAGCAGCCTCCTCCTGTATAAAGCCTGTGAGCATCATTAAGAGGAGAAGAAGCAGCAGAAGCGGAAACAGAAGCAGCAGCAGACGCAGAAGAAGCAGAAGAAGCTCCTCTTATCTGACGAAATGGATTTCTGTGAGTTTAATGCTTGTTTTTGCAAATAAACATTCTTAAGATTGTATAAATGTGTAGCTCTGATGTAAACACTGCATGTTTTGATGAAACGACGTGTACAGTTTTGTTTTCCTTTTGTGTTTCAGTGACTACTGGTCTTGCTGCATGTGCAGGTGCAGGTGAGGCAGGAATTATCTCTATCTCACATGTGTTGCCTGTTTTAAAAACACTTTGATTCTCTGAACTCCGCCCATCCCAGCATTTAAAGAGGTATGATTACAATGCACTTAAAACTAAATATAATATGGCTTAATTTGTGTTTTGAAGTCGGTGCAGCGCTTGTGGCCCCTGTTGTGGCCCCTCTTGTTCTGGGGGCCATAGGCGTCACCTCAGCTGGAATAGCAGGTAAATGAACATTGTTATTTAGTTTTATATCAACAATTAGAGGTAAAGTCCTGCAGCTGTAACAAATGTCTTTACTTATATATGTGTATGTTCCCTGTAGGTATGGCCGGGATAACAGCTCTTACCACTGCAGCGCTGGCCGGCACTGGAGCTGTTGCAGGGGCTGCTGTAGCAGCTGCTGCAGGAGCTGCTGGAGGAGTTTCTGCAGGAGCTGTTGCAGGGGCTGCTGTAGCAGCTGCTGGAGGAGCTGCTTCAGGAGTTTCTGCAGGAGCTGTTGCCGCCATCCTCATTTGACTTCAAACTAAAAACACACGGAGGAATGACACAACACAACTTCCTGAAATAAATCTCTTTAACCTAACAATGATTCCTGTGTGTTATCTGTTAACATTCCATGACTGATAACATCCACCAGGGGGCGTGGGGAAATATAAAAGTAGATTCACTCCATGATTACTGTTGTTGTTGTGCTGTTTAACACATAGTGACAGATCAGCCCATGTGTTGGCTGCTGTGGTGTGGTCACTTTGAAAGCCTCACATGATTTAAAGTAGTTCAGCTGTAGCCAGGCCTTCCTCTTTATACATCAGGTGGCTACACTGAAGCTACTTCAAGGGTCAAGATTACTCTTAAAGCCAATGCACCAACACACACGAACGAGTAATACAGGGCGACTTCTCCTGTTGTGTTCCTGCTGTAATGATGTTACCACCACAGACATGTTGATGAACTTGTTACTGATGTGTGTTTGGTTTCCTGCTCCTGCTGACCTCACGCCATTGGAATGAAGTTGAGATGATGATTCCCTGACGCTCTTCTGAGGAAAACACAACTAAAATGTGAAAACTAAAGGGCGTCAGGGAATCCTTTATCACAATAACAAACATTGTGTTAAATGTAAGTGTCCTAAGTGCTTCAGTATCTGGTCTGGATGTTGTTATTGGTCCAACTGAGACATGGGAATTCTTCATTAGTCACTTTTAGCTCACACACCTATTGTAGGACAAAAGTTAATATTAAACTCCAATTATCAGTGTAAAAACCCAATATTGAGACTTTGCACCGGAAGCTCCGCCTTAACCAATACTTTCCAAAGAGTAGTTAAATAATTAGTTTGACTGTAGAAGACATTTCATGTAGGAATATATTCTGTATGCTGTGTAGTTATTGTTGAATTTCTCTCGTCTGAAATTCGGCGTTCGTTTTCTTCTGCAACCTGAGGGGAAGGAATGAACAAAAGGAGCCAACAACTTCTCTTTTCTGAATATATTCAGGTCTCACCACGCTGACTTCAGGAGTCCGCGAAGAAGAGCCCCGTCTTTATTCTGGCTTCAGTATTTAAAAAGACGGGTTACATTTCATTGGTTGCTTTGTTTCACACTTTTACAAGCCAATAGTGTTATAGCCTTTGCCCATTCATTATGCAGCGCTCCCCATCAGTTCCCCCCCCCTAACACCTGGTGACCTTGTCTTTATCTTGTGAGTTTATTATGAATAACAACTCCGTTTATGGGTTTGTCGGTTGGTTAGCTCTAGTGCTGAGTTTTCTACTCTCGTGACTACTTCTTGTGACACCTATCTTCATGTAACCTCCGCCCTACTGTTTTTCAGGAGAAAAATGACACTGCTTCATACAGACTTTTCACTTCTTATTTACACAATTTTCAAACAGGCCTTCCGTATATCTTTTCACACCCATCCAGGATATTCCAAGTTGTCACCTGGCGGAGGTTCCTCATTCTCCTCTTCCCCCATTTCCAGGAGCATCATCTTCTCGTCTCCACTTCCTGTTATGTTCTTTTCCACCACTCCTGTAATGAGACGTACACAAAGGCTCCGTGCACACGGTACCAAACAACATCCACACAGGAGCAACAGCCCTGTTGTGCCTCCTGACTATGTTTGTACGAGATTACCAATCCTGTTTTAGTTTTTGTCACATTACTAACGTGGTATTGTGTGGGGCTCATGCAGCAAACGTGTACTTCCCCATTCCCCTGTCTAGCCCCTGCTGCCTATGTGGTGTGCATCCCACTCCCTTATTCGACCCATACCCCGCACTTCTTTTGGTCCTATTGTGCACTACTTTTGTTGTCGAATTTTGTCCGTCATCTTTTGTCCCTTTTTGCCATGGTAACTCCCCGTAGGCCCCATAGGAGGCCAATACTACTATTATCGCCAATGCAATAAGTCCCATTATCACACAACAGTGTTTAAACATTTTTCTGCTTATCTGCTGCTCCTACCACCACGTCTGGTTTTACCGGGGAGCACTGTGACTTGTGCCACCCCACCTTCCCTCTTCCCTCAAGCTGGTAAGCGTTGTTGGTTCTTGCCGTTATTCGATATGGTCCCAACCACCTTGGCGCTGACCACTTCCTCTTGATTGCCTTCAGCCACACTTCCTCACATGTGTCGTCGATCTGCCCCTGCGGATGCAAGTTGGACAACAAAGCTTTCAATTGCGCATGATATTGCTTTTTACACACATCGCCGAGCGCGTCGAGGGTCATAGGCCTCATAGGTCCTGGAAAAGGTGACCCTCTGTGGAGCTCATATGGCGAGCGTCCATGGCTTCTATTTACATTTGCTCTTACAGCTACCAGTACTAGGGGGAGTGCCTCCACCCAATTCAACCCTGTCTGTGCACAGCATTTTGCCAGTTTTTGTTTTATGGTCTGATTCATTCTTTCCACTCCCCCCTGTGATTGTGGATGGTACACTGTGCCATAATTGTGTCTCAGCCCCATCGCCTCCTCCACAATCTGGAGTTCTTTGCTGGCGAAATGGGAGCCATTGTCTGATCTTACTCTCTCTGGAAACCCGTGGTTTGGAACCATTGATTTATGAGAGCTTTTACCACTGATTTTGAGTCTTCCTTGCGGGTGGGGATTGCTTCTACCCATCCGGAGTACACATCCACCATCACCAGGAGATACCTCTTGCCCTCTACTGGATCTATCATGTCAGTGTAATCTATAACTACTTCCTCTCCTGGGTACCTTGGCTGTCTTGGTTCCCCAGGGCCATTATTCACCCCCTGTCGGGTGTTATATTGTCTGCAGATCACACATCTTTCTTGCCACTCCCTGACTTGTGTCTTTCCTCCTGGTAGCCACCAGTGATGTTTTATTCTTGACCACATGTCTTCTGTCTGAATATGGCATGGAGTGTGCAGGTCTGTGAATACTTTTTCCATCATGCTCTTAGGGAGCACTGGAATCCCTTTCTTGTGCCACAGCCCTGTGCATCCTGCTTCCGCCCCCTTCTCCTTCCAACTCTTTTTCTCTTCCTCGGATGCTTTTTCCTGCTCTTTTATTCTTTCTTGACCCTCTGTTCTTTGTTTCCGTGACCGTTACATATGCCATGGTGCCCTCTCCATCTACCACTCTCCCTACCATCATTTTTCCTGCCAGGTCTCCCGTGAATTGTCCTATCCCCTCATCATATTCCTCCCACTCATCTTCGTTATCTTCCAAGTCCGATGTAAACTTCCCCCGTGTGTCAGGATACAAGTCACCCTGCCATCTTTTTTCTTCCTTATCTTCATTTCGTCTCCCCCTAATCGGCGCTGCTGTTACTGCCCTCCCTCTTTTTTGTCTGCGACCGCTATTGCCTAACTTCTCCACTTCTCCTTTCCAGTTCGCACATTTCAACCACCTCCCTGGTCCTTCTGTTTTGGGCCTAATCCCTTTTTTATCTCTCCCTTTCCTTTCTGTACTACAGGCTTGCAGCCCCGATGCTCCCTCCTCTCTCCCTTCTTCTACTTCTTCTTCTTCTCCCTCCTCATACTCCAATGTGCCCCCTTTGACATACAGGGTAGGGTATATCCCTTTATAACCCCCTGTTGGTGTGGGCGATGCTTCACTACCTGCCACTACTGGTGGTGCGTATGGGGGAGGTGTATCACTCCCACTACTCTTATTTCCCTGTTTTCCATATATCGGTTCCTCCGCTGGCTGACTCACTCTGCCTGCCATACTTGCAGCTGCCACTAGCTTTGTTACTATCCCGTAATCTCTTTCTAGCTGCTCCAATTTTTGTTTATGACCTCTTCTTTTTACCAGTGTGCATGTTTTCAACAACTCTTTGGTCTTTCCTGTCTCTTCATGAAACCTTCCTCTCATACTTTCTAATTCCTTTCGGACCTTTTCTCCCTTTCGCAGTTGACCTTTGTCATACTGCTCTTTTTTCCATTCCTCAAGTCTCTGTCTCTCCTTTTTCCTTTCTTTATCATCTATCTTTGTGGACAGTTGGAGATAATAGTGCACTATCGGTCCCCAACCTCCATCTTCTATCTCTCTATCAAACTCCCCGTCCATCTTTTGACTGCTGACTCTTATCTCATGGCCAGTCTGACGTTGTTCCTCAATTTTTTTTTTTTTACTGCTGGCTCTAACTCACGGCCAGTCTGACGTCGTTCCTCAACTTTTGACTGCTGGCTCTAACCCACGGCCAGTCTGACGTCGTTCCTCAACTTTTGACTGCTGGCTCTAACCCACAGCCAGTCTGACGTCGTTCCTCAATTTTTGACTGCTGGCTCTAACCCACGGCCAGTCTGACGTCGTTCCTCAATTTTTGACTGCTGGCTCTAACTCACGGCCAGTCTGACGTCGTTCCTCAACTTTTGACTGCTGGCTCTAACCCACGGCCAGTCTGACGTCATTCCCCAACTGCTATCTCTCCTGTCTTGGATAGTCTTACGTTTTTCTCTTATTTTGTGTCACTCTTTTGACTGCTGACTCTATTCCGTGGCCAGTCTGACGTCGTTCCCCAACTGCTATCTCTCCTGTCTTGGATAGTCTTACGTTTTTCTCTTATTTTGTGTCACACGTCTTACAGTTTTGTTACTGTTATATCGTTTCACTGAACTTTTAAAGAGAATGGATCTAGTCCCAACTCAATGGCCCAGAACAGGAAGCTTCTACACCAACCCTATGGATTGAATGCGCCTATTCTCTGGGTGTTTTAATCACAGACCATTGACTTGTTTTAATTCTCTTCATTCAGCAAACCACATTTCTCAGCAGACATACACCCTTTGTGTACTCCAACGTGTCTTTACTGAGACCTCCACAACTTCAACACATCTGTTTATGACATCACTCTCATTATCTCATAGTACTTTTAGTTTGTTTTTACCTTGTTCTCTTTTGAACACAGTTCTTGCAGATCAGGCTCTCAATTTGGTATTATCAATACGCAGAATTCATTTAAATAGGTTTCTGCTTACCTTAGTTTTGTTGGGCGGACACCCCGTTCGAGCCTGATCCGGTTGGAACCGAACCAAAAGTCCCTCGCCCTCTCCTAAATGGTTGCAGAATCACGACGGGGTCACCATCTGTTGAATTTCTCTCGTCCGAAATTCGGCGTTCGTTTTCTTCTGCAACCTGAGGGGAAGGAATGAACAAAAGGAGCCAACAACTTCTCTTTTCTGAATATATTCAGGTCTCACCACGCTGACTTCAGGAGTCCGCGAAGAAGAGCCCCGTCTTTATTCTGGCTTCAGTATTTAAAAAGACGGGTTACATTTCATTGGTTGCTTTGTTTCACACTTTTACAAGCCAATAGTGTTATAGCCTTTGCCCATTCATTATGCAGCGCTCCCCATCAGTTCCCCCCCCCTAACACCTGGTGACCTTGTCTTTATCTTGTGAGTTTATTATGAATAACAACTCCGTTTATGGGTTTGTCGGTTGGTTAGCTCTAGTGCTGAGTTTTTCTACTCTCGTGACTACTTCTTGTGACACCTATCTTCATGTAACCTCCGCCCTATTGTGTCAATCAATAATTCTAACATTATATAACACTGTTTTCAGTCTTTAAGCTCCCTTTGTCTGTAGCGTCCCAGATGTGATGGTAGAATGTAGCCTGTCTGGCCAGTTCAGCTTCTTTCCCTGCACATGTTGATCACAGCCCAGTGTTCAGATTAAACACCCGTGTCATTTCATGTGAAGCCTTGAAGGCAGCCTCCTCCTGTATAAAGCCTGTGAGCATCATTAAGAGGAGGAGAAGCAGCAGAAGCGGAAACAGAAGCAGCAGCAGAAGCAGAAGAAGCAGAAGAAGCTCCTCTTATCCAAAGAAATGGGTCTCTGTGAGTTTAACGCTTGGTTTTGCAAATAAACATTCTTATGATTGTATAAATGTGTAGCTCTGATGTAAACACTGCATGTTTTGATGAAATGACGTGTACAGTTTTGTTTTCCTTTTGTGTTTCAGTGACTACTGGTCTTGCTGTTGCTGCAGGTGCAGGTGAGTCAGGAATCATCTCTATCTCACATGTGTTGCCTGTTTTAAAGACACTTTGATTCTCTGAACTCCGCCCATCCCAGCATTTAAAGAGGTATGATTACAATGCTCTTAAAACTAAATATAATATGGCTTAATTTGTGTTTTGAAGGAGGTACTGTGGTTGCGGCCCCTGTTGTTCTGGGGTTCATAGGTTTCACCTCAGTTGGAATAGCTGCAGGTTCCATTGCTGCTGGCATGATGTCCTCTGCTGCTATTGCCAGTGGAGGAGGAGTGGCAGCAGGCGGTCTGGTGGCTGTTTTGCAGTCCGCAGGTAAATGAACATTGTTATTTAGTTTTATATCAACAATGAGAGGTAAAGTCCTGCAGCTGTAACAAATGTCTTTACTTATATATGTGTATGTTCCCTGTAGGTATGGCCGGGATATCAGCTCTTACCACTGCAGCGCTGGCCGGCACTGGAGGAGTTACTGCTGGAGCTGTTGCCGCCGTCCTCATTTGACTCCAAACTAAAAACACACGGAGGAAGGACACAACACAACTTTCGCTAAACTATTCAATTGAATCAGGAAATAGCATGCTCAAAGTTTTCCTCCTGAAATAAATCTCTTCAACCTAACAATGATTCCTGTGTGTTATCTGTTAACATTCCATGACTGATAACATCCACCAGGGGGCGTGGGGGAATATAAAAGTAGATTCACTCCATGATTACTGTTGTTGTTGTGCTGTTTAACACATAGTGACAGATAAGCCCATGTGTTGGCTGCTGTGGTGTGGTCACTTTGAAAGCCTCACATGATTTAAAGTAGTTCAGCTGGAGCCAGGCCTTCCTCTTTATACATCAGGTGGCTACACTGAAGCTACTTCAAGGGTCAAGATTACTCTTAAAGCCAATGCACCAACACACACGTGTGAATAATACAGGGCGACTTCTCCTGTTGTGTTCCTGCTGTAATGATGTTACCACCACAGACATGTTGATGAACTTGTTACTGATGTGTGTTTGGTTTCCTGCTCCTGCTGACCTCACGCCATTGGAATGAAGTTGAGATGATGATTCCCTGACGCTCTTCTGAGGAAAACACAACTAAAATGTGAAAACTAAAGGGCGTCAGGGAATCCTTTATCACAATAACAAACATTTTGTTAAATGTAAGTGTCCTAAGTGCTTCAGTATCTGGTCTTGATGTTGTAATTGGTCCAACTGAGACATGGGAATTCTTCATTAGTCACTTTTAGCTCACACACCTATTGTAGGACAAAAGTTAATATTAAACTCCAATTATCAGTGTAAAAACCCAATATTGAGACTTTGCACCGGAAGCTCCGCCTTAACCAATACTTTCCAAAGAGTAGTTAAATAATTAGTTAGACTGTAGAAGACATTTCATGTAGGAATATAATCTGTATGCTGTGTAGTTATATAACACTGTTTTCAGTCTTTAAGCTCCCTTTGTCTGTAGCGTCCCAGATGTGATGGTAGAATGTAGCCTGTCTGGCCAGTTCAGCTTCTTTCCCTGCACATGTTGATCACAGCCTAGTGTTCAGATTAAACATTGGTTTCATTTCATGTGAAGCCTTGACAGCAGCCTCCTCCTGTATAAAGCCTGTGAGCATCATTAAGAGGAGAAGAAGCAGCAGAAGCGGAAACAGAAGCAGCAGCAGACGCAGAAGAAGCAGAAGAAGCTCCTCTTATCTGACGAAATGGATTTCTGTGAGTTTAATGCTTGTTTTTGCAAATAAACATTCTTATGATTGTATAAATGTGTAGCTCTGATGTAAACACTGCATGTTTTGATGAAATGACGTGTACAGTTTTGTTTTCCTTTTGAGTTTCAGTGACTACTGGTCTTGCTGTTGCTGCAGGTGCAGGTGAGTCAGGAATCATCTCTATCTCACATGTGTTGCCTGTTTTAAAGACACTTTGATTCTCTGAACTCCGCCCATCCCAGCATTTAAAGAGGTATGATTACAATGCTCTTAAAACTAAAATAATATGGCTTAATTTGTGTTTTGAAGGATGTACTGTGGTTGCGGCCCCTTTTGTTCTGGGGGCCATAGGTTTCACCTCAGTTGGAATAGCAGGTAAATGAACATTGTTATTTAGTTTTATATCAACAATTAGAGGTAAAGTCCTGCAGCTGTAACAAATGTCTTTACTTATATATGTGTATGTTCCCTGTAGGTATGGCCGGGATATCAGCTCTTACCACTGCAGCGCTGGCCGGCACTGGAGGAGTTACTGCTGGAGCTGTTGCCGCCGTCCTCATTTGACTCCAAACTAAAAACACACGGAGGAAGGACACAACACAACTTTCGCTAAACTATTCAATTGAATCAGGAAATAGCATGCTCAAAGTTTTCCTCCTGAAATAAATCTCTTCAACCTAACAATGATTCCTGTGTGTTATCTGTTAACATTCCATGACTGATAACATCCACCAGGGGGCGTGGGGGAATATAAAAGTAGATTCACTCCATGATTACTGTTGGTGTTGTGCTGTTTCACACATAGTGACAGATCAGCCCAGGTGTTGGCTGCTGTGATGACGTCACTTTTAAAGCCTCACATGATCTAAAGTAGTTCAGCTGGAGCCAGGCCTTCCTCTTAATACATCAGGTGGCTACACTGAAGCTACTTCAAGGGTCAAGATTACTCTTAAAGCCAATGCACAAACACACACACATGCAGGTAATACAGGGCGACTTCTCCTGTTGTGTTCCTGCTTTAATGATGTTACCACCACAGACATGTTGATGAACTTGTTACCTATGTGTGTTTGATTTCTTGCTCCTGCTGATCTCACGCTATTGGAGTAAAGTTGAGATGATTATTCCCTGACGCTCTTCTGAGGAAAACACAACTAAGATGTGAAAACTAAAGGGCGTCAGGGAATCCTTTATCACAATAACAAACATTGTGTTAAATGTAAGTGTCCTAAGTGCTTCAGTATCTGGTCTGGATGTTGTAATTGGTCCAACTGAGACATGGGAATTCTTCATTAGTCACTTTTAGCTCACACACCTATTGTAGGACAAATGTTAATATTAAACTTCAATTATCAGTGTAAAAACCCAATATTGAGACTTTGCACCAGAAGCTCGGCCTTAACCAATACTTTCCAAAGAGTAGTTAAATAAAAAGTTACACTGTAGAAGACATTTCATGTAGGAATATAATCTGTATGCTGTGTAGTTATATAACACTGTTTTCAGTCTTTAAGCTCCCTTTGTCTGTAGCGTCCCAGATGTGATGGTAGAATGTAGCCTGTCTGGCCAGTTCAGCTTCTTTCCCTGCACATGTTGATCACAGCCCAGTGTTCAGAGTAAACATCGGTTTTGTTTCATGTGAAGCCTTGACAGCAGCCTCCTCCTGTATAAAGCCTGTGATCATCATTAAGAGGAGGAGAACCAGCAGAAGCGGAAACAGAAGCAGCAGAAGAAGCTCCTCTTATCCGACGAAATGGATTTCTGTGAGTTTAACCCTTGTATTTGCAAATAAACATTCTTTTGATTGTGTAAATGTGTAGCTCTGATGTAAACACTGCATGATTTGATGAAATGACGTGTACAGTTTTGTTTTCCTCTTGTGTTTCAGATGTTGCTGCTGGTCTCGTTGTTTTAGGTGCAGGTGAGTCAGGAATCATCTCTATCTCACATGTGTTGCCTGTTTTAAAGTCACTTTGATTCTCTGAACTCCACCCATCCCAGCATTTAAAGAGGTATGATTACAACACACTCAAAACTACATATAATATGGCTTAATTTTTGGTTTGAAGGAGTTGCAGTGGCTGTGGGCCCTGCTGCTCTGGGGTGCCTTGGTTTTGCCAAAATTGGAATTACTGCAGGTTCCTATGCTGCCGGCATGATGTCCTCTACTGCTGTTGCCAGTGGAGGAGGAGTGGCAGCAGGCAGTCTGGTGGCTGTTTTGCAGTCCGCAAGTAAATGAACATTGTTATTTAGCTTTATATCAACAATGAGAGGTAAAGTCCTGCAGCTGTAACACGTCTTAACTTATATAAGTGTATGTTCCCCTGTAGCTATGGGCCCGGTAACAGCCCTTACCACTGCAGCGCTGGTCGGCACTGGAGCTGCTGCGGGAGCTGCTACAGCAGCTGCTGGAGCGTTCGTAGGAGCTACTATAGAAGCTGCTATAGGAGCTACTGCAGGAGCTGCTGGAGGACTTACTGCAGGAGCTGCTGCCGCCATCCTCATTTGACTCCAAACTAAAAATACATGGAGGAATGACATAACACAACTTTGTTAAACACATTTTTGCCAAACTATTCAAATGAATCGGGAAATAGCATGCTCAAAGTTTTCCTCCTGAAATAAATCTCTTTAACCTAACAATGATTCCTGTGTGTCATCTGTTAACATTCCATGACTGATAACATCCACCAGGGGGCGTGGGGGAATATAAAAGTAGATTCACTCCATGATTACTGTTGGTGTTGTGCTGTTGAACACATAGTGACAGATCAGCCCAGTTGTTGGCTGCTGTGATGACGTCACTTTGAAAGCCTCACATGATTTAAAGTAGTTCAGCTGGAGCCAGGCCTTCCTCTTAATACATCAGGTGGCTACACTGAAGCTACTTCAAGAGTCAAGATTACTCTTAAAGTCAATGCACCTACACACACACGTGCGAGTAATACAGGGCGACTTCTCCTGTTGTGTTCCTGCTGTAATGATGTTACCACCACAGACATGTTGATGAACTTGTTACCTATGTGTGTTTGGTTTCCTGCTCCTGCTGATCTCACACCATTGAAATTAATTGGAGATGATTATTCCCTGACGCTCTTCTGAGGAAAACAAAACTAAGATGTGAAAACTAAAGGGCGTCAGGGAATCCTTTATCACAATAACAAACATTGTGTTAAATGTAAGTGTCCTAAGTGCTTCAGTCTCTGGTCTTGATGTTGTAATTGGTCCAACTGAGACATGGGAATTCTTCATTAGTCACTTTAGCTCACACACCTGTTGTCACACAAACTCAATCTTTAAAAGATACATATAGTCTGATAATAACAATGAGGTCATCCTGGATGGAAAGATTAATGCAAGGTGCACAAAATGCACTTTGACTTCATCTGAACTCCAACTGAATGTTTGTCTGGCAGAAGAAAATAAAATGGGGACAAGGAATAAAGTAAGAACAAAGAATCCATTTTATTTGCATTTTATTAGACTTTCTGGTAGGTTACACGAGGTATCAACTTGTGTAAATAGAGTACATATTTAACAGGTAGAATTCTTTGATGGAAGTTAGGGATAAAGCCATTCCATAGCTGCTGCCGCCGCAGCTCCTCCAGCGCTGGCCACAGCTGCAGTGGTAGCGGCTGACATCCCGGCCATAGCTACAGGGACAATACACACATAAGTATCATTCTGACAGCAACAGCAGCAACACATGTGTTACAGCTGCGATGTTGATATAGAACAAAATAACAATGTTCGTTTACCTGTGGACTGCAAAACAGCCACTACACTGCCTGCTACTACTCCTCCTCCACTGGCAACAGCAGCAGAGGACATCATGCTGGCAGCAACAGAACCTGCAGCTATTCCAGTCGAGGCGAAACCTATGACCCCCAGAACAAGAGGGGCCGCAGCCACTGCACCGACTTCAAAACCAAAATAAAGCCATATTTATATTTAGTTTTAGTGTGTTGTAATCATACCTCTTTAAATGCTGGGATGGGCAGAGTTCAGAGAATTTAAAGTGTCTTCAAAATAGGCAACACATGTGAGATAGAGATGATTCCTGACTCACCTGCACCTGCAGCAACAACAAGACCAGTAGTCACTGAAACACAAGAGGAAAACAAAACTGTACACGTCATTTCATTTCATCAAAACATGCAGTGTTAGCTATGGCAGCTAACATCAGAGCTACACAAAAAGCACTTGTTTAAATTTGACCATATTGTATTTTAATGGTTTTCTCTGTCTTTGAAAAGCACTTTGAATTTCCCGGTGTTTGAAATGTGCTGTACAGATAAAGATGTCTTGCCTTACAGTTTGTAGAAGTTAACTGGAAATATAAACAGATGTCAGAGAGGATTTGTTTCGCCTCACCTGTGTCTGATGCCGCGGCAACATTTGCCACTGAAACACAATAGAACACAAAACTTAACACACAATAACAACTGATCTGCTCTTAAAACATAATTTTCACATTTTGTATTACCATTGACAGTATTTACAAATGAAAACAACATTTCACTCACGCATATTAACCGCGTCCATGTCAGCTTTTTTGAGGATCTATCTGGCTCAGGTGATCTGTCTCTAGGCGTCTCATGATCCCTCCCTGGAATGCAAATAAAAACCAGTAACCCGTTTAAAAACCACAACACCATTACAAGCGCAATAGAAAACATTTCACTACAAAAGATAACATTGTAATTAATACCAGCCAGAGATCACAAGAAGACCACAATACCATCATGGACACAAAGGGACCATCAGAGCGCCATGGTTTAGTGTTTGGCAGCGTTGGTTAGAGGTTTACAATGTGGATAAACCACTGCCAGATCTTAAACGGGACTGTGTGTTACTGCTCTCTCTTCAGTACATGGGTGCGACGAACACACACGTCACTAACATCAAGGAGAGACACGTTTACATGGAAGCTATGATGACTAAGTTAACAGAAATAAGTACAAAAAGCTCCAAATGAAACTGAGAAGTATTCAACTGACAGAATAGAGTTGAATATTGTTCTTTGACATGTTGAGGCTCTGGTTAGTGAATGGTTATGTATGAATTCTGTCATGTATTATTATTTAGTTAGGGTTATGACCAAACGTACAACACAGAAAGTGAAAAATGATACAGCTGTTTTTTGTTTCACAGTTCATTGGTTTACTATGCAAGGCTGATATAGCGTCAAGCTGTTGGCGT
Organism: Genypterus blacodes; assembly: GCF_046128005.1. Taxonomy (NCBI): domain Eukaryota; kingdom Metazoa; phylum Chordata; class Actinopteri; order Ophidiiformes; family Ophidiidae; genus Genypterus; species Genypterus blacodes. The sequence goes on from NW_027466916.1 coordinate 1,416,994, forward strand.
GTCGGGTTTGTTTATGTTGATCTTTGTCTCCCCCTGCTGGCGTCCGGATCGATAGCAATTGATACCTGACTGACCACTTTATTTAGAATGAAATCCTCGAAGAAGGTTGACTTGAACAAACACTGAAATGAAACTTCAAATAAATGTTTGCATTTAAAGAATCATTGGACAACAGTCAGAAAATATCAAGTGGGGGATTGAAAACAAAAATACTTAATTGAAATTGTAGCTTGTTTAATGCATTTTTGGGCGATTTAGAGACTATAAAGTCATTTGATGGTCACCAAAAACAGACAGAAATTATATCGGAGTTACACCAACAAACACAACCCTTCAGCTTTTTGTGAACAAATGTTTTCACGACATAAATGTACAAAAATACAACTGTACAGTACAAGAAAACAACCCATAAACTACAGTGTGCACGCGACAGAAACGCATTATTTTCATTGTTATTCCTCTTGTGTGCGTGGCAGCGCTCAGAAGCCTCACATGTTCCTTCACATGTCCCTTCACTTGTTCCCTCACATGTTCCCTCACTACACGCACAGCTGCATGATCTCGTCTCTCACCTCATTCATACTGCGGCTGCTGTTTTCGGTTTCTGCCGCGGCGCTCGCGCCAATGATGAGGAAGCAGCCTTTGAAGGACCCATGCATCTCTGCTGAGCTGCCCTATTAGCGCCTGTCCAAAAATCCCACCAAAATATTGCTTATCAAGTTTTAATACCTGCTCGGTCTAATTCACCACCAACCTGCTTCACGCTAATACACACAACAGCAGCAATAATAACATCTATTATACCTGATTACAGACACGGACAACTCAAGTAGTTACGTATATCTCCCAAAAGCCTTCAATGAATGCCTTTGTATTTCTTGCAGCATTCGTGATTAAAACATTAAACACAATAAACAAGACTTTCGGCACTTTAGGGACACTTTGTAGAAATGAAATGAGCAGATATGATGGATATCGCTGCTAAAAAAAAGAAAAACACTCCTACAATACCTTCAACTTGCAACATTTAAATACATTCACAGATAATCGATCGGCCAAATATACACCACATATGTTTAACGCATGCCCCCAACATGCAAGAACGACAGAGTGTGAGATAAAGGATCCCGATTTAAGAACTCTTAGAGGAACCACAGACAAACAGTAGAGTCAAAAAACAGAGATGTTATAATAATTATAATAATAAGTCATAAAGTGACCGATTGCACGTAAATACAACACATCTAGGCTGCTTCAAGTCCAGTCTCTCTATATTTGACGTATAAGTAATCTGGCATAGAAATAAACCATTTTTTGGGGAATTTATATAATTTCTTTTTATGCTTGTAATGAAATCTTTTAAATTAAAATTCATCCAGAAAATATATATTTTAAAGCACAGGCAATATTGCGGGATTTCAGAAACTGACAGTGTAAAAACCAACAGATAAGCTCTGTCCGTCTGAATGAGCTGAAATGCTGAAACCAACATAGTTTTTGTTCAGTTTCAACTCTTTCTAGGGACATAATGACACTGCAGGTTTGTTTGTTGATATGTTCAAGCCGTTATAACATCATAAGTTGCTGCAGTCCAAGTTAAACGTCTCTCTACCGTCTCTCTACCATCTCCTGCGCAGAGACCACAAAGTCCAGTTTATTTGTGGATTGAGGGCATTTCTTTGTCCTTTATTCCCATGTTGGTGAATCTCTGAGCGATCCCATAGGGAACATGACACGCCACTGTCCCCAGCTCTGCAGCCCCCTCCACGTGAAACATCTGGTCATCGAAGAAGATGTGGGGCCTGATCTTTTCCAGCATGGGGCCCTTGGGAGCTCCTGCCAGAAAAAGAGCCTCATCTATCTCCAGACCCCAAGACCGCAGAGTTTTTAGGGCTCTGGTACCCGAGCTGGCTGCCGAGCGAGCCGTCACAAGGTAGGTACGGATGGGGCAGTCCAAGCGCTGACCTTTGGCGTAAAACTTGGCCTGCAGTTTGCCTAAAGCCTCCAGGAAACCCTTCAGCGGCCCCTGGTGGACAAAAGCAGAAAAATAGTCTTTTAAACAAGGATTTAGAATGTTTGCACAGATAAATTGGTAGCTTTTAACACTACAATCTATGATAATACTTGTATTTAGTTGTAAGTTGATTGGTTGATTATATACTAAATGCTTAATGTTATCTATTGTGTCCACTTTGTTTTCTCTATCACTGTGGCAGTGAATGAGCATGTGAGCATGTATATACAGTACGTGGTCCAGAGGTTTGTTCTCGTGCTCCTTCTCGTGTTCGAAGAACTTGTCCAGTCCGTGAGCCTTAAAAATGCGCTCAGACTCGTCGGAGAAAAGAACTGCGTCCCCATCGAAGGCGACGCGCAGCTGAGTGTCCGACACCTCCGTCAGCCTCTCAGGTGTGAACATGGTGGCCGCTGCTATGCCTGATGTACACACATGACACATAGATGCAGAGTTTCACATCTGTTCACGTTATTGTTGAGCATCAGTTAGACTCGGCCTCTGTATCATTCTCATGTGGTTCCTCTCTCCACACTGACCTTCCTCCAGGGCTTCTCGGACCTTGACCGGGTCACAGGACAGGTACAGGTTGGTGTGGTAGGCCTTTAAGTAGCCGATTGGACTGTTCCCCCCGGTCATACAGAAGCGTTCAATGAACAGCTCTGGAGACGAGAAGAAGAAGAGCTCAGTGACGAGTCAAAGTATGTCAAGCTTGTGTCGACTCAGAAAGTCCATCTAGCAAAACTCACTTACCAAAAGTACATAACTTTGAGCGTTGACCGTCTCTGAGTTACATGTTGTCACTGAACAATGACTGAACAATGGAAATCAAACCGAGAGCGTTATGAAAGGAAGGAGCTCATGGTTCCGTCTTGTCTTGGCTGTTTCAGTGGGTGACTGCCAAACCCCTGCGAGACGCCAAGACCACACATCTCTAATTCTCATTGCTTCCTCGTCAGAGTTGCTGAGACGGCGATGGGAGTGACGCTTTAACTGAGTGGGAATCTGCTGACGCTCGGAGCTTCAGAAAGTACGACACAAAGGGTTCTTAAGTGACCGGATCTTTTCCCTTTGCTCGCTGTTTCCCTCTGTCAGTCCACTGAGGACTCTGGGATGTACATGCTCCTATCTGTGCATCATGGGGAGGCACACGGGGTCACGAGGTCTCTGACAGTGTGGGAATCCAGGCCCATCTGCACAGAGCTGCAAGAGAATCAGTGTGTGTGTGTTTTTAGAACACAGAACATGTGGTAGAGATCACCAATGTAGAAGCCATGTGTGACACTACTGGATTTGGCCCACAGTCTGTCCAACACCAAGTCCCTGTACTTCTTACCCACCTGCACACATTACTCTCCATACCACAGGCACAGTGTCTGCACATACACTCCATGTTTCCCCTGAAGCTTGCATAGCTCAACTGATGGAGCTTCAGCAGTGGGTTACCTGGGGTCTGCAGCATGATGCCTTGCTCAAAGGCAATAGAGCATAACAGGCATGAAGCAGAGCCTGCAGTGAGGCAACAGGGTCCGAATCTGTTCTCATCATTTCTTCTTATTGAAATATCTGGAAATGCTGCAATTTAACCACAGGAAGAATTGAATCTTTGTACGGTTGAATGTTTATACTGCTGATCTGTGTTGTGCTTATGTCAGCTGCTGCTTTTATGTTATTCTGTACAATTCTGATCTTGTTTGTGATCGTGTTCCCCCTGCTCGCCTGGATCAAAACTAACCAGCAGGTCAGAAATAAAGCCACCGTCACTCAAGAATCACTCACTTCTTCTTCCAGCATCTACAGCATGTGTGTGACGAGGGTTCAGACAACTCACGATGATGATTGATGGTATTGATGAGCCTTAGGCCGACGTATGCATGGTTGTTGGTCACGAGCACCACGTCAAACAGCTCCTCGCTCTGTGGGTAAAGCTCCCTCAGTCGAGTGTTCACAGCCTCCAGAGCCTGGAACACACAAACACACACCGTATGACCATACCGCTGCAATACTGATGGAAGAGTGTCATTGTCTGCAGAGTGGTTATTATCTTATTGTCTTAAAGAGTGTGTGTGTGAGGTGTGTTTCTTTCTGACCTTGACGAAAGAGAAGGCGGGGCCGGGGCCAAAGGGCTCCGTCTCGTGCTCCACCTGGTACTTGATGTAGTCCTCCATGCCCTGCTGCTGGTAGATCTGCTGCTCCCTCTCCATGTTGAAGAGGACTCGTGCCGACACCGCAATGGTGATGGCGTTCTCCGGTTTGGGCTGTGAGAAGAAGGAGAAGGTGGAAGAAGAAGAAGAGAAGATGAGTAAAGTTTCACAGTTAACTTTCCTCCCATCACAGCAGGAGGAGCACAGGTGGAGCTAACAACATGAATGATGGAGGATGTTGGGGCTGTTCCATTCAGGTGAGCCGGTGTTCTAGCAGGCAGAGGAGCGTGAGCCGGATTCTGTGACGCTTGAATGGAATGCAGGTGTTATCAATGGTATGGAACAAACACTGTGTGGCTCTGTGTGAGTTGTGACTAAGAGAGTGAAGTGTTTTTGCTGATGTCACAGTGTGCTGAATACTTTCCTCTGCTAAACTCTGATAAAGACGCTGCAGGCTGACGTCGCAGACAGACTGACACTTGTTAAGTCACTGACAGCCCAGATAAAAGCATAAATATACCCATGGGGCTCCATTTTTAAATAGATCTTTAAATTCACACTTAGGCTAAAGGCTTTAAAGTTACGATGTTGTGACGCAGGAGTCGGTCAACCGTTAGACGGTTTGTTGCAGTATTTGCTGATGATCTACTATGAATTAGATTTGTAATTCAAAGAAGGAATTATGTTACAAACTCATAATACGGCATCATATACTGTGACTTTACACACACACACACACACACACATGTACGTAGCGTTGTATGGACAGGAGCACTTACTGGTTTGGGTTTCCTGGTGGGGGTGGACGGTGTCCCAGCAACCATCCTGGCATCTTCCCATGGTGCTCGGCTGCCATTCCTGGTCAAGTCCTCTCCGCTTCCGGTCAGAGTTTGACTCATCTTCCCTCTTCAGCAGCTCGCTCTCCTCACGCCCACGCTGGTCCCAGTGTTTCCCCCCGATGCCTCTTCCTTACTACAGTCTTCACTCTCTCTCTCTCCCTATCTCTCTCTCTCTCTCCCTCTCCCTATCTCTCTCTCTCCCTCTCTCTCCCTCTCTCTCTCTCTCTCTGACCAAAGTCCTTACTCACCCTCTTTCCACTGCAGAGCCTGCTCAGCTAAGCGCTCTGAGCAGGCAGAGCGGGAGAGAGAGGTGACACGCTGTAATAAAGCAGAGGAGGAAGAGGAGGATGGAGAGAGAGAGAGAGCTTCAGGTTCATCCCCCCAGTTGATTCTTTGCATTAGTCCCTGGCATGTCTTCATACGTTTCTGCGTCTCTCTTTTAGCGTTCGACTCTCGCACACTATTGACTTCGAGCCAATTTTTGCATCCCCCATCCCCTTTCCTTTTAACTCTTTCATCGTCATTTATCCCAGAGCACCGTAACTTAATCTACGTGACAGCCGGCCGTTACACACGGCTGCAGAGGAGCAGGATGGTGTGTGTGTGTGTGAAGCACCTCTGTGTCATGAAGCCTGTAATTCATACACGCCTCCACATAAACAATGTCAGGGTTAGATGTACAGTATTTTCTGTGTAGCTCTGTTGAATTTGAAGGTGGCCACTCAGTCATATTGCAGATGCTTGTACATATTTTTTCCTATCCCATACGCTCCCTCACTCCCTCTCCGTGGATCATGTTCCAGCTCAGTCGTGTGGGAAATGGAGTCCATCCTGGGTCATTTGCTCCCCCAGTGCAAATAAAGATGATTTCCTCTTGTGTCTTCACATGTATACCCCCCCCCCCCTCCTTCTGCAGGATCCTGCCAAGGATGGAATTACAGAGCAGCAGCCCCAGTTGCCAGGCAACCACCGAGGAGTCAGACGGCCCCCGAGACGCCCACACCTACAACCCCATTGGCTGCGGTGACACCAGGCTTCCCAGTATATATAGCCCTGCAAACATGGCATCAATCAGATAAAGAGACAGGTGGTGCAGGGGGACGGAGTTGAAAGTGTGGCGGCGCTGAGCTTTGAAGAGCACAAACGCATTATGAATAATATCAGAGAGGCTTTAATCACAGCAAACAGGCCGTTAGCAACCGGAGCAGGAAGACACTGAGCAGGGCTGCAGGCAGGGGCGCAAATTATGGGAACAAAAGGAGAATAAAGAGCAGCACCCCGACGGCCACATGATGCTGGACACACACGGATGAGCTCAGCTATCATCTTTACTTCCTGTTCTGTCTGTACAAACCTCAACAGCAATGCAAAGAGGAGAAGCTTTCATCAAATCTATACTCGCCATGTACTCACGCTAAAATGGCATCAACTTACAAAACAGCAGTGGTCAAGTGTGTGTGTGTGTGTACTCATTGCTCCCAGAGGTTGGACGCATGAGTTCAACAGTGCAAAGTGGCTTTTGTGACCAAGCAGCCAACAGGATAATGCGTCTGGCTGTGACTTCTCGCTTCCAGACTCTCCAGGGACGACGCGCAAAGAGCTTTTATCGATTGGACTGTGGACAGCTGAGGGCATGTATGTGTGTGTGTATGTGTGTGCGTGTGTGTGTGGAATCTGTGTGAGGCTGTGCGTGGCTGTGATCCGTCAGTGTTTCTTGCATTTAACGCTCACAGCCACTAGAGTGTAGCAGAGCACAAAGGAGCTTGTGAGTCCCGTCGCCGCTTCATTCATCCCTCAAGAGCCTGCAGACAAAGAGGATATGAAAGAGAAACAGTTTGACAGAGGAAGTTGTAATTGTGTAACTGTGATCTGAATCTCTGAGTCTCTGGCAGCACTTTAATTACCTCTATGTTAACCTGCATGAACTTAACATCCATCATGGCCTTATTATCTCTGATGGTTGCTCCAGAACAAAATCTACAACAGAATAACAGATGGCCTGGAGTTCTTTGACATTAGGGAACATTAGATGATTAAATATGATAAGCTTTGCATAAATTAGGGTTGACAACTTTATCTGGAATTCATCTTTTTCGGGACAAAAACAAACATCTTTCTTCTCCATGTTCTGTTGCCTGTGGTGTGTGTGTGGTGTGTGTGCAGTATCGCTGCGACCATCACTGAATCATTTCCACCAAACTGTCAGAGCACCACAAAGCTGCTGTCTTTGTGTTGTGCCTGCTGCTACCAGGCACTGAGGGGGTTAACAGGACATGGAGACAGTTGGGCCGCACCCACTGAGCTGATTTGAATAACGCCGGCATTTGGTGCGAGGCACAGAGGAGCCAGCCTTTCTTCCTACCGGCTGTAACAGCCCTCCTCTTCTCTCCTCTCCCCTCCCCGAGCACCCTGGAGTGGCGGGAAAGAGCTAGAGAGAGAGAGAGCTAGAGAGAGAGAGAGAGAGAGAGAGAGAGACTTCAAGGTGCTTTTGTACACCGAGTCTCTACCTGTGTTGCCCAGGAAACATATCAGACACAAAGTGTACCGAGCTAGGAGAGGAGTGGACAGAGAGGGGATGAGGAAGCAACACACACACACACACACACACACACCCGCTCACACACACCCTCCCTGTTTTGGCGCGAGACGGACAGAGAGATAATGCGCTCAGTGGTAGACTGTGGGTGGGGACAAAAGCAGGCATGAGTGGAGCAGGCCAGAACAAAGACAGGAGCAGCCTGGACCACCCCCCAGCCTCTCTCCCCCACAACACACAGACACACACACACACACACACACACACACACCGCCTGAAGGGTATAACCAAGGCAGATGACTATTATAACCTTAATCAGTCCCTCAAAGCAGCCACTCAGGCTTGTCTGCCACCACCAGCCTCTCTTTGTTCTTGCTGGGGTTCTAGTCAGTTTTGGTTTCAACCAGACTCGTTCTCCTCACAGAAATACATAGACACACACACACACACACACATTGGGCGTCCTTTTCTTATTCAATCAATGTCGAGATAAGAGTTGGCCATCATCCATCGCCAAGGTAAAAGACGAGTATGAAGGTCATTTCCTGAAGTGGCATCACAAGACCATTAACAGCGTCCACACCGCACTCCGGTGATGTAATTGGATTTCTTATTGGCTTCCAGAGAGGCAGCAGTCTAGACTCCAGGCCTCCCAAATATCTAATGTGTGTGTGTGTGTGTGTGTGTGTGTGTGTGTGTGTGTGTGTGTGTGTGTGTGTGTGTGTGTGTGTGTGTGTGTGTGTGTGTGTGTGTGTGTGTGTGTGTGTGTAGCCGCTGACCAGGCGCTCGCATCTTTTCTCGTGGCTCCATTCACCTTCACAGAGCGAAAGGAGCAGAGCTGCAGTTCCGCTCACTTCCTGCCTCCAAAGGGCCTAAAACCAAAAACAGGAAGTCCGTGCTGCTGTGTGCTTCCTAGGTCTTATAACAGTGTCTGTCTCCCTCTGACACGCACACACACGCACACACGCACACACACACATAGACCCAGAGCAGGGGAAGAGGAAAGAGGGGCATTGATTATTACATAAGGCCCACAGTGGTGGTCACTCACAAACAGCCGTCACATTCAGATGTGGGCTGAAAAGAAGGAATTGTAACCATGCAGGACAAACGGAGGCCAGAGTGAACACACACAGAGGCATCTACACACTCTGCATGCACCATCTGATAGCACAGGCTGATAAGACACAATGTGCATGTGTGTGAGTGAATGTGTGTGTGTGTGTTGCATTTAAATGTATATTGATGTAATTCTGTGGCTCAGTGTATGCTGTCATGTTGGAGTAATGAGTCAATGAATTGGCTTTAGAGTTTGTGTGAGCGTGCGTGTGTGCGTGCGCGTGTGTGTGTGTGCGTGTGCGTGTGTCCATGCGTGTGTGTGTGTGTGCTGATTAGTGAAGCCTGGTCGAAGCTGCAGAGAAAGACAAAGAGCAGAAGCACTGAAGTGATCTTGCGGGGGTTTTTAGTCGAGATGGTGGTGTGTGTGTGTGTGTGTGTGTGTGTGTGTGTGTGTGTGTGTGTGTGTGTGTGTGTGTGTGTGTGTGTGTGTGTGTGTGTGTGTGTGTGTGCGCGTGCGTGTGTGTCGGGGGTGGTGGACTGTGGGGTCTGTAGTTTGGGGGGTTAAAGGGGACGGAGGAGGGGTAAATGCCTGGGGGGGCAGGGGGGGTTGTGTGTGTGTGTGTGTGTGTGTGTGTGTGTGTGTGTGTGTGTGTGTGGTGGGGGTTGGTGGTGCCGAGACCTCAATGGAAGTAAATTCAAAAGATGCAGCAAGTGTCCCAACTTCAACTGAAGCAACCTTAGACTGCAGCAAACAATGGAACATCTGCTGACACACAGCACAAGACCAGAGTGTGTGTGTGTGTGTGTGTGTGTGTGTGTGTGTGTGTGTGTGTGTGTGTGTGTGTGTGTGTTACACTGCCACTCAACCCTGCCCTCAACACCATCAACAAGTTTAGACACAAGTTTAGACACAGTTCTGAAAGTCTCACAGACGTTGGGTCCGGTCTCACTTCCTCCAACATTTTCGTTCGAAAGCATCAGAAAAAGAACCAACTCTCTAAATGTCCCGACGTGAGAGGAAGCTGATTCCACGCGTGTGCGGCTCAGCCGTGCGCTCCGATCCAAAATGAAACGTCAGCGAGACTCCAGGTGTGTTTGTTTATTGCCATTCTTCCCCCCCTGAGCAGAATGAGGCTCTACTTGCAGGAACACATAGCACACAATGGTTTATAATGAGGTAATGATGGATCGCTACTTTAAGACTCAGTCTGAAAAGCTGTTTGACCCCAGGAAACAGGAAAGTAGCTGCTCAGCATCGCACATCAGAAGGAAGTAATGATCGGTTATCAGTTACGTGGCGTTTAGTATCTGGGGCAGAACTAATAATTACACTTTCTTGTTTCTTGATATCTTTGAGCCAATAACGGATCATTATCCTGGATTCTGAGACACACGGCATCAGCGTCTATTCAGCTCACTTCCTGTTCTGTACTTTGGATCTTTTTGTGTCATTTTCTTTGATGCAACTTGATTTAACTTCCATGTTTTGTCAACTTAAAGAGCTCGAGTTGGAATCACAAAGAGCTGCTGAACAGAATTACGTCAACAGTATTCACTCACAAGCCATGTTACCCTTTATATGTGTGTGTGTGTGTGTGTGTGTGTGTGTGTGTGTGTGTGTGTGTGTGTGTGTGTGTGTGTGTGTGTGTGTGTGTGTGTGTGCTTGTGTGTGTGTGTGTGTGTGTGTTGCCAGGGTGAAGGTAACACAGCGGCAGTCAGTATTGAGGCCCGTTCCCCCCTTGGTTCCTCCTGTAGGCACCGCTTATCCATTAACCAGCACCATGGTTACATCACCCCGGCTAAAGCCCCTCTTACATCTGAGCTCACGACCCGACCAGCCACAAACAGATTCCTCCCTCGCCCTCTCCTCCGTAAGATCCCGACACTTTGGATTTGGGCTCGTCAGAATACTAATTGCCTTCGTTCCCAGCTGACAGAGATCCATTCGTTTACTCAGCCAACCGCCGCTCAGTCGCTCTCCGACGTGACCGCGCGCAAAAGGTCAGGGAGCTTTAGGCGCGACGCTCCCCAGCTCACACGGCGTGACGGTCTGAGGACCTTTTGATGGGTTCGTTATAATCAGAGCCGCGGTGTGTCTGGGCCCAGATGGCGGCGGTGTTTACACTAACGGGATTAAGATTTACTCCGGATTAGACGGGCAAGCTGAGCGGCCTGCTTCTGCTGACACACACAGCCGCCCGGGCCACCACACACACCGGGACCCCACTGACCCACTGTGGATCACACAGAGGTACGTGAGGGCCAAAGGAAATCATAACAAACGTGTGAGGACGGTGCAGCAGGGGCGCTTGTTTGGCTGCCGTCGGATTTGAGCTCAGATTTAAAGCTCAAACGGGGACGCCAGAGTCAACCGGGGCCAGATGCAGACAGAGAGAGAGAGAGAGAGAGAGAGAGAGAGAGAGAGAGAGAGAGAGAGAGGAACATATACAGTGTGTTCCAACTGAATCATCGCCGTTATGTAACACTGGCCTTAAGAAAGGGGAGGGAGAGAGAGAGAGAGAGAGAGAGAGAGAGAGAGAGAGAGAGAGAGAGAGAGAGAGAGAGAGGGAGGGGAATCTGATCTGAGATGACTGACCCAGATCAGCACATGGTACAGATAAAGTACCTGAGGGGCGAGCCGGAGACGGCAGACGAAAAGTTCTAAAGGCGACCGGGTTCAAGGGGACGAGACCGACGGATGAAAGGAGACGCGAGGAAGACAAGAGGAAAGACAGAGACCCAGAGAGACGAGGAGGGAAAGAATGCCATTGCTTTGCTCGCCAGGATTTTTGTGTGGTTTGTGTCTGTGTGTGTGTGTGTGTGTGAGTGTGTGTGTGTATACGAGCGTGGGCCCCGTAGCCTCATTAGGATCAGACGGACAGTAGCTGCCACAGGCTCGGTTGAGTTCCAGTGACACAACCAGGATGGAATGTGGGTCAGTAGGCAGAGAGAGAGAGAGAGAGAGAGAGAGAGAGAGAGAGAGAGATGGCGGGATGGAAATCAGGGAAAGTGACTGTAAGCGAGAGTGTGAGGTGTTTGCATGACAGCGAGACAGAGAGGGAGACAGAGAGTGTGGGTGGGTGTGTGTGTGTGTGTGTATCTGCCTCTCTTCCCGCCTGTGTTTTCCTCAGCTTCCTTGACCGTCAGCTGCTTGCAAATAGAATAAGAGGAAGGGAGTGCGTTTGGCGTTGAGCAACAGGCGTATGACAGGACGTCCACTTCTCCTCCATCTGACCATTTCAATTTCATTTGACTTCAGAATTTGGGTGGGAAAGAAATGCCTCTTCCCACCCACCCACACACACACACACACACACACACACACACACACACACACACAGCATGAGGCCTGTGTCTGCTCAGCCTGTGTTACACGTCCTACGTTCACTATCATGTAGGTCAGAGATAAGCAGCCAGTTCAACCATGCTCTTAGAATCACAACTCAGAGCCGCATGTTTATGGTCCGCTTCCTCCTCGGCCTCGCTATGTAAACACACAAGGTATACACTCCATACAGACCCGACCAGTCACAAAACCCCACCAGTTAACATGGTGGAAACATTGCTCAATGCGACTGTGTGTGTGTATGTGTGTGTGTGTGTGTGTTTTCTTTGAAAATGCAGAGGTAAGACATTCATCACAGTGGCGGCGGCGGCAGCAGCTAAGGACGGGTCCTGTTGCGAAAGTCTGTCGGCTCACTTTCCCAGAACACTAAAGCGCTTGTATGTGAAAGCGTTGCTCAATTAAAAAGGCAGAGGCTGCGGTTTTGTAGATGTTTTGTAATTATCGCGTTTTCAAAGTTTTTCTCCAGCGTCAGAATCGCTTTCTTGATAACACGGTCTCACTCGCCCAGAAGCTGCCGGAGCCACGAGAGTGATTGTGATCGTTCACTCGTTCTACGTCAGCGAGGATACTTTACTGATACTCTGAGGTGATGGAGTGTGTGTGAGGTCGGCCTAGGGGTCAGGGAAGAAGCCCCCTTACAGACTGATCTAGTTTAAGGAATATTAAAACGTTACGCAACCCAAAACCCACACAACAGCAGCTCCGATTTGCATCTTTAGCACAATTTCACCCAATTACACAATAAGTCCATCAATCATGTTCCCCAGGAGTTCAATCAGAGCTTCCCCAGCAAACGGACTCGTCCTCTCTCTGTTGTGTTTAGGTGTGTGTGAGCTATGAGGCCTCAATTCGAAAGTGATGATGATGATGATGATGATGTCACTGTGTCGCAAGAGAGGGCATGCACGCTCAGAATGCGGCGGTGTGTGAGAGTGTATGTGAGAGTGTGTGTGCTTGGAGGAGGACGTATAAATCAGAGAGGCTGCTCCCCGCCCCGTCAAATCATCAATTCTCCACAGTCCCACCCTGATCACCAAGATCACACACTTCTGCACGGCCACCAGTAACTCTCTCACACACTCCCTGGTGCCATGGGAACACGCAGACCTCTGTGACTAAGCTGTGCACGGATCTTTCCCCACACACACACAAACAGGCAGGATATATATGTAAAGGTCAGCAAAAGGTTGAGAGCAGCTCGATAGTAGAAAGAGACCAAATCTCACTGCATCACACACACACGCCAGTGAATCAAACACACATGGGGCGAGCCGCAGACGCCAGCCACCCACGTTCTGAGCATGTGTGTGTGAAAGTGATCACACGTGTGTTGCTCCGTGTGGGTGTGGCGGGAGTGTAGAGTAGAAAATCTGGTCTGGCAAGTCTGTGGGGTTTAACCGTCGTGGGCCTCAAACACAGCATCCCACAGAACAAAGAGATCCTCTTACCTCATGGCTTCCTACAGGAAATGCTCCCTAAACGACACAGCACGAGGTGTGTGTGACGACGGCACTCATGGGATCATATCCGGCTCCAAACAGACGAGTGTAAAGATCATTTGAATAAACTATAAATGCTGTAAACAAGGCGGTTTGTTTGGTATCCTTAAAGGGGGAGATTTCTTCAGATGATCTCATTTGCATCTCTGTAAACTCTCTGCGGACTGAACACTTTGCATGGCGGTGTCGGATAGTTGCGATGTCCTGACGCAAACGACCGCCGGCAGCTCCGCTAACAGTTCGCCTCCTTGGGAAAGTCTTTGAACCTTTACAGCCCGGAGTAAGTTAATTATTCATCCTCTCAAACTTTCAGCTCCATCACTTCTGCTGAATTTGGCCGACGGTGTGTTACAGGAAACATATCAGACAGGTTGTTCCTTATCTGATCCAAAGCTTGGGGTATCAGATTGCATTTTGCTTTCACTTCCTGGTGGAGTATAGAGACAGCATAGCACTCACAGCTGATGGCAATCTGAGCAGTTATCAGCGTGTTTACAGCAGCTGTGCACTGGATCAGGAGTCACAGTTGGGCCTGTATTACCTGATGTGTTAGACGCCTGATTATAGTGTTCTTTAAGCACCGCCTGACTGTTGGAAGAACATTAAGAGCTCGTGCCATCATGTGTTTCAAAGTAAATATTGTTGCGTTCAGGTGAATCATAACAAAGCTTTCTTTTGTCCGCCGTTCCATTAAGTCAGCATCCAAAGGAGGAATATGATTCTCCAGTGCCAAGAACCTGCACCCTTAGGGCCGGAGTGGGGCCCCAGATTGTACACAGACAGGTGAAACATTAACCCTCCCCGCCCGTAACAAAGGCCAGGGAAGTGTGAGGCGGTTGCAGTTCAGGGTGTGTCTGGCGGGTCGAGCAGGCTGCGCTTGAATGAAATGCTTGTTTGAGTTTATGATCTGAATGACTGACGCTCAATGCCTGAGTCACGCCACCTTGCTGAGACTCGTCGGCGAGGTCAGCGTTGTAGGTCAGCGAAGCGCAAAGCTCTCTCTCTCTCTCTCTGGTGCGTTCCGCAGTGACATCAGCGACTTCCGCACAGAGAACAGAGCGGGAAAATCAGTCTGCCTAGGAGGAAGTTGACTCAGACGTGTTTACATGCCAGAATCAAACTATTTAGAATTGCGTAATTATGGCGATTTGTTATTGGGAGTCACTGGCTTTGATCGATGTCAAGTCCAGTTCCATTATGATTCACCTGACGTTTCATAAACTCAATCAATGGACTTTCTCGCAGTTTAATTAAAGTGTTATCGCGTATTCGAGTGTAGTTTCTTGCTCAAAGACTGGAATCAAAATGTGGTGCAACATTTTAGGTGCACCAGTGTTGACTCAGGCTGATGTTTGTTTAGTTTGTTTGTTGTTTTGAGGTGCGGGTTCAGAGCTGAGGAGCACTTTGCCCACCACAGGGCGACAAATTCCACAGGGTCTCTGAAGTGAGACAAGGAAAGCTGTCGTTAAACATTCTCCTTCATCCGGGAGGATCTGCTGAACAGGGATGAGTCGTTTGGATCTGCAGCACTTGTTTTTCTCTGCAGACAGAACATTCTAGATGTTCTAAGCTTTACTCCACTGTTTTAGCATTTCCAGCGATTCCAAGTATCAGCCTATCAATGAAACTCAATCAGATCTGTCCTGACATGACTGTGATGCGTTCACTGAAGATAACAAGGTGCCAACCCTTCTCCAAATGCCTTGCTCAATGGTCTCCTATTGTGCGTGCAGCTCTCAGGGGACAACAACAAGACCAGCTGTACCTTAGAGGCCCAGATGGCACACGAAACAAACACAAAGCCTCCTGAAAGAGATCAAAGCTGGGGTTAAGAGGACCCATAACGCAGGAATCACAGAGATTTGCACCTTGAACAGCGACTCCATACTGTAACTCCACTGCATACCTGTCAGCTGGACTCAACCCAGCTCCAAATAGCAGCCACACACACAAGCCCCTCCAAACCCAGGGGACTGTTCCAAAGATACCAAGCATGTGTGTGTGTGTGTAACCTAGTTGAGAGCACATCAGGTGCCCAGCATGCAGCAGCCACTGCAGAGGGGAGGATCCACAGCAGTAGCATACTCGCTTCAAGGGCGAGTCTGAAGGACGAGTGCAGTGTAACCCTGTGCAGGCCTGCAGCTGATGCAGGCGATACACCGGCTCACCCGCTGCAGAGTGACATCGACGGTGTTTATGATGACACCAGACACAACTGCACCTCTGTCCCTTCAGAACACTGCTTTGAAGATTTACGCGGATTTGAATATTTATAGAAATTGACCTTTGAGGTAGACGGAGCCTCAAGGTTGCACTGTGGATCAGGAGCACAGATTTTAAGGCTTTTTCAGATATTTGGTCTTAATAACCCGCTGGCGTCTGACACTTCAACCTCTGACATTCCCATCAGCGTTTCACTTAGTCTTCCTCAGGTTACCATAGAAACAGAAACTGTGCCTGTACCCTGTGATAAACCCATTATGATGAAGGACATAACGCCCCGGGACATTTGATATTCAGATCAGATGAGTACAGTAAGAGCGCTGACATCTAAAGTAAAGAGAGAGAGAGGGAGAGAGAATGATGCACGCTACCACAGGTTTACTCAAATATATAACAAATTTAATGTTGTAGGCAATGTGAGCATGCATGATATTCAGAGCAAGGAGGAGGAAAGCGTTGAGTTCATAAAGTGACACGTGTATATAAAGTACAGCAGTGCTACTTTACTTAAACTATTTTTGATCAGTTTCTTCTTTTTTTCTTAAACAAAATAGGTGCCTCTCTTTACGCCTGATCTCCTTCACCGGGAGAGAGGAGAGATTCTTTACAATAAAAAGAATTTGTACACCAAATGCATCATAAAAAGAGAAACAAAAGAGATCAGTCATCAGACACCTGGGCCTCATTCTTATGTACACAGCGAGGCATTAAACACATAACTCCTATGGGTATGGGTGTGTGTGTGTGTGTGTGTGTGTGTTCAAAAGAATTAAAAAGACATTTCATAAAAACTTTTTTCCAAAACACAAAATCAACAAAAATTGGCCTTTCATCCGTTATGCAGGCTACATATTTGTTTACTACCACCCAGTAAACTATCAACATCTCCCGTCACAGCAATCCCAGGACGGATCCCGGTCCCGGCTCCATCACCCACTTACACCGGCGACCCAGTGTGCAAACAGACAGGCTCATAGGTACAGTGTGGCCTCGGGGGGGGGAGCACATGTATGAGCCGGACAAAGACATCCATCATATGTACACGAGGCATGTTGTTATGAGTCCGTAGCTTCTTTAAAAGTGACACTTTTCTCTTTTCTTTTTAAAGTTCTAGAAAATGGATGAGGCAGTTTTTTTTTGGTTGGGGCCCTCAGGAGCGTTTGAGCTCAGCCAGTCTGTTGAGGAGTCGCTGCTGTTTGGACTTGATGCGCTTCTTCTCCTGGATCAGCTGCTTCTCCCTGCTGTGCAGCTCGGTCAGATGCTCCGTGGCCTGGGTGAGGATGGCCACTTTGGGGGTCTTGGTGGAGTCCAGGCCCGGGATCTGATCGCGCAGGGCCAGGAAGCGGGAGCGCAGGTCGTTTCTCCTCTTCCTCTCCAGGAAGTTGTGGTTTCGCCTGCGGTCGCTGTCCTCTGCGTCGGAGGTCTGAGGGGTCTCCGGCGGCGAGGCAGAGGAGCGGGAGCCGCGCCGGCTGGAGGCGGTGCAGGGACGTTTCCTTTTGGGCTCTTCCACGCACTCTTCTTCCTCTTCTTCCTCCTCCTCGTCATCATCATCATCATCATCATCCTCAGGCTCCGGCTCACTGTCTGGGGAGCGGGCGGCGTAGTTGTGCTGCAGCCGGTGCACAGACATGTGGAAGCGTTGGGGGCAGGGGTCGGCTCGGACCCTGATGGTCACCGGCATGCGGGTGTTCACCAGCCGCACCCTGTTCTGTTTGCTCTCCACGGTAACCACATCAATTTCCTCCTCCTCATCATCCTCATCTGTGATCAAACATAACACACACTCGTCAATACACATGGCAAAGGACGCTTCCAGCTGAACGCTCAGGACTGAGACATCTGTTACAACATCAGGGAACCAACTGTCACAGATCTACCCAACAGAATCAAACCAGCATCCCTGGGGGTGAGGGAGAGGAGAGGTCCTCCTAAGCCTACATGGTTCCAGTCCTGAGGCTTTCAGGGCTCAGAACATGCAACAATTTAAATGAGGACCTGCTGGCGGGGGGCATTCCTTAATCTGGGAAGTCTGAAAGAGTTTCTCTCACGGCAGTAAATCGGGGTGACCCCGCCCCTCCGCCGCACTCTGATGCTAATGCAGAGCCAGAGGAAGAAGAGCAAGCTAAACGGGCGGGGGCGCGGTTTTTAAAAGGCACAGAACATGTGTAAGAATACCAAGAATCTCAACTCACGCTTCAGACTGCAGCGCACATGACGGCACTCTGCGCCGCAGACTGAAGTTACGCAACACACACACACCGCAGACACGGGGAGGGAGTGTGGGGAAGACTGAGCGCAGCGGCCAGGCTCTCCAAATAACGCATTGTTAGAGGGCAGCACACACGAGGCGGGGCACACACACACACACACACAAACAGACTGGTCCCTTACCGGAGGAATCCGAGCGAGACTCTGAGCCAGACGATGCCGGCTTCCTGCAGCTGTTTGTCGGGAAGGTGAGGACAGCCGCGGGGTCGACGCAGTCCGTCGCCGGGGCGACCACGTTGGCGGCACCGGCAGAGACGCACTGCGCCTGTCTCGGTCTCAGCTGAGGCAGCGGGGGCACGCCTGCAGACGTCAGCTTGGCGTTGACCTTCTCCAGCTGTTTGCTGGCAGAGAAACTACTCCACATGCAGTCCTGGATGATGATGGAGCTCAGGTTGCCGAACAGCTCGTCAGTGTCCGGGATGAAGTGACCCTCGCACTCCTCATCCTGACCCAGCACCTTGGTCAGCCAGTTCAGTTTGTCGCCCGGTGAAATGAGCGAGGAGACGCCGTTCAGGCTCAGAGTCCGTGTGGGGGACATGGGAGGGGTGGGGAGAAGCTCGAACTTTTTCCATATGTCCTCACTTGGTGCGGTCGACTTGTAAAAATCTTCCTCCGTGTCAAAGTCGTGGAAGAAATAATGCTGGTAGCGATCGAACTCCATGTTTTAGCAGAGTAATGTCCTGTAGCGTTAAATCCCAGAGCTGATGGAGACCCGGAGCTTGCGTAGATCCTCCTGCACGACCTGGGGGGGACAGGGGTGATTAGTAAACATGCTTAAAGTACAGAACATCCCTGAGCTACTCCTCCATCTGTGTGATCCAGCGGGCGGCTCGGGTATCACAGCACTAAACTGCCTCCTTCTACAAATGGGACCACATTCATAATTGATTAGATCTTGCGGATGCTGCTTTGCGCTGATGAACTCAAACTGTCCGGACACACAAGGTTATGACATCATCCCGTGATATGTAACCGGGAGTTACACGTTACACTTAAGGTCCAAACTGAACGGCCCCCGGTTCTATATGCATGTGTGTTAACAGGTCTGTGTGGGTTTGGAATGAAACGCAGGCTGTGCTTTGTTCCCGGTACAAGAAAAGAAGAATAAAAGTCAACCGCGTACATTCACTCAGCACCGGCGGTTTGCGTTCACGGTGAGTAAACGTGTCCCTGCTGACCAAACTGCTCCCCGGGTCCTCCCTGGCAACTTTCACACAGTAACGTAGATTAAAGTACTCACCGAACAGTGGCGGGATTCAGGGCATGGAAACCCCCCTGACAAAGAGTGGAGTGGGGGCGAGAGCAGGCGGTGGAAGCTGCCCGAGTTGGTCCTGGAGAAAAAGGCGTCCCGAGAGGAAAAGGGGAGTTTTCCAACGAGTCGGGCTTCTTTTTTTAGTTGGGTTGAGGTTAAAAGGCTCCACAGCAGTTCCGTCCGACGGTCCTTTGCACAATGTGGAACAGAGAGCTGCACGGTGCGTTTTCGCGCCAGTCAGACATCCGGTTATAAAGCCGTAAAGTACGGGGCGGGGCTAAGGAAAAATATCTGCAGCGGCAGATCCGGGTAAGGCCCCTCATTTGCATAAGGGGCGGGGCCACTACACAGACAACAGCAACTATTCAAACGGCTTTATTATCCCTCCAAGGAAACCTAGACAAACATATAAAAATACAAAGACATAGAATAAATGTAGTATAAGTAAGTATAAGCGAAATGCCACAATTGTCCTGCACAAGACTGTGATGGTGTCGGGAGAGGGAAAATGAGAACAAAAAGCAAAAAGGAAGAAAAAATACTTAATTATAAAAAAAATATTTATTACAAGCTGAACTGAAAATACAATAGAAGAATTCTTGCAAAATAGTACATAGTAGTATATATGGCAGTACTAGAAGCAGTAGTAGTAGTTGTTGTTGTTGTAGTACTCCAGGATCTACAGTAGGACTAGGATGTGTGGTATAATAAACATATCAAGTTATATTAACATGTAATTCTCTGTGATGAATGTGTGCAGTGTCTTTCAACTTTGTATTAAAATCTTTCTTTTTTGTCTTGATGTACATATTTGTTTGGTTTGGTTTTTTTCCTTCTCCTTACTCTATCCTGATGGAACAAAGAAAAGCCTTGTAACAGAGGTGCCTTGTTCACATAATACCTGATCAATAACTAACTGTGGTTCTGATTCGGTCATTTTCTTATTATTGTTGTTCTTGTTATCATTATTGTAACTGATTATGTGATATTTCTTGAGACCTAAACATTTCTTGCACTGTCCAGATAATTAATTCTACTCTTTTCACTGTTTGTTGAAGATATTCAACCTAGGAATGAAGGGTTAATCAGTGTGTACTACTGATTGATAGCACTGTGACGATCCTTTTTTACTCTTGTTTGGGGGTAAAACTGCCATGTCTCATCCTTGACTGTAGACATGGCTTCTTATCTCACCCACTTTAATCCACTTAAAAAGCAAGGAGCAGACCGTCGGAGCCAAGGTTTTTAAAAGTCGTCGATACAGATGGTTTCTGCTGCCTGCTCGTTCAAAGCATGGCATTGTTATGAGTTTCTCCTCAGATATCACCAATACATCTGAAAGGCAGACTAAGCAGCTGGGGAGCAATTTCACAATAGCACAGTAAAAGCCAGTTGATTTGCAGCCATAAATGCCTTCATTTGTGTCACAAAGGCCAAGAATTCAATGTAAATACTCCTGCATTTACATATTCACCAAACTAACTCAGAGTAAAGAGTAAAGAGAGATGGGTGGAGGGGGGCAGCGGCTCTTTGAATGGGGATCTGTGTTGAGACAAAAGTGGGAAACAGCAGGACTTCACAGTTGAGATGTCTCTGAGTAGTAATCTACTTAAAGAAGTTCAGGTCTGAATAAACCAAACTGTGCTTGGTTTGAAAGGCGAAACCTCTGCTGCAGACATGACGTCCCCCAGGGAAATGACTGCAACACTAAACTTCATATTATTGAAAGAGTTATTGATTAAATACAGACATACTGTCACTTTACTGTTAGTCTGGTGTGAAACCCGATCCCAATAAGAACACTGGCAAGCAAAAGGTCAAAGTTGGCCAACGTCTCCCATCAAGGCCACCATCATACCCAACTGCCCCCTCTGTCCTCCACCGCCCCCCTGTCCAAAATATTGATCGGAGTGGTCTATCGCGTGCCGCCCTTGTCTTTAATTAAGCATCTCAGTGGCCGAGACAAAACCCCCCGCATCCCCGGACACCTTCGGGGCAAGTTAGCCACCCTGATTAGCGATGGACATCTGTTGGCCACGATGAGCCTGAGGTCAAACACGCTTAAGGCCTGGAGCGGCGTCCCTAAGTGCGTGGCCTCTCCACCTCTGGTGTTTGGTTACAGTGTCTGTACCTGTAGTGCATTTAGGAGATCAGATTGTTTCACATCATACCGGTTGGTTGTTGTTTTTAATGGTCAAATAGATTCACAAGTGTCTGCGTTCTGCTGCAGAAACGTTCATGTCCGCCCCACTCATCCAGTTTAACTGCAACCTTACAAGCTTAACATGAGAAATATTATAACATCATTGAGTTGTGATTTATACTGTGGAACTAAAGTCAGCAGTGAAAGAAATGTTCAACCATTCTTATCAATCTCAGAGTCAAATCCTGTACTTTAACACATTTAACAGGCAGCTGCAGTTACAATACTTTTTCTGCAAATATTTCCAATCAAGTAGCTGTAACTAAAACTCCACTCAGAGATATTGGATTGAAAAGTCAGGATCAGTCAATAAAAGGTAATAAAACCAAAGAGGAGCAGCCGGTAAGAGGAAATACTACTGGAGTAACTAAAGAAGTACATTAAAGGTTTGATTTCCTCTCCCAGCTGTAGGTTGATGAGTGTTATTTGGGGTGGAGTGCCTGAATCCACATTGTGGTGTTTTACAATTTCCCGTCCCATAATGACGCGGGGCACCACCTCTCAGTCTGCTTTGTGGGGTATATCTCTCTCTTGCCAGTGACAAATCCCATCCAATTTGTCCCATAAAATTCAGATGAGCGCCCTCGTCCTCCTCCTCTCCTCCTCCTCTTCTGCCTAAACATGGAGAAACTTAGCTCAGCGGGGCGTTGTTAGCGTGACAATGCTTAACACTAACAAAAGCCCGATGCCCAAGTCACCTCCAAGCTTTGCTTCAAGTATCAGCCATTGTCCCTTATTGTTAGAGTAGCATATGTGTGAGGAGAAAGACACTGGTAAGGGGGTGCAGGGGGAGTTGGGTTCCACCTTAAGGGGGTGGGGGGTGGGTGGTCGGGGGTGGGGGTCTCCCCCTGCAGGGCGCATTAACACCCACTCGGCCCACAAAGCACTGGAGGAATTTGGAGAGTTGTTGGGGACTGTCCGGCTGATTGTCCCCATGTGTGATATGAGGGGACGCCTCCCTTTCCCCACGACCTCCGTGACACAGAAACCCCTAACCCTGACCCCTGACCTTCTCCTCCCATCCAAAATCATACAATATGGAGCAGGTTAAATGGCCACAGTCATTGGGCTCGGATAAAAACTGTGCAAATGAGAAAAGAAAACATAAATAATTCACAAATGTGTTATTGCTCCCCAGGGATGTTAAACACCGTATTCAGACACACCCTCAACATAACATCAGGCGGCCAGCAGCAGAGTGATCACGTCACCTAGTGTGATGATATGCTGCTGATTAACAGGAGGCACTCAATCCTCTCAGCAAAACTAATCCTCTCAGGAGAAATACTGTGTTTCACAAAGATTAATCAAGTATACCAGTGAAATGTATTTTTGATGAAACACTACTAGTAACATGGGTTCATGCGTTTTCAGTTGATTGAGATTGAAAAGACTGTGAACAATCAAAGGAATACAGAACGAAGGAAACACAAGATCAGGAGGGAGAAAAGAAGGAAGTACAGAAATAAGAGGGAAGGAAGGAAGGAATGAAGGACAGAAGCAAAAGGGGAACGAAAAGGCCTTAGAAAGAGAAAGAAAAAGAATGAAAATATGTAAACAAACACAGAAGAAAGAGGGAGATAAATCTGATGAGTAAAGTTGTATTAATTATGAATGAAGTAAAAAGTTCCCTCTGACCATTTGTGTTTATTTCTGCAAATTGGAAACGCATCAAGATGTAGTATCTTTCTGATCCTGATTCTTAAAATTGTACTTCAGTATTTGAGATTCCTCTTTCCTTTCTATTACATCTCTGTCACATGCCTACATGTAGTATTGTGTGTAAGACATCAGGCTTTTACCATTGAATGTATGAATGCTTATAAATCCATTACCTCCTTCATCTGGTACTTTAAAACTTGCCAAGTACTATTGAACACTGTCACTATTAACCCTGTGAAATAAACTTAGTTCCCAAATAAAGAGGTTGCAGAGTTTATTCATTCATTTATAAAATACAAGCTTGTGTCACAAAGATCGTGGCTCAATGTCCTTCTGTGTTAAATTGAAAGTATTTAGACATTTTTCAGCAAATCAACACAACCATGCAAATTATATAAAAAGTACAAGAACTGAAAGACTGTGAACTTTATGTGAAACCATTAATATTGATAGAAACACATCACATATGCACATAAAGTCACACATTAATTGCTCAATAAAACGCCTCAATGTAGCAGGCGTTTACTGACTAATACTGCCCCCTTGTGTGTAAAACGTGTAAATGAATGTTGGTCATAAATGCAGAAGATCTAAGAGTTCGTGTCAATTTGGTAAAGCTGGATCTTGGTTATTTTCAACACTTTGAGACATTTGTTTACTCGCAATCTTAAAATATTTCTTTTGATTGATGTTGTTTAGAAAAAATTAAACAGGTTAAACATTTACACAAAAACATCAAAGCACATAAACACCACACACCATTGTTTCAGAAAGTATTCCAAGATGCTCCACTGTAGTGATTCATACAGATATGATCTAATAATGTTAAGAGCTGTTCTTTTACGGGCTGTTTATCTGAGTTTAAAGTGCACAGGTTTGACGTGTTACAGTCATGTCCAGTAGAGGGCGCCAGAACCACAGAGTTCATCCACTACTACAACACAGTCTGTCATTGCTGAAACTGTCCCTCAAAACTATTAATTTACTTCATATAATAACTTTCTATATGTGTTAAAGAAATAAACAGACTAAACTCCTCTGTTTCTGGGAGACTGAGCTTGAACTCCATCTAGACATAGACTGGTGGGACGAAGTCATATGCAATCTACATACTGTCTCGTCCTGTCCTAGTCTCGCTCTCATTCGTCTGCAGACGGGCGCGCGTGTCGTCATCTAGTGGCGGTTGCGACCAACTACACCTCTTGGCCATTTCGAGAACACTGTCGTCATAGAAGGGAAGCAACTTTGCGCTTTAAACTCCAAATCTGACACCTGAACCGAGCTGAACTACAAACCCAAAGACCTTCTGACAAATCTACAACTGAACTCTTTATTCAAACTCACGTGGAGACAAAAATAACAGCTGCAGGAGGAGGAGGAGGAGGAGGTGGAGGAGCAACAGGAGAGGAGGAGGAGCAACAGCAGAGGAGGACGCAGAAGCTGCAACGTCACATTCCAGAAACGAAAGTCAATCAATCAGAGTCCAGCAGAGCCCCGCCTGGAGCAGACGAGAAGCCGGGGGATCAGAAGTTTGTCTAAGTTTGTCTCTGCAGCGTCTCAGCCAAACTCTGGTGAGTACATATTGACAGTTTCAGCAGCAGCAGCATGAGGTCCAGGCTGAGCTGCTGTCACACGTCTCACTTCACTGCTTCAGTCTTAAAGGCTTGGCTCTGGTTCACACACGGTTGTGTTTGTAAACACACGGCAATGTTTAGCTGCGTCAGTGAGTCTCAGCGCTTAGCCGCAACCACGACAACCACAACAACAGGAAGTGAAGTGAGTGCAGCCTGTAGTCACGGTGACCTCATTAAACGGCAAAGTTCAGCTCGAGAGTGAAAAGGGAAACTTTAAAGTCAAACAGTCCGAATAGAACTACAGCAAAGGTGGGGAACGTCCGGCCCGCTAGACATTTTGTCTCTTCGATGACGGCATATTATTATTTTTATGCCGTCATATCAGTATTTATATGTCGTCAAATGATTGTTTATATGCCGTCATATCAGTATTCATATGCCGTCATATCAGTATTTATATGCCGTCATATCAGTATATGCCATCATCGAAGAGCCAAAATAATAATAATTATATTTATACTGTGATCAGTGACCAGCTGAGCCTGAAGCTGAGCCTGACAAACCCCAGTCTGCTCATAATATCCAGCAAGAACAAAGTCGTCTCTCCTGTTTCACTTGACATGAACTTCAGGAGCTTTAAGACTTCCAGACTCTTAATCCTGCTCAACAATCAGTGTTTGTGTCCTCCAGAGATGTTTTCACTCATGTTCTTGTCTGTTCTCAGTTTGTAGACATGTCTGCTGACAGTCTGCCGTCTGATGATCCATTCCTGTGCTCCATCTGTCTGGAGGTCCTCACTGATCCAGTCTCCACATCATGTGGACACAACTTCTGCAGAACCTGCATCACTCAACTCCGGGACAGTAACGTCCAGTGTGTGTGTCCTCTGTGTAACGAGGTGTTCCACACATGACCCGAGCTAGACGTGAACACTTTCATATCTCAGATGGCCGCTGAGTTCAGACAGTCGAGGCAAACCAAAGTGAGACCTCTGGAGCTCTTCTGCAGGACCTGCATGTGCCTCATTTGTCCTGTTTTAGACCACAAGAACCATGAGTTTGTTCCTCTGGAAGAAGAATCTGAAAGAAAGAAGTCTGAGCTGGAGAAGATGGTGGCTGTACATCAGCAGAAGATCAGGCTGACACTACTGAAGATCCAGGAGATGAAACAAGTCAGCAAAGCTCCGCATGGAAGCTGCAGACAGAGAGAGAACAGATGGAGATCAGGTCTTCACCGCTCTGAAGCAGGTTCTGGAGAAAATCCAGACTGACCTCGTGGGGACTGTAAAGGAGAAGCAAAGGAGCACAGAGAAACAGTCTGAAGACCTCATCAAAGAGCTGCAGCGGGAACTCTCTGAGCAGAGAGAGATAGCTGCTGAGGCGGAAAAGCTCCTACTCTCTAATGATCACCTCCACCTCCTCCAGAGCTTCTCATCTATCGGCTCTGCTCCTTCCACCAAGGACTGGACACAGATCACAGTCCATCAAAGTTCACACGAGGGGTTTGTGGTGAAAGCTGCGGCTCTGCTGGAGAAGCTGCTGAAGCAGGTGGCTATGAGGAAGATCCAGCAGTCTGCAGTGGACGTGACAGTGGATCCTGATACAGCTCATCCTTATCTGATCCTGTCTGATGATGAAAAACTAATTTACTGTGGTGATGTGAGGAAGAATCTCCCAGACAACCCACAGAGATTTGATAGAGGTGTTAATGTTTTAGGAAAGCAGAGTTTCTTCTCTGGAAGATTTTACTTTGAGGTTCAGGTCAAAGGAAATACTGAGTGGACTTTAGGAGTGACCACAGAGACGAGCAAGAGGAAGGGAACCATCACACTGAGCCCTCAGGAAGGTTACTGGACTGTAGGGTTGAGGAATGAAGATGAGTACATAGCTGGTGAAGTCCCTCCTCTCCCTCTGAATCTGGCGTCAAAGCGAGATAAGGTGGGCGTGTTTGTGGACTATAAGGAGGGTCTGGTCTACTTCTATGAGGTGGATGCTGCATCTGAGATCTTCTGCTTCACTGGCTGCTCCTTCACTCATAAGCTCCTCCCATACTTCCGTCCTGGGTCTCATCATAGTGATACAAACTCCACCCCCCTGATCATCTCAGCTGTCAGTCACTCGCTTAACGTGCAGGAGTTTATGCGAAACAATTCTGTGGTTTAAGGGAACTAAAGTACAAAGGATCAGCTGATCTTCCGTCTTTACTATTCTTCACACTGAAAATATCTCAAATATTGGGTTGAGGTTTATGAATGGACTGAATTCTGTGCTCGTCTCGCTCTCATTCAGTTTAAGGTGGTACACAGGGTCCATTTAATCTAAATCCAGATGGGCCGAAATGTACACAGACATGGAGGACAAATGTAATAGATGTTGGAAGCCTCACTGTAACCTAAGCCACATGTTTTTTCTCTGCCCCAGGCTCTACAACTATTGGTCCGGTTACTTCATCATATTGTCCACCGTATTGGGAATGCAGGTTCAACCCTCCCCTCATATTGCCATCTGACTCACCCCAGCTGACTCGCCCGAATTTAACACCTCACAAAAGGAAATGGTCACGTTCACCTCTCTGCTTGCTAGGCGCCGCTTGCTCCAGGGTTGTATGGATGCAGGGTGTGACGGCAGGGTTGGGTTTGGTCTCAGGGTGGGATGTCCTCTCGTTTTTGTTGTTTTTTTTATTTCTCCCCCCTTCCTTATCTTTACCACAGCCTATGATGCGACTTGTAGTAGCCTACATTGCTGTGACATCATCCTGTAAAAACTGTATTTACCCTATGAGATCAGCGCTTCGACATCACTGATGTCATCCTGTCATGTTCTCACAACCTCCAGGTCACCACGGCTGTTTCAATTTCAATCTACTTGTACCTCATATTGCCTATTTTACCTCAGGGTCTACATATAAAGTTTAACAACAACAACAGTAATAACAACCTTCCTTCTTTCTCTCTCTCTCCTTTTCCCCCTCTCTGTATAAAAAATTATCTCTAAAATATCCTATAATTGTATGAGCAATTTCATGTAAAATGTTGGCTTCAATAAAAACAAATAGTTTAAAAAAAAGAAAAACTACAGTCTCATAGGTTTGCATTTTGTTTCTGTTTAGTTTATTCCGTTGGATCCTGTAGCCCTATTTTTTGTGGCTTTATTTCTGTTTAGTTTATTTTGGTATTTTTGGATCGGTTAGACTTAGAGGTAAGACACCATCCTACGACCCTTTGTGCGTTGGTCTGTGTGGCTTCCCTTCTGTGTTGTCTCTGGCCGGCCCACCAGTTTTCTCTTCTACTGTTCTTTTTGTAGGTATTGGTTTCTGTAATGTTATTTCTGTGTTTCAACAATAAGTCCTTCTGGTTATGTTCCACCTCACTTTTGTTCCCTGCTAAATTGATGCCCTACAATCATTTACAGGTTACACACCAGCAGGAAGTTTCGTGGAGACAGAATTTCCTTTGGGATTGCCTCTCCTGACTTTCCTTTTTTCCTTATATCAAGGTTTTCATGGGCGTTTTCCTCATTTTCCGAGAGAGCTTTGGGCGGTGGCGGGAATTTTCCTGATGTTGTGGGTAAAGCCCTTTGAGACATTGTATGTGGTATTGGGCTATACAAATACGATGGACTTGACTCAATCTAGTCTCACTCCCTGATTCTCCATACTGATCCAGTCACAAAGCAGTTAATGCCAACGGCCAAGTCTAGAAGATCGTCATCAAATTCCATAAAACCACAGCACACACATTGAGTAATGAATGTAGCAGCCACGCCCTCTGGAGGTTGTGAGAACATGGCACAGTAGTGTGGGCGCAGACTCCAGGATGACATCAGTGATGATCTCATAGGGTATCATAGGGTAAATACAGTTTTATACAGTTTATGATGTCAAACAGCAATGTAGGCTAGTACAAATCGCATCATAGGCTGTGGTAAAGAGAAGGAGAGACAAAACAAAGAGAGGACCTATCCCACCCAAAGACCAAACCCAACCCCGCGATCCATACAACCCCGTCATGGCCCGCCTGGGATGTTAAATTAAATGAAAAAGTAAAAAGGAACTGTTCGGTGTTCAGGTTTTCAGTCACTGGTCTGGCATAGCCTGTAGTTCTGTGAAGTAAGAGAGAAATGGTTGGCATCTCTAATAGAACTTATCAGTGTGGCCCCTCATAGACTTACATTTTAAAAGCTGAGCATTCCTTATTCAGATCTGGCAGAAGATCTATTCCATATTTTTCCAAATCTTTTGACAATATTTCAGAAAGTATTCCAAGATGCTCCGCTGAAGTGATTCATACCGATTAGATCTAATAATGTAATGAGCTGTTCTTTGGCTTTTTATCTGAGTTTTAAGTGCACAGGTTTGACGTGTTACAGCCATGTCCAGTAGAGAACGCCAGCACCACAGAGTTCACCCTGTGTCATTCTCACCTGGTCAGTCAAAATCGTACATGATCAACAACGTCAATTGATGCATCTAGATGAGAGATGAGGTAAAAGTGGTCCAAACGTAATTTATTTCTCTACATCATCATCTACATCATCATCATCATCATTATGATCAATGCAGACTAACCATTTTTCGTCATTTTAGATAGAAATGTTTGATGTGTGTGCAGGTGTAGAGTTTCTATTTTTTACTTGTAATAGCGACGTGACACACTGATGAGAATGAGGGGCTTGAGTTTAAAAATCTGTTTAATTCAGCAGGGAAACAGACAAACACACTTTATGCTTAGACTTGTTTAATACAAATGCTGTGTTTGCTGTGACACAGAGTAAGACCAAACTAGATTTTGAGTAGAAGATAACAGTCAAGTCTAATCTTTTACACTATCTATGCGATGTGCAAGGATTTGTCCACAATTTGCTCAAAACTAAGTGTAAGTAAGCATTACCTAGAAAATATACTCAGTGTATAGACTGGTTACATATTACATGTTATTACTTCCACTCTTGTTGTAACCCCTTCTGAAAGGATACAAACTTACTAAATCTGTGATAGAATGCTGCTTATCTCTCGTAAACAACTGCAGTCGGTGACATATCACATTCTCATCCTCTTTTATTTCCCTTAGCACTGTTCCAGAGCAAATATTTGAGTCTCTGTTAAACACGATCCCTGGCACCCAAACTTTAACGTGTGTATATTGTAAATTGTGTGTATTTATTTTGTATTTCTTCTCTGCACCTTTGCTGACGACTGAATTTTTCATCCGTGAGATCAATAAACGTCCTATCCTATCCTTGTAGATGAATAATAGATCATCAGAAGAATAGGAAATACACCTGTCACTTCCGACCGTTCCTGAAAGCAGCGCCGCTCGAGTGTAGTGTGACGTCAGACGTTTAGCATGAGTGACGCGCGCAGGCAGTGAGCACGCGGCGGCGCGCGAGGGGGCGGGGGTGGGTGTAACTCATCAGTCTCGCACAGAGGAGCGGGGTGGCACGACGCGGCAAACACGCGCACAGTACCGGAACATCTGAGTGACAGACGGTCACATCCACGAGCAGAGATGGCGAAAGGAGAGGGCGCTGGGCAGTATACGGCGGTGAAAGTCATTCACACGGAGAACAAGGCGGCAATGGTGAGCGGAACGCGTTCTTTTTAACAAAATACGCGCTTTTAAATTTTGGCAGGGTTCCTCCTCAGGCGTGTCTATGTAGTTTTAAAGTCCAGCTGACACCCGGTGACGCTGCCGCAGCACCCAAAGGTCCTCGGTGCGTGTCGGTGCTTCCATGTTCCACCCAGCCGCCTGTCCTCCCTCATCTCTGCCGGCTTCAAAGGTGCCACGCTTCCGTTACAAGCCGCCATCAGTGCAGTCGAGACTCAGATAAATGGGAATTCAAGCTAAACTAAATTCGTTGCTCGTGCGTGAAAACGTGCTAGAATAACCCTCACACACACACACGCTCACACACACTTGATGACGTAAGACCATGAGGATGATATGAATGTATTTGTAGCCTTCAACCTAGAAATGATGCCTTCAGGTCACAGGAATGTTCTGCTTTGAGGGAAGAATTAGTTTGTAATCTTTGTAACTGTTCTCGTCACAATAAACCATAAATATGAGGCCTAAAGTCTTAAAACGTGTTAAATCAGAGTCCTTGTGTGAGTCTGGAGGAACTCACACACTCACTCTTTGATGTTTGAAGTTGCTCTCAGTGTTTCTTTGTCTCTTGTTCACTTCATTCTTATTTCTCAGTTGTTTACTCGGCACACCTGCACACTGGAGTTCTTTATTTCCGGTTTAAGTTTGAGTCTTCCTGGCCTTTGTACTCTTTATAAGGGCCCTTCGATGTGATAAGGCAGCACCGGGTTTGTGCTGCGTTTGTGTTTGTGGATGTGATACACACGCACACGCACACACACCATCAGATGGCTGCAGGATGACTGAAGACGACACTGAACTCGCTCACATCCTCGTCCCGCAACAGCCCATCGCCACAACCAATGACTGTGCTCGGACCAGGCGCGGTGTGTGTGTGTGTGTGATTTGGTGTGTGAACTACAGTAACCTTATCGATTTCTACACTTCTCAACGGAGCATAAAGTAGGGGATCTGTATTTAATCTGATATTCTGAGCGCCTGGCTGAGGAGCGGTGGCCAATCGCCTCCTCCTGTTGTGACGCCCTGTAAAACCTGCAATCAATTATGAAAACACGCCTGGAGAGATGACCTCCGAGGGAAGGAATGAGTTTTGATCAAATTTGATATTGTGACATGAAGCAATGGTCTGTTAACTTTATGTTTCCCTTTCACCTTTTACCCCTGAAATGAGGCGTACACACACACCTGGGTCCTTTCCTATGAGAGATTGGTTTTGAGATGTTACCGAAAGTAAAGCCTAACAGAGTTCTAGTTTGGTTCAAATATGATAAGATTGTCTGAATCTGGGTGTGAGGCCCCCCTTGGGAATGTGAGAACCGCAGTGTGGCTCCAATTCCAATCCCCTTTTCCTCTCCTTGTCCTCCAGCAGGGGGACCAGAGGAGCCCTCGTCTGTCCCTGCTCAGTAAGCTGTGCTACGCCGCCGGCGGGGCTCCGTACCAGATCACAGGCACCGCTCTGGGCATCTTCCTCCAGATGTACCTGCTGGATGTGGCCCAGGTGAGAGACTGGACCCTCAGACTAAATGGACTAAAGACTCTGAAGGACACTCTTTCATGGCTTCATCAGTCTCAGTAGCCGGGAACTCGACCTCCTGCTGTTCTGCTTTGTCCTTCAGTTAGTCTGTAAATGACTAATGTTTCCTTCCTCCCATCGCAGCAGAAAGCTACATGAATGCCACGCAGGTCGAAAGTTCACCGCTTCTTTGTTTCATATTCGTCTCTCTTTTATCGTCCTCTCTTCCTCCTCGTCCTCACAGTTGGATCCCTTCTACGCCTCCATCATTCTGTTTGTGGGCCGGGTCTGGGACGCCATCACAGACCCCACCGTGGGCTTCTTAGTGAGCCGGACCAAATGGACCCGCTTTGGCCGCATGATGCCCTGGTGAGTGTCTGCGTCTGCGAGTGTGTTTCCTCCAGCTGTGCAAACACACACCTTGGTTTTGTGGTTTGGCAGTTCAAAAGTGTGTTTCCTCCGTCTGTACGTGAGAGGCTGCCTCCTGTCCCGTACGTTACAGGGGATGATGACCACACACACACACACACCCACACACAACCCCCTTTCTTTTTAAGAGAAATCTCCCCCTAGTCAAATCAGTGAGTTATCTTGAGACAGAGTGTGTGTGAGTCAGAATGGCGGCAGGAGCAGTGCGCTGTGAGGAGGAGGAGGGGGAGGGGGGGGAGCATTCAGACTCCTGCTGCGATTGGTCCAACCCACAACACACCACACCAGCTTCAAACCAATAGTGCTGTGTGTGTGTGTGAGCCTGTGTACGTGAGGCTTCCTCCTTTTACTCTGGGTGGGCTGGTGGAGTCAGAGAGAGAGCTGAGGTTACCTAAGGTCAAGATGAGGTCGGCTGGCCCGCTGCAATAATGGAGGTCATTGTGAAACAGGTGTGTGTGTGTGTGTGTGTGTGTGTGTGTGTGTGTGTGTGTGTGTGTGTGTGTGTGTGTGTGTGTGTGTGTGTGTGTGTGTGTGTGTGTGTGTGTGTGTGTGTGTGTGTGTCTTAGGATCGCCATCTCCACCCCGTTTGCCGTGGTGACCTACTGCCTGATATGGTACGTGCCTCCTTTAGAAGAAGGGAAAGTGGTCTGGTACTTGATCTCTTACTGCCTCTTCCAGTCCCTGCAGACGGTGAGAGACTCATGGCCACACACTCTTAACTGTTCTGTTACATACACACACGCCTCACTGTATCGTGTGTGTGTGTGTTTCCAGTGCTTCCATGTGCCTTACTCGGCCCTCACCATGTTCATCAGCACAGAGCAGAGAGAGAGAGACTCGGCCACAGCGTACCGTGAGTCTGCACGCTTCTGTGACGGAGAGTTCGTCTAGCGTTGTCGTCGTCATCGTCTGTTCAAACCCGTCAGCCTCTGTGTGTGGCCCTCAGGTATGACGGTGGAGGTGCTGGGCATGGTGCTGGGCACGGCCATCCAGGGACAGATCGTGGGCGCGGCCGGCTCCTCCTGCGTCTCCCCAGCCTTCAACGACAGCGGGAACGTTTCCCACATGGCAACGCTCAACGCTTCACACGCCTCATTGGACCAGACGGTGAGACACACACACACACTAGACTGAACTCTATCAAAGTCTGGTCATCACTTTCCTCCTCCCCCAAGTTTCAGACCAACAAACTCTCCCTTGGCTGAGGTATTGAACAGTTCCTTTCTCTTCTCCCCTCACAGAAACACGCCTATGTGATCGCTTCCTTTGTCATCAGCGCCATCTACGTCCTCTGTGCCTTCATCCTGTTCTTTGGCGTGAAGGAGCGACAAGGTGAGGCGATGACCTGACGATGAGACGACCAGATGATGACGACCAGATGATCTCCGTGTCTTCTTACGTCGTCTCGTCCCAAATTCATCTTCTGCCCGTTCTTGTCTCCGTTCCAGGCAGCGTGCGTGAACACACACCGTCCCTGAGCTTCGGGCAGGGCATGTGTACGGTGATTCGTTACGGGCCGTACATCAAACTGGTGCTCAGCTTCCTCTTCACCTCTCTGGGCTTCATGGTGATTTGCTGTCTAACTTGTTCTCCGGTTAGTTTAGGGGTTTGGGACGGTTCCTGTAGTTTGACTCTTTGTCTGTCTTCGTCACTTCTACAGCTGCTGGAGGGAAACTTCGCCCTCTTCCTCACACACTCCCTGGGACACAGAGAGGACTTCCATTACATCCTCTTGGTGATCATGGTGAGTGTTTCCTGTTCTTCTTCCCGTCACACGTTGACCTCCGTCCTGACTGAAGAGCCAGCTTAACTCTGTGCATGGTTTCATCTCTCCAGCTGTCAGGAACGCTCACCATTCCTCTGTGGCAGTGCTTCCTGTCCCGCTTCGGGAAGAAGATGGCGGTTTACATCGGCGTCTCGGTCAGTGGAGCAGGCTTGGTTTTTTGAAGGGTTCTAAGTCGTATCATGTTCCTCACCGCCCTCTCCTCTGTCCACAGTGGGCCGTCCCCTTCATGATCATGGTCGTCACCGTTGAGGGCAACTTGTTCAGCTCCTACATTCTGGCCATGGGAGCCGGCGTGAGCGTGGCGGCGGCGTTCCTCCTTCCCTGGTGAGGTTCTTTCCCCAGGCCGCACAGTTTGGGTTATGATGGGTTATGATGTCCTCCTTTCCCCTCCTAACCCCCGCTTCTGTCCCCTCAGGTCGATGCTTCCAGACGTGGTGGACGACTTCAAGGTTAGGAACCCAAAGATCCACGGCCTTGAACCCATATTCTATTCCTTCTACGTCTTCTTCATCAAGTTTGCATCTGGAGTGTCTCTCGGCGTCTCCACCTTCAGTTTACAGTAAGTTTACATTTATTTGAGTCATTTAGGAGCTAAACATGGAGGTTCTGGTCTCCTTGCTCATTACATCAGTCCAGTCCTCATGTGTTTCCTCAGCTCTCCTCTCTCCTCTCTCCTCTCTCCTCCTCTGTACAGATTTGCCGGTTATGTGACCGGCGGCTGCGTCCAGCCTGAGGCCGTCAGTACGACACTGAAGGTTCTGGTCTCTCCTGTGCCCGTGGTTCTCATCGCTGTGGGTCTGCTGATATTCACTACCTACCCCATCGATGAGGAGAGGAGGCAAGGCAACCGCAAAGTGCTCCAGGACTGGAAGTAAGTAACACACACGCATGCTCCAAACCGAGGAGACCTGCTGTCCGACTGTTCTGTTCTCACTTTGATTCCATACCTGAGCTCAAATCCTCAACCAAACCAAACCACTTTGCTGCGTCTCCGCCCCTGTGTAGGTGTGTGAGGTGTGTGTTAGGTGCCCGGTGTGTGATTATCGGCTCTTCTTCCTAAACAGGGACACTGAAACGGACTCGAACTCTGAATCTGCAGCCCTAGGGGACGACCTCTAACCTAAGGAGGAGCAGCTGGATGTTTGCACAGGCTGAAGGAGGCGACCACTGGGCCGCTCAGACCTGTGTGTGTGTGTGCTGCGGACCACACACACACACACACCACAGACCACACTGTGGCCACTGCCCTGTGCTCACGTTACAGCACCATAGAGCCCAGCGGGTCACACAGGTTTACATCGCCCTCTGGTGGGCACAAGATGTCAGCTGAGTTTTCTGTATCGGCGCCTGCCTGTGATTTGTGTTGTTGATGTACGATGAAGCGTTTATTTGCTGGTTTACAAGTTCTGAAGTTCACATTATGCAGTGAAAGTGATGTCACCTAATGAGATGGTTTAACTCTGCAAGGTTTACACTATGAAGAGTCTATCTTCATCATCAGCTCTAAGGCGCTCCTGCTACTTGATAGTCTGCTGAGGACAAAGTGCTCTGGACAGCATGTGATGACATATCAAGCTTCTCATGTTCCTGCCTCACACACACACACACACACACACACACTCTTTCTGTTGTCCAAAGTCTTTGGTTTGTTTTCTGCCTCTGCCTCATGTGTGTGTCTGGAGCTTTACAGACCCGTGAGAATGTAAGAATGTTGTTTTATAGAAGAATGTTCTTTACTTCCTGAGGAAAGGAAAGACTTCACTGTTTTACTTTATTTAAATGTAACTTATTTTCTCATATGCATTCTTTAAGTCTAAATCTTAACATATGCATGTATATTTGGAATTTATTTTTTATTCCATTTAAATGACAAAGCACAACATTTTTCCTCGGCGTACATGGATGTTATGTTTCTGGATACGAGTAGCACTTTGAATGGTTCAGATGTAAATCAAAACTAAAGTTAAAGTTTGTGAATAAAGTTTAAACGGGACCAGGAGGAGGAACAGTTCATAGGGCTTTTATTTCGAAGGCAGTGTCACCGGATGTGGACGGTGGTCAAGTAATTCTGAATGAAACTTTGAAATGTATAAACGTAAACAAAGCAACCAAATTATGACCTTAATAAAAATGAAACCGTTCTTTTCCAGCAGATTAATCGACTCGTCTCTTTGTTTAACACATTCATGTCACAGGAAAAACTCACGAAGAAAGAAACTTCAGTGATTTACTGGAGCGACAGTGAGAATAAAGTCAAGTCAAAGTCAAACCCCAGAGAAGGAAACACAATGGCAGTAAAATGTAGTGGTGGAGCCAAAAGAACGACCTACTATGAAGCTAAATGATCCATAAGTTAATAATAAAAACCAATAAAAGATTATAAGACTCACAATTGGAGATAAAAGCAAACTTAAAACTAAAAACAAACCATTACCTGTGTCGGTGATGCGGTAGAGTCGAGTCCCGTGTGTCTTCGCTCGTGTGTCTCTGCCTGGTGGACACATGATTGATTGATTGGTTGATTGATCCTGATCATCTCCAGCTGTTACGCCGCAGCGGATTGACGCGCAGATTGTTCCGTCAACGTCGAAGCTCAGCCGCGTGTTTGCGATGAAAACAAAGTTCCGTCTGTGTTTTTGGTGGAATGTTGTCTCACTTGTTTTGCTCGTCAGCTCCGCGGCAGACACGCGTGGATCCACATCCGCTCTCAGGAGGAGGAACGTCTTCAAACTGGACCGAACATCCACGCAGAGGTCCCCCGGTCCTCCTCCCCCTTCCACCCCCGGGTTCAGGTCCGGAGCAAAGATCCGGTCCGGCTCCGCTCACCTGCCGGACGTTTCCGTGAGCTGCTCCGCGTCTGACTTTGTCGTGCGCATCAGAGCGGCGTTTTACGGCCTCGGCGCAGAGGCGGAGGAGCTGAAGCTGGGGGACAGCTGTCATAGCAACGGGGTCCTCTGGCCGCACAGCGACCTGCTTTTCACCTACCCGCTGACACACTGCGAGGTCCAACGACAGGTAAGGGGCCCCAGCAACGGACACTCACTGAGGTCACTGGGGTCATGACCTCGCTCCTCTGTCTTTGGCTCTGTGAATGTTAGGAGGGACCCAACCCCATGTTCCACCTGCTCCACCATCTCCCAGACTGCCATGCCAGGACCATCTCTCATCTTCATCTTCCTCTTCCTCTACTGACAGACCCATCCCGGCTTCCTGGTGTATAAGTTTGTGCTCCATTATGAGCCGTCGCCAAGCAGAGCCCCCAGCAACGCTCATCAGATGGATATTGACATTGAATGCCGCTTTCAAAGGTTGGAGTTATTTGTGTGTGTGTGTGTGTGTGTGAGAGAGAGATAGGATTTATACTCTCATCCTTTCTCCTGCAGGTATCATCACATCCACCGGCTGGCTGTGCAGCCGACCTGGCAATCTGCTACTCTGCATAAGAAGCTGCGTGGGCGACCGAGCGACTTCCAGATCCAGCTGATGGACGGTAAGTTGAGAACCTTTGTAATTGTAAAACGTTCTGTCATGCGGCTCCATTGGCTCTGGATGGACGGCTCTCATGTCCTGTTAGATTCGTGGAGCAGGCCGGCTGAGACGCAGGCGTTCCGGCTGGGGCAGATGGTTCACTTCCAGGTCTCCGCCCCTCACATCCCGGCCGGAGGGAAGCTGTACGTCAGCAGCTGCTATGCTTCAACGTCCAACCACCCAGCATCAAACCTCAAATACGCCATCATCGACAACTTTGGGTGAGTATTTTGGATCATAAAACGCCTTGGTTCCCGACTTGGCTTGATGATCGTCTCTCTCCCTCATAGTTGTATGCTGGACAGCCAGAGAGACCCGGGAGCCTCTGGGTTCATCTCCCGGACGGA
The DNA here is from genome assembly GCF_046128005.1 of Genypterus blacodes. NCBI lineage: Eukaryota > Metazoa > Chordata > Actinopteri > Ophidiiformes > Ophidiidae > Genypterus > Genypterus blacodes. Next base: position 1,454,818 of record NW_027466916.1, read on the forward strand.
CAAGAGCCTGAGATTCTCCCTGAACGCCTTCCAGTTCATTTCCGACCCCGACGCTGAGGTGAGCATGAAGCGTTGTCCTCCACGGTCCACTGAGCCTAAACTACACAGCACCAGCACCTCCTAAACTTTCATACCGTTTCAATCTTTAGGTCCACATTCAGTGCAAGTTCTTTGTCACATCTGAGGATCCGAGTCCTGTGCGGAAGTCGTGCACCTACAGAGAGAACAGGTGAGCTTCAGCAGCACAGATGCGTCCTCACCAGTGGATGGTTGAGACTTCAGAGCTGAGGGTCGTGCTTGTGTTGTGGTCTTGCAGGTGGACAGCGCTCACAGGCGACGACTCCATATGTGCCTGCTGTGACTCTCGGTGTGTGACCTCTAAAGCCAGACGGGCCATGATGGAAGGTACTCAGCTTTGATTGGACCTTTGGTTTGAAGTTACTTTGCAGACAGAGATTTTCTATTAAATTCATCTCATCTCAACTTCTTTTCTTCCTCTTCCTTCTGTCATCACTTCCCTCCCTACCTTCTATCCTTTCTTGATCCCTTCACTTCCCCCTAGTAACTTACTTGAGTTCTTATGGGGACTTTATATTGTACTACACTGGCAGCTAAAGTAACTGAGCCATCTTCTGCCTTCTCTCAGGCTCTGCCAGCAGTGAACCCCTGTTGGTCTCCGATCAGCCCATTGAAGAAGTCGACGACTTTCTCCACATCAGCTCATCTCCTGTCAGCATTAGAAGACAGGATGAACTTGAAGTACACAACAAAAAGAGTCACCACATCGATGACCTGGACAATGATGAAGACCCATGGGAAACCACTGACATAGAAGAGTATGATGAAGAGGATGATGACTATGAAAACCAGAGAATCAACAGTGAAGATGAGAAAGGAATGGAGACAGGCTCCGAGTTTGACGCGTTAGATTTCCGGACTAAGCTGTCGGTGGAAGAGAGGAAAGACTCTTTTGTGATGGATGTGAGTGAGTTTGGAGATGAGGGATCAGGGTATGAAGAGAGAGAGGGATCAGAGCTGAGAGTGGCAGAGGAACGTGAAGATGAGATCTATCATGTCAAGCAGTTGGTTCAAGTAAATGATGATGAGCCACGTCACTTGATTCAGCTGGAAGAACTTTTACCATCAGATAGGGAAGTGAACACGCAGAGGAGAGTACAGCCACTGGAGGAAGAACAAGGGAAGGAAGCTGTAAGAGGTGAGGAAGATGAGAGGATGAAGGCCGATCTGCCTGTCTCACACACAGGAGACGACACAGAGGCCATCTGGTATTTCACATGGAGGTAGAATCTGTGTGGTTCAACAATTCAATAAAAACAAACGAATGAAATGCAGTAATGTGTGTCTTTATGCTTTAACAACAAACAGCAGGATCTCAAACCACCTCCACATTTCCGTCAGCTGAGGACTGAGAAAGGTGGAACAGAAAACACTCGGCAGGAAGTTCAGTTCCGAGTCTCAAACAAAAGAAGTCAAAGCTTATAGAATATATTAAAAACAATCTCATATACACATAGAACCTTTTTAATTGAGTCAATATTGAAGTCGCTTTCTTAGTTTAATCCTACCCGACTGGATTTGTTGTCAGCTGTGATTTAAATGTTAAGTTTAAGTCAAATTTGATCGTTTTTTGCAACTTGAATGTAAATCAAAGGCATCAGCAGAACTCCATGAATCAAACTGATGGGCCGGTGGTTCTCCATAAATCTTTATTTCTGTTATATAATCATTTCTTAGATCACTGAAACCAGTTTGACATATGTTATAGTTCCACGCAGGAGCAGCCGACTCTTTGAGCAATGTGAGTGAAAACGGCCTCCGTTATCAGTAACTACAAGCAGCAGAACGTTTGCTCCAAATGAACCTAAGGACTTGATTTTTCTGCTCGTTTCTTACATAAAAGCGTTAAATCATCATTGCAACACTGGAATGTTTAGGAAATAAAAATACTTAAATTTAGACAGAATTAGGAGACAAACAGATGATTTGGATATGGGGGCTTCCCAAAACAACAGAGGGAGAGAGAGCGTCCATCCGTCGTCTATGGAGACACTTTCATCAAACATGGAAGGAAAAATAACTTAGAATTACTTTTTTTTTAACAAATATAACTGGTGTGGTAACTTCTTTGGAAGAATACAGAACAGAATTCCAAAGCACACATCCATCCATCCCTTATTACTGGATGTGATACATATTCAAACTTTAGAAATATTTACAAAAGAGCACCCAAAAGTCCCATCGTTACAAGCACTGATAAAACTTTTTCACTCAGCAGGACTGAAGCGGTACAATCATCTCTTGACACTAGAGGGCGACATATCCCATCTCTTAGATTGGACTTGAACGAGCAGCAAACACAAGGAAGGCAAAGCTCAGAAGACCCTCTGGCAAAGAACATATATACTTTTACTCTTAGTAAAAATCCAACATGAATACTTGAGAAAATTAAGACCCACACCATTAACATCAAATTCAAAGGATTTTCTTTCAGATAAAGAGCGTCTCTAAATGACATTTTCAGAAAATGTCATCTCATCTATGAACCCTCTGCTTCTCCACTCTGTCTCTGGCACACGAGCCACCTTGCAGTGTCATCAGTCTCATCAGTAAGTCCTTCCCAGGTTAACTACTCCCAGGTCGTCTTCAGTCTTTACAATCATGTTTACGATGACGTCTGTCCTCCTTCAACAGTACCTGCTGTCCCGTTCAGTTTCTCTGGAGAACCTGCCATCAGGGGAAAGGGAGGAGAGTTTAGTGGAGTTTCAGATGGACACACAATCACATTAGTTCATTCTGGTGTGTGTCCTCTTACCCGAGTGACTCCCCAGCTGTGCGTCCTCTTCTGCACTTAGCTCTGTCCCCATGTCTTTGGCCTTTGTTTGAGGTTTCCTTGCAACAGGTGGTGGCACCTTGACTCCTTTCTTCAGTGACTCTGGTTCACTGACTGACTTCGTCACGGAGGAAACCTCGCCTGCCAGCGTCTTCTGGAAATTGTCCCTGGCATTTGGTGGTGGTGTGGTCGCCATCCCCATCTTCCTGTAGCTCTTAGAGAAGATAAAGCTTGCAGTGCTGGACGGGGACTTGTGGAGGTCTCCGCCCATCGGGGACGGCGGCGAGTGGAGGCTGAGACGAGACGGAGGGCTGTCTTTTGATCTGGCTGCTGTCCTCAGGCGGATGGCCTCCTGTAGGTTCATGGATGGGGAGATGGTCACGGCAGGAGGAGACTTTTTAGCTGAGAAGGTAGTGGATGAAGAGGGGGGTGGAACCACAGTGACCTGAGGCTTTGGAACCTCAGGCTGTGAAGTGATGCTGACGGGTGGAGATGTGGATGTGGGAGAAGTAATGATCAGAGAGCGTCTGATGGGCTTCTGTGGAGCCTGCATACTGGGCTGCTGGGTCCTCATAGTGACTTCAGCCTGGGCCTGGTCCTCAGCAGTGGTAGTAGGTTCAGGGCTGCTCATCGGTACCGTCTGCAGAAGGGACGGCGTGACCACGGGAGTAGGATCCTCTTGAAGGACAGGAGGAGAGATCTGCTCCTGGCTTTGGTCTTCTGTGCTCAGAGGACTAGGCTCAGGCTGAATGTTGGCTGGAGCCTCAACAGGTTGGGTTGGGGGTACAGGAATGCTTACAGGTGGAGAAGGAGCCAGTTCTAGAACGTTCTGTGGTGACAGTGAGCTATCAGGTGGTGTTGGAATACTGATTTCAGCGGGCGGTGAAGGGGAGGCCTCCTGGACTGTTGCGTCATCAGGTTTTGGAGGTGTAACCTCAGGTGAGGAGAGCAGCTCTGAGGGAGGGGGTGGAATGCTCTGGGGTGGACTGAGAACACCGCTCCATGAAGGAGGCTCCTCTGGGACGCTCTCCTGTGAAATCTCAATAGTGTGGCCTGATGGAGGAGGCTGTGGCTGCACTGGTGGCACGGTTTCATGGGGTGGTGGAGTTGGAATACTTTGTGGAGGGGGCAGTATTGGTGTAGGCGTGGCCTCTTCAGGAGGTGGACAGGCTTTTTCTTGAGGAGATGGAAGAGCAACCACTTCAGCAGATGGAGCAGAGACTTCTTTAACCAGTGGCGGGGAAATGTCCTTAACGGTTGGAGGAAGGACCAGACAGGGTGGTGGAGGAGAGACTTCTTTTGCTGGTGGAGGAGAAACCTCTTCGGGTGGCGGAGGAGAAGGGTCTTCGGTGAGCGGAGGAGAAACCTCTTTGGGTGTTGAAGGAACAACATTTATAATCACTGGAGGGGAAATGTCCTTAATAGGTGGAGGAGAGACTTCTTTGGGTGGTGGAGGAGAGATTTCTGTTGATGGGGGAGGAGAGGTTTCTTTTGTTGGTGGAGGAGAAACCTCTATGACATGTAGAGGGGAAATGTCCTTAACAGGTGGAGGAGAAACCACACAGGGTGGTGGAGGAGAGAGTTCTTTGGGTGGTGGAGGAGAGAGTTCTTTGGGTGGCGGAGGAGAAACCTCTTTGGGTGGTTGAGGAGAGATTGCTTTTGTTGGTGGAGGAGAAACCTCTATGACGCGTGGAGGGGAAATGTCCTTAACAGGTGGAGCAAAAACCATACAGGGTGCTGGAGGACAGACTTCTTTAGGTGGTGGAGGACAGAGCTCAACAACCAGTGGAGGGGAGATTGGAGGAGGGACCCATTTAGGTGGGGAGGCCTCTTTAGAAGGTGGGGGAGAGATCTCTTTAGGTGGAGGGGGAGTGGCAGCTTTACTCAGGGGAGACGCCACTTTGAAAGGTGAGGGTGACGGCTTTTTAGTTACAGCAGGGGACATTTGTTTGACTGGTGGAAGGGGGGCTGAATAGGCCGGGGGCGGAGGAATACTCGTGGGTGGAGCTGGAATCCGATGAGATGTCACCGTCACAGATTCAGTATTCATCACAGGAGCTGCTTTCTCTGGTGGCAATGCGATAACCAAACCTTCCTCACTGAACAGTGGGGGAGGAGGAAACTCCACCTCATCCAGCGTCTCAGAGGCCGGCTCCATGGGAGGAGGCGGCGGGGGCCACTCGCTTGTGGGAGACATAGCTTTGGTGCGGGGCTCTGGTGGGTGGTGTGACGGAGGAGGGGAGGGGGATGGAGAAATGCGGACTAATGAAATGGCGGGTGGATGCAACGTATCCAGTTTAGTCCTGACCTCTGTTACCGATGTCTGCATGTGTGCCTTGGCGTCTTCTTGAGTCTTTGCTGCCAGCCGTTCTTCACGTTTCCCCACAGCCTTTACCAACATTCCACTTAACAACTGACTTACTCTTATCCTCTCATCTTCTTCTGTCACTTGGCTCGTTCCTTTCACCTCTATCTGTTGCTCAGTATGAGCCAGTCTTTCATTGTTCCCTTTGCGAACCTCTGCTTTCAAATACTCACTTTCTTGAACTTTCTTAGTCTCCAGCACATGTATGGATCCATTCACTGGCTTTAACTTCCTCTCTGCAGGGAGGCTCTTCACCGAGCCCTCTCTGGATACGGGGGGAGACTGCCTCTGCTGCCTCCTGTCCTTCGGATTCTTCTTCATAATAGTATAAACTTGATTAGGGGCTGGGGGTCCCAGCAGCAGCTCACATGATCGCTGGCTATGGGCCCAAACCTCAGGGGGAGGTGGGGGAGGTGCATGGATCTTAGGTGGGGGTGGGATGTTGAAGAGCTCCATCAGAGCCCTGACTGAGGGGCTGGCATTGGCAGGGTCAACTAAAGAGATGGGCTGAGGTCGAAAATGCTTAGTGCTCTTTGTGTTTCCGGGGGCTTCTGGCTGAGTGAGAGGGGATGGAGGAGAAACTGTAGGAGCATGAGCGGACCCAGGAAATAAGCTCTGAAGCTTAGCTAAGATGCCTCTCTTGTGCTTTGGAGAGGAGCTGTGCGACTGCTTAGAGAGCTGTGGGGGCGTGCCGTCCTGGCTGGAGTAACCACTGGACGGGGAAATCGTTTTCTTGAGCTTATGGTCCAGATGTGGCTGCTGCTTCTCTGGTGAAGTGTGTTTGCCATTATCCTCTCTCTGAGGTGGATTGATGGGGCTGACTGGCACCGAACTTGAAGATTCATCTAGAGAGCTGGTGTCAGCAGAGTAGCCAGGCGACACGGGAGGAGATCCAGTCTCCTGAATCGGTTCAGGTTTGCTTCTGGCCAGGATGCTCTGTGGAGAGGATGACCCTGAAGGGACCCTAAACTCTGCCAGGTCACGTGAGCGTCGCTTCATCTTATTATGGAGGGAGTAGGAGCGGTTTGGAGGAGGAGGAGCCTTCTTTGACTTTATCACAGAGAGGCTCCGAGAAAAGGCTCCCTCATTCTTAATCTCACTGCTCTTACCCATGACCTGGCCGTTGGCGGTGCACCTGGATGCCTTGCTGATGGAGGAATGGATGCTGACTTTGTCCTCATGGGCAAAGGAGTTATAATCTCCATTCTGTGAACCTTGCTGTATTGGTGTGCTGCCGCTGGAGATGGTTGAAGAGTCAGACACTAAGGTCTCTGAGGAATCAGAGTTGCTCCAGCCAGAGCTGTCGGACACATTGGGGGTGTTTTGACGAGAGGCAGAGGTCATGTTATAGGCTCTGGAGGAGAAGGTCCTGGAGGAAGAGGCTCTGGAAGAGGAGGCTCTGGAGGAAGAGGCTCTGGAGGAAGCACGGGACGAGGTTGGACTGGCCACTAGCAGGCTGCTTTTGCTGACAGTGCGGACACTGTTGCGACTCCGCCCGCGGCTGATTTCCACCACATCAATGGAAGGTGGCAACACAGCATTGGGAATGATCTTTGACATGTAGGCAGCCTGAGGCGACATGGACATGACAGGACTGGGCGGCTCCTGCTGGCTGTTGGCCGTTGTCATCCAGGGAACAGCCAGGGACCGAGGCCTCTGAGCACTTAACAGATTGGGGCCCAGGCCGTGCAGGAGAGCCAGGTCGTCCTTATGACCGGGATGAGCGGCAATGAACTGCTTGACTTCACCTTCACTGACCGTCTGGAGAGTGTCTGCGTTCTTCGGACTGCCACTCGCTCCCTCTTGTGCCTCTGTGTTGTTGTCAGTCTCACCATTAAAGAGCTGCTCCTCATCCATCACAGGACCCATGAGCCAGTCCACTCTGTCCAGACCTGACATAAGACAGGAGCAATCATAAAGGTCAGGTTCATACTGATAGTTATTCATGTTTAGCTGGAGCAGAGTAGTAAAAGAGTAAGTAACATATCTAACTCTATACCCAATTCTCTCTGGACATGGTGTGGGATACCCTGAACGGTCTTCCTGCTTTTCCTCCTGGTCCTGGTTTTCTCAGACTTCAACGGTCTGAATGTAGATTCTGGACACACAGATGATGTTGGCATTTAAACACTCATGTCAAAATGAATCACATCACTTCCATTAAACATTTGAAGGGTGATTGGTAGATATTTAGGTTAAGCCTTACCTTGTCTGGTCAGTCCTGAGCGGGAGGACCTTGTGGAGACAGACGATGCAGCAGAGACCACAGAGGATGTGTCAGGTATGGTGCTGTCTGACATGAACCCTGACGCGTCCCCCTCCGCCTGCACTGTGGCGTTTGACTGGCAGAGGCAGAAAGAAAGGTTAATCCTCCAGTTTATCACATTTATCCAAATTCTGTATGTGTGTGTATGTCGTGCAAAATACAGCAATGCTGGATGTGATGACTTACAATGGTGCTTTCATTATCTTGGTAGTCCGTGCCGTTATTAGTTTCTGCAAGGAAAGTAACATTAAATACTTATGGAGGATTTACAAGGCATTTAAAATTCTTAGTAGAGTCTGCGTCCTCTGGGTCACACCCCGTTACGCAACATGCATGCAGTTACCGACATGTTGGCACGGAAAGCCTCTCATTTAGTGAAGTGCCAGGCACAGGAGTGTAAGAGTATTAGAGTATTAAGGCGACGGGCGGGGTGGGGTGGGGTGGGGGGTGGTTATATACCTTCTTCCTGCATCATTTTCAATCCCTCCAGCGCCTCGGTGTGAAGGTCCTCCAGGTACTTGGGGCGGCTGGCCTCAATGAAGACGTTCTCCTGGAAGGACGGGGGCACTTGAGCCTTGTCATCGTTGCCTCGCTTTTGGACGGCTGCAGGGAGAGGCAGAGGAGAGGGATCAGTCTGGATCGACTCAGAGTTAGTTGTTAAATAAAGTAACTTAACATTAAAGGGAGTGACCACAAGGACAAAAGCATCCAGGTGTGTGTCAGTGTGTTCTGTTTCTGTAACTCATCAGGATGAAATAAAGACCAAACAAAGAAGATCAGAGGACTAAACTTCAGCAGCTGACTCAAATTAAACACATTCCTTTAAATAGACAGCGGGGAAGAAGACGTATCTTGATATCCGACGATCCATCACGCCGCCATCTTTACTCCAATGAATACAAAATGTCTGACACGCCACATCAAAATATGGGCGAGGGTTCAAAAGAAACTGGAGAACTGATCCAAGGAACAATTTGTCTTAGTCAAATGGGAGCTTTGTGTGTGATGAAAACCGGAATAACCTCCTCTGATCCACCACAACGCTGTCATGTGGTGTTACCTGGTGTGATCGGTGGCCTGGATCTGGGAACAGTAGGCCAACAACCTGCTGAGACGCCTTTATGTAACGTGACAGCTGCTCTACATTTAGACACCTACTGTTCACCGGCCGCGTTGGAGCAGCAGGACAGTGGTGGTATTAGCCCCGTCAGAGTTCACTCAGACTGATCGCTGCTATAGTTACCACGCTGGCTCTTTTGTAACAGCATTAGATGAGCCGTGTGGCGTGCATCCTGGGAATAATGATGCCACTGACTGCGGCACATTTGTTTAAAAATAGCAAAAACCTCATGTAACCTAGCTCATGAGGCAGTATTTGTTCGTATGCAAAATTCAAATTCCTGTACGGCTGCAGTTCAGAGCAGTTCAGGTCACGGCTACAAGACTGTGTCAAGTGGATTCTATGGCCTGCAGTCATGCCTTGATGAAGACTTTGTTGCCCGTCTAAGCAGAGCCGGTGGATCCAGGTTATCCTGATCCGACCCCAGTATCAAACTAAACCTCCACACTAACAACGGCACTTAATGATCTGTGTCATGAAACAGTCAGGTTTAGTTTCAGACAGGTACAGATACATGTGTGTGTGCTCTCACTCACCTTTCCTCTTGAAGACAGTTGGCAGGCAGTAGAAAGTGCTCAGGTTATTACTCACAAGCACCACCATGCTCTCTCTTATATCAGAGAGAATATAACAGAATATGATCCTAATCTACTGCACAACTACAACCAAGGCAGAAAAAAGATAGATCTGATAACGTGCAGGTCAGAGTCAGCCAGTCAGAGGAAGATGAAGATAGGATGATAGTCTGTCTTGTTATGGTGAAGTTGTTTTTGTCAGTCTGAGTCCATGCGGTGCGGAGAAGTGGAGACAACCAATAGGCGATCAGACCTCAGACACTAATCCTCAGATGCCTAATTCCAGCACAACCCCCCCCTCGCCACCGCTAAGCAAGACACCCAAGCCCTCTGCCTGCTCCCCGCGGGCAGATGCGCTCACCCCTGATTGGTCGGCCAAGATCCCACTGAGATCATACATGTAAATATTCAAAGAAAGAGAAAAGCTGTTGTGGGGGATTTGAGGTCTGAGCAGAAGAGAACGGCTGAGCTCTCTGATAGCTGCATTAACATCAGTGATTAAACAAACACACTGATACTACTCTGTCATTTTCAATATGAAAATGTATTTCACCTCCTGAAACTTCCTTCAGACAAACTGAAGTGCACTGCTTCGCCACAAGGGGGAGGAAGTGAATTGAAACGCTTCCCTGCACAAGATTAAAAACATGTTTGGAGCCCCACAGCCCTGCTGCACATGGTTACACATGTGAACAAATGTCCCCTATTGTTTCCAGCAGCTCTACATCTGAATTGTTCCTGGGCAATGATTACGTAAGATGTTATATTTACCATTCATCATCAAGAACTGAGGTTTAGACTGGAGCAGCAGTTTCTAAACACAAAAGAAGAAAAGAGTCTGGACTTGTTGCCTGTGAGACCCAACATCCTAATCTCTGCAGAGAGGGGAGAGATCTCTCTCTCTCTCTCTCTCTCTCTCTCTCTCTCTCTCTCTCTCTCTCTCTCTCTCTCTCTCTCTCTCTCTCTCTCTCTCTCTCTCTCTCTCTCTCTCTCTCTCTCTCTCTCTCTCTCTCTCTCTCTCTCTCTCTCTCTCTCTCTCTCTCTCTCTCTCTCTCTCTCTACTTCCATTCAGGACACCTTGAACTCTAATCTGGGGCAAAGGGGTTTTCGCTCACTTCCTGGTGCGCTGAGCAGACATGACATGGAATGTGTGACATCTGAACAAATGGAAAACGTTCCCATAGTCATGATGTTACCCGGTGAGTCAGACAAAAGCAGTCTGAGATGAAATGAAGCACATGCGTAACCAGCTGCCTCTTACAGGGCCGGGGAAACAAACACAACACAGATCACAACACAGTATTTGCATTAGTAAACAAAGAGGCACAGAACAGAAACAGGGTTGTTGTGGTGAATCGGTGAAGTGAAGTCACACAAGGACAAGAGCAGGGATGTTGTTGTTGCTATTAGAGCGGGCGCTTGATTTGAGGGGCCCGGGGTGAGGGCGGGCCGACCGGGTGTTCGTTAATGAGGGCTCATATTATCACTGCTTTTGTGATCACATTGTAATTGCGTCCGTGTTAATCACAGAGATATGGAAGTCCCCATCTGTCACACTGGGATGGTGTGGTGGTATTAAGGAGCTGGGAGTGATTATGTGATTATGGATGAGTCCCAAACTGTTGTTTACATCAGGGATTAGGATAAACTTCCCAATTCTAATGCCTGTGATACGGGAGGAATCATTTAACATCGCTGACGTGCAACAGTTCAGCTCGGAGTGAAGATAAACAATATGTAAAAAGAACAAAACAGCTCAGGGGGAATTATGTCTCTGTCTCTGTTTTATGACGTAGAAATGAATAATTGTAGGTCTGAAGCAGAGTTTGGAATCAGCAAACATCTGCTGGCAGGTTTGTTTTGATGTGACAGACAGGAGAGCTCAGCAGGTCGGTTGCCTCATCAACCAGTGTAAACAAGCTGGTAAACAGGATTACACTGAGTATATTTATTGATCATTTGCATTTGGAGCCAGACTGATACTGGATAACATCATCATATCATTTGTACATAACATGCAGCCTAGCAGATCCATTTCTGCTTCTGTAGAGAAAGCTAAATAGATTCTGGAGCTACAAGTCCATAATAAAAGCTTTATCAACCAACTGAGCAACGACGATGACATCACCGCCCACAAGCACTCATGTTGTGACTACTATAGAGAATCATGAGAACATGGGAATCAAGACGCTGCTGCGAGCCCACACAGCTCATGCTGTCCCTGCCCTAACTTGCCTCTCTCTCTTGTTTTGAAGTGGCAGGCAGAGAGATTCGTTCCAGCACTGAGCGAGCCGTCTGCCAGGTGTTTAAGCCTCTCAGAGGAGAGCAAACCTACAAAAAACACTGTGTTAGGACAATGTGAAGGGGCCAGAGGTTGTATCGATGCACTCCAGGCCCAATCGCCTGCCCACACGTGTGTGTCCAGGTCAAAGCCTGCATGCTCCATTTACTCTTTCACACTCTTGGTTTCAATGAATTAAATATAAACATCTCTCGGTCACAGCAGAAGGAGGAAGGAGGAAGGAGAGGCGTGGCGTGTTAAGGACGACAATCCAGGTAACAGATACACCTAACAGACATCTGGCACCAAGGGTTAAACTCAATTCACCAGCAGACGACGACACAAAGTATATGAATGACTCTACATGAGACACCGCACCAGTACACACACACACACTTCTTCACTCCAGCACTCACATTAGCAGCTGTTTGCCGTCATTGGTGACATGACAGATAAAAGGTCAGGAGTGAGGAGGCAACAAATCATAAGCCATTAAAAAAGCAGTGGGAGAATGTTAAATATTCAGGCCTGCTGGCACCTGTGGGCTCCTGTTTAACACCAGCACAGCTCGGCTACACCATCACATCATACACAAGCTAATATAATAAGAGCCACAGACAACACACTGCCACGCTCTCAGCTACATGCACCTGGACGCACTGGAGGTAAAGTTTTCATGGAGCCGTTCTGATGCAAGTCGAGTATCCGATTACGCAAGGGTGACAAACAGAAAACAACAACAAAAGAGTATGAAAAGGCATTACATAGGAATTGTTGTCAATAATCCACTCTTCACAATGAATGCTATCATTTCAGAATCCCAATGAAATGGCAGATCACCATCGTGCACACTGGGGTCATACACTAGGTTGGGCTGACGCAGACAAAGAAAGTCCTTCGACCAAACTGCGAGTGCGGGCTTATCGCAGCTCTGGTCCTTGACTATGTAGCGGAAGAACGGCGTGTTCACGGATGGGACAACGACGCTCACAACAAGTACAGTGAGCGTCTCCACTCTGTGACTGAATCCCCCCTCTCTAAACCCCGCAGTGTTATCTTCAGCGGCGTGAATATGTCACTCTACTCTTATCCTGCTCCCGTCTGATTCCACCACATCGGTACGGTGACTCAAAGCTTTCCAAGCACGCCTCATATCAGTGTCTTTGTAGACTTGCCACAGGGTTGGCAAACATTATCCTTCCGTGACAAGTGGCCCGGGCGGCTGGAGCAAGGTCGCTGGATGGTATCAGCCTTTTCTCCGCACAGCAACAATCTATTATTTGGTGAATAATAACCGGTTGCTGACGGCGGCGGCGGGGGGGGACAAGCTTAGATTGGTAACAATGAAACCAAACGGCGTTAAAAGGAGTGTGATGAAATGTAACTCTATCATGTTGCTCTGGAGGATCTAGAGGGCATACTGGCACTTAGACGGGATCATATGTAGGTCAGTCAGAACCAATGCGGTAGACTAATATGAAGGTGCGGCCGCTGTTCACACACTGGAATGAAATCTGCCTAAATAACCGTAAAACCCTGCGATTTCAAACAATTATACGTGTAAGTGTTTACGCTACAGGTGGTTGACTCGTCAGCTGTAAACATTCCCACAGCCTAAGCTCACTGGCAATGATTCTCACCCTCACAGAACACGTTAGGTGTGTCTGTGCCTGTGTTTGTCTTACTGTACCGTACATGCACACTTCAATGAGAGCATTGTTACTCAGGCCGACTCTGACTGGAACCCTTTTCACTTGAAACCTGCCTAAGGTCACGACCTCTCCCCAGATAATCACAGGGACATCTCATCCCCACTTCATAAGAACTTACATCTCCTTTTCGTTAATTGTGTCAACATATAATAGCGTTACTGAGCGTCTCTCACAGGAGGCGTGAGCGTGATTCAGAGGGGTTCAGCTCCTGGAGGCCTCTGCTTATGGATGGGCCGGTGTGTGTGAAGCAGAGGCCTGGTTCAGCTCCTGGAGGCCTCTGCTCATGGATGGGCCGGTGTGTGTGAAGCAGAGGCCTGGTTCAGCTCCTGGAGGCCTCTGCTTATGGATGGGCCGGTGTGTGTGAAGCAGAGGCCTGGTTCAGCTCCTGGAGGCCTCTGCTTATGGATGGGCCGGTGTGTGTGAAGCAGAGGCCTGGTTCAGCTCCTGGAGGCCTCTGCTCATGGATGGGCCGGTGTGTGTGAAGCAGAGGCCTGGTTCAGCTCCTGGAGGCCTCTGCTCATGGATAGGCCGGTGTGTGTGAAGCAGAGGCCTGGTTCATTCCTCTCTGCCATGCCAGCAGAAAGTGAAACCCTACCAGTCGGTTTCTCAAACCTGTTTGCCTGCCCGTCATTGTTAATGCGTGATCAGCAGAGCACAACTAAAGACATCCTGCATCTTACTCCCTTCATCGCTGTGATGAAGACTCTCCTGCATCGCTCGCAGGGATCTGTCACAGCTTATTTTGCAGTTTGAACTACAATTACCTGCAAATTCATTAGATAAAACATCACACTATCACTATTACATCTAAGTTAAAGAAAAGACCAACGTTGGCTCAACTCGTCTCTCTCTCTCCTCTCTCTCCATATTTCCCATAATCCCCGAGGCCTCCTGCCATATCGGTTCTTTTTTGCTTTGACCTGAACCAAAGGTAACCAACATATTGGAAGTTAAGCTGAAGACCTAAGCTCTACTGATTCAGGAGAATACATCCTTTGCCTCTTTAATGCTAAGCCAGCCCAGCGCCTCACAAAGGGAGATCTAGCAGCTTTCATACTGAACCTGACCTGCTGCTGAACCCACAGAATCTGCAGAGCTACCATACAACACTATCAACAATGTGGCAAGGGTTTCATTTATCAGTGCTGATATGAGACACATAACCTTCATCTGATACACTTTAACACCACAGGACAGACGGACTGCAAATATGTGACCAGGTAAGAAGAGATACGCTTCCTGATTCCTCCTGACAGCAAAATATTCACTAAATATAAACTACCATTACATATGAACCCATCTATGCCACACACACACACACACACACACACACACACACACACACACACACACACACACACACACACACACACACACACACACACACACACACACACACACACACACACACACACACACACACACACACACACACACACACACACACACACACACACACACACACGGCCTCCTGTCTCCAGCTTCCATAGAGATCCATCTTTATAAAGCTGAAGAATGTGAGGAATCTGAGAGGGAGTGTTTGGAGTGAGCAGGTGACCTTCTGTCGGTACCATGTTAGGACTGGATGACCTCATCACTCTTTCCTTCACTTCACTTCTGGTCTTGTGTACACCATTTAGCCAAACCTGAGAAATTCTTGATAAAGCCTGTGAGCCTGTGAGACTGTGAGACGGTGAGACGGTGAGACAGTGAGACAGTGAGACAGTGAGACAGGATGCGCGAGGCCAGAGTTGCATAAGAGCGTCCTGACGTGGCGTTCACCCTGGTGTGGAATACACCAACAGCACCTCAGGGACATAAATCACAGTAAGGGCAGGTATGCAAAGGCCCAGACATTCACCGTGAACAATACATGCAGTGTATGGACGACACGTGTCCATGTAAACACACGGACACGGATCGGCAGGCACACAGAGAGAGATAACCTCTGACTTTTGGATCAAGATGAAACGCTTAACTTGTGTTATCGCACAAGTTAATGGGCCAGTGGGTTTACTGCACTGTGAGGTCAGAGGTTATCTGTGCAAACCTGCCACTGTGCTCTTCCCCCTCCTCTGCTCCGATCAAACTCCACCTCACACGTTTACGGGCCTGCATTCAGGCGAGACAGAGGGGGGACATAAACCTAAACATGGGGGTTCGGCCGCTCGCCTGGGAAGGAAACGCTCCACCTGGATACCTCACGTTATGTAGCGACATCGTGCAAGCTGCGATCTGGGGAATTGTATCACAATCCGAATGTTTTCTGAGTGAAATACTGTATCACCTCATGTAGATTCCGTTCTATTAGAACTACATGCCAACAGTAGATCAGTTTCTCTGTGAGTGAAGCCCATGCGTGTATCACAAGAACACAAGCATGCGAGTCAGACACACCCGGTTTGATGTGCTGTGAGGAGGTACAGTGTGAGCGGAGGGGTCAGGACAAACAGAACCCCTTGTTCCTCTGTTCTGTTACAGTCCTGGCATGGCTTTTAATTAACTGGCCCCGCGCCCGTCACTCGGCCCATACCAGGCGTTCAGTGGGCGAGAGGCCCCCTTTGGCATCGCTACAGATCATCATCATCATCAGGGGTTCAGCTGAGGGGAGGCACTTTGATTTAGCTCGCTGTGTTCCGCCCTCTTTGATGTTGGTCGGTCCATTTTGTGAGGTTGTTGCCAGCGCCAACGCTTTCACGTACCGTCCTGCGTGTTCACGGCTCACGGCACATCGGCACCACGGGGATATCAACAGCTGGGACGTACGGGAATGAAGTGCCTATCAAATCAACTCACTTCAAATTGACTTATTCTGATATCGGAAATTATACTTGGCACTGATTCTCCATGCGCCTGACTGCAGCCTCTCCTCTGACCTTGGCAGGGGGAGAAGACCTTATCATTCTTACAGTTCAAACTCTTCACACTGCTGTTGTAACCTTGTATGCTTCAGTGCGTGTGTGTGTGTGTACAACATAATGTGACGATTGTGCAATACCATCTCCCTACGCATGCGTCTGCAGATGCCGAGGCCTCTGATCGTCCACCGGCACCACAGAGACGGGACGCCCTGCATGTTTACGTGGGATTAGCCTCACGTATGAGACGACGTGTTAATTGTGTGAGAGTGTGAGAGGTTGGATGGAGTGGAAATCCCCCAGCAGCCTCACAGTTGAAGACGCTGCAGGAGAAAGAGGTGGAGCCTCCTCCTCCTCTGTCTGTGAAGCAATTAGCCAAGACTGCACAGGCGATGCCAGACAAACAGACCAAACAGCTCTCAGCTCTCAGCTCACAGTGTCGGTTACACTTATTCTGTTGAGCATGTGCCAATGCAGCTAAACATGCGATGACAACTAGAACGGACACACAACAGGATCCTCATTAACATATATATATATAGACTGAATGTGTGTGTGTATTAAGATTAAGACTGCAAGATGGTGCGATTTCTGCTGACGTAATTAGCTGCAGTTCACACGACACTGAGCTAAAGTTTTGTTCACCTGAAGTGTGGCTCAGAGGGAAAACAGGACTGTTTCACTTCGACATGAGCAAGCTCCAACCTGCTGAGCACAAAGCTGGGAACGTCTCACTGGCACTGCAAGTTCCAGAGGAGAGCGTTGATTGGGTTCGGTGTTTGTGTGTGTGTGTGTGTGTGTGTGTGTGTGTGTGTGTTTTTTCTCATGATGTGTGCCAGTGAGTGGAGGGTTGTGATCTCGTTCTTCATTCCCATCATCCTCTGCCTGTAACCTGTAGATCAGGTGAGCCAGTGGTCGTATCACAGAACAGGACGGACGGAGATTTTTTTTTTTCACACCAAACAAAGCCTGCTGAAAGGTCAGAGGGCAGGTAGGCAGTCAGTCTGTTCAAACATCCCTCCAGTGAACAAACACACACAGGCCTGGGAGCCGAGGAGCAGGAGACGCAACTGGTTCTCTGCACTTTGAGTTCATGGATACACTACACCGTTCCCTAAAATATCAGAAATATACTTTACAGAAAAAAGGCTGTGGCTCCTTTCATCAGACGGAACCGTTGCCAACAACATTCCAAAGTTTTTTAGGTTGTTTCAAGTCCAGACAGTCCGGTCATTCTTGTTAGTACACTACCTGATTCCTCTCTAAAGCCCTGACACTAACACTCAGGTTGGGATGGGTAACATGGCTTCATTGATAACTGGCACACACACTCATAGTGTCACCTTATGTCTGAGCGCTATGGGAGGAGCTAGAATGACCACTGGAAAAGGGGGGAGATTGGGCAGTTGTGCGTTCCTGTGGGATCTTACCTGGACTGTTGCCCTGTGGGTGGGCCAGCTTGCCCGCCTTGTGTCCTCCTTTCTGTCCAGCAGGGTACACGTCCAAGGCCAAGTCCAGGGCCGGACCGAGGCCCAAGCGCTGCCCATTGGCCCCCAGGTCCTTCCTCTTATGGCCCTTCAGCCAGACCAAAGCCCGGCCCAGGGAGTGACTCCGCTTCTTCCGGCCCCTCTTGGTGTGCTTCTCCTGGGCGAAGACGTCCACCACATCCTGGGGGAGCAGGTCCCCCCCGAACCCCAGAGAGTCCCGGTTTGACATCACAACACCTCACACTGGAGCTATGACCTGCAAGAGAGAGGGGGAAGACAACCAGAATCATGAGCCCAGCATCAGGACTTTAAATCTACAGACGTGTGAAACTTTCTGCAGATTCAGAATGTACTACGCAGAACTTTGATGATCAGTTTATGAGTCAGACTAAATGTCCTCCACGTGTTGCCGTGTGTGTGTGTGTGTGTGTGTAGCAGAGAGCAGAAGCTGTTGTGCTGTTACTCCTCGTTGGCTCGGTGAAGGAAACCCCCGACATCTGCTGCTGGAGAGACGGCTGCTTTTAACATCGTCCGTGTTTGACTCGATTGCTCTCTAGGTTTGATTTGCTATCAGCTCATGCGTGGCTCTGCCCTGCACATGCGTGTGAACTACCACATGTTGTTATCGCCACGATCAATACAATCAGAGGGAGCGTTCAGTGTAATAACTGATCTCAAGCCGGTTTCAGGTTTCTGCAAGCTGATTATCATGAAACATTGAAACAAGCTGGAGCCAGCGGCCGTCTGGGGGCCGGAAAACAAACTTGGAAAATTAAAAACAATCTAAAACATGGGATTACTGCAAAGGCTTATGTGAGGTAAACGGCTCAAACATCCAAACCTACCTGCATGATGACTTACACACTCTTACATGCTGCTGGTTAATGTCCAGACATTAAGTAGAATTGTAGCCCGGCCCACTCGGTAAGTGTGTGTTTATGCGTTTGTGTGTGTCTCCGTGGGTACTGCTCATTCAACCCACACACACACACACACACACACACACACACACACCCGCCCACACAGACCCCCCTTCTGCCTCTAAACCAAACTTCACTGTTCTGCACAGAGCTGGCACCGCTCCCTTCATTCCATAACAAGGAGTCATAATTCACAAAGCCCCACCCGTAGCCTCACACACTCACACACACACACACGTGCACACGCACGCTCACAGCACACAGGCACAGCACACTGGGAGAAGAAGCAAAAGGGCTGAACACATTCACCCATGTGACGCCGATGCTCTACACTCATTCACCAAAATACTCTCCTTTAGTGCCAATTACTACATTTAATCATCTTCCTCCCCTCTCTCCTTCCTCTCTCCTTCGTCTCTCCTACCTCTCTCCTTCCTCTCTCCTACCTCTCTCCTTCCTTTCTCCTACCTCTCTCCTTCCTCTCTCCTCCCGTCTCTCCTTCCTCTCTCCTACCTCTCTCCTACCTCTCTCCTTCCTCTCACCTTCCTCTCTCCTACCTCTGCCTACTTCTCCTACCCCACTGTAGCTCGGGGGGATCTGTAGGCTACACATTCAAGCTGAGGACTTTATTAGATGCCTATCTTCCAAATCAGCGGCTAAAAGAAGCAGAAGCGGTTAAAATGACAGAAGTGTGTGCTGTAAATAAGCAGACAGAGCCTCAGTGTGGGCAGATGGGAGAGGAAGATTTACTGATGAGAAAGTTCATCAGGAGGGTTCTGGCTGCCGCAGCGCTGCATGGACACGCATGAGAAGGATTCCAGACTTCCCCACTTGCAGCGCACGAGGCATGCAACCCGACTGTTTTCCCGTAACGCCGTCTCTAGGCTGCGCTTCCTGCGCGGCGCGGCCAAGACGCGCTACCAAACCACATAAACCTATGCCGTGTCCTCCAAGGATTACAAATGCGGCTTTGACAAACAGCCTCTCATCATCAAAGCTGTGTGTGTGTGTGTGTAGGGGTGCTGTGAGGACTCGGGTCTGGATGTTACACACAGACATTTTTCAGGCAGATGTGCACTTTCCACAGATGCCAGATGCCTGATGTATGTCGGGTCATAACTCAACCTTTTATCAGTCAGATCTTAACAACGTCAGGAGCGCGCCACTGCAGTTTACAGGGGAAGAAAAGACAGCAGAGCTCCTTCCTCATCCAGGCCGCCGTCCTGGTCTCACTTCAGGACTATGGAGCTCTGAGTGGAAGGCTTACACTCACACTGAGAGTTTACATGTAGGATTCCTTTAAAAGTGATTTGTTATCTTAATGTAGGCTGGTTGAAGGAGTTAGTGTGTGCAGCACATGAAGTGGCACAGCCCGTCTGGAGTGAAAGGCCCATAATAAGGGGCATCCGTCTTGTGGAGAGCCGAGCAGCAGACCTCTCATCTCCCAGCACTAAGCCCTGTGTTTCTCCGGATTGGAAATTACAGTCATTTGGGCCATGAGTAAGATCCGTGCATATGCATTGGCTGCAGCCGACGACACACAGACGCTCTCTCTCTCTCTCTCTCTCTCTCTCTCTCTCACGGCTCCTCGGTTTACAGCCTGAGGGCGGCCGGGAGTGAAGTGAGTCCACGCAGTGTTTCCGTCACGTAGGGATGAGAGTGAGACTAACAGCTCTGAAGACACGGCGGAGGGGGGGGGGGGGGACCACCCAGGGGAGCGCTTTGGAGTCCGGTTACGGGGAATTGACTCATGCCATCGTCGCTACGGTTACGGATAACAACCTGCAATCTTTGGTTTTGCGAGCAAATTTAATCAGGTGACGGACTCAGTGAAGTGGCTTTTAAAGACTCTGTGAATCTGAGCTCTGGCTGCTCTTATTGGTCAACATGCAGCAGGAAGAGTGGAGATTTAAGGTTTGTTTAGGTCAAATGTGACCGCAGCAGCAGCAGACTGGAGTCACTGAAGCGTCCAAGAGCTTCAAAGCTGAAGAAGGATGGAGGACATCTGAACTACAGCTGCTGATCAACACGGCAATCACCTCTCACCAGGCCAAACAATAATGCATGCAGAAATAAATGTCAGATCTGATCATTGATGAGGATTTCTAGGATAAAGAACCCTGCACACACAGGATGACAGGACGAAGATCAGGGCTTTTCTCGTATGATCTAATCATTTAATCAGATTTGCCCTAAGATGACTCCAAACCAAAAAAACACTGCTCTCTCTCTCTCCCCCTCTCTCCCTCCCTCCCTCCCTCTCTCTCTCTCTTTCACACAGGCATACTTAAATACTCACTGAACTCCCTGTGGTTTTCCAGCCCAGCCCCAGTGCTGTCGGAGCGGGCATGTGTTCCAACATGCTGTTTACTTATCTCTCACAAAAGACGCGAGGAGGAGGAACGCTCATCACAGCAAAAAAGCCTCACAGTGTCAATAACTGTGGAGCAACACTGCTAGGCGATTAGCCGACACACCGCTCTAATGTACACATCACACACACACACACACACATCACAGCTGAGGCCAGTAATAAAGTACACACCGTCATGAAATAAAGCTCGATGATCCTTTTCTTCACGGTGTGTACTTTTCTCAGCTTTGTCGTGCAGCGTGAGGGCATAAATTCCACAGCAAATCTGGGTCTTCTCTACATTAATGCAGGCGGGTCAACAGAGTTAAAGCAACGCAGAGCACTGGCACCTGTCTTGCCTGAAGCGCAGTGCAGTGAAACAGGTTACTGTGCATGCTAAGCCAGGACGTGAATCCAGGATAGTACATCACAGATTCCCATCTTAAGCTCGGCTCTACTTTACATTTCTTTGACAGACTGGAAAGAGGAAGAGCCAGTTCTTGTTATTTTTAGCAAACACACCCTAGTTAAACCTCAATAAAGGAAGCCTCCCAAGTGATTTTCAGTGTTTGTTTGAACCTGAAGACTTAATGAGTCAGATGACCATAAAGGAGTTGTTTACACAATCAGAAAACCACTCAACTGTAAAACATGACGCCTCCCAAAGTTCTCCTAAACGGGACCGGGACGCAGAGCTGCAGTGTGCCACACACCCGACACAGGATGGGCACGGTGTGGCAGGCTTCCTCCCATGACAGGGAACTCCTACAGATTTATTGGTCAGTGTGAGTGCACGCTTATCAAGGGCCACGATCGTGAGCTGAGTGAAAATCAGTCAGAGGGGTGGGGAGGAGGAGGGGGAGGAGGAGGAGGAGGACGCTGGGCTTGGAGGGCTCCGGGATCAGGCTGAGGTGAGTCATAGGAGGAAGTTGACAGGGCTGACGGAGCAGACGAGCCGCGCTGCCCCATGGGGATAAGACGCAGCCAGGAGGGAGTGGCCCTGACACAGGCAGGCAACCACCTTTGTTTGAACTAGGACTCAAGTCGGTTTAACCAGGAGGCCGCTCACATCCACGTCTCAGGCTCTGAGTTTCACAAGACTAAGCAAGGTTAATGTCAGGTTCAGTCTAAACGAGGACATCACTCCTGTAATTGGAGGAGTAGATTAGGAGGGTTAATATTCTCCTTTAGAGGGAAGAGAAGTATGTGTTTGTGTTGAAGTGTAACAGGTGATGACTCATTTATTCCAGTATTCCTGCAGGATCACTGACCTGGGCCTCAGAGTAATGATGGATTTTGGTTGAACCTGTGTTGAAGGACGCAGGGGGAATGAACCTGTGAGTGTTTGCGGGTGGGAGAGCCGGCGTTACTGTGTGGCACCTGTAGGCATCAATCAGGGCGTTGGCTGTCTTCTCTTCTCTGGGCTTTACCAAACAAAAGGCAGCGCTGCGACTCGACAGCACACCGAGGCAAACCGTGTCTGGGCTAGAAGTCTGCACACTCATGTTGAGAGATGAAACAAATGAGCTGAGAACAAACTAGAATCCCTCATTTCCATATCCTGAGGAGGTTTCCACCTGGGAGCGCAGAGGGAGAGAGAGCTGTGACCGTGTGACCAGGAGAGGAGAGGCAAGTGTCTCTACAAACAAACACTACAGTCGTCAGGAACAACTTTAAGGAAGTTATGTTTCCATGTTTAGAGTGAAGTTAGTCAGATAAATAGAGGAAATAACACAAAATGGGTGGCAGAAGCGCGTGCTCTCTCCCACTCTCTCTCTCTCCCACTCTCTCTCTCTCTCTCTCTCTCTCTCCCACTCTCTCTCTCTCCCACTCTCTCTCTCCCCCCCCCCCTCTCTCTCTCTCTCTCTCCCTCTCTCTCTCCCTCTCCCTCCACGATGCCCAGAGTGACCAAGACAACCACAAGTTTCCTACAATTTGGTTTCAGCCCAGTATAAATACACAGTGGCAGAGCAGTTGGACAGAAAGACAATCCATTACTGGCTTCATGTGGGCCTTTTGTTTGCTGCTGGAAGGATACGGTTTCAGAAAAGGAGCATGTAGGCAACGACAGTGATAAAAATACTCCCCACATAAACACGACAGCTCCGTCCACAACAGGGACACAAATAAAGCCCAATGTGCCGGCGCGGCTGGAGGTTCTATAGGGTCTGGTACGTGCGTGCCATGCAGAGCTGTGTGGACGGGGGGGCAGTGCAGGTTGTTACACTGCGAGCCCACTGGAGCCGTGCAGCAGCTTGTCTGGGAAGAGCACAGGCTGCATTCCTGAGCGATTGATAATTACTGACTGGGGAACTCTTCCCTCGAAAATCTCCTTTCACCCCACACCCCCCTATCTCCTCCCTCCCCAACTCCATTCTGCCGCACCGTCACTACCTAACACAGCGTCCTAGGAGACCGACCTAAAAGGAAAAATGATAATGGCCGGCACATGAGTCATTTTGAGATAACATTATAAAACATGGGACTGTGCACTGGCTGAGGTTATTGTTCTGTGTGTGTGTGTGTGTGTGTGTGTGTGTGTGTGTGTGTGTGTGTGTGTGTGTGTGTGTGTGTGTGTGTGTGTGTGTGTGTGTGTGTGTGTGTGTGTGTGTGTGTGCACTTCAATGAGGGTTGAACTAGGTGAACTCCAATAAGAAAGGAACAGATTTCCCACTTACAGAAGATTTAAGTAAATATGACATTCTTTGGAAATCTACTCTGAGCCGCTGACCTGTGCTGTGGAAAATGTGTGTAGTGCAATTACTGATATATGATCTAAATGTACATATACATAATAATACTGTGTTATTATTATAAGAGTCCCTGTAGTCTTCATTTCCCACACACACAGAGGACACTAACATACAAAAAGGACCTTTTCTCCAGTAATGTTTCCGAGTGAAGAGCTCAGTAAAGTCCTGTTTGCTTTGCTCTGTGAGTTTACCGAGGGTCCCAGCCTGGACTGCAGCCTCTATGGAGCTTTAGAGCCGCCGAGCCCAGAGGTCAACTGAGGTCAGAAGTTATGAAGCAGCAGCGTCCAGCTCACTGCGTCGGCAAACACAGCTGGACTTTGGTGTGTGTGTTACACCTCGGTCAAAACAAAAAGTTCTGTCGCTGTTGTGATATATTTTCTGAAGCTCACTCGGTCTGACAGTCCCCTGAGTCGACGGCAGGTTACCATCGAAGAAGAAGATGGAGGTTGGGAGAGAAAGCCCTCGTCCTAAAACCAAACCTGGTCTGAACATTCTGACAGATGAGTGACGAGTAGGTGGAACATGGGAACAATACAAACCTAATGCAATCAAAACTCAGCATGTGTGTGTGTGTCTACATATACAAAGCAGCTTGTGTGTGTTCTAGGCCGGGCCATTTAACTTTTAATTACATTTGTCCGGCTGATGAATGACTCATTAGCCAATCCTTTTGATTAACAGCCCACTTTGATCTCATCTCATCAAGCCAGGAGTTTCATCCCACTGCAGGCTGGCATGACACCCATCACTCACACACACACACACACACACACACTGACAACCCAAGTCCCATTCACACACAGATGAATCCATTCTCTCAGCTGATCTGTTCATCACTGACGGGGTCAAGAGCCAACAAAGTAAACAACAAGTTAAACCTACCTGGGCTGGCAAACTGGTCACATCTCAAATCCAGACTTCCTTCCCGGTCCCATCCTCACCCTGATCTGTGTGTTCTCTCCCTCCCCACACTCCCACTGTGTGAGCAGCGTGGCACCCCGTCTGTACCTGCCTGTCTGTCTGTCTACCTTGATCTTTTCCCTCTGTTGCCTCACTGCTGTGCGCTTCTTGTACTTACATAACACCTATAATCTCCATGGGTACAAGCCCTGGCATGGCAAGCTGGTGGTGGAGAAGGAAGAAGCAGCACCAGTATGCGACACACCCTTTCTAAACAAACGCCTTCGTCTCCATTAAGACAGAGCACAAGGTACAAGATGTGAGCGGGACAACAGAGGCCATTGATCCCGACTTACAGGAAGAACTGCGTTTTTTTTTGGAAAAGTATGGATTTGGGGATGAGCTTCCAGTGCAAAGTCCACAGAGCGGTGGCAGACAAACAGTGTGAGCCCAGACGAGGTCCTGAGATGGTCATCACGTTATCTCTGTCCGGTTAATCAGCAAGCGGGGGGGTGGGGGGGACATAATGGTACGGTCAATGAAGTGCACACGGACTGACTGACTAACTGAGGAGATTAAACTAAGTGTCATAGGAGTCATTTGCTGGGTCACTGATGGAAAAAAGAAAACACAATAGTCTTCATTGTCATTTGGCTCCACGGTGGAGATTAACACGCAGGTCTTGAGTTACCTCGGCTCTGGATCCCTCTAGGCCAAGTGTGCAAGACTCCCACACCTAGTTTCCATACGTGCCTGTGCACAAGGTGAATCTATTTGCATTCATCAACACCACAATATAGCGGAGAACAGAGGCAAAGATTGGAATAGGCTTGATTAGGAGCAGGATTTGACTTGTTTACTAGCCTGTTGTTGTTGTTGTTATTGTTGTTGTTTTGTCAAAACACCCAGGAAACACGATGGAACAGCTTTCTGTACTTTTACTACTTTGTCAGCTTTTTTTCTAAAAGTGGGGAAACAATTCAGTCCGGATGAAGTAAGTGTTACTTCACTGGAGTAGTAAATCGCCATGACGTATTATTAAAGTTTGATGCAGAAAAGTAACATTTAGCACGAAATGTAAGACTTTAACGAGCTCCAATAAGTTATATTTATCCTAAAAAAAAGACAAAAGCAAACCGAATAATTGTTGTTCCCGTACGCACCTTGTTAATTAAAGTTGACAGATCCAGATGAGCAGCTTCACCGTCTCTCCATTAGAAGCGTCTCCCCGCCGCGTCCTTCCTCCACAGCGCCAAACTTTGGAGTTCACCGTCCAGAACAAAACTTCAGGTACACCATTTCCGTGAAAAGAAAACACCACAAAACGACGTCAGGAAGCGACCGGGGAGCTGGATACGCTCTCAGCCGCCGGTGTCCGTCTGGCCGGCGTCCCTCCGAGTGACTTTCCGTGTGCAGGCGCAGAGGTGCGGGCTCTCCGTGGGCATGAAGGGCGGAAAATGAGACGAGTTAGTCTGCGACGACCTGCAGCACATCCTACCTGGAGGATGGGCGCGCGCAGGTGAGGACGAAAGGCCATGGCCAGTGCGGCGAGGACATCTAGCGGCGGGAGGGAGGAACTGCAGGTAGCGCCTGGCCAAGTGACGAATGGAGGATTTTTGTAATAGGAATTTCATTTTTGGTGTATTCACTTGTTTTACTTATTGATCTGACTGTTGTAACAAATCATTTAATTCACGAAGTATTCTATCTACACAATTTCCATCTATCTGAAAATTTAAAAAAAATGTCAAACACAACTGATTTTTAAATATATGTCAGAGCCCTCATAAAACCATGGACTTATGTTGCGTATATAATTTGTCTAATTTAACTTTTTACGTTTTATTTTGTTTACTCTTCTATGCGTTTTGTTGTTTATTTGGACCATTTGTTCAATAAAGCAAGTAAATAAGTCTTGAATCTCTCCATATACTTTAATAAGCACATTTACCTACAAAGTATGGAAAACAACATTATGCATTATACTCAGATGTAGAAATGTAAGCATATTTCATGATAGAGATTAAAAAAATAGGACGGAAAGGAGAGACAGAAACATAATCCTGGGCACTTGAGGCCAATGAAGGTGAAGCTGCTACGGCCACTGTTGGAGGCCAGTGATGAGGTTGGACAGGCCAGGTGATAGAGAGGATGGGCTGAACCCTGTGACCCAGGCAGCAGAGGTGGCATGGATGGACCGACCCGACAGGCCCGACTCCACCGGTGGGAACGGCAATGCTGCTGGAGCTGAAAAGGACGGCTTGAGAGTTACTAATGAAGCTCAACCAGGAATTGTTTAGCCTTATTAAACAAACGGTCACGTGTGTTTATCGTGATGCAGATCGAAGGGAAATTGCTGAAAGTGCTTCACTAGAACACAGAGGCGGTTGAACATGCAGGTCATTCAGAGGATCATATTGTTTGTGGTATCCAGGTATTAACTGACTAGTGTCTCCTGGTGGATCTGGTGCGAGGCAGAACATGTCCTGGAGGCAGCGGATGATACACTCAGCTGCAAAGGGAAAAGACAAACAATTCATTTGCATCTCAATGTTAATATTACAGTAAAAAAAAAACTTTACCCTGACATTCAAATATATTAAACTTAAGACTGATTCTGCTATAAAATGTGTTAATCTAATAGAAGTACGGAAGCCGAGAGAGAGGGATGCGCAGGACATGAGAAGATCCAAAGTGCAACGCTAACCTCATCGCTAAACAGCATTTATCATCTGAACAACTTTATGTAGACATAGCAAGGAAACTTAAGAAATATAAGATAAACTCTGTCTAAGAGTCTTTGGATCAGCTGTGATCGATACGCGATCCTACCTGTGAACTCCGGCTGATAAGCGTCCACATCGGCGTTTCTGCGCTTCAGCTCCCGGATCATTTTGACGTATTTGCGGTTGGGGCCCTTGAGTGTCCTCTGCTCACGGACCTGAGGCTCCATGGCGGCCCTGGGTTCCTCAGCAGGAGTGTACGCAGTGATGTCTGCCTCGGTCTCTGCTCTCTCATCCTCATACTTCTTTATGGCTCGTCGCTTGGATGGAGGCTCGGCAATATCGGTTATCACTCCTATCTCAGGGGATTTTGCCTTCAGTTCGTTAATCAGTCGCTGGTACTTCATTTCGGCTCTTCTCTCTCAGCACAGTCTACAGGTGGCTGTGGAGCATCATGTTTCTGATACAGACGAGAGAACTTTCCTCCAGCCTGGATTCACCCCTGAACCCTGAACCCTGCCCAAACCCCTAGTCTGGCTGTCTAACAGCCATGATGCAACTCGTTTCTCTTTGGGGTTAAAGAAGCTTGTTTTCTTTTTCTTTTTTGTGTGTGACGTCATTCATATGGCGCCATTCATGACGTCATTAAAAAGTATGACATCATTGCGGGTACAGGGTACTCGTGTCATTAATAGCTGTGACATCATTCACGCAAAATATGAGGTTTTGGTTTCCACATGTGGAGCAGCGATTACTGTTGCAGCTGTTGCTTTTGTGGATACGGCGCCCCCTGGAGGCCATGGTCTGCCACAGCAGGGGAATATTACAAACGTGAGCAGACACACAAGGTGGAAATGTAACATCACAAGACTCTGAGGCCTGAAAAGGCATTCGACTCTGACCTACAATAGATTGTTGAGATTGGCTTCTCCCGAATCTATGGCTTGTCTTTTTATAGCTGTTCAGTTACAGGAAAGGACTCACACTACATCACACAGGTTTAACAAAGATTGAATAACTGCACATTCCTCAGTTATCTGCACCGACATGAAAGGGCACAAAATAATGAAACTATCCAGCAAGTCTGAACGAGAACAAGTAGGTCAAACACGGAATTATTTTTGGTCCAATGCCCGCTAAGAGAAAGCAGGTAAATCAGATGTGAGCATGTTGGTCCACACAGCTAATGTGGCGCACGCACGCACATACACACACAAACACAGCAGTGTGTTCAATCCTTCCTTTAAGAACCACCAAGATGCAACAGCTTATATATAACAGCTTTATTTGTCTAGTGTCAAAAGTCAAATATAAAATGTCTTCAAAGGAGGATAAAAATATAAAACCCCACATATCTGGGTAAAACAATGGATTTCTTTTTTTTATCAAACCTGTGCATCCTCTGAAAGTTGTGTATTTTTCCAAGTCATTTCTTTGAAGACCAGAGCATGTTCTCATTTTGCCTCCACATCGTTTCAACACAGAGTTCAGCCCTGGTTCTGAGCAGCAGACGGTCTCAGGCACTGCGGTGCCTTTGCTCTTTCCAGGCGTTTTTAAATGGACCTGTAAAGTAACAGAACATTAAAGAGAGTTAAGGGCTTTATCTCATTGGGGTCAGGGAAATGGCTGCCGGTGCCCACAAGCCAGTTGTTTACTAACCGTAAGGCTCAGCCGGCTGGAGGTTGATGTCTGAACTGCACCAACGCAGCAGTGTCACCCTAAAAAAGAGAGAAACCAATGAGATCTTGGCCATAGCTTCCTTAGGAACAGTGGAGACACACAAACATGCAAAGGTTTGACTTTAAACTACAAAACAATCATGCAACTCAAGGTGAAGGCTTTTGGTCCACTAATGGGATGTTGTCGGCCCTTTGTGCAGCTACAGAATTGCAACAGTCTACAAACAAAAATGATCAAGATGGGACTTGGTAAGTATTGAGTGAAATGAATGGATCACTATCGTTTTTAATTTGAGCAAGAGTTGCATTGCAACCATTTCTGATTGCTTTATACGGCTTATTTTGCTCGGAAAATACTACTCATAGCAGATTTTATTTACTTGAATGTTTTGGATGACTTGCACTACTTGATATTTTGCACAGAAAACAACAAAAATCTAACAATGAGTGTTGGGGTTAGTTTTACCTTCTTGTGGCGATCTTTAGGCTTTTAGAATCCTCTCCTCTGCGATTTTTTCTCTTTTATAAAAACCAGCCAGCATGACTTTGCATCAAAGTCAAGTAAGATCCCTGCAAGCTTGATTTGAAATACTGTTGAGATTCGGTTATGTCACGTGGCTGAAGATACACAGCTCTCTTGAGATCTTAAAGAGATACTAAAGGTTGAGGACAATACATGTTCAAGCACTATATCATTCTCAAGTCAAACATGTATTTGGCAATACATTACCTCAAGGATAAGTTTTATTTTTGGAGATGACATTACAAGTGTCATTTAGAATAGTTTGTAATACAGAAACGAAGACAGCTACCATTGTCAATATACTGCTTTTGTCTGTTTTCTTTTTAAAATAAGGCTGATGTGTATACATACAGCGGTGTTGAGAGCCACAGAGGACCACTTTCACAAAATGAAGGCATTCCTCTGGTACAACAAAGGAAAAATACCATGGCTAGACTGATTAAAAAGAAACTAGAAACTTTATTGATACAACGCACTGCAGAAACACATTTTGGGATATATTTAGTATCCTATTTAGCCAAGAGTACACAAGCATTATGCATTTTGGAAACGGCACGGCTTAAAGCATACACAGTTGACCTAAGATTATGTACATAATATTGGACTGGCTGCAGCTTCCTTACAGACGGTAAGGAATGTTAATCTTCACAACAATTAGTGGATCCTCAGAGATCATTTTGCAAGTAATACTACGCCAGATCAGAGTCAAGCCAAGGTCGGGGCGGAGAGAACAGAGGCGCTTGTCTTCACCACATCTGCTGATATCTGATATTGGAGATTGAATTCACAAGGCGGTGTTAAACAGTAGCAGGAAGTGAAAAATGTAATTGGTAATTTCTGCGATTTTTTTCTGTTTTTTTTTTAATCAAAACGACTCAGGGTTTCTACTTAAACCTATTGGGGTTGTAGTCGGAGTTACATTGAGGCATTATGAAGATTGTTTGTTGCGTCCAGTTGAAAAGGACTTTTTAAATGCAGCCTAAGTGAAAGAAAAAAGTTTATCGCCACAATCACATCATGTTAGAACACTTAACTGAAATGATAACAGGTAGAACTAAAAGGTCATCGTTTCTTTTGTTAGGTTTAAGGAAACCAGGACTATTTGCAAGCTACGCAACTGAAAAACATTAAATTGAAAACAGATAAACAATGAAAAATCACTTGTTCAGGTTTTCCCCCCCCCCCTCTGGCACTCTGATACATCCAACAAAATGTCTCTTCCGAGTTTTTAAAAAAAAGTCAACATAAAATAAACATTAAAAAAATAGGGAACAAATGAGTGGGAAATTACTTTTTGAAAAGTTAAGCGAGTTACAGGGCGGAAACAGTTGCCATGACAACTCTCTACCAGAAGTCGCTCAGTATCTGCCATATGGATGCTCCCTATATGACCCCTTCATCTGCCGGGCTTGGGGGGCTTTGTTTCCGGTCC
The DNA here is from genome assembly GCF_046128005.1 of Genypterus blacodes. Classification (NCBI taxonomy): domain Eukaryota; kingdom Metazoa; phylum Chordata; class Actinopteri; order Ophidiiformes; family Ophidiidae; genus Genypterus; species Genypterus blacodes. The sequence goes on from NW_027466916.1 coordinate 1,485,616, forward strand.
CAGAGTTGGACCATGAGTTGTCCCATTCGTCTTGAGCTGCTAGGACACAGAACGAGAAAGAAAACACACACACATCTGTCAGCATTCAGCGGGAGCTTGTCACCTCGCCTCAAATCACACACGCCCAGGACTGGCACAGTGACAACGCGGGGAAGTAAAGACTCACCGTAGGACTCGTACGTTGCTTCTGGTGCCTCTCCGTGTCCGTAATCATAGTATTCTGTATCTCTAAGGATATCGGCAAAGAAAACGTCAAAACAATGTTTGACAGACGGGTCAAACTGGGCAGATGCACGTAGAAGACAATTCAGTTAGACTTACGCAGGTGCAGTTTGTTGGCTGTAATAGTTATCGTAGTTCTCATATGAAGGCTCGGCGTACGATTCTTCATATGGAGGCTGAAAGGAAACAAAGACGCAACATGAGCCGGAGAGGAAACAAACAATCAGCAGACAGCTTCCTGCAAGATATCAACTTAATAAGAAATGTTAAGTGATGGACTTACATATTCCTCGTAGCCTTCAGCTTTGGGCTGTGATGCTGAGGGGAGCGCCTGGTGCTGCTGGTGGGAGAGGGCGGCGGTGGGGAGCATCCTGGGCGTTCCTGATGCAGGGGGTCTGGAGCGAGGAGCAGAGCCGCCCCTGGCCCCAGTAGACGGTCCACCTCTGCCAGACGGAGCGCCTCTAGGGGCGCCGCCTCTGCCCATTCCCCCCCGCGGACCTCCACCGCGCATTGCACCCCGGGGACCCCCACGTGGCATTCCTCGCCCCCTGCGTAGAGAAAATGCCAGTTTAAGGATGGGGTCACCTAAATACACTTTCTTGAAACTTAAGACCAAAGAAAAAAGTCATATCTACCAGGCATCTGATCTGGGTCCACCAGCACCAGGCAGACCACCTCTACCCCGGCCTGGGTGCCCCCGACCCCTGCCAGAACCATCCTGGGATCCATTCAGGAAGTGGGGGTCCATGTATGGGTCCACCTCACCAGGTTCCTAAAGATCAGAAACATAACAGTCTTTAAGCTTGGAGAACAGCTTTGATAGCTCCATCAGTGCATCAGAGCTAAAGCCTCCTGGATCCTCACCGGGGTGAGGAACTTCTTAACCTCCTCCATGGCGTGAGCCATACGCAGGTAGGCCTCTGGGATGGGCGCCGTCACCTCAATGAACACATGCAGCTCCATCGACAAGTGAGCATACTTAGCTTCACCGCCCTTCCTCAGCTCTTCCTCCTAATGAATGAACACAAAAGGTAAATAGAAAACATGTTGGCATGATATCGAGGATAACAAACTTTCAAGAGTGCAAGATAAACCGTTAGCCCATTTACCTTATTCTTGTCCCTCATGGAGCCTTTACCCAGAACTGAAATCTTGGCCCCCGTCTCCTCCTGAAGTCTCTTGATGGTGTTGCCCTGCGGCCCCAGAATCTTTCCCACAAAGTTTACCTATGGCAATACCAGAAGAAAACACTTCTGTTAGGTAAAACAAGAAGATCCATCCATCCACTTAAAGAGCATATATAGCATTTAAGTGACTGCATGAAATCCAGGTTCCCTCCATTTCTTCATCGCTGCAGAAATTCCATGTAATAGAATTCAATCTGAGCTAAGAAGAAGCCTCCCTCTATATTAATGTGGGTCATGTTTATCTGCCATCTTTCTACTCAATCATGCAATCCTGTCATATCCCCGCTGTATGGAAACCAGCCTTCATTATCATAGCATCAGAGGGGCAGTGGCTCTTACCCTCGGGTACAGCTTGGTGGGGATCAGCACTCGTTCTTTCAGTTTAGGGTTCTTCGTGTTGAACAGGTCCAGGTACGTCTCTTTCTCTGACTCCTTTTTGTTTTCGCCTTTCTGGATCCTTTCGATCTCTGCAATGAGACGCATCCGACGTGTGAACGGTGAGATTGTGTAGCATTTTACATTCACAGTAATTATATAACAGAGCAGCAACGCTGACTGACTGACGGCAAAACGCTACAATGCAAATGATCCACTGCACAAACATCAGGGCGCTTTCGGCGGAATACAAATCAATGTAGAGCAGAGGAATTAAACATCACGGCGAGATTAACAAACAGACAAATAATCGGATCTAATCAAGTACAGGAGCCACCACGTGTAAGACGCACTGCCGTTGTCCAGGCCCGAGAGTCAACGTTAACCGGACTAGGCCATAGCCCCGTTAGCCCGCCGAGCTTAGTTAACAGCCACAATACCTGCAGAAATGAGCTTCATGGCGTGTGTGAACGACGAGTCCAGACTGTCCTTCTCAGCCTGCAGCTCCGGGAGGTATTTGGAGTCTTCCATTTTGAGTTTGTGTGCCGGGCTCGACTCAACGACAGGCTCCGCCGCGACGCTAGCGTTCAACAAGCTCATGATGCGAGAGTAAAAGGCCAAGATACGCGAACGTATTCTTCTTTAACCTTGAATTAAACGCTGACTTGCAGGCGACAAACTATACGGCCTGAATGCGTCACGTTGCGAGTGGATTTCAGGTATGCTCCGGTGTGTGTTAGCTGCAAGCCGGGTGAGTCTGTGCTCGCTCCTCTGGACAAAGGAGGGATAATGGCGCAGCTGTCTTTGAGGCGCTTGGAGGAAGAGAGCTGGAGGGACGCGTGACGTCACTGCCGCGCTGTTCCGAATCCCACAGCAGTTCTGGGCAAGTCCCGCCCCCCGAGCGCTGCGATTGGTCAGGCGCCATTTGTCAGCGAGCGGCAACGCAGTGTTGATTTTGACAGCGGCGAAGCTTTTTCTGCCATCATATTATCACAGCAGTATGCGTAATACAAACTAAATAACTAATGTAAACTTATTTGTTCGTGTTTGGGCTTAAACCAACACGCTTGCATTGCCTCCTCGCGCGAGCCCGCTTGATTCTGGCCAATTGTAGCGCCTGAATGCTCAAAGGGGCGGGGCTTGTCCAGAACTGCTGTGGGACTCGGAACCACGCGTCACTGCCAGAGAGCATCAAGATGGAGTCCTGTCTGAGCGTTAACGGGCTCAGGCTGGAGGAAACCCCGACACTGGCTGCCCTTTGTTATTCCTTCTTCAACTCAAGTGCCACTTACAACAAGCATGAGTAATTTCCATACAAACAGGATTAAAATAAGACTGCGTGAGTGTAAGGAAGCCTGTGCTCAAAGCCATTTAATCAATCAATCTAACAAAAATAGACATTTGCAGATTTATATACAATAACTAACACAGCAACAACACACTATAAGCTAATTTATTCATACAAATCTAGGTCATTCATTTGTTAGAACATTCTGAATAAATGTTTTTATTCCTAATATCTCCCCAAAAAAATCAATGTAGTAGTGATCATACAAATTCCATAGATATGGAAGGTTCTGTGATTACTGAAATAATGTCAAAAGTATGTATAGAATTCATATGTAAACACTGAAGCTGCACATCATCACACTAAATGTTTGGAAAGTGATCTTCTGAAAAACCAATTAATGCAAAAAAGAATCAGTGCCTTAGACCAAAGATCGCTTTAACATTAGACACACTGTCCACTTCACTTCCATGATCCAGTGTGATCTGCTTCTGGAGGAACCGTCAGATATCAATAATAGTAAATATCTCAGGTTTTTCTTTATCATGGATCTGCATTGCAGAGTATGTGATGGCCTTCACCTCAGTGCCCTGGAAAGACAAAACAAAAGCCTCACTAGCTTTGAGTTTATTTTATTTTTCTCTTTCTTAATGAAATATATGTTTGGGTTACACAATAGCTAAAGCTTTTGATATACAATATATTCTTTAAAACTCAAGAATGCTGCATGAACAGGTTTCCTCTGCTGGCTTACCTGTGGATGCTTCCCCAAACGGAACTCTTCCCCCCACCTTCAACGAGCAAAAGAATACAACCCGAGGAAACACGTCAGATAGACCAAACTGCAATGACTGCTGTGTCTTTCAATACTGCAATAGCTTCAGAAATGTCTATATCCAGTAGTATGAGGTCACGTCTGATGTGTGAAGTGCCTGTGAAATGCTGCTTAAAAGTAGAGTTACCCAATGGAGCGGATCTTGAAGTTCATCCTGTCAATCGTTAAAACTTTGACCTCCTACAAGATGTGAGCAACAAATAACAAGAGGAAGTCAAATGAACTGATTATTCACTTTATTAGGTAGAATCAAATGCAATATGGTCAGGACTCCAAAACTGAATTCTTATACACACTCACCCTGGGTACAAAGAAGAGATCTGCACTGAACTTGTACAACCAATCATCTAGGAAGTGGAAGAGAAGAGATTCCATGTCGTCACCTTTTTAGATGACACAATAAGAGAAAGAGGCATGATTACAGTTTAATCTGAGTGATCTTCGGTGACAGAGAAGGAGGAGGAGGACTGTGTAGTGACAGATCATGTTAACAGACTGGATCTCACCTTCTGACTCGACTTCTACAGTATCAATGGGTTCCACCGTTTCTGTGTCTGTCATGTAGCCAAACATGCCCATGGCACACTGCTCAAAGGCTTCTTCCAGAGAATCACCCCAGGAGTGAATTCTGGTGGAAAGTAGAAGTTATAGTGATGACTACTAACCAGCAGACACACAGCAGATGAGACACTTCACCATGACAACAACCACATACTTACTGTACATCTGCTGTATGATCCAAATCTAAAACGGACAAAAAAAGAACAGTTATTACTTGTGGTTACACAAGCTATGAATGGAGAAGAAACTTGTGTTTCCTTCAGATATTAAGAAATTAAGAGATTGACTGTTTAGATTATAAACCACTAGCCTGTAATGTTGGTCAGTAAAACAGCAGTCTCAGATTTGTGTATCAATGAAAATAAATGTTTGCGTTAATTTTGTTACTGTATTATTGAGAAAGAGTATTTGTGTTTGAAATGAGCTTTGAGTTTCACCCATCGTTACTACAAAATGTAATATACATACATCAAATAAACTAACTTCCTCATGCTGTTTGCTAAAGTCGCTGCATTCATCGTCACTTCACACTCACACTCATATTTCTTGTTGATCGGCGGGTATTTGGACTTGACCGCTTCCTGCGCCGCTGTCAGGTCCAGTTGGCGGTCATCGATCATAGGTAACGTGTTCATTTATGTCTCAAATCATAAATAACGCAGCTGTTTATTAAAGTTCACCAGACAACATGGAGTAAGTGACACCCGGAAGAAGTTACCCGTTGCCAAAGCGATGACGACTTCCTGTCTGCCCCGGCGGATTCTGATTGGCTGGTGGCTTTCTATGGAGTTGGCGCCATAGTAGTCTGTCGCGCTGTGTCCGGACCGCTCTGCCTCTGTTCCCCCCCTCTGCTCCGGTGTTACCCGCTTAGCTGCGACGCCATGGCCGACAAAGACGGTAACGGTGCTTGCTTTTGGCAGTTTAAACGAGCAAACGTGCGCGTGTATAGTCGGGGAGCGGTACGAACTCCAAGCCGGGACGGAGCGGCGGTTGTTGGCGCGCGAGCCAGCAGCAGCGTCCATTGTTACAAAGCAGCTAGCTAGCTAGCTGTCTGCTAGCCGAGCGGCCACACGGGGCTTTAATTCACGAACGGTGCCTAACTTTCTGCTCCACACGGGCAGAACCGCAGCTCCTCCACGGGCTGTTTGGGTTTGAAGTATTCAACGGAGCTTCCGACGTTAGCGAAATGTAACCCTTTTTTGCTAATTTACCGTGGACCGGAGCGTGTATGTTGGGAGAGAACGTCAACTTCCCGCGTTTAGGTTCCGGTTGGTTTGCAGATGTTCCGCAGGCTAAACCCGCATGCGGATGCAAATGTTTAAATATCCGGTTTTAAATTTGGTTTGTGTGCGTTTTTCTTTGCCCAGCCGCCTTTGATGATGCTGTGGAGGAAAGAGTCATCAATGAGGAGTACAAGATATGGAAGAAGAACACGCCATTCCTCTACGACCTGGTCATGACTCACGCCCTGGAGTGGCCAAGCCTCACCGCCCAGTGGCTCCCTGATGTCACCAGGTAAGAAGGAGTCTGGACCAGGAACAGGACCCACAGTCTCCAGTATGTGTGACATGATGACGTTGAATGTAAGTGTCTCTGTGTGTGTTTGTGCAGACCTGAGGGGAAAGACTACAGCGTGCACCGGCTGGTCCTGGGGACACACACGTCTGATGAGCAGAACCACCTCGTCATCGCCAGCGTCCAGCTCCCCAACGATGACGCCCAGTTCGACGCCTCACACTACGACAGCGAGAAAGGAGGTGAGGAAGGCCCAGGCAAATATCCTTCTACTTATCTCTCTATCCTCTCCCACACATATCAGTTTGTCATTTGATTGTTGTTTAACACCTTTCTGTTGTCCATTGTAGAGTTTGGAGGGTTTGGGTCAGTTAGTGGTAAAATTGAGATTGAGATCAAAATCAACCACGAGGGTGAAGTGAACAGAGCTCGCTACATGCCTCAGAACCCCTGCATCATCGCCACCAAGACCCCCACCAGCGACGTGCTGGTCTTTGATTACACAAAGCACCCGTCCAAGCCAGGTGGGATCACCTGAACGCACCGGAGGATCAGTTTGCAGCGTCTGTGCCAGGCGGCGTGTATGAGATGTAACTGTCATTTCCCTTTCAGACCCCTCTGGAGAATGCACCCCAGACCTGCGTCTGAGGGGCCACCAGAAGGAGGGTTACGGCCTCTCCTGGAACCCAAACCTCAGCGGCTGCCTGCTCAGTGCTTCTGACGACCATGTAAGCAGCTGGCCACAGGAAAACCTTTTCTGTTAAAAAGTCTCTCCTTGGTTCTTATGTGGTGTACTCGCCTGTTGTTGAGCCAGCCCTGTTTCCTCCTTGTGTCTGTTTAAAGACTATCTGCCTGTGGGACATCAGCACCGTGCCTAAGGAGGGCAAAATCGTGGACGCCAAGACCATCTTCACCGGCCACACTGCTGTGGTGGAGGACGTCTCCTGGCACCTGCTGCACGAGTCGCTGTTTGGATCTGTAGCTGACGACCAGAAGCTCATGATGTAAGTTAACAACCGGACAGGGGTGAAGATCTCAAAACTGTTGGAACAGTCATGGAAATGAAGACAGGTGAAGCTCAAACTTCAAATGGGAAATCAATTCATATCTTTTTAAGTCCTTAGAACCTGTCAGTGATGGTTGCTAGGAGACGTCTTGTGATTCTGTGTGTGGTGATGTTAGACTGGAGGGATCTGACCCCAGCTCACTTTGGCAGGCAAATGTAGTTTACTGGGTTATCAAATGACAAACAAATCCTGGTTAAATGGTTCAGTGACAGGTTGAGTAGATGTGTTTGACTTCTCATGCTAGGGAAGAGTTTGGTGATGTAATTTGCAAATCAGCGTAGAAACCCTATTGGAGAGATAAAGTTGTTTTCAACCTTGGCATAAACAGCCGTGTCTTTGTTGAAACAGTTGGGACACGCGATCCAACAACACCTCCAAGCCCAGCCATGCAGTGGACGCCCACACCGCAGAGGTCAACTGTCTCTCCTTCAACCCCTACAGCGAGTTCATACTGGCCACCGGCTCAGCAGACAAGGTGCGTCCACTCTCTGCACACACACACACACACACACACACACACACACACACACACACACACACACACACACACACACACACACACACACACACACACACAGCTGTCAGGTTACACAGCATCTGTCACTCACATCTTCCTCTGTTTGATCACTGATCTGCTTTTGGTTTCAGACCGTGGCTCTGTGGGATCTGAGGAACCTGAAGCTGAAGCTGCACTCCTTTGAGTCTCACAAAGACGAGATCTTCCAGGTAAAAGGGAATTCTGTTATAAAGTCTGTTTGTTTGAAATCGATTAAGTGTGTAGATTAAGGTAGTGCTCTGTTTCATCTGTAGTTCTATGTCGGATAAATAAGTATGTTCCTATTCTGCACATGATAGAGAATGATAGACTCCTGTATGTTGTGATTTATGCTGTTTGTTTGCAGCTTTGTAAACAGCCTCTTATTTCCTGTCTCATCTGTTCCCCTCAGGTTCAGTGGTCTCCCCATAATGAAACCATCCTGGCCTCCAGCGGCACAGACAGGCGGCTCAACGTGTGGGACCTTAGTAAAATCGGAGAGGAGCAGTCCCCAGAGGACGCTGAAGACGGCCCCCCTGAGCTACTGGTGAGTTGTGATGAAGACGACGACAGGCCTTTGTGTGTGTGTGTGTGGTCAAATTAGACCAAAGCAGCCGTACTGATCTGACCCGCTCTGCTCCTCTAGTTCATCCACGGCGGACACACAGCGAAAATCTCCGACTTCTCTTGGAACCCCAACGAGCCATGGGTCATCTGTTCTGTATCGGAGGACAACATCATGCAAGTGTGGCAGATGGTAAGAGAGAGAGAGAGTTAAGACACAGACCGCGCTGATGTCAGCGAGCCTTTATTACAACATCCATCACCAAACACAAAACGTGACCAACTTGTTTCCTGCGCAGGCTGAGAACATCTACAACGACGAGGACCCCGAAGGAGCAGCAGATTCAGAGGTCCAAGCTTGAGTCCGGCCCTACATTCATCCTCTCTTCTTTAGCCCTGCTCCTTAAAGATTGGGCTCCATTTTGCAGTACGGGATGCAAAGACGGCAGCGTCTTTTTAAAAAAAAAAAACACATTTTGGACAGCGGCGTTTTTGTAGAAAATCTGAAATGCTGCGTCGTCGTGTTGTGAAGTATTTATAACGCAGTCTGTCTGTCACATTTGTAGGTCTTTAGTTTTTCCCCCAGACTCCAGTACTTTGACACAGACGTGCTCGTCCTCTTGCATCTCTGTACTCGTCATGATTTTGCTCCTTTCATCTTCACAGCGATTGGTTTAGGATCGGCAACATTTCTACAGAGATCCATTTTTAAAAGGTGTACATAGGTTTTTGTTTTATTTGCTTGATAGACACAGTAAGAACTTTCCAACTTGTGTGTTGTCACCATGTTTTTCCTCTTCGTCTCGTTTTGTTTTTTCTGTGCTTCATCTGATTTCTTGTGTACTTATTAATGGTATTCATAATAAAAAAAAAACATATTTACACTAAATGCTTGTTTCTTGCTCAGCACACCAGATTGTTATATAGAGAATAGAAGCTTTAGAGGTCTTCTTCTTCAGTGCTTTCATCGCAGCCTCTAGAAAAACAGGTGTGAAGTGTTATTGTCAGTGATGTAAGGGTAAATATGTCTTAAGAAGATGAAGAGAACCTACCTGAGAGTCTTCAGCTCTTGTAGAAGTCCGTCCTTAAGGTCCTCCAAATCTTTCTTAGATCGTCTTTGAATTGCAAACTCCAGCTGGAGTTCTCTCTTGGTCTCCTTTAGGTCCTCCAGTGTCTCCTAGGTAGATGTGATACATCTTTGTGACCTTTCTACACATACACTCACTGGCCATTAGCGTTCATGTTTAAGTTCAACCGCTCCACTTTGTACTAAAGGCAGCATCGATGTCAGTCACTCTACCTTGTGTTGTGTGCTGCTCTCCTCCCTCTCTCTCTCCATCAAGGTCATCCTCTCCTCCAGACAGGCTTTCTGCACTTGTAGTGTCTGTACGTTCTCCCTCAGTGGCCACAGCGAGGCCCTCAGATCATTCCCTTGCTCCCTGCCTTTCCTCAAGGCGTCCTCCCCAGCCTGCCTCCTCCTCAGCAGACCCACCAGGCGAGGCTCGTACCAACCCTCCAGCGCCTTCACGCTGCCGCTGAGCCGGCGCTGCAGGCTGAGGGAAGACCGGCGGCAGTGGCTGGCGTCGCTCGCGGCCCTCGGACGGCAGGGCTTACTGAACTGGGCCCTGATGGAGTTGAGCTGGTTCTTGTGGACCTCCTGAAGCTGGGACAGTTCTTCTGTCAGACTTTGGATATGGGCCTTGAGCTCCTCCTATGGGCAGAGGTAAAGATGAAACTGGTTATGTTGAATAGAGCCATGCATTCCTTTAAACAGAGAAACCCAGACTGCACCCTCCTGACAGACCAAACAAACACACACCCCAACATGTGGCTCCTACCTGTGTGACAGCAAACTGAGCCACCTCATACTGCTGTGCTGCCAGCTTCACCTGGCTCTTGATGCACCCTCTGGCAGTGGTAAACAGCCTCCGCTTCACCTGCTGAAACTCATCATAAACAGCTGCTTTATCTATCTGAACCACAGTCAGCAGCCCAAACGCCTCCGCTAGCTTCCCCCTGAACAGCTCCACAACTCTCATCATGGGTTGCTGTAGACGGAGAAACTCTTCGATCAGATCGTCCCTCTCCATCTCCAGACAGGTCACTTGCTGGATGCACTGGTCTAATCGTTGTCCCAAGCTGTCCATGTCCACTTGTCCCACAGGTTGTTGTGTAAACTTCCAGAGAGTGTCATTTGTGCTCTCACTTGTTGTTACCTCTGATTCAGAGTCAGTATGGCTCCTGTCAGGGTCATCTAAATCCTCATGATGTGTATATTCCATGTGAGAGTCCTGTGCTGAAGCCATGTCAAGCTCACCCTGAGAGTCTTCCAGAGGATAACATGTACAAGAAGCTGTAATCAAACAAAGGCAGGGAGCTCAAACACAGCAGGTCTACATTTGTAACCAAGCCTATATACGTAAAATGTGTCGGTCATTAAAATGATAAACTATTATATCCTACTCACTTTGCAGATTGGAGCTCCAGCAGGTTTAAGAGTTTGTTTGAAGTCTGGACCAGTCTGCTGTGTGCATGTCTCCAGGAAAACAGTGGGACACTTTGTGTTATTAATAACACTGGAAGCAGCACAGAAACTCTATCTGTGGGTTCTGAGGGAGACTCGACCCCCCACATGGGGGTTACTAACTGTCTCTGACTGGCCCACATGCTCTGGATGCATGCACCATCCTGGGTAAGACAACTATACTTAGATAGGTTAATCATGTCTAAAGGGAGATTACTGGAGGCTCTAACACATTTGTTTGTTTACATGACTGATTCATCTGCTTTTTTACAGGCATATAACTTAGATGGACATACAAACAGTAAACCCACTGGTGAAACTGGTCCCCACCACCGCGTTATCACTGGAGAAGCGATGATCGATGCTGCTGCTGCTTTTGTGGCTCCCTTTGACCTCTGTCGCCCCCTGTTGATGTTTGAGACCTCTTGCCGCAGCGGCCTTATACCTCCTTCCACACTCTGAAGTGGCTGAGCCTCCTCTGGTCAGGGTAAGTGCTGGGTTAGTGTTAGGGTTAGACTGATCCCACAGGGGATTTGGGAGCAAACGTGAAAGGAAAACAGACTTTATAAAACATTGAATGTACCTTGAGTGTGCTTGTGACATATTTGGGATCTCCAATTGCTTACAGAAAATGACACAACATAATGGAAGCATCCAGTAAGTCTTAATGACACCTTTTTTAAAACCTGCACGGGTCAAATGTGAAATTTTGGTTAGATGCAACATTTGCAAGGAGAAACTGTAACTTTCACATCTCTCTTTCAAAAGATGGGGGTATGTATGTTTACTTGTGTGATATATGCATACCAGCATGTTTTCTGTATTCACTTATTTACCCTACTTCGTGTTTATATCAGTTTTAGATTTATTCTGCGACGATAAATCCCTCGTCCTGCGTGTTGCAGCGGCCCCGTCCGGAGTCATCGTGAAACACACCTGACGCCTGTCGATTTACGTTGCATTAAACAAGAGACCAAACCCCATGCAAATGCGTCCGACAACATTCCCCAACTTATCCGACCCAGCAGAAACATAATAACATGACATCATTACATCATAATGACCGCTCGTCACGCCGCTGCCTTCCATTTGGGCGGAGTATCCCTTTAAACGGCTGAAGACTCCGCCCACCGCGCGCGCCCCCCGCCCTCCCTCACACAGCAGCGGCTCGACGTCAACAATGACTACCAGCGCGTATTCCCATGCAAAACACACCAGGTTCCCAACAAATACGCTGACAATGTATCGCGTTTAACTCGCTCCTCTTCGCCACACGGGAGCGCGTAACAAGGGCGGCGGCCATTGTCACCGGTAAGCTGCATTTCCCTCATTGTCCAGCCTGTTTGGTGGCTTGGTACAGAGCTAGCCTGGTAGCCTGGTAGCTCGGTAGTTAGGCCTCAAGTCTTTTGTATTTGGGCCAACATGGTCTTGGCGGAAAGGTTGGGGGGTCTTGAGTGAGGGTGGGGGCGGGGGACTGGAGGTGGCGGGGTCTTCAGGGACCCACGTTGCTTCGATACACACGGCTAAGAAGTCGTACATGTCCCCGTGTGTGAGGTAAGAACTCAGCAAGTCTGCCAGCTTCCGCAAAATCAGTGTTTATATATGAGCGCCAGTGCAGTGTGTTTGTGTGTTTGAGCTGCTGTTTTGTATAAGCGCCAAAACTAGTGTGTGTTTTCCCTTGCACGCGTTTTAATCTGCGCTACATTCTGACCTCGATCACAAAGTGCAGTCAGTATGTGCGTGTGTGTGTTTGTGTCAGAGCACATCCTTCATCGTGACTTCAGCACAGCGATCCTTCCGTCTTCCTCAGCAGCATAGTGCAGTGCAGTCTGATGCTCTCCCTCTCTCTGAACACACACCACACAGATCACTCCATTATGAAGTGTGTGTTCCCTCCTAACCAGAGTGTGTGTATCCTGCGTGTAAACAGGTACAAACACAAGGAGGGAAGAACTCTAAATCTCCACCTGCAGCTGAAAGAAAGCGAGCCGCTGTTGAGTGTGTGTGATGGCTGGAGGACGCAGAGGAGCGAACCGGACCACCTACTGCAGACCCCCGCTCAGCAGTGAACCCAGCTCGGTCAGCAACGGGAACCACAACACCAGCTCCCCGGTCACAGGGGTGCGATCCCGGACCAGGTAAAGGCCTCACGTCTGACTTCTGGGTTAAAAGGATGAAGATGTGGCTGTTCAAGCTGCCATTGTTCATCTCGCAGCCCCCTGAGGCAAACTTGAGCTTCTTCTATTTCTGGTGCATCCCTTTGGCTATAATTGTTCCAAATATCACATGAGGGCCACATGCATGCCCAGTCCCTGTTCCCCGATACACAAAGAAGCCTTTAACACCGTTTGAATCTGTTGTGTGTGCAGGAACGGGTCGGGGACGTGCATCACCAGCCCCCCACTGGCGGCCCAGACTGTGGTTCCTCTGAAGCACTGTAAGATCCCCGAGTTGTCGATGGATCGAAACGTTCTGTTCGAGCTTCACTTGTTCTTCTGCCACCTCATCGCCCTCTTCGTCCACTACGTCAACATCTACAAGACGGTGTGGTGGTACCCTCCGTCACACCCGCCCTCACACACATCGCTGGTGAGTGCCGGGACCAAAGTTCATTTCCTGACCACGATTGCTTCATCTTCTAAAGTTCAAAATGGCATTTCAGGACAATGTGTTTGTTTGATAATGATTTAAGGGGACGCTAAGTATGAAACTGGAGCTGCAGTGGGACGATGAGAAGCTGACTCTGTTTGATTCTTTACAGAACTTCCACCTTATTGACTACAACATGCTGGTGTTCACCGTCATCATACTGGCCAGAAGGTTGATTGCAGCAATTGTTAAGGAGGTAAGGATTTATGTTATCAAACTTTGTGAATTCCCAGTGTTACAGCGGATAAAAGGAAAACAATTAAAGTGGTTCATCTCCCGGCGACAGTATAATCAACCTTAGGGGTCTTAGACAAGAAACAGGTCCTGCACTGTGGTTATAAGCCGCCTGAAACAATCATGGATACTGTTCATAGTTTTTGTTGTTGTATTTGACTTGTCTGACTCGTCTTCTTCTCTCCTGCAGGCGTCACAGAGCGGGAAGCTGTCGTTCCCTCACTCTATATTCTTAGTGATGGCACGGTTTGCTGTGCTCACGCTGACGGGCTGGAGCCTCTGCCGCTCCCTCATTTACCTATTCAGGACCTACTCTGTCCTCAGCCTGCTCTTCCTCTGCTACCCGTAAGTATGGCCGGCAAAGATGAAGAGTGTCATGTTTCGACCCGCTCAAGGGAGGGGGGGGGTGTTCCTTTAGAATCTACTTAGGCTCTGAGGAGCAACTAACAGACACTCAAGAGCCGAGCCACAGTTTCTATTGGCAACACTGTTTTCACAATGTAGGCCTGAAAGTATACAGCTGACGCTCCGTCTTGCTCAACAGTTTTCTTCCAAATCCTGCTCCACTCGGCTGGACTTTCTACCTCCAGGCTGTCCGGTTGAGTTAAATTGTCTTCTGCTCTTCGTCCCCACAGGTTCGGGATGTACATTCCCTTCTTACGGCTGAGCTGCGACTTCCGGAGGGCGGGGCCTCTCTCGCCCATCGCCAGCATCGGCTCCAAGGAGGTGGGCGGCGTGGGCCGGGGGCGGGACTACCTGACCGTGCTGAAGGAGACGTGGAAGCAGCACACCAGCCAGCTGTACGGCGTCCAGGCCATGCCCACACACGCCTGCTGCCTCTCCCCCGACCTCATTCGCAAGGAGGTGGAGTACCTGAAGATGGACTTCAACTGGAGGATGAAGGAGGTGCTGGTCAGCTCCATGCTCAGCGCCTACTATGTGGCCTTTGTACCCGTGTGGTTCGTCAAGGTGAGGAGCTGCTCTGAAGGTGTTGCAGTCCAGTTTCTTTTTGCAGTCGTCTGAATGTTCTCTGCCTCTCCACCTTTCTGACAGAGTACACAGTATGTGGACAAACGCTGGTCCTGCGAGCTCTTCATCCTGGTGTCGGTCAGCACCTCAGTCATCCTCATGAGGCACCTGCTGCCTCCTCGCTACTGTGACCTGCTTCACAAAGCTGCCGCTCATCTGGGCTGTTGGCAGAAAGTCGACCCGTCGCTCTGCTCCAACGTCCTCCAGCACATGTATGTACGCTCATCTTCATCGCTCTTAATCATATCTTACATCTGTTTGGAGTCTAACCCTTCTCCTGCTTTGGTGCCCGTCTCTGCCCAGATGGACAGAGGAGTACATGTGGCCCCAAGGAGTCCTGGTCAAACACAATAAGAACGTCTACAAGGCCATGGGTCACTACAATGTCGCAGTCCCATCAGACGTGTCGCATTATCGCTTCTATGTAAGTATTTCCTCTCCACACGCCAGACTTTTCAGATTTAATCTGACCGTACGGCCGCCTGAGTCATCTTGTTATTCTTGTTGGTAAGGTTTTTGCTATTTCGGTACCTGAGACTCAGCGATAACAAGCGTCTGTCGGATCACTGAGCTCTTGTTGTTTATGACGACGGCGTTTCCTTTTCTCCGCTCTAGTTCTTCTTCAACAAACCTCTACGAATATTGAACATACTCATCATTCTGGAAGGCGCCATGATATTCTACCAACTCTACTCGTTGATATGCTCGGAAAAGTGGCACCAGACGATATCCCTGGCTTTGATCCTCTTCAGCAACTACTACGCCTTCTTCAAGCTTCTAAGAGACAGAATAGTGCTGGGGAAGGCGTATTCCTACTCAAACAGCTCCTCAGACCAGAAAGTCAGTTAGATATAAATTATTATTGGTAATTGTCACTATGGAACAAGGAAAAACATGCATGAGATCGCTGTATTTTTTTCTACAACCTCATTTTGTGTCACTTTTTGTTGTTCTGATCTGCCATAATAAAAAGAAACATATTTTTGTATTACTTTAAAAGTTTGTCCTGTTCTCTCTATTCAGAAATAATAACAATTAATGCAAATATCAATTCAGTTTCTATAATCTCAGCTAGACGTTGGTGGTTTTCCTTTGTTTTGTAGTCTTTTACCTGGATCCAAAATGCCAACACACCACCCATCCAACCAATCAGAGATTACAGAGAGTACATGCTTGAAGTGTGAAGAATTATCATTTAAAAGCTTCCAGGACCTGCCACATAATGATTCTGGGCTCTTCCATTAAGTTTGTAAATAATTAAAATTCTGTCAATGATCAAACCAACGAAAACACACACACACACACACACACACACACACACACACACACACACACACACACACACAATCTCTAGCTGGGTTATTAATATCTTAACTTCTAAGTGAAATACACTGGAAGTGGGTCAAGAATGAAGTTGGAGAGGAGCAGCGACACCATGTGGCCAGTTAAGGTCTTCAGGTCATCATGTGTAACTGCCTTCAAAGGAGAATTATAGGGTCAGATGATGCA
Source organism: Genypterus blacodes (assembly GCF_046128005.1). NCBI lineage: Eukaryota > Metazoa > Chordata > Actinopteri > Ophidiiformes > Ophidiidae > Genypterus > Genypterus blacodes. The sequence goes on from NW_027466916.1 coordinate 1,501,710, forward strand.
TTCAGGGCCTCCTGTTCCCTGCCCCTGTGCGCCGGACTAAGATAAGATACTTTATTCATCTTCATGTTGCATACAATTCTCAGCAAATCGCATGCAACTGAAATTTAACTTGCACCATATCACACACATATGCATGCATGACTATTGGATAAACACACACACACACGCACGCATGCACGCACACACACACAAACGCACACAAAATGCTGTCTGGCCCTTTAAGAGGATCAAACCGGAGCTCCGCACTAACCGGGCGCATCGATGCCGCGCTTCCCCCTCCATCATTCATCCAAACGGCCGTAGGAGGACACAATAACATCTCGGGGTTTTATACTATGGATTAATTTCGTTCTTAAACGTCTTAAATCTCAGGAGATTAAAAAAAATGTAACGCCGCGTCCGTTCAGAGGCTTTGGGCACCTTGCGCGTAACTGATCCGGTAAGTGTGCCGACGGTAAACCGTTTCCCGGTTCCCTCTTTGATCTCTCATGCTGAATATAGCATCGACACGTCGCAAAGTGCAGTGTGTGTTGCCATGTTGTTGTTTCTGTTGTACAATGCACGCCGGGGGGGACAGCAGAGCGTCAAGTTGGCTTTGTTTGTGACTAGTGGCCATCTTTGGGTTCTACTTTGAATAGAGGCGCAGTGTGCCGGAGACAAACACACACACGCACACGCACACACATATGCGCTGCACTGTAACACTGATTCCGTCTGTCTGTTATATGAGATGAAGCTTTATTCTTTATTCAGGCTCCGTGCTGAGATCATATGACGTGAATGCAGCTACTTTGTCTTTTGTACACAAACACACACACACACACACACACACACACACACACACACACACACACACAGTCAAATCTATAAGCACTGCGGCTCTGAAGTCCTACTAGGAGTATTAGAGTCTGAAGTTACTGCAGGAGTATCTTCCTCATTTTGCCTGTTTGAAGTGATGAACACTCTCGGTGTGTATCTGTATATTAGGCACTGATTCGTCTGTGTATTTGGCACCTCTATCTGATGTAATCAAATACAATAGTCGTGTATTCAATCCCCCATTTGTGATTGTGTTGATACTGCATCAGAAAAATGCTGATTCAGCTCCACTACCATTTTACGTTTAACATACACGACAACAACAATACTAACCATACACTTAGTTTCCACTTTATTCACATTATCTGATATAACAGTCTTGCTATAAAGATCAGATTTAGTTAAACTGTGTCAGATTCCCCTCATTGGTAATCCAGCTGTTATATTCTGAGATGTTTCTTATCTTTATATTATTGAGTTTAAGCTTCACAAAGGGAGGATTTACTGCAAGGTTGTTCTATCAGATTATATTTTATTGTACGTGTGTACCTAATAAAGTGGCCTCTGAGTGTTTATCCCGTTTGTCAACATGTCCAAAGATTCTAACCTGGGGACTTGAGAGACGCATCACGTTTCACCAGTCCAGCAGCTTCACACCTTCAGATATCGATTTGCATTTGTTGTTGCTTGGCTGCTTTTACAATTACATCACCTGGAGCCAGTGTGTGTGTCTGTGACGGAGCAGAGCTCTGCAGAGGGGAGATCCTGGGCTGCAGCGCTCCTGCTGGCACTGGTTCTGTTTCTGCAGGATGCTGTCAGCACCCACACAGCCCTGGTGGGGGGAGAGGAGAGGGGGGAGAGAATGTTACTGCTTATAACCTTCCTACCTTTTGTTGCTCCAGGACGTCCTGTACATCAGCCAGCCTGTGTGAGTGAGAGAGAGAGAGAGAGAGAGCTTCATTTGAGGGGTCCGGAAAGAAATCATGGAGGACAAACGCAAGAAGCGAAGCCCCAAGGTGTCTCTGCCTCAGCCCCCTCCTCCGCCTATCAACCCCCGCAAGCTCTCCGTCCTGCCTGCCAGTAAAAGTGCCACCTTCTCTCTGGGCCTGCCGCAGCCTCCCTCCCCCAAGAACAGAGGCAAGTTTAAAAGGTCCATCGGAGCGGCAGGGCAGCCAAAGGAGGTGCTGACAGCCTTCGTAGCTCCACCAAAGACCACCAGGTTTGTTTATCCCACTCAGTTACTCAGTCATTAGTGTAAAGCATTGTTTACAGTATGACAACATTACAACTCGTTCTGCTTCATACTAACAGGCTACCTTATGCATCTCAGCTCATTCAGCAGTTTGTTATGACCTATATTACCTATATTATGTTGCTGGATCATTATGTTTCCTGTGTGTGTGTTTGTCAGGCCTCATAAGGAGAAGCCCAGGGCCCCCCAGCCTGCAGGCCCCAGTAAGGTGGTCCAGTCTTCCCCCTTACAGCATTCCTTTCTCACAGACGTCTCCGATGTGAGAGAGATGGAGGGCGGCCTCCTCAACCTCCTCAACGACTTCCACTCAGGCAAACTACAGGCCTTCGGTAAGATGACCTTGATCCGCCTGGCCACCTTGGGAATATTCAGTTACAGGCTGAAAATAAAGCCAGCGCAAAAGTGGCTTTGCTCCACCAAACACACTGAAATCCAATAGTTTGTGTTGCTATTTCTGTCCGTCTGCCATCAAAGAAATTCCTTTGACTCGGCTTTAATATGCCTGACATGAAAGGAGGCGGACCCTATGAGTTAGCGAGGGAAGAAAGGTCTCAGCTGTGTCCTGCTGTGTGTTGTGTTCCAGGTAAAGTCTGCTCCTTTGAGCAGCTGGAGCACGTGCGCGAGATGCAGGAGAAGCTGGCGCGGCTGCACTTCAGCATGGACAGCCACGTAGAGGAACTATCCGAGGACCAGAGGAAGTGCACCTCAGACCACAACCTGGAGCACCTGCTCTGCAATGTAAGCAACACGGAATTCAACTCGCGTTTAAAACATTATCCTAAATTTCAGCCTGGTCCTCAAAAAGGCTTCAGATCCACATTATTCTTTAGGTGTGACACTTTTTTCTTATTTCATATCCCCAAGAATTCTACAAGATGAGAAGAATTTAGTGGAAGTAAGGGAACACTGTCATTTGATACTTAAACCAAAACTATAAAGGTTGTTTATGTGAGTAATAGGTTCCTTAAGGTCGGAGCGAGGCAGGTTTTGGTGTCAGTTTTACAACCGGCAGAACCTGGAGTGCTGTGAAACTGTTTCTGTGGTAACAATGAAACAGACTCCTGCATTAGAGGAGAATGTGACGGCTGCTCTGTCTACAGGCTCATTTGTATCCATATGTGCCTCCTTCCCAAAAAGCATCTTAACCACAAGACGTTTGTTCCATTTCTGCTTTTCTAATGCCCTCCGAGGTTCAGCAGAATGAGCCGTGCATACATTCCACACACTCATGAGCCTCATTAGTACAACATAACCCAATATAACACGTGTGCTGTTCTCTTGTCTCACCTTTTAACTATGATGAACGCTCATATGCTTTGCTATTATCAGCGCCGGGCGTCATAGGCGGTCCAAACACGGCCCTGTCAGTGTCTATTGTTAGCGTAGCGGTGTGGCCCCTGGTGACGCACCGCTGCTGTCGGTATGTGTGTGTGAGAAGGAGCCGAGAAAAAGCCCTCAGCTAACTGCAGACGCTGCTGTGGATAATTCTGCCATAAAGCGCGCGCGCGCACACACACACACACACGCACACACACACACACACACACACACACACACACACACACACACACACACACACACACACACACACACACACACACACACACACACACACACACTCTGTACCGATAAGAACAGAACACGACCGTTTGTTCTCTCTTACAATGATAGAACTCAGGTGCAGGTATTGACACGGACGAGCTGTTGTGTAATATGATCACAGTTAATGATTATACACTCTGTTCTATTTATGGCTCCGTCTCTCTCATCCATTCATGCTTTCTGGTTTGTTCCCACAGCTGGAGGAGCTCAGCACGTCAATGTATCCTTTCCCTGCCTCCCTGAAGTAGTGAAGTGAATGATTCTGCTTCTCCAAAAAAAAGTCTGTAGGCGTGAATCCTTAATGTGAATCCTCCGCTCAGACAAAAGCTCCACTTGGCTGAAAACCAGGACCTGCCCAAGACATCTGGTCCATGAGGAGTGTGTGTGTGTGTGTGTGTGTGTGTGTGTGTGTGTGTGTGTGTGTGTGTGTGTGTGTGTGTGTGTGTGTGTGTGTGTGTGTGTGTGTGTGTGTGTGTGTGTGTGTACGGCGGCAACCGCTCATCATCTCGCAGCATCCAGCCAGTCCAGGGTTGCCATGGCGTTGATCCAGCTGCCTTAGTAACGGAATGGAAACAGCCACAGGAGGAGGGGCTTGTATTTTCCATTTTGTCAACGACGCCGAGGGAAGTAAACAACAGCTTACAAGGAGCCGCCGGCCACAATCGCAACTCCCTCATTCATAGCACAAGAAATGGGTTTGTCCTGGACAGTTTTCTGTAAAGGTTTTAGCCTTTTGAGCCATACGGAAGTAGCAAAACATGTTTGGCTCTCGTGTCGACTTCACCACTGTGGGTTAGCTCAGGATCTTCAGGGGAGTTTCAGCTTTTTGCTCCGGTTCCAAATGCACTCCCTCATTTTTTATACCTGTGCTGAAACAAAAGCGCAACCTAGAAGAAGTTGAAAGATTGTAGACGACGGCTGGAGACCAAATGTACTAAAGGTTAATTTGACTAGACTGAAATCTGCGTAAAGATGATTGAGAGACTGTTGGTGTGCCGATCAATCAGCTACTTTATCGGACTTTAGAGGGACTTGGATGCCTTGGCTTTATTCCTGCAGTTTCCCCTCTAAGCACAAACTCAACACGCTACCGCAACGCCGTTCAACCTCCTACTGTAGCATGTTGGCTCACAGGGATCCGGTCCAGTCGGACATGTGAAGACATACACACTGTGTTTTGGGAAAAAAAGCTGTTTAGTACAATTTCACAATGGCAGCTACTCTCAGAACTGGGTTTGTAGAGAGGGTTTGGGTTTTAAACTCATAGGTAATGAACCTTAGCTGTAATGTATAAAGCCAGACAAGGTCATTTAAGCGTTGTTGTGCTCAGTTTGAAAGCTTATGGTGCGATTCCTTCAAGCATTGTGCATTTGGTTATTAAAATGAAATATAAGCTTTTTTTTTCTACCTCTTGCATCTTATTTTAAACTGGTCCAGTGGATTTATCATCTTGGTCACAATGTCCGATTCTCTCCAGGAAATATGAAGGGGTGTGTGTGTGTGTGTGTTTAAACGACCTATTATTAATTAAAAGCTAATTATCGTCCTCATAATCTATTAATGCACATTTGTTAGTTCATTTTGTCATTTAAATTACCTTCAGGCTCTTCTAACTTGCTCATATTTGAAGGCGTCTTCCATCTTCACACTGACTCAGCTCTTTGTCTCTGCTTAATTGGCTGCACCTGTTGTTTACAAACAATGAGCAGCCTCACAGGATTCGAGCTTTAGCTTTCATTCAAACTGCTTTTAACTTCTTCATTCGAGTACAGAAACCATTTAGACATTTTTCAGGCCTTCACACTTCAATCTTTCAGGCACTTTCGGCAAAACCTTTCAGCAAATGCAATCACAGCGCCTTTTCTTCAGCAAATGCGTTTCTAGCTTACATTGTCATTGACTGTCGGCACAACAGAATCAGGTCATTAACCTCTTCAGACAGAAGCACAAAGAGAATCTAAACCTCAACGACACGACTGGAAGCTGCTTGTACAGAAATAAAACACTTTATTTATATATCAATCTGTCTTTCTGCATGAGTTCTAACAGAAGGAAAGGAAAGGCTACTTGCAGACTGGCACTATACCGAGACGCGACCTTCATCGTTTTGTCGTCATCGTTTCGTCTCCCCGTTGTTCCCACCCTGGTGATTTAGTTCGAACCTTGATCGAGGCATCAGCGTACATCATCATCATCATCATCATCATCTTAAAAATATAAATTTGTCAGTAACATTTGGTCATGCAAATGAAGTACCGACTCAGCACATCATTAACGTGTTTCATATATCAGGACTTTAAAACAAGGACACAATAGATAAATTATATACTGTATGATTACAGAATAAGCAAAATACTGTGCAAATACACATTGGAGCTGTACAAAAGTATTTTCTAATATTCTTGTTATTCTCTTGCGGATCTTCAAAGCGACTACATAAGACACGTCTTAAAAATATCACATCACATTTGATGAAACGGCAAAAAATATACAGCTTTCTGATCCCCTAACGTCTCCCTTTGTGCAGGTCACCTTCACATTCTGCCGTAGTGTCTGATTCCTCTACACTACGTTTGTTTAGATCCTTAAAAAACTATGACAAGATACGAGGAAATGAGCTATGGTTTCAAAAGTGCAAAGAGAGCAGGTTGTGTATGTGTGAGACCTGATGCCAACATGTCACAAGTTGCCCATGTTAGTGTAGCAGAGGAGGGATAAGCATACCAACTCTGAATCCTTAATGACGTTCTCTTTAACAGTATAAAAGTGCAGGCACTATAAAAAAAACAAAAAAGGTAGAACATCTCCGTCTTCAAGTAAGGTCAGTGTTCAATGTTCTTCTCTTCCAACATTTGGTTGTGGATTTTGTTTTTGCTCTTTACGGTCAGGATAACGTCCTCAGGACATCTGTGAGTCCCTTGTAGACGTTGGCAGACTGGGAGGCGGCGCACTCGCTCAGGCCGGGCCCCATCTGGGCGTAAAGGGCTTGGCACAGGTGAGCGGTCGCGCCTCGCACGCCCCCGCCCCGGCCGTGCACGGTGCCGCTGTGACCGGACGCGCCCAGGAGGTGCCACAGCAGGGGCAGGGCTCTCTGCTCCACCATCTGAGGCTTGCGGGGATAGAGCGCCGTGACCACATCTGGATGGAGAGAAGGAGGGAGTGATGGAGTTTGAGATCAGACCATATGAACTGGGTGACTGTGTTGCATGCTTTTGCCCTTTTTGGACAGAGATGTTACAAAGGACACACCTGCGACCTTCCCGATGAGATCCACCTTCGCTTTCCCACTTAAAAACTGAGCCTTGGTGCAGAAAGGCTGGAGGAGGAGCATGTTATCTGTCATGGAAACGAGAAAGACAACGACAAGTTTATGGACAGACGAGCATTGAGCTACATTTCGGCCTGTATCATTAATGGTTCAGTATGAATTGTTTGAGATGAGCACCGAGATTTAGGATGAGCGCGTTGATGGACCCGATCGCAGCAGAGTAGACGGCGTTGTTCTTGGAGTTGAGGTGATTGTCCACGATGGCTGGGACCAGGATGTTGACCACCTGTGACAGATTGTCCTTCAACGAGTTGATGATCTTCTGCAGGGACTCCAGGGCGTACAGGTTGACCTTGCTGTTAGATTCCTGCAGCCGGCCCCTGAAGGCATCGAACACCTGAGAGGGCGGGGGAGGAGATGAAGAACCAAGAAACACAAAGATACGTTTGTTAAGAGTTCTAGATGAAACATTTTGTGGTACTTCATGACTTTGGTTCAGCAAAATATGAGTGGAAGCTACAAACCGGGAATATGTTTTTGATGACCATGTTGGGGTTGTGCTGGCAGTCAGTCACCAGCTGGTCGATTCCCTTGATTCTCACTCTAAAGTCCTTTGACCCCAGCAGAGTTGTGATCGTCTGGATGTATTCAGTCTTTACCTGAGGTCGGCAGCTGTTATGGCTGTTCGACTCCCTGTAGATGTTGTAAAACACAACAAACAGTGTGAATATTCATGAACACACACACACACACACACACACACACACACACACACACACACACACACACACACACACACACACACACACACACACACACACACACACACACACACACACACACCTGTTAGTTTGGCTCAGTGGCTCTCTGGTGAGAGAGGAGGCTCTGACCGTGCCGCTGCCCGGCAGGGAGCGTCTGCCCCTGGCTGACTGTGTGTCTTGTGGCATCTCACCCAGACCCTGAAAAAACACCACAGCCTCAAAATAACATCCAGAAGTGTTTGCAGTAAATCCAACATGACAGCGTTTGGCCTCCAGAGAAAAGGTCTGATCCCATCAGTGAAGGACAGACACACACAAGAGGGACCAAGACTCTACCTTGGTCTTGAGAGTGAAGACAGTGTCTTTGACAGCTGCCAGGTCCTTGGAGGGGATATATTTTTCCAGGATCTTGTCAAAGTCAGGGTGGGACGACAGGGACAGCAGCATTCGCCTCCCAAAGAACCTTTGGGTTGAACCAACATAGTCACAACGTGTCAACATGTCCAGATCAGGAGCATGTGGAGGAGCAGGTGTGGCTCCCTGTCAGCTTAAACAAATGTCATGCAGTGAAGCTCTGGTCAAACCTGGCTTCTTGTGACGAGTCTTGTGCGAGCCTGGAGACAGCGGTGAGGATTCTGTCGGTGAGATCTTTACCTCCAGACAGGAGGCGGACTGCACCAACCTTCTCCACCAGAGTGGCCAGATGCTGGGCTGTGCATTTCCTCACCGCTGCATTGAGATGACTGAGAGCAACAGCAGAGGAGATGGAAACATGATTTGATTATGTTGAGGACAGGAAGAATGCTGATGACGAGAGCATGCGTGTCGTGTTTCATCCTGACCTCAGTCCTCCACTGAGCAGAGCATTGATGCTACGAATGGGGGTGCAGTGCTGCACCATGGAGTCCAGTGCTGCGTCCACGTCCTGTCTAATGAAAGCGTTGCTCTCGCCGCCCTTCTGCAACAAGGCCTTGGCTGTCCCCTCCAGCTCCTGGTCCATTGCCTTCTGCAGGTGGCTGTACATGTCACCCAGCGTGCCCACCGCCACCCTCGACACACACGACCGCAAGTTCTTTACCTAAAACAAAATGGACGTTATTGATCCTCCAGGCAAAGCACAGCACCGTGCAGAATCAATATTGAACATAAAGGGCAGGAAAGAAAAACATTAACATGACAAAAATCAATGAGGAGTTGACAGGAGAAGCTCAGAGAGAAACCTGAGAGGCTGCAGTACATAATTGCTGTGACGGTAAGAGAGAAGCGGTTCAACAGAGGAACGGATCTAGCTGAGGTCAGACAAGGTAAGTCGAGGAATGTAATACGACAGGATGAGTGGCGTACCTCCTGAATGAGGGCCATGCAGACATCATGGAGCTTGCTGCTGAGCGTGTCTGAGTGGAAGTGCGCCAGACTACGCAGGAAAATCAGACCCTCGATCTTCTTCTCCCTGTTAAGTGGATCAATCAGTGTATGAATTATATATCAATATTATAATATACATACACTGTATATACGTACATCATGTGACACTCACCAGTCCTCTGAGCTCAGCAGGTTGAAACTCTGCGTCAGCGCCAGGTCGGGTTTGGAGAAGGGACGGAGCTCCGGAGGCTCAGAGTGATTTTTCTTCTGGTCGCCAAGGGAGAGCTCATCTAAACAGCCCATCACACACACACACACACGCCCGCAGGCACGCACAGAGATTCGGTCTAATGTTACATCTCTATCAGTCTGAAAACAAGCAGTGTGTGTGGGCGGCGGTGCATTAACAGTAACATGAGGTTGTCAAAACAGGAGCATTGTGGCACATTAGCCCAACAAACATCTTATTCGCCCATGCTCTGTTAGCTTCCACACTCTAATTAATGCTCCAATTTTCTATACACAAAGGCCTGTAAAAGCAGTGGCTCATCTATTTATAATGTGCTGTATTACTGCTGAATCGCCAGTGAGATTTACCGACACATGACACCGAGGATGAGAATAAAGGAAAAGGCCGGATCTATCCTACCTGAGCTGTGGGAGAGCGAGGGTCTGTTCCTGGTGAGGCTCAGGGCCCGCCGAAGACGAGGTAGGTTTTTGGGGTTGGGGGGGACGGTGGGAGGGCTGGGCTGGTGAGCCGGGGACAAGCACTTGTTGGGGCTTTGGGAGGGTGGCGGGCTGAGAGGACTGACGGTGACGGGGCTGTGCGGAGGCTCGTCAGCAGGAAGGTCGGCCTTGGAGAAATTCAGGGTGCTGCCGTTCAGGTGCAGATCTGCAACACAAAAGGGAATCCTGTCAGGCTTGTGGCTTCAAACACAGTAGTGAGAGGCATAGACAGGATACACATGTAGTATGGCTCTGATAATAAGTATAAACACATACAAAGTGTAAAGCATAAATCAGTTGACTTGCCTTTGAAGAGCAGCACAGTATTCTCTTCTGCCGGTGCATCTGACAGCATCTGTCTGACCCGTAGACGAATCTTCTCTCGTGCAGGATCCTCCTGAGCAAACTGGCCCTCTGATGGATCCACACGCTTATCACGGTTAACCCTCACAGTCCGCACTCTCTCCTACACAAACATGGGTAGAAACATTTCAAAAGCTTTACTTTGGTGAGCGGAAACTTTCCAGGGATGTCACACAGTTTACTGCTGGACAGATGTGGCACAAACCTTATGGTCACCTAACCGCGGGCTGCCATTACTGTCTAGATGGCTGCCAGAGAGGGTGAAGCTGTAGATGTCTGCTGAGGGATCGGTGGAGGGTTTAGACACCGCGTCGCCCTGCTCAAATGACAAGGCCACTCCTGAGCGGCTGGAGAACATCGCAGAGCCAAACACACCTAGGAAAACATTGAAGAACCATTACATCGCATGTAAATATAGAGGTAGTCTTTACACAGCAAGTATGAGAGGGGAAAGATGAGATAGAAGGTTGTAAATAAGGAAGTGCAGTGACCTTTTCCAATGACTCCTTCAGGTATGTCTGCGGCTGGTGAGGTCCTGCTGCTGTGGCTCTGAGATCCTAAAGAGGAGGACAAGGGACAGGACAGATGAGCATGAACCAGGGCGAGTCCACGGTACATTATCCATCTTATTCTGCCAATTAATACACTTCAATGATGATAAGAGGATATGGGCTAATGAGGGCAGGATGTCTTGAGTGTTTCCCGCTGCAGGCTGCTGGCTGACCTTTGGAAGGCTTCCCAGGTCTGATGGACTCCCGACAGGCCGGCTTGACCGGGGGAGGGGACGGATCACTTCCACAAAGGTCTTCCTCAGTCCTAATCGTTCCGTTGGAGTAAGCGACTCTCTGCCCCACGACACCCACCTCCGACGACATTTCATCTTTTGGAGAAATTCCTTAAGAAAAAGAAAACAATGAAAACCCGAGTGAGATGTAGAACAACGCAAAACTGTGATCAAAATCATCAAAATGTAATCCCATCTCTACCTTGAAGGCAGCTGAAGTCCATGGACACAGAGCCCCTCAGTTTTGCGGAAGGCACTCTTGCAATGCGAGGCTTGGTTGCTGGAGAGGGAGAGTTTCTAGGACTGTTGACAGGTGTGACAAGTGAGAACTCATGTTAGCGCATCAGTCAAAAGGGCTCAACACCTCCACACGCAGCACCGCATAGTGATGAGCTATGGCTTAACCTCGACACCAGGCATGGAATAACGTTAACACAGCTGTCCCTCGTGCGAGTTTTGAGATCTTTGGATGTTTCACCTGGTTTTGATGCCATTGAAGGTGGAGTTGTGGGTGGAGCAGAGACTGGAGAGGCCACTTTCGCTGGCCGAGCTGGTGAGCCTGGCGGACGTATGGAAAGGCGAGTCTGGGCTCCAGTCCAGCTTCAGAGCCGAGTCCGGGCTGTCTGGGTATGGACTGTGAAGGCCCGCCTTGGCTCGCTTCTTGGCGGCACTGTTGCGTAGCGAGCGCAGCGAGTTCATCATCTGTGAGACACATGCAAATTGGAAACTCAGAAACTCTGGAGCAGCAGACTAGGACCACACACACGTGCTACATGACTCAGGCTCACACAGGACAACAGACCCTCATAACCACGAAGTTGTCCAAAGCTATGTGGATGAAGGGATCTCTGTCTTTTTTAATGACATTACTTTGAATATCTTAGCATTGTTTGTTTAGAGAGAGTTGGAGTTGTGTTTATGTACACGTTCTTTATACACAAAGAACACAGTCACTGCTCCTGTGTGGCTGCTGGCTGCTGAGCTTTGCTATATTTAACCTGCTGTATTTCTCTCCTTCTGCAGCCTTGAGTGTGGGGGTGTTTGCTGAGTTTTGGGTACAGAACATTGAGGATTGTATTTATATTCTCACTGAGCCTCTCTAAGAAAATATAGACAGCCTAATCTTCCGACCTCCTGCATGTCCAGAGGGTCTTCCTCTTGAGGATCCTGCACCGTGTTGAAGCTTATGGGGTCCAGTTCAACGCTCCTCTCCATCCGCTGGTTCCGTGGGCTGCCTGCAGCGTTGGACCTCTGCTCGTTGTAAGACAGGACTTGCTCTGTCAGAGGGACGACCGGTGAGATGGAGAGAGACGGCCTAGTGCTGCTTAGAGCCCGTCGGAATGATGAGGTGGAAGAGCTCCCCAGGGTAGCGCAAAGAGGTCTGGGAGAGCATCTGCTGGAAATAGTGTCTGCTGTAGGAGGTAAGACATGTGAGTGAGGAAAAAGAGGCCACTGCATGTTTCATTAGGTTTTCCGTTAAGGTTACAAACTACCACATTGTTGTTTATCTCCTTGCCTGCTCTGTCTTTCCAGGGGCTGGGGTCTCGATGATGAGGGCTACTGTCTCTGTTGTTGGGCCAGGTGTTAGACATAGACAGGCAGGAGTCTACGTGATGGCAGGACAGTGTTGGAGTTAGTATGCCTCCTGGGAGAGTAGCCAGTGGGTAGGAGGGTAGCAGGAATGAGGAGCTGGATGTGGTCGGGTTGGAGGGCAGGGAGAAGGTGCGCTCCACACTGGGGTTCCTCTGCAGGCTGCTCGCCTTGTGGACCACTGTGATACAGGACATTCAGCTTGTTAAGACCAACAAAGTACTCACGCGCCTCCATGTAAACCTATGAAGAACATAAACAAAGCGAATAAATTGTTTTCCATCCTTACCAACATCTGGGTCAGAGTAGTTGGTGGTTTTGGACATGTCGGGGTGTAAATTGAGACTTCCACTTCTCCTGAGGCGTGCAGGTGATTGCCTTATTCTGGTGGACTGAGGCCTCTGTGGTTCTACAGAACCTAGAGAGCAAGTTTTACAATTACAAAACAATTTGCAAAATAACTGCTGTTCTAATGCAACTATACAGACCAGGTGAGTCTTTCTAATGAGGAACATGACAGATTTGTCTCAGACCAAACCTCCTGACATTCTTCTGGATGGTCCAAACTGCAGATTTGCTACCCAGAGACACAATTAAGTCCCATCTTGCCTGTAAGCATTGGTTGTACCTGACAACCAGTACAGAGACTCTCACTTTGAACACAAGAGACTTGGAAACTGCACAATAACCATCTTGCAACCATCAAGCACATCCATCTAATTTGGTTCCCCACCACCCCTGCAGTAAGTACAATTATCATGTAAGGATAACTATCAGTTTGTGTCCAGATTGAGGACTACAGTGGGACTAACATTACAGCAGGCCAGCATTTATCGTTGTACTGTTTGGCCGCTGAGTGTCACGGTGCAATGAACTCAACGGCCCCCTTGTGAGACCGGAATGACAACCATGTACCAAGCAACCCAGTCATCACAGGGCTTTTGGTAACATGTGTCCTTTGACTCAGCACGCTAATCTAGTTTAATGGACTTAGTGGGTGAGAGAGGGAAGGAAGTGGGGTCACTTACTGAAACTGGGTACATAGGTCTCTGGACTAAGCTTCCTGGACAATGTAGGCCACTCCTCACTGGACACCTAGAAACATAAAGAATACATCAATATTGTATATTGTGTTTTGACAGCAACAATAAATACTGAGGTTCAAGTGACACATGGAACAATCAAGTGGCACAAAGGGACGTAGCAGAGATTTGAGCAGAAAAGCGACACTGGGCTTGGTTTAGATCTTCTGCCGTTGTAAAGAGGCGACACCTTTATGTACGTGATGTCTATTGTTCTCATGAAACATTCACCGTTAACCATGCATCTGTGACACCTGTGGAACACTGGCGGGAGCTAAATAAATGAAGCGGGGACTGAGTGAGAGAGTCATGACAGATTTTTAGCATCAGTGCTCACATCTCATCCTTTGTGAAAGAGCCTGTGGCTGAGGTCAATCTTTCTACCTGCTATCTGATCAACTCACATTACCGAGCACTCAGAGTGATTGCAATCAACAGCAGAGCGGTAAATGTGGCCGTGTTTTACAACCACAACCCCCCTGTGATATTTCCAAGATGATACTTCCAATTATCTCTCAAGCTCCCTCCAGCAAATGTACTGAGTGGCGACGGCGTTGCTGGGAAACAGCTGCTGTAAACAGATGGGTTTCAAATGGAAGCTCTGCGATGAGTGATAGTTCACATAACTAAATATGGTCAATCAATGCCTCATGATATAATAACCCATTCATCACAATCCAATCCGTTCAACAAATTAAACAAATACTTAATCCAATAAGAGTAAATACATAACAGCCATTTTAAGTGATTTTCCTCAGCAGCATATAACAAAAAAGGGTGCTTTAAAATATTTGTTATAAGATATACTCGACTCCCTCTGCTCCATTCTATCTCAAAAGCCCATGATCGAGGTTGTTATATTTAAATATTCCTTCTTAAACCATCCAAACATCTCTGAGGGACGAGTCACCTCTGGGATATCATTAGCTTTGAATTGATGCCTTTGGCATTGTTTATTATTCAACAACAGCTCTACACAGAGGAAAATATACACAGATTGACTTCAATGCCTTTTTAAACAAACGTGAGCAAGAGCTTCTTAAGTCAGTAGCTGCCTCCTTAGTGTCAATCAGTGAATTCAAAGGGTAACATTTCAATCATCTCCATGTGTGATTTTTTATATACTTTTATATGCCTTTAGTGAACAGAGCAACATAAAGCTGGTCATATTCTAAAGCTGGTGCATAGATAACATGTTGAATGTGAGATAAGTGAGAATACTGCAGGCTGACTGATCCCACCTGTTCAGAGAACTTCCCATCGGAGGCGCTTCGTTCCTGGTCGGTGGATGAGAGGCTCGTCATCTCCCAGGGTAGCTTGTTCTTCCCTTTACCCGCACTGACTATTCTCCTCTGAAGCAGAGCGTCATCGGTGAGGGAGCCTAAGCTGCCATAGCCATGTAACCGCTCAGAGTTTGGTTTAGTTCTACTGCTCTTAGCGCTGCTTATCCGTCCTCCATTAAGCACCCAGTTGAGGTCCGCTCCTGTACCACACTGTGAGGAGCACCGCTGTCCCAGTTTGGGCATCACCAATCCATATTCCACGATTCCCTCTGAGGATAGCCGAGGAAGGACATGCCTGGCTCGCCTCGCATGCACAGCTGCCATCAGACCCTCCACATCCTCATTAAGCTCAACCATATCCACAGCTTTCATCAAGGGCTGCTTCTTCCCTGTGTCCAGGCAATTATCGAAAACAGCAAACAGCTCAAGAGCCGCATGGCGGACCTTCCTTTTGCTGTCTGCCAGGTAGGGGGCAACCTCAAGACAAAGCTTGGGGATGTTGAAATCCTTCTGAGGATGAGTGAGCATAGCCGCAATGATGATGTTCAGAACATCTTCACGGACCTTAGAATTCTTGTGTCTTAAATTGTTGATGACAAGATCCAGTACCTGTTGTGGTCCAACAGTTTTCATCAGCTGTTGAAACACATTCATGTATTCATTCCTGGTGACGGTCCGAGCATCTCCGAGAGCCTTCAGAGCCACTAAGGCTATCTGCTTGAAATATGTGTCTGCCCTGGAGTCCAGCTTCCGAATGAGTAAGTTTAAAACCTGTAAGGTGCCATACAACACTTTAAAATTACTGTCATCCAGAAGTCGGGGGAGAAAATGGATGAATTCTTGAATACTGTCGGAGGGGACTAACTCCAGGTCCACCTCTGAGAGAATGTGCTTCAGCTCTTCCACTCCATTTGTGCGATTTTGGTAATTCTTCACGTCCAGAAGCTGCTCGTGTAACTCCTTGGAGATCAATCCCGGTATCATCATTGATCCTCTTATGGATGGGGTCCGATATGAGAATTCCAGGAATCCCACTGCTACAACTAGAGGGCGGTTTGTCTATTTGTTTGTTTTTTTGCAGTTGCAACATGCACCATTCCTACAACCGCCTCCAAACTTGCCCCAAAAATTACCTCAGGCTTTTCATTTCATTTACATAAATACTCGATTAGCAGTTGTATTTTTTAACATTACGACATGTCATAGTTGACATCATGAAAGATGCCAGAGTTGACATCATGAATGATGTCCCATTCGACATGAATATAAACACCCTAGCACCCCCCCATAATGACATCATGGATTATTTATTATTATATATTCTATAATAATACAGATTTTGGAGTTTTGTTCCTCAGACAGGAGAGTCAGGGAGAGGAAGGGGGGTGCCTGGGATTAGGTTTGCAACAATCCAATTTGTGCTGTCTTTGGCCCCGGGCCCTTGGGTGCACTTGGGGTAATGGGTTGGGCTGGGCTGGGGTGAAGGGGGTGAAATATAAGGGAGAGGACGTTTGGACGCTTGAATCCGGAGAAGATGATGGTACTCCTCTTCTTTCTTTTGTGCTTCACCCTGTGGCTCTGTGTCAGCGTAGAAGCCCTCCTGTTAAATGCTCAATCTGTGAATTCAGATGGAGAGGAAAAGACACAGAATACAGACTGCGTGTGAAAGGGCTGAATAAATAACAAGCAAACACACCACTGAACCACAACAGCCTCGCTAACAGTGTGTGTCATCTGAGCCATGTAACGTTGTACTGACTGAGTGTGTGTGTGTGTGTTATAACCAGATACAATCATGATCGACCCCATACCAACGCACGAAGAGCGAACACACGCACACTCAGCCACTTGTGGCTGCCGGCGACGCTGTTGCACGCAGGGTGGTTTATAAAAATAACAAATATAAAAATATATAGCGTTCGCTTCTGTCGTTCATCCCCGTTACTTAGCGTTACTTATGAGCGGTGAAGTATCTGAAACGTCGCATGCAACCTTAGCCAGTTACACGATATTACAGCAAAGCCCCCAGTGAGCTACCGAGCCCCGACAAAAGCCAAGAAGGAGACTAGAGACGAGCTCCATGTTAGCTAACCACAACAAACAGTGAAGCTAACTAATCTGGGTAGCTAGTCGGGGTTGTTAGGTTAGTAATGGCTACTTAAGTTTAACAAACGATTTAAAGCATAAACCTTGCATTCCCGCAGCTCCTCCTCCGGTGTCACTCGACGCCTCTTAAGTAATGTTCCGTGGTCCAAATGTCCGTGTCATGCTGCGGCAGCTACGGTTCTCTGGTTGAGGACATTTTCCCAACTTGTTTTAGGTTCGTTACTACAGCCGCGAACGACTGGAAGCTACGGCGGTATTCACACACACACACACGCGTACACACACACACGCATACACACACCGAGCCAGGCAGCAAAATGGCGAATACATGTAGCAAACGGAGCGCTTCCATGGTGACGCGAGACCGAGGCGGTATCATCATCATCATCATCATCATCATCGCCGAGCTGCGGCCAAGCGAATGAGCAGGGACGCGGCGCAGGAATGAGATATATGAGGACTTTAAAGTGGGAAAACTCACATACGGGCACTTTCATAACATAAATCATGAGTTCACGTTTTTAAAGTTGCTGTTTAATTGTGCTCGTACATATTTAATACAGGACCAACGTTACTATGCTTTCATATGACTTTTAATGATAGACCCCCCCCCCCTAATTTCAGACATTTACCCTCTCATCATAGGATAAGCCCATGTGTAATTAATAACGCAAATATTGGTTTCATCCCATTTAGTTTAGGTCCATATTGTGCATGATGGCTTACTGGCAAAGCTTTCTTGACGCACCTTAATGTAACGGAGCACGGAGCTCTTATTAATACTCATTACACTGCAATAATACATTCAGATATCTGTAGTGAAATGTGTCAATTTTATGTTGCCTTTATTAGAGATCTTATTTTATAAATAGTTTACTGGTATGCTATTATAAATGGTTAATTCCTGTTTTAATTTTGTTTAGTATATGTAACCTATATCATGTCCTCCGAGTTGAGTTGAGTCAACAAACAAGGTTTCTCAGTATGATTATTATTTAAAAAAATCAGATACGTGTTCCTTTCAAGAATACTTTACTCATAAACGAAGGAAAATGTAATGGTTTCCAGTCAGTCCAAGTCCAGGTTTTAATTCCACCGGCTGAGAACTCGTGATCGCCATTTGTCACCATTTTCACATTTCCCAATTTAATGAATATAATTATTTGCCCTCGACGTTAGCAAATTCTGTTTTGTACTCCTGCGTTCATTCCGTAAAAGCCCATCAATGTACCTAACACCATCATCTCAATACTTCCTCAGTGTGTGACATTGAAAATAAAGGCTCTTCTGTAGGCGCAATTCCATAAATAGAGGCTCTCGTGCTCTTATTTTGAAAGCAGCGGAAGTGGGTGTGCTGTTGTTGCTGTCTTGTTTTTATAAGCGCGCCTGTGTAGCCCTGTGGCTCTGTGGCTAGTGAGGCTCGGCAGTAGGTTGTTGTCCCGATAGCCGCTCGGGTTGCCCAGCTTGATACAAATCCTCCATTGCAGCGGCTTATCACACGCACAGTAAGTCACAGGTTTGTGTTTTGCATTGCACATAATCAAAGTTAATGCGAATCCCAAAGCTACAGCGTCGCGTTTCGTATTTGTCAGCCATGTTACTGTAAATCAATCAATGATGCAGCTAGCCTCAGTAACTGTGTTTATTTTTAGCAGCTAACCTGCGTTGACTGCGGTGCGTGGAAACAGAGGAATATGTGCCGTGTAATCGCAGGATCAAACATTGCCTTTAACCTTTAATATTGTGTTCGAGAGAGATGCTATACACGGGCCGTTCGTGGATTGATGTTGTCGCAAAAGCCAAGTTGCTATTGGCTTTACAGTGGGTTAGCTATAGTGCTACAGCTACCTCCTGATGTCACGGTTAGTCAAGATGCAGCGAGTGTTGATGTGGGAATGAGCGAAAACAAGCGAAGGCCTCGGTCAACAAGCTAACATCAGTCCGCCAACACGACCGAGACTGAGATTTATTTCTCTGCCCCGCTCGTAATGAGTTGAAATGAGGCTGTAATGAGATGACAGAGGGCTCTCGGTGTGATCAATGCGCCTGCACGGTGTTACACGCTCTCTCGCTCTTCCTCCGAGCCAAAAGATGACTTAATGTTAACTCTGAACCCTGTTAAACTGGATTAAAAAGGTCTCCAGCACGCTAACAGCGCTGTGGCATGTTTCTGTAATCCATGTTGTGTTTACGTCATGTTGCACAGGCATTTCCTCTCTGGATCAGCTGGTCTGGGTGTTTGTTTTTTTATGCCATTGATTGTTGACCACACTGTCAACATGAGGTTAGTTACAAATGTCAACAAGGCTCTGATCTCTGCACCCCCCGCCCTCAGATGGACCAGCAGGACCAGTCCTATATGTTTGCCAGTTTGACCCGGCCTCACTCCGAGCAGTTGCTGCAAGGCCTCCAGCTGTTGCGGCAGGATCACGAACTGTGTGACATTGTCCTCCGGGTGGGCGACTCCAAGATCCATGCCCATAAAGTAGTGCTGGCCAGCATCAGTCCTTACTTCAAGGCCATGTTCACGGGGAACCTGTCTGAGAAGGAGACGTCCGAGGTGGAGTTCCAGTGCATCGATGAGACGGCTCTGCAGGTACGTCTCGTGTGAACTGAGACCTTAAACCGCCTTTATACTGCTGTGCCTCATGTTTTGGTTGTGCTTTGTTCCCTCTCTTCTAGGCCATTGTTGAATATGCATACACTGGCACTGTGTTCATCTCCCAAGAAACAGTGGAATCTCTGCTGCCAGCTGCCAACTTACTCCAGGTCAAGCTGGTGCTTAAGGAGTGCTGCTCCTTTTTAGAAAGCCAGCTGGATGCTGGGAACTGCATCGGCATCTCCCGTTTTGCCGAGACGTATGGCTGCCACGACCTCTGCCTGGCTGCCACAAAGTTCATCTGCGAGAACTTTGAGGAAGTTTGTCAGACGGAGGAGTTCTTTGAGCTGACGAGAGCCGAGCTGGATGAGATCGTGTCAAACGACTGCCTTAAGGTGGTGACGGAGGAGACTGTGTTTTACGCTATGGAATCATGGATCAAATATGATGTAACGGAGAGACAGCAGCACCTGGCCCAGCTGCTGCACTGTGTGCGTCTGCCACTCCTCAGCGTCAAATTCCTGACTCGCCTTTATGAAGCCAACCACCTTATACGAGAAGACCACGCGTGTAAGCACCTGCTGAACGAGGCGCTCAAATATCATTTCATGCCCGAGCACCGGCTCTCCTATCAGACGGTTTTGTCTGCACGGCCACGCTGTGCCCCAAAGGTGCTGCTCGCGGTCGGAGGAAAGGCTGGACTGTTTGCAACATTAGAAAGGTGAAGTAAACCTAATCAATCTGTAGATCACGTTTATAAGTGTAGCTTTGATGCTAATGTCTTCTCACTCACCGACTGTTTGCTATGGTCTGTATTTGCCCTGCAGCATGGAAATGTATTTCCCTCAGACAGATTCGTGGATCGGTCTGGCCCCCCTCAGCGTACCCAGATATGAGTTTGGCGTGGCGGTGCTGGACCATAAGGTGTACGTGGTGGGAGGCATCGCCACACACATGAGGCAGGGCATCAGCTATCGGAGGCACGAGAGCACCGTGGAGAGCTGGGACCCCGAAAGCAACACCTGGTCCTCCGTGGAGCGTATGGCAGAGTGCCGCAGCACTCTGGGGGTGGTGGTCCTGGCCGGAGAGCTGTACGCCCTGGGAGGCTACGACGGCCAGTATTACCTCCAGTCTGTGGAGAAATACGTCCCCAAGCTGAAGGAGTGGCAGCCGGTAGCTCCCATGACAAAGTCCCGCAGCTGCTTTGCCACGGCTGTCTTGGATGGGATGGTGTACGCGATCGGAGGCTACGGTCCGGCCCATATGAACAGGTAGGACCATAGAGAGAGGGGGAGGGGCCTAGATAACTGAACAGCGACTGAATATAGTTATTTTTCAAATGTTCTCAGCACCTCAACCTCATTTAAATTCACATCATTGTTTTGAGGCGCATTACACAACTATCAGATCCACCAGCTCGGATCAGAACTGTTCTGTGTTCCTCGAGATGACCTTTAACCTCAGCACCATAACATAATATGCAGCTCTGCCACTCCTGTTTCCATAATTCCAGCCTTTGATCTCATGGAAAAGGCTCCTGTGCCCCTTTAGGACCTCCTAACCCAGATTTCTCTCTCAAGGTCCCGCTACTTGTTTAATAGACATAGCAATCAAGTGAAGGATGTCAAGTGCGGCTGAGAAAATAGCCGGCAGCCCGCTAATGAGTGAAGAGGAATCTTAACGGACAGAAGTGGCCGCTGGAGTTTCTAGGTTGAGACTTGTGGCTGCTGGTTAGTCAGTTAGTCTGTTGTTGCTGCGGCGGCGGCTCACCAGAGAGATCAGGCTCTGTTGTTGCTAGTCTCCTTGACTCCCCAAACCCCTCAGGAGAATGTGTTTGGGCAGGAATCTTTAGGGGACGGTGTTTTTTTCCTCGTTCCCCTGTGACTTGTGTGTCCTTTCATAAAGCAAAAACAGTCCCAAATAGCAATTACTCCAGCTGATCGTCCAGGGGTTTGGTTTCGAGGCCATCGCCATCGCCATAGGTGACTCATTAAACTGGATGCACTGGGTGATCAGACTGCCTGTCGGACCTGTTTTCCTCACTGTAGCTTCAACTAACTTCCTGTTTGAAGTGCCGTGTTGTGTTACTAACCAGTGGTTGCTGCTAGAGAAATGGAACTATAAAGAATCATTCAGTCCAAGTCCACATTGTGCTACCCAATATTATTTGTAACGCTTTCTGAACGAATAAAATCCTGGTTCAATTGTGCTGTTTCTCCTCCCCTCAGCGTGGAGCGGTACGACCCCAGTAAGGACGCCTGGGAAATGGTAGCCCCCATGGCAGATAAGAGGATCAACTTCGGCGTGGGCGTCATGCTCGGCTTCATCTTCGTGGTCGGCGGCCACAACGGCGTGTCTCATCTGTCCAGCATCGAGCGCTACGACCCACACCAGAACCAGTGGACGGCGTGTCGGCCCATGAACGATCCGCGCACCGGTGAGTGTCGAAAAGGGCTCAAGTGAAGAGGAAGAGTTGTGTAATGGAGCGAGTGTTTCTGATGCCCCTGTCCTTGTCTTGCAGGTGTGGGCTCGGCCATCGTGGACAACTACCTCTATGTGGTGGGAGGTCACTCGGGGTCGTCCTACTTGAACACTGTCCAGCGCTATGACCCCATTACAGACAGCTGGTTGGACTCCAGCGGCATGATGTACTGCCGCTGTAACTTTGGCCTGACCGCCCTTTGACCCATGGCCCAGCTGGCTAGGACCCCATGAAAACAATTAGATGCAAAAACATTTCTTTTTGTTGTCTCCTCCTCCTCCTCCTTCTTCACGTTCATCCTCCAGGGGAACAGGAGTGTTGCGCCGCCAACACGGATGCCAGACGAGGGCGAGCCCGCCAGGTGGACGGGCGGACGGGCGGGCGGACGCGCCGGTCCCGTTGGCCGGCAGAGGTTTCAGAGAGGCGAGGCAAAAGCCGCGGATGTCGTTTGGACGGGAGAGGAAGACCGCTGGACGGCTGTTGTCACGGACACGGGAGGGAGACGACCACTCTACTGCTGCTGGACCACAAGGAGGACTCTGAGCCATTTCCCAGAGGCTTGTGGGAGAAACGTGTCACTTTTGTGTTTGTAGACATTGGACGTCGTGTTGGTAGACTTTTTTGTTTTTCTGTCCGCGCCATTAACCGTGTCAACACTTACATCACTTTGGTTTGGTTTTACGTTTTCGCCGCCACAACCGGTTACCGCCTGGTTACGTTTTGTAGAACCTCGCTTGTGTATTTGTACGAATTCGTGGTCGTTAGCCATTTAGTATGTACAGTGTGTGTGTGTGTGCCGTGTGTGTGTGCCTGAGGGGTACGTGCATGTGTCCGCTACGGTTGTTTCTGTGTCCGTGTCTGCGTGCAGGGCGGACGCTCGGGGGGCGAGGGCTCGGCGACGTGGACGTTTGCACACTGAGGCCTCTGCATCCACATCAGTGCTTCACAACAAAAGTAGAGAAAAGTTTCAATCTTTATATTTCTCAAAGGGCTGCTTTTTTCTCTCGTGTACATAGTCACACTGATACACACACACAGTAGGTAGGAGTTTATCCTCTGCATTGCCTGTAAATGTTCTTCTGCACTGGGTCACTAGTGTGTGTATGTGTGAGGATGACTGTGTGTGTGTGTGTGTCAGACTAGTCTCGCTGCATTCTCCCGTGTGTTTGCCACGTGTCTCCGCCTCATCCAGGGGGGGAAATGCTCCTCGTTCTCGCTCGTGTCACATCTCGCCGAGGTCAGGTCACACGCTCGCTTGCCGCAACGGTCAAAGTCGACCGTGGCCCCGTTTTGTTTTTGTTTTTGTTATTTTTCACCGCTTTGGTCCGTACGTGATACCGACTGGTGCTGTATTTAGGATTCAGGACTCGTGGAGGTCAGCGTTTGTCCGGCCTCTGTTGTGTTAGATGTGATTTGGTTTATGTGCATTTTGAGAATGCTCAGAATCTGAACACCCCCCCCCCCCCCCCCTCCAACCACGCAATAAATCCCAAGTCCTTCTCAAAGCGAGGACTGTGGTTGGAGAACTACAAACTTCTGTTCTCGTATTTTCCCTAAGTGTCCATAAAGTAGCATATTTGCTTACCAATTCTGAATGCCACACACAAGAACATGCGTTGTTGTTGTTGTTGTTGTTGTCAAATTGCCGACTCCCCCTTTTGGTTTTCTGCCCGTGATCGGGCAGAAAACCTTCCCTCCTCACCTAACCTCCCACCTCACCTTGCCACCCTGGCGTGGCGTCGGTCTCGCTGGCAAGCTCAGGGTCATGTTGATCTGCTCACAGCTCCATGTGAAGAGTGCCAAAACATGACCTCATTCTTTCCAAATCTGATATCACGTCCCGACCCCTCAGCTCCTGAAATAGCTCAATAGCCCAACACACACACATCCTTTTTGTTTATCTATTAGCGATATATTCTTCCATGCCGTCATGGAGATAGATGATGAAGCGCCAAGTGCTGTACCAGCCATCTCAGGCCGCGTTGCCACTGTCGCTGATCCTGTGGCCTTGGAGACGAACCGGCTCAGCAGAACAGAACTCGCCCCCCCCCCCCCCCGTGCCCCCGCTTGCCCTCGCTCCCCCCTCTTTGTTGTGTAGCCACGGCGAGACTTGAAGGGACGGCGATCCAAGCAATAGATGGATCCCCAGGTGTGGGCTTTGATTGTCGGCCAGTTTGTCGTAGTTTCATTGTGCACTAATCTCTGCGTGGCACTTACCAAACTCTAAGATACATGATGTAATTTGTACATACTGTTGTGTTTTAATTTAGGCTGAAAGCATTTAGATGATGCAATAAGACTTCTGTTCCCTCTGCGGGTGAATGTTTTGTGTTAATTAGTCTCTTCTAAAAGCCAAGGCAAGGTCTCATATTGCTGTAAGGGAAATCCCACGTGGCTCGTCTGTTGGTTCCTCTCATCGGGCGTCACGCCGCACCGCTGGATTCCAGTCCGAACAGGTATTTTGTGAGTCTGTGTATCTTCTGTTGTGCATGCTTGTTCACTCTTACAGGGCATATGTTTATTTAGGCCACATGTTGTTCAGAATCTACTGATTATCGGCCAGATGGGGGAATATAATCTAGAGTTAAGCCGACTTTGCCCGGTGGAAGTCTTGTACCTAAACTACCAGACGGGACGCGACGTGTTCTTGTCCTTTACCTTTGTACTCCAAACGTCACGTACTTGTAAAATGATCGACCCTATTGATTCCTCTCCTGATCTTTAAGGACATTTGCCTTGCACATTGTTAAGGTTGCATCATCATCATCCTCCTCATCATCATCGTGTACAGACCCGTCTTTGATTTTGTCTTCATCCTGAGTGATGAACCTGAGTTTATCTCAACCAATGTGACTTGAGAAAGAAGTGATTGAATGCTGTTGTTGTTTGTACGTCTAGGTTCGATTAACTTCACATGCTGTCTGTAAGCCGTCTTTAGTATGGACGTGTTGTAATACATGTTGTGTCGTCACTTTACCGTCCCGCAGTCGCAGCACAGATCACGCGGGCGTCGTCTCGTGCTGCCGCCGCCGTCATCGTCTCTTTGAGTGCATCACACACCTCCTGCGTGTTCGTGTGTGTGCGTGTGTATTATGGGAACGCTCTTGTCTACTACTACCTAAAAAATGATTATCGGAGAGAGCCCGACAAAATCTGCAAACGTGAATCTGCAAAAGGGAGGATAAGATGAAGTTTGTACGCTGTTGTTTTCTTTCTTACGGCCTAACCAATATGTCATACGTTGCCACCACTCTCACCAAAGTGCTTGTTTGAGGGAAAGCAGATGGGTGACGGACGGCCGGTCTGGTGTTCAGCGTCGGAGAGAGAAATCCTTTGAAACTGATGTCAATGTTCGCCAAAATGCCACTCTGCTTCTTTTTACATTTGCCATCGTGTTTGTGTGTCGGAAGGTCATCTTGAATTTTATATCCTGTGGACTAATACTGGAAGTACAAGAGAACCTTAGGTGTAGAAGCTGTAGCGCTTTTTTTTTTTTTGTTTGTTTCTCCACATTTTATCATGATTTGATTGAAGACATTTTACATTTACGTCTGTTTGTGTGGTGCAGTTGTGCCCAGTTTAAAATAAATGCCTGCCTTAAAAGGTAACGTTTGCTCTCACGTGACTCATTCTCACTCACACACTCTCACTCTCACTCTCACTCTCACTCTCACACACACACACACACACACACACACACACACACACACACACACACACACACACACACACACACACACACACACACACACACACACACACACACACACACACACACACAAAGCCATACTAGTGTAATACAAAAATATTTATGATGCATTTAAAAGAATGACAGCGGATGCATAGAAAAACAAAAGAAACAAGTTAAGGATTTCTACTGAACACTGAGATGTTCCTTAGCAGAGGCACCATGTGATCAGAGCTCATTCATTGAAGGGTGACAACATATGGATACAGTACATTTCCTGCAGCTGTAATGCTAAAACACTTGAAGTATTTCAGACAAAAGCTCTATTTCCATTTCCTCCATGCCCATTTCAGATGATAATGAATCACTTCTTCACTTTCTTTACATGATTAAGACCTGAAACCAACCCAAAGGTTTCATTTGAGAGACACAGAAGCAAAATGCTGCTATGGATGCAAATAAGATGAATAATAATAATATGTGCTATTGCTTTCCAAAGCTAAGACTTTGTTTATTTAAGAGGAGATGGATGAGAGAATGTGTTTGTTTAGATGACATTCGATTCAACTGTAAGCTGAGTATGAGGGTCACTGTTGGGAATTGTATTGTAGCATTTACTTTCAAATGTTATGAGAATTAAGTCAAAAGATGTCGGAATGTAGTGAGAATTCAAGCCACAATCATTCTATCGTCCTCTTATTTAAGTGTTCAACTTCTTGAGTGAGGACTTATTAGCACCAGATGATTATACACACACACACACACACACACACACACACACACACACACACACACACACACACACACACACACACACACACACACACACACACACACACACACACACACACACACACACACACACACACACACACACACAATTCCTCATCACATTTTGATCTCTTTTCCTCAACATCTCTTTAACACAACACACACATCCCATATGTGCCGACTGACACACAACCAAACCAAACTGTGATCTGTACCTGGCAGTGTAACCGTGCTCTGACACCAGGCCGCTCACAGATAAAGCATAGAATACTCACATCTTGGCATTTTAACAATTTGCTTGATTGAAATGCACACGGCCCCTATGTAATGTAGAGATTGTAACAAAACGCACAAAAAATACACACATGTATGACGTTGTTTCTTTGACTCTCAAACCGCAGCTTGAATACAAAAGAGCACCGATTACCTTTGCAGGCTGGTGTGCATAAATGTAAACACACACACACTTGTGTCGTTGCCACGTGAACAGCACTGTCATCTGTGCACACCAGCCCTGAACTATTATAGTCCATTAACGTCTTGGATTCCAAGCGCACCCAAAATAAGGAGGGTTACTTTGTTACACACAGTTAAGTGGAAACAAGTCCTTTAGCATCGCAGAGCCTAACAGGGGAAGCAACTGATTCAACAGCATCTTTAGTGACTTGACTACAGTAATGTCATACTGTACATTCGATGGCGTTTCTCATGTGCAAGGCGTGACCCCCCGGGGGGTTCCGGGTGGAGCTCACTTGTTGTCTCGGATGTAGACCAGGGAGGAGAGCAGCAGGAGCTCGGGCGGCTTGTGCAGCAGGATGAGGTTGTCGCTCCGCAGGCCGTCATAGTGCATCCAGCAGCCGTCGATCTGGAAGGCTGCAGAGTAGTGATGCTCCTCCTTGTTGAAGAGTGTGGCGCCCTCCAGCAGGTACCTGGGGGAACAACAGGCCGAGCCGGGTCAACTTCAGAACCACTGCATTGTTAAGCTCTCCAGGAGGTGAAGTAATGAACTCTGAACTTTCTACTTTGGTCATTTAAACAAAGTATAGTTCTACAGTGATCAGTAGAGTCTCATCCTTCCTCATTTCCTCTCTGTATTCCAGTGTGGAAGCTTCATCCTACCTGTGGTGAGACAGAGCCAGGTGGTATGGGACGTACGACAGCTCCTCTGACTTCCACTGCTGCATGTTGAGGATGACGAAAGGTGGAGGTCCGTGGCAGAAGAGCCTCTGAGAGAACTCCCTCAGCCCGTTGCACCTGAGACACGGAGGTCAAATTGTCAATGCACAGAAACGAGACTGGACTGATGAAGGAGGTCATGATTGCCCCGCCGCCCCCCCCCACGCTGTGCCTCACCCCAGTTCAGCGCAGAGGAGGATCTTGGGGTAGAAGAACTCGTCCACAGCCGACTGTATGTGGTCTCTGTGGGGCTGCTCGTGAGGGGGGCTGGGAGGAAACAGAGTGGAATTCAAGGAAATGGCGAATCATCTAACAACCCTCCATTCACACACCGACCCGTCTTACCTAATGTTGATGGTCCTCTTGATGTACTCCTGGTAGCGGCCCGGGCAGCTCCAGTTGGTGCACAGGCTCTCCTGCAGGGTGGACATCAGGTTCTCCAGGTTCTTGGTGAAGTTCTCGTGCTCGTTCCCGAACAGGTCGATCTCCAGGCTGGCCCTGTGGACCTCGGAGCGGTACTGTCTTTTGGACATCCGGTCCCAGATCCACAGAATCTTCACGGTGGTGTAATCGCAGCAGTCCATCAGGTAGAGGAAATGCTCCACGAACTGCTTGCCGAGGAAGACAGCCAGCTCCCGGGGGAAGCCGTGATTGTCCCGCAGGATCACGTAGAGGATCATGAGAAAGCCGTCGATGGTGCAGGTGTTCTTCAGGCTGATTTTGACGTACAGCGGCGTGCACGATATCGCCTTCCGTCCTGCCTTGATGTTGAAGACGCCCCCCCACGGGAGCACAGGCCTCCAGAAGGACCGCTCCGTCTCGTCATTGTTGTTGATGGAGGCACGAATCTCCTCAAACAACGTCTTCGATCTGAAGGGAGCGTAAACACACCATGATGAATCATGCAACATCTGAGTGTGGCTCGTTTGTTTCGGACGTGTTTACATTCGGAGGGAGGCTGTAACGCTGATTGTGTATAAGAGAACATGCAACGACAACTAGCTTACAATGGCGAATCGAGCCACAGATGGACTTAATCGGATAACATCAACTCTGCTCCAGGGAATAGACTGAACCCCCAAAACTAATCTGCTAGCTAAACAAAGCAGCAGCTGCTACCAACCTTTCGAAGTGGAAACTCTCCTCAGTGTTTGGGCTCAGAGGCTGCAGATCTTCATTTCCCCTCAGAACACTGTATCTACTCTCCATTGCTCTCCGTGTTTCTTCATGTCTCACCTCGGACTTGCAGCCAGACAGCCTCGGTGTAGAATTAGTCTGGCACTTTCTGGTGATTTCTACACCCGTGCACCTTTGCACAGATCAAAACACAAACCTTCCAGTCAGTGAACGTCAAGTTACGCCCATATAAACATTGCTGAGGCTTCCACACGGGAAGCCTGACCGTTTCAAACGCAACACTGCCACCTGCTGGGTTTCGGGGGAAATTACACCAACCCGAGTCAGATTTCGCGCATGGGTGGAAAAGTACAGGTCGTAATTCTATTGGTGCACGCTACCTGTCAATAATAATGCACGCTACCTGTCAATAATAAATCAGAGGTGTATGATTGGCTGCCACGCTGTTAACCACGCCTCCATGTCTTCGTACTTCCCACCAGTGAAGCCTGGCGCGCTTTCGATGCCATTCCCAAAAGGTAGTACGTCGATTTCCGACCGCAGTGCGTGGTTTGTGTATAGCGCGTACGTAACTACCCTAAATTTCTCTACACCGAAGAAAGTGAGCTTTTTCGAAAGCCGTCTGCTCACTTGGTCTCGGCACACAGAGAGCGGGAGTCTCACCGGCATTTTGGAAACCTGTCAGGCCTAAAGATGTCAGCAGCTCAAGTCATAAGTGGAAAAAAAGTTTCTGCGTAAGTTTCTCATTTTTATCCACGCACGTTAATGGGGGCGCCGCTTCCAAAATATGACGAAATATGTCAGAGTGCTAGGCAGCTAACTAGCGTCTAAGTTAGATATGGAACAACTTCAACTCTGACATATGTTCATTTTGTATATTGTAGTTGCAGCGTTTGTTGGTTGTTTCGTAAACATTTAGCCCTTTTTCTACTTTGCCAGGCGGCTCTGCGGTGTTGAATAGCTAATGCACGCTGCTCACCACGTGAATGAAGCCTGCCAGTATTAAACACAGTTAGTTATAATGTTAGACATCATGGTTGCTCCATGTCTTTGTATCCTGGCCACTTTGTGTGTTAGTTCCTCGGGTCAATGGCCGAGTTGTCGTGGTGCTACAGTGGTGATAATCAATAGATGAGGGGATGTTGGCATGTCCAGCTGTGTTATGTAAGCAGCTGTGTTGTTTGCACTCTAGCTCAGGTGAGTGAGGCCAACAGACATAAAGGGGTCAAAGGTCTGCAGCATTCTTTGAATATTTGTGTATAATTTGTAAATATGTAACATGAGTCAACATACGTCTTGATTCAAACCTGTTAATAGACACAAATGTAGTTGGATAAAGAGTGAAAAGCTTAATTAGACCAGCAGAGACTCACATTAGAGCGGCACATGCCTGTCACAGGACTGACAGCCTGCATCCTGTTACCCTCCCCTCAGTCTGCTCATTAGTTAATTGTTTGATGCAGGACAGACAGCCTCTGGTCTGGACACCCTGTCTCACTGTCTCACTGTCTCGGCTGCAGGAATGAAGCTGCACACACACACACACACACACACACACCAGTAAATATGCAACAAAACCTTATGTAATGAGGCCTTATTGATTTGTGTCCCCAGTAAAGTTCAGATAAGTTCAGATCTTAAGTCAAGCTTGTCTGGAACGTCGGGCCTCAATCAAAGAGCAACAAAAGCCTGTAGTGTAAATGTTTCTAGGAATATGACCTCTTTAGATGAGTGACAGGGAAGTGTACAACCTCCTATAATCAAATTTGGTAGTTTGAATCTGTGTAATCTTTATTTCATTGCATAATTAAAACACAGAGGCACTTCAGAAAACGTTGAGGTTTGTTTCAAAGTCCAGTCTCTGTATCTGACCTCAGGCTTTGATTAGTTCAGGGTATCATTGTGTCATGTCTCTGGGGTTCATGCTCAGCTGTTTCTCATCCCCCAGAACCTTAGAATGAACAAAGATGAGGTATACCAGAGCCAAAATGAGATCAATCACTGGGTTTGATTGTCAGTGATGAGGAGGCTCAGCATGGCAGACAGATTCATGTTAGAATGGCATGTGTAGAGATGTTAGGTACTCCTGTCCCTGTCTAAAAACACTGTCATGTTTGATTCTACGCCCTCAGGCAGGTGAGGGAGCGCCTGAAGAAAGATGTGGAGGAGATGAAGACAAAGGACGCCAACTTCAGACCCGGTCTAGTGGTTTTACAGGTCAGTGCATGAAGCATATGGATCATAGGTGGAGAGAATGTCCTTGACTTATACTTTAACAGTTGAGTGCATGGCAGTAAAGTGTCTCTCTGGTTTTTCAGGTTGGTGACCGTGACGACTCAAATCTCTACATCAACATGAAGTTGAAGGCAGCAGCTGAGGTAAAGAAGTTTAGCTTTGACTCTTCAGCCACTTGACTCTATGTACACGTACACTTGTGTTGCAACCATCTGTCCACATCCTGGGGCTAAACTCCTCTTTGTACACAGATTGGAATAAACGCCACACACGTGAGACTTCCCCAGACCGCCACGGAGGAGGAGGTGAGGAAGCCAAGGCCTCTGAATCTATTTTAAAGACACTCCTTGATTTTTGATCAGAGCAGGAGCCTGACTCACTTCCTTGCCTTGCAGGTGCTTCAGAGTGTCCAGGAGGTGAACGAGAACTCGTCCTTCCACGGCCTCATCGTCCAGCTGCCCTTAGACTCCATCCACAAGATCGACACAGAAAAGGTCACCAACGCCGTGGCCCCGGAGAAAGATGTAGACGGGTGAGCCAAGGACGAGCGTGTTCACTTAGGAAGTTTAGGAAGTCCTCAGTCTATCAGATAATGAGTGTAAGGTGTTGTTGTGCTTGTTGTGATCGCTGTCCAGGCTGACCAGCATCAACGCAGGGAAGCTCTCCCGTGGTGATCTGGGCGACTGCTTCATCCCCTGCACCCCAAACGGCTGCATGGAGCTGATCAGACAAACTGGTGAGCGGGACACTTCACTGAAGGAAAACTGAAACAACTATGGCTAAGATTTGTCACGGACTGATGGCGGAATTGCTTCTTCCCAGGCGTCTCTGTGTCGGGGAAGAGAGCGGTGGTGATCGGCCGCAGTAAGATTGTGGGCGCACCGATGCACGACCTGCTCCTGTGGAACCACGCCACCGTCACCACCTGTCACTCAAGGACGGCCGATCTTGCCGGGGAGGTAAATGATACGCCGCCGCCCTTTGATAGAAGCTGGTCTGAATCAAAACGCGCAAAGAGCTGTGATCTGAGTCTCAACAACGCCTGCAGAGTTTAAATGTGATATTTGCTGCCATCGTGTGGCTAAACGTGGTAATACAAGCCAGGTTTTAAACAACAAACTTAGCAGCAGTTGTTGTTGTTGTCATTACTAAAGTATTCAGTCATCGTTGTTGCTCTCCTTGTCCAGGTGGGTCGAGCAGACATCCTGGTTGTCGGCATCGGGAAAGCTGAGATGGTGAAAGGTGACTGGATCAAGAAGGGAGCCGTGGTCATCGACTGTGGCATCAACCAGATTCCAGGTTTGTCATCCATCAAATCCATTATCCATCACAATCTGGAGTTGTCCATCAAATATATTCCTGTTATTGACTTCATTCACTTTTCCCGGTCTGTGTTAGATGCCAGTAAGGCGAGTGGGAAGCGAGTGGTGGGAGACGTTCACTACGCCTCAGCCAAGGAGCAGGCGGGCTTCATCACGCCTGTGCCCGGGGGCGTCGGGCCCATGACCGTGGCCATGCTGATGGCGGTAAGATCCGTTTCCATAGCGACTTCTGAGGTGTAATGAGTGGGTTTTTTTCTGTTCCATCTGATGTGTGTGTGTGTGTGTGTGTGTGTGTGTGTGTGTGTGTGTGTGTGTGTGTGTGTGTGTGTGTGTGTGTGTGTGTGTGTGTGTGTGTGTGTGTGTGTGTGTGTGTGTGTGTGTGTGTGTGTGTGTGTGTGTGTGTGTGTGTGTGTGCGCAGAACACGGTGCTGAGTGCAAAGCGTTTCCAGGAGAACAATCAACCTGGGAAGTGGAACATCTCTTACACTAAGCTCAACCTGCTGAAGCCCGTGCCAAGGTCGGTCCCATTCTCTCCCCGAGTCCCATTTCCTCCCTCCCATAGCTCCTCCCATCTTACAGTCATGTGCTTATTTGTTCCACATTTCTGGATCTGTTTTTGTCTTCTTCGTGTCTTCCTGTGATCAGAGTAGTAACTGATTTGGGTGCGTTTTCTCTCTCAAACAGTGACATCACGATTTCCCGCTCTTGCATCCCCAAGCACATCGACTGCCTGGCAAAGGAGGTGGGTTTGCTCCCAGACGAGGTGGAGCTCTACGGCAAGACCAAGGCCAAGGTTCAGCTGGACATCATCAAGCGCCTGCGGGCCCAGCCGGACGGCAAATATGTGGTGGTGACCGGGTGAGCTGCCGGCCTGCAGGGTGGAGAGCTGCAGCTGCTCCTCCCTGCACACGGACACTGTGTCAATGGAAACACATTTGGTTATTGTGATAAACGTTAAACGATTCTGATGTCATTTACTCCGGATATGGAAGAGGGAACTAGATGCTTGGGCCGGTGGAAAGTTGATGTCTACCAGCCGCACTTGCAGGATGTTGGTGTCAGAGCCTGGTGATAAACAGGATGAAAGCTCATGAGGTTCCTCTGTGTGCAGCATTACTCCCACACCTCTGGGGGAAGGAAAGAGCACCACCACCATCGGCCTGGTCCAGGCCCTGGGGGCCCACATGAAGCTCAACGTGTTCGCCTGCGTCCGGCAGCCTTCACAGGGACCCACCTTTGGTATTAAAGGTGAGCTAGAGACGACACAGGCTGTTAGAATGTGCACTTTAACCTCTGAGGTCTCATAACATGTCATTGTAATGTCTGCCTTCAGGTGGCGCTGCAGGAGGAGGATACTCCCAGGTCATCCCCATGGAGGAGGTATGGCTCTGCTGATTAAAGCCAAACATTTAGATGAAAGCGCTGTCAGTTCATTTCACTCAATGCTCCTGTTGATTTCAGTTCAACCTCCATCTCACTGGAGACATTCACGCCATCACGGCTGCCAACAACTTGGTGGCTGCTGCCATCGACGCCCGTATATTCCACGAGTCCACACAGGCGGACAAGGTTGGGACAGGATTTCTTTTTTTTGGTTTGTTTTAATCAAAGATTCTAGCATTTACAAGCAGATGAATAAATTGTGGTTCTTCCTCGTCTTCTTCAGGCTCTGTTTAACCGCCTGCTCCCTCTCATCGGCGGTCAGAGGAAGTTCTCTCCCGTCCAGATCAACAGACTGAAGGTGAGTGAGCACGTTGTTCCCTCTCACCTCAGGGTTCAGAGGTCAGGACGTGTTTGACACTGACCCTCTCTGTACGCGCTCAGAGACTGGGCATCGAGAAGACGGATCCCTCCGCTCTGACTGAGGAGGAGAGGAGCCGCTTCGCCCGCCTGGACATGGACCCCACCTCCATCACCTGGCAGAGAGGTATGAACGCCATCATACCTCCTACAAGTCCGGTCTGAGGTCAGGCGCCTCAGCGGCTCTGTGGGATCCACACAGTTTAATAACACTTTGTTGTGTCTTCATCCAGTCATAGATACCAATGACAGATTCCTCAGGAAGATCACTATCGGCCAGTCGCCAACAGAAAAGGGATTCACCAGACAGGTAAATGCATAATGAGAGGATGACGATGATGCACTGAGCATGAAGATACTATTTACATTTAAAGTCCATATTTGTTAAGGAATTTATATTGTTTTTCCCACCGTAGACTGTATTTACCTTATCTGATCCCAGGTGCATTGTTGCTGAAGATAAATACATTCTCTCTGTCTGTCTCTCTCTCTCTCTCTGTCTGTCTCTCTGTCTGTCTGTCTCTCTGTCCTTCAGGCCCAGTTTGACATCACGGTTGCGAGTGAGATCATGGCGGTCCTGGCCCTCACTAGCAGCCTGGAGGACATGCGTGAGCGTCTGGCCAGGATGGTCGTCGCCACCAGCCGCAATGGGCAGCCAATCACCACAGAGGACCTGGTGAGGGGCTTCTAGTACACACACACACACATACACACTCACTCACTCACTCACTCACTCACTCACTCACTCACTCACTGCTGCAGCCTTCATCTCCTGTTAACCTCCATGTGATGTGCTCTTCCTCAGGGTGTGTCCGGGGCTCTAGCTGTGCTGATGAAGGACGCCATCAAGCCAAACCTCATGCAGACTTTAGAGGTGAGGGAAACACACGGCACACATGCAGACCTAGACAGGTCCTCAGACCAGAGCTTGTCTTTACTCTGTTCCGTAGAGACTTCTTTGGCTGCGTGCTTTGCTACCATCACATGTTCTTTCCCTCCATCTTCAGGGAAACCCTGTGTTCGTCCATGCCGGCCCCTTTGCCAACATCGCCCATGGCAACTCCTCCATCCTTGCTGATAAGATCGCTCTGAAGATGGTAGGACCTGATGGCTTCGTAGGTAAGTGGAGTTTAGATCAGCACCGGTCAGATCTGTTGCCTGTGCCTCTATAGAGTGTTCATGTAGAGGATCTAAATGCTCCTGCTCCTGATCCTTGACCTCACAGCTGCATGTTGTCACGGTAACTCTTGTGTCTGACAGTAACGGAGGCTGGCTTCGGTGCGGACATCGGCATGGAGAAGTTCTTCAACATCAAGTGCCGTTACTCCGGCCTGAGGCCCCACGTGGTGGTGCTGGTGGCCACAGTCCGAGCCCTGAAGATGCACGGAGGAGGACCCACAGTGAGACCTCATGTTGAACACCACACCCGCTTCCTCTGGGACAATACAGTCGACATTTAAACTTTTGTCCAAATTGTTGATTGATTTTCTTTTGTTCAGGTCACTGCTGGGATGCCTTTGCCTAAGGAATACGTGGAGGAGGTAAGGAACCAGACTCTCACTTCCTGTGGTTTATTGATGGTTTGTTATCAGTGGATCTGTTTCTCTGAAGCACCTGAGCGGTCGTACGCTGTTTGGACTTTGATACCCACGCGTGTAATGCAGGGGATTCACGTGTGTGTGTGTGTGTGTTTAGAACCTGGAGCTGCTGGAGGAGGGCTGCAGCAACCTGAAGAAGCAGATAGAGAACGCCATGCACTTTGGCGTGCCTGTGGTGGTCGCTGTCAACGTTTTCAAGTGAGCGTTGGATGATGAGATGGTTGTGTAACATCTCACTGACACAAACACAAAGAGTTCACTTTTTTTGGGACATGACGGTTGGATCCTCACTGTTGACTCCTCCTGCAGGACGGACACCATCGCTGAGCTGGATCTGATCTGCAGCATCTCCAAGAGCGCGGGAGCCTTCGACGCCGTGCACTGCACCCACTGGGCCGAGGGCGGCGCAGGCACTGTGGCCCTGGGCGAGGCTGTCCAGAGGGCCAGCGACGCTCCCAACAACTTCAGGTTCCTCTATGATCTAGAGGTAAACAGGCTCTCATTTTAACCTGTGACGTCCAGAGTGTTTGGATTTGTTCCTCCAGATATCTGTACCTGATGGAAAGTCTACAAATGTCATTATCTGCGTATTTTTAATTCCACTTCAGCTCCCTATCGCCGACAAGATTCGTATAATTGCCCAGAAGATTTACGGAGCGGACGACATCGAGCTGCTCCCAGAGGCCCAACACAAGGTGGAGCTGTACACCAAACAGGTAAACTCCGCCCGACCCGTTGTTCTCCTGCTGCCAAAGGAGATGAGCCTCTGTAAGCTTTGCCTGTCTTCCTCTCCCCTCAGGGTTTCGCCGGTCTGCCCATTTGCATGGCAAAGACGCACCTGTCGCTCTCACACGAAGCGGACAAGAAGGGTGTGCCCAGAGGTTACACCCTGCCCATCAGAGACATCAGGGTCAGCGCCGGCGCCGGCTTTCTCTTCCCCCTCGTGGGCACGGTAAGCATGCAGCGTCCGTCACAAAGCACGAGTCCCCACATGGCCTTAAAGATGGCGTTCACACCTGGAGACAGCTTGTATCCGACTCTTCCTCCTTGTGGTGTTCCTCTCCTAGATGCCTACGATCCCCGGTCTGCCCACCAGGCCGTGTTTCTACGACATCGACCTGGACCCTGAGACTGAACAGGTCAACGGTCTCTTCTGAAGCTGCACTCTGAGTCTGAAGTCGCCCTCAGCTCAGCACTGATCCACATTTCAATCTCCTGTGGTCCCTCGTATCCATCTTCTCTCTTCCTCAGCGAGGCGTGACTCCTCATCACTCTCGCTGAGCTTTAATGAAATCTGACTGAGCGATAAGCGGAGGCGTCTCGCTCTCTCCTGCTGCTGTTTGGGTTCTTTGCTCAGGCACTGACGTCTGTAAATCATTCATTTGCTCCGCAGAGATTGCGGCTGACAGGTGAATCTAAACGGCTACACAGTTTAACCTGACACCACTTCCTCCCTGTGATAAAGTCTTCACAAGCTCGACCTTATAGATCCTTTCAGTCCCCGGCTGCATTATGTTTACATCCCAGAGCTCCCAATGACCATCAGATACTCGTTGGTACCTGGAGAGGGAGATCTGGATTCTTGCACTGTGTATCTGTGTGAACTACACTGGACCTCCACTGACATGTGTGTGTCTTTATTATATAGAAACAGAGTCGACCTAATGCACGCTTCTATGCTGGAGGGATCTTTGTGTTTCTGTTACGCTGTCTTTAACTGTCTCTGTGTCGATACTGTGAATCAGTGTTCTTGACAATTTTAGAAAAGATGAAATAAAATCTTAACCTAAGCAACATGACGCTCCTTTGTCTCTGTTCTTTAATCGTGTGTGTGTGTGTTTGTTCATCATGCTATCTGTCCTGTGACACACTCAGGACTGTTTCCTCACACACTTTGCTTCAAAGCCTCTTTCCTGCAGTGGCTGTCTCACTGACTTGGGAGCATGGATGGCAAATTTCTTGCAGCGTGTAACGCGTCAGTCATGGCATCGCCATGGAAACACATTTGCAGCGTTGCCGTTGAGCTGGACTCTTCGGCACAGAGATACGGATGAGGAGCGGCAGGACTCGACACACATCTCTGTTTTCTGACGGGTGAGAAACAAATTTTCCATTCTGATCCACTTCACTCATGTTGACTTCCAAGTGTTCAGTCAAACCCTCCAGCTGTGCAGCCTGCATCTGGAGACTTAGACTGCAACATGACAGTGAATATGATTTGATACGAGCACTAAAATGTTTACACTTTACATGAGACGGTGACTTAAAAGTGTAGAGAATGTTTGTCCGCTTTGCCTGAAGCAGCAGATCATGACTGAGGCTGAGTGACTCACTGAGGCTCAGCTGCTCATGAGCACCAGCAGGTGTAACAAAGTAGACCTGCATCAGGTGATGTCATCATTTATGGCAAAGACTTTGATTCAACCATTCTCTGATCACCACAGGCGACTCTGACTCTGGAGATCCTACATGTCGGTGCCAGATGCTCAGACAGGATGTGGTTCGGTGAAGGTGATGCTGAGGAGGAAGCTGACGGCTCCTCTGCTGGGAAGCTCAAGGATCAAGACAGGAAGCAGGAGATTCCAAGTGTGCGGCCCCGATGGATCAGACCACAGCTGCACTTTGATGGGAATCCCCACAGGAGGCTGCAAGGGGACCAGCGGGGGAGAAGGTGGGGTGACAGAATCTGCCATGGACTCGTCTGTGAGACCTGTCGGAGCTCCCAAGTCACCCGCCACGAGAACCGGAGTTGACCGCTGGGAGAGAAATCCGTTGGCAAGGAGACTCAGAGCTTTCACGCCGGTGAGCTGCTGCACCTGTGCACAGGGACCCGAGGAGAGGGGCGGTGGGGGCGAAGGTCACACCGTCACGGCCTTCAGCAGGGAGACCAGAGACTCTCTGGAGTTACCGGCTCAGTCTGCTGCAGGATGCCGCCTCTCAGACTCAGAACGTGAGAAAAGACAAAGTAACAAGAAGATCTTTAAACTCCTCACACGACTCATTGGTCCTCTGAAACCTCAGTCAAACCCAAACTCACCAGGAGGGGAGGTTGCGTGTGTGCGGTCCAGAAGCTGGAAGCACCCAAAGGCGCTGTGGGGGTATAGAACCAAGAAGCCTTCTCCTTTCTACCAGGAGCGTATTGGAGCAGCCGAGGAGTTTGTGCAGGAGGAGATGATCGTACTGGGGGCCCCCGTGTGCGCCGTGATGAAGGTCGGTGATGGATCTCCTCACACTCCTCCTCCTCCAGGTGTGAGTAACGGCTTCAGAGTGACCGCAGGGTCTCAGGAGCTTCAGCTGATCCCACAGGTTTTGCTGGATCACTGCGGTGCCTGGAACGGACCTTGGAGCCTGGAGGTTGGCGGATGTGAAAATATGGAACAGGACTCAAACCGGATTCACCACAACGCCTCCGGAGGAAGAGAAGATCTGTGGGTAAACAAAACACCAGAGGGCGCTGTGATGGATAATATAAACCTGGACATGTTTGATGATGATGATGAAGATGAGGTGCAATCTGAGCTGCTTGAAGCTGCGAGCTCTGTGGTTCAGGCGGCAATAAAAGCTGCTCTGAACCAGTTTAACAGGGACGCCACTTCCTGTCTAGATCAGTGGGACTGCAGGTGGAGTCTGAGCGCACAGAGGACTTGCTGATGTTTGAAGGATCCACACAGTGTCGATCCATGCTTCGTCTTTCTTGTGTGATTTGTTGTTGTATGTTTGTAATAATCTGTGTGTGTGTGTAGCACCTTTGGTCACATGACTGTAACCCAAAGTGCTTTTACATCTGAGAGGTGGAATTAAATGCTGTTGGATGTTTCACTGATCTTCTCCCTCACGTTGCAACGCTGAGTCATTTGTTCTGACCCATCAGCAGAGGTGAGGCTTTACTGTCCTATCCACCGTCACTGAAAAACTGCCGGAGTCCCCGTTTCACCTTTCACGTGACAACTCAGACCTCAGACGATCCATACACACAGAGGCGTGGCACATCCTGTCTCCAGTCTGCACGGAGGTACACCCGTCACCCAAACCTCACCTGATCTGCCACCTTCGTCAAATCAGGTACGGCTGTCACTTATCCTTCAGCTCATGTTAGAACAGAGAGAATAGACCAATCAGACACCCCTCCCCCTCCCCCAGCCTTTCAGGTTTCTACCCCGGGTATGTACAGTATGTTGTCGTACTTTATTATTGCTGGGAGAGTAACGAGTTTTCCATCATCTCACTGTTTCTGTTGGCAGTTCCTTCTGTGCGACCTGACAACATAAATCTAAATGTTTGACAGAGGCATCACCTGGATTTATCGTGCAAAACTGGTTTTATTTCATGCACATTATATCACATTCATGTTTCCTCTTCAATCTTATCTTGAATGAGGACACATTTACCCTCTTCACTCTCATATTTATTATATGTTATATAACTTCCCACTCATTCAAAACCTTCACAACTAAGTGGGACAATATTTTTGTCTTTTGTCTTTCCATCACAGGAACAGGCGAGTCCATTTGCTTCTACACACGAGTGAAGACGGCCTATCATGAGTTTGTGTGTGGAGTTGACATTTTGGCAGAGGGAAGTTTCACAGATGTGAAGTGGAAATTTCTGGCGGTGGCACAGGGGAGAGAGAGAGTGACGAACACGGGAGAGGTAGAGAGAGTGAGAAACACGGGAGAGGTAGAGAGAGTGAGAAACACGGGACAGGTAGAGAGAGTGAGAAACACAGGAGAGGTAGAGAGAGTGAGAAACACGGGACAGGTAGAGAGAGTGAGAAACACGGGAGAGGTAGAGAGTGAGAAACACGGGAGAGGTAGAGAGAGTGAGAAACACGGGACAGGTAGAGAGAGTGAGAAACACGGGAGAGGTAGAGAGTGAGAAACACGGGACAGGTAAAGAGAGTGAGAAATACTGGACAAGTGGAGAGAGTGAGAAACACGGGAGAGGTAGAGAGAGTGAGAAACACGGGAGAGGTAGAGTGAGTGAGAAACACGGGACAGGTAGAGAGAGTGAGAAACACAGGAGAGGTAGAGAGAGTGAGAAACACGGGACAGGTAGAGAGAGTGAGAAACACGGGAGAGGTAGAGAGTGAGAAACACGGGAGAGGTAGAGAGAGTGAGAAACACGGGACAGGTAGAGAGAGTGAGAAACACGGGAGAGGTAGAGAGTGAGAAACACGGGACAGGTAAAGAGAGTGAGAAATACTGGACAAGTGGAGAGAGTGAGAAACACGGGAGAGGTAGAGAGAGTGAGAAACACGGGAGAGGTAGAGAGAGTGAGAAACACGGGACAGGTAGAGAGAGTGAGAAACACAGGAGAGGTAGAGAGAGTGAGAAACACGGGACAGGTAGAGAGAGTGAGAAACACGGGAGAGGTAGAGAGTGAGAAACACGGGAGAGGTAGAGAGAGTGAGAAACACGGGACAGGTAGAGAGAGTGAGAAACACGGGAGAGGTAGAGAGTGAGAAACACGGGACAGGTAAAGAGAGTGAGAAATACTGGACAAGTGGAGAGAGTGAGAAACACGGGAGAGGTAGAGAGAGTGAGAAACACGGGAGAGGTAGAGTGAGTGAGACACACGGGAGAGGTAGAGAGAGTGAGAAACACAGGAGAGGTAGAGAGAGTGAGAAACACGGGACAGGTAGAGAGAGTGAGAAACACAGGAGAGGTAGAGAGAGTGAGAAACACGGGAGAGGTAGAGAGAGTGAGACACACGGGAGAGGTAGAGAGAAGAGGTAGAGAGAGTGACTCCCATGGAGCAGTTGGGGGTTCAGTGCCTTGCTCATGTGCACCTCAGCAGTGCTCAGTGCTCTGGAGGCACTGCGCAACTCACTGCCTACCAGTCTTACTTACTTGGTCCACAGGGGGACTCGAACTGGCGACCCTCCAGTTGCCAGCACTGTCTCACTACGGACTGAGCTACTGCAGCGAGAGTGAGAAACACCCAAATGTATTCATGTTGAATTATTAGACGCTGCACGTCTTCAAATACAGATAATACCAACATACTTGCATTTTCCGGAGTAGTTTATTTTCTGTTTATTCTTTGTTTTCCATACATTATTACAGATGGAAGAGATTTCTTCATTTGAGATATCATTTATCATTTGTCACGTCCTTTGTTTTTCCCTTTGTCCTCAGGGGGACCACGTCCTTTTTCTCCTCCTCCTCCACCTCCTCCGCCTCCTCCTCCGCCCTTGTTCTTTTTGCCACGTCCCTTTCCTTTGCCCCCCTCCTCATCCTGCAAGAAGCCATATAGAACAAGGATTAAAATGGTTTTCCACACCACAGACACCACAGACTGATAAAAGGAGGCATCCTGTCAAACACAACATCTAATCAAAACCAAAGTGTTGAAGCAGATGAGTCTAACAAGCAGAGCATGCATCAGTGAGAGGGAAGATGTCTTACTCCTGAACTGGAGTCTCCTCCTGCATCTTCAGGGCGTTTGCCTTCATCTTGCCTTTTATCGCCTGTGAGGGTAAGACAAACCACAAAGACACATATGCATGAATTGAGACACAAACAAACGGTAGGAAAAACAAAGGGAGATAATGAACACAACAGCTGAAATACACACATGATGGAAGACTTTACTGAAATACTGTGATTGCTGAACAAAGAGAACAAATAGAAATAAACCCTCAAAATGCCTGTGTGCACCTACAGTATAATGTCAAAGCTCTCTAAAGCATTGCAGCAGAGTTTTAGCATCACATTTACTATTCAAAGTTTTGCACATTTAAAGGAAATTGCTTTTCGAAGCATCACTAAAAACCTGCTGGACTAATAAAGGAGGCTTACTGTCAGACATGGTGATTGGTCCTGGTAGTTACAGCAGAGAAAACTGTTGGATAAAGACAAAGATGATTAAAATGTCATTCAGTTCAATATAATTCATCAGAAATATTGATGCTACATACCTGGTGTAAGAATGGTACTGGCGGTATCTGATCGAGTGTAATGCGTGTGTATTTATAAGGCGTCCGTGAGATGAATAATGTGAGCCACACCCACAGCTCATCAGTTTAGGAGTCCACCTGTCATTGTTTGATTGCTGCAGGACAGGTAAAAATGTTGTTGTGCTCCACAAACATGTGGCGGTTTGTCTGTTTGTGGCCTTAGCCTCATCGCGTGTCACACTGCCTTTGTTCCGCTCCAAATATTTACCTGGTGATGCATGAAGTTGTGACTGCAGTTAAAATGGTTTTGAGGTGCAGAAACAACAAGAACACAGATGTGTCCTAAGATAAAATGGAGTTTATGTTACGCCGTTTCTGTAAATTATCTCTGACCAAGTTAACGGTCATATTCAATGCCATCATTCCAGACAGCATCGCTTGTTTCTGATATTTAAAATGAGGTATAATTATTTGCTGAAGCTTGAAGTGTGAGTCTAATTGTGGACAAACGTCTCCACCACAGCAGGATTGCAGGCAGGCATGGCACATGACGACAAAAACAACAATAACTACATCAGATTATTATGCATGTTTCTGATGTTTGTATGAGTTTGGTTGGGATGTCATGACTCTGCTGACCTTTAATCCATGAGAAGAAGAAGTGATTTGGGGGACTTGAGTGAGTATTGGAAGGTACAGTGAGGAAGATGATTTCATATCTGTTACATCTAAGCATTATCTTTCATTTGTAAGCGTTCCCATGCGGATGCCTGTGTTGTCTTCCAGTCAGGTCTCCTTCTGCTTCCTATATCACAAATCACGAGTTTTGACAAGTTTGTTACAAAAACCTATTATTATCATTCTGAGTTTGTCGTTGAGGCGAAACCCTGCAGCACAGTAAAGCCCTCCCAATCTATTCATGACCCCACAGATCCTTCTCATACTTTTTGTATGTCCTCTTCAAACAATGGCTCTTAATCTTGTTTAGTAGTTCTTCATTTTCAAGCCTTTTCTGTCTGACTGTTTTTGGGAGTGTGTGTGTGTGTGTGTGTGTGTGTGTATTCGAGGTCACACTCTCTTGACTCATAGTGTTGTGACGGCCGCACCTGAAGCATGGGTGGTGCAGCGCTGCTTTGGGTGCTGCCATCATAACACGGTGAGACAAGCACAACAATAGTAACACTGCTTTCACTGCCTTCTCAGGAAACCAAACCTGTTTGCTTGCACCTAAATAAGAGCCTCTGAGTCACAACTTAGATCATCAACACATCCAAAATATGAGCTGCAGGAGTGAAAACGTACAACCGCAAGTGTCCTCAAATTAGCGTTTCACTCTTTCACGTGTTAGGAAATGAAATATGCCAAACTACTGACTGCTGATGTTGTATCAGTATCCTAGTGTTCTGCATCGCTACCTTTTAAATATGAAATGAATCGGAGCCTACAGGTTAACTCGATGTGACCCAGAATGAACCGGAGCCAGACTCTGTGCTCCATTCAACCAGGAAGCAGCAAGGCAGTTTCAGTAAAGTTTTCAGCTTTAATACAGGCTACAAATATAGGAGGGATGAAGTAAAGTTTACAGCTAATACTTCAATCAAATCAACTGTAAATGAACAGGCAAAGGA
Source organism: Genypterus blacodes (assembly GCF_046128005.1). Lineage (NCBI taxonomy): Eukaryota > Metazoa > Chordata > Actinopteri > Ophidiiformes > Ophidiidae > Genypterus > Genypterus blacodes. The sequence continues at coordinate 1,546,045 of NW_027466916.1, forward strand.
AATAAAGCTGCAGCCAACTGGGGTCATTGTTTGGATCCTGTTTGTATTGACTCGTTGTTACTAGGCAACCATCTGTATGAGGATCAATTTGATACATAGTTTCTTTTGCATTTCAACAAACCAAACTTAACACCCTAATATATATATCTACTGTAGGCAGTTGGTGCTTCATTCTTTCTATCATTCATACAAAAGCGGCCCGAAGCGGAGGAAAAGAAGTTGGACCCGCTTGCGCCATGTCTGTTTGTCTCCTTACATAAGAAGACGGTGTTCGAGTCCCCAGTTGTTAGGCGGGTGGTGCCCCCTAGTGGACACAAGGGAGAGCGGCGCCTCATCTCTGCAGCAGCAGCGTTAAACACGATGACATGATGGTGAATGCAGCTGATGTTGAGGTAGGTCAGTGAATGCGTCATTTGGCGAAAATTGCTGTTTTACTACCCAAAAGAACTAATCTGTTTGTTTTAATCCCATTTTCACGCAAACAAAATTAAACTGTTATGTGAGACATTATGAGGTTTGAGTTTTCAGTTTACGATGTTTTGACTTTCAACTGAGCAACAATGTACTTAGTGTCGGGTTTCATTTGGCTCTTTATTTTTTATATGGTTATGGTTAGGGTTTGCTTAGGGCCATGTAGCTTAAACTGTATATGAACTAAATCCACCTTCCACAGATCTGTAACACAGATCATATGCAGTGCTGTGGGCCATGAGGCAGTAGTCGGAGCCCTTTAAGTAGCTCAGTGCATGTAGAGCCCTTAAAGAGTAGAAAGTGAAGAGGGTTTTACTGTAAAAATCAAAGTAATGCTTTCACCTCAGAGGCTCATGATGTCGCCTCTCAGTGTGAAGGTCCTTGGGTTGAATCCAGCAATCTGAGTCCCCATAAACACTAAAGAGGCCGGAGGTGTGATTGTCAGTGTGTGGATGACTGAACACTATAATGAGATTATTCATTGATTTATTTGTAAAATGACTCAAATAACTAAATATTCTGCCTTGTTAGCAGCTGCCAACTGGGAAGATTTCATGTGGACATCATCTTGGGGTCAGATCCCAGCTCAGACCTTTAGACTAAACATGAGTGTGATCATGTCAAAAGCCTGTGCAGAACATTCTATAGATCTCCTTCATTAATCCTTTCATTCCTCAAATGCTTTCAGGCTAAATTATGTACAAGAGCTTTTTGTTCCTAGTGACATTAAGCCATCTAGAATGTTTGTTTCCGTAACGCTGTGACACGGCAGCACCCCGACACAGAGTCTCCACTTAGAGACTCGGACGCTGCAGCCTCCTGGAGAAGCCTGTGGCGTTTGTCTGCGAGCCTGTTTAGCTGCGTGTGATTAGCTCTCAGACTTGACGTTGGCAGAGGCGGCATGTTGCGCATGAAGGATTGTGGGAAATCCGACAGGCAATCACAAGCCTGAAGGACGCTCATAGGTAGACACAGCTACACAGTGGGGGGTGCACATGTGCCTTCTCTGATATCTGGATCTACACTGTGGCAGCTCTGGCAGGTGAGAAATGTGAGATGGAAGGAGCTTTCCAGAAATTCAATGACCACAGCATCCAGTCCAGGCTGCTAAAGTGGCATTTTCCCTTTAAAATCCAGGAGATTCAGTCAGAGCGAGTGTGTGTGGGATGTAACTAACGGGGGGACAAGTGAGGAGGGGAGCAAGTGCTTTAAAGAGAGAGGGAGTGTGAGAGCATATGTGGAGAAGGGTGGGAGGGCTGGAGAGAGAGAGAGATAGGGAGAGAGAGGGAGAGGACAGGCGGGTGGGTGGGTGCTGTGAAATCCGCTAACAGGGGAGCTCTGTGCATTTGTTAGACGCCTTGGCTGCTCGCCCAACTTGGCTCATTGTAATCACGGCATGGTCATCGACTCCATGCAGCCCTCTGCGCCGCCTCGGCTGCCGTGTGCTTGAACCCTGCCCAGCTCTCAACGCTGACATGGACAGACCCGTGAGTGACTTCTCTCCTTTCCCCCTGTCCTCATCTCACACTCTCTGCTGCTGTAAGCCTCCTCTCTCTCCCTCTCTCTCTCTCTCCTTCTCCGGATCTCTCCCTGTCTGATCTGCTCGTCTGGTTTTAGGTTCCCCCCCTTTTCCTGCTCTACGCTCTCTCCCTGTTGACGGGGATTCGCCTGTGCCTGAATGCAGCATTTCAGTGAGTCGCTGCTCGCTCTGTCTCTGTCTCTGTTTCTCTCTCTCTCCCTCTCTCTCTCTCTCTCCTCTGCTGTGGCTCCTGTAGGTGGCAGAAAGCTCTCTCTCTGGGTGAGGAGGACGCTTTGGCACATTTAGCTCTGCAGGCCCCTCCTGTGTGTCCGGGTACGGGTGCCATCCGCTGGCAGACCCACAGCGCCTCTGTGTGTTCTGCGGTTGTGTGTGTGTGTGTGTGTGTATGCATGCACACCACACAATAAGACAGCCAGTGACACACAAACAGAACTGCCCAACCAAACCCAGAGGGGAACCGTTCCCACTTTGAATTCCCCCCACACACACACACGCACATACACTCTCTGAGCTCGCAATGGGACCGACGTTCTTCAGGTTCCGCCATTGGCCTCGCTGAGATTCCGAGCCGGGAGCAGCGTGCCTCTCCCTTGCGCCTATTCTCGGTGGTATGTCCTCATGGTCTGTTGTGTTTGGATACCCTGACAACTAGAAGCTGTGAGCTAACCAGCCACTTTCCACCCTGCAGCCTCTGTGAGTGAGTGAGTCCCAACTTTCTCTCTTCCCGACTGCCTTCTTGCCCGTTTGACACACAGCTGAGTGTGTTTACAAACGGACTGCGTTGACCGACTCCACACAGTCTGACTGACTGTAATATTCATTTCAATATGATAATTCAACCTTCAAGCAGACGTTCCTTCCCGGCATCACGGTGAAGGAAAAGGAAAACCATGGATGAATCTCCTGCAGCCCCGGAGTGCTGTTCTTTGTGTTGTTGCTCGCCGTGAGTCATCGCTCTGTGCCAGGATTATCACATGGAAGCAGCCAGAACTCTCACTTGTCGTCGTCACTGGGGCAACAGTGGAGGATGACTGACTCATTCCACTTCTGCTTCCTGTCTCTGTCCCTCCTCGGAGCAGTTTAGCCAACCTGTTGCAAATGGGAAAGTCAGCAGGAGAGCAGCAGCAGGAGATCCAGCCGGTTTGTTTACACTGGAGAGCTCCTGTTGTAACAATGGCTGTTGTTTCTGTCCAGGGTGCATGTTTGCTATTGTGTCACTGGCTTGTTCAGAAAGGTAATGATGAGGATGAGGATGATGATGATGATGATGTGCTGGCAGTTTGTTTGACATGACGCTGGCTTGCGATCGGTCCACATGCTTTTCATTTCCTCTCTGCTGGTGCAATTGAAAGTGAAAGTAGGTTTGTCTGTGATTCATTTTGTGACATGCTTACATGGGAATCCTATAAAGTCCCCTAGTGAGTTACAACAGGCCACAGGAAATGAGAAGTATCATCTCAGGACCGTGTTTGTTTGCTGATTGTTCTCTAGGAGTGCGTGTGGTTCTTCATTATCCTTGGCTAATAAATATGAAGCTAGCTCGTGGGTAATATTTACAGTAATGATGAATCTAAAAGCTATTTGTAGACATTGGATTGTAGTAACAGCTGTAGTGATGCAAAGGATCAAATCAAATCAGAGACTAAGGAGAAGTTACATTTAATAAAAGCCCTTGTTGCCAAAATGTAAAAGTAAACAAATGAAATGGCTGCCTGTCATTTAAATGAATAGATTAATCAAATGATGAGGTCACTGTTTACACATTCACAGTTGTTGTAGCAGTCTGGAGGGAGCTTTAACGCACAGTTAGCTTGAGTGGATTTGTGTTGTGTGTGTGTGTGGCCTGGTGTGGTGTGAGCAGTCGTACCCACTCTGACCCCGACGGGATGTTTCACATGCTCTGCAACTGAGCCTCCTAATGAAGCCTCCATCTGGGGCGGTGGGGCCATGCCAGTGTGTGGAGTGTTATTGCAGCACACACACATTAGAAAGAGGTTTAGAAAGGGTTTCCATCTGATTGTCATTTCCTGCGAAGGCCTTAAAGTTACTCTCACTGCTTTAACTGCCAAAATATGTGCGGCGGAATATAAAGAAACATTTATTATAGTGAAAGATTCTATTCTGTTCTATTCTGTGACGTCATTGCTTCTCACGTGTCTCCTCCCAGACTCCCAATGACATGATGCCCAAGAGGGATCATGAGCGAGACGTGGAGCTGGATAAGAAGATCGAGGCCCTGCGCAGGAAGAACGAGGTGCTCATGAGGAGGTACCAGGTGAGGAAGAGCGCTGGCAGGGACTCTCAGAACTCTGAGCTGTGATCAGTTTCAGCCTGTGGCGGCGTTTCTTTTCCCCACGTTTCCTGCTTAGTGCGTTTGATTTCATTTGGTGGCGTTTAGGAGGTGGAGGAGGACAAGAAGAGAGCAGAAGAGGACGGGATGGCACAGCAGAGGCACAAGGGTAAAGCTGATGACCTCACCATCACCATCAGCAAGTCCACAAGCGTGAGTGTGAACATATGAGGGGACATAGGACACACAGATCACACACAGGGAACCAGAGATGTTGTATTCAACACGTAAGCCCAGATGTCAACAGTAAAAACACTATTAAGGCACAAATTTACAATATAAAACAGTGTACATATATGCAGATACACAATACAGTAATGAAGTATGTATAGATTGTTATCAGGATGTGATATGTGAGTGTATTGTGACATGTTGTTGATGCTGTATATGGCAGGAGAGTCGTGTGGTGGTAACAAAGCCCTACAGCGGTGGATCACCAGCTAGGAAAGGTCAGCAGGAGGCTGGGTCTGAGCTGGGGGGAGAGGGGCCGTCGCCGGGCCCTGGCAGAGGCCGCAGGAAGCAGCTAACGGTCACCATGGCAGGAAAAAAGGTATGAAATGGCCTCGTCGAAGCTTTTTGTTCCTCAGTTAATTGGCCGTAAGTGCGATTTGAAGTGTGGAGACATGACGCGTTCTCACAGACGCTCTGTCTCTGCAGGGTAGGAGGGTGGTGAGCGAGAGAACGGAGACGACGCCTGCCGCCGCGGACGCAAAGAGTCCCACGGATGATGGACAGGCGAGGCGTGTGGAGTCAGCAGGCAGAGGGAAGCAGCTGAACCACGTGAGCAAGAGAGACGCAGCAGTTCAGGTTGGACTCTCTCACACTCTCACACTCCGTCTGCTTCCACTCGCACTCCCGTCTTTGTTCAGCCTCTGGTGTTTTACATAGATGTCAGACATGTCGGCTGGCTCCTCCCCTCCAGTGATGGAGCACAATGGCCGGGGGCCGGAGGTGGACCCCGGGGTGGAGGGGGGGGGGGGGGGCCTAGTTACACATATGAACCTGAGATACTGTGAGAATAACTTTCTTTATAGTGTTTCTCATTTGCATATTGTAACTCCACACTGGCCTGAGGGTGGTTGTTGTTGTTGTTGTTGTTGTTGTTGTTGTTGTTGTTATTTGGCTTCATGTGAATCTCTCTTATATTTTTAGCAACAGAAAAATCACAAGCTTTTGGTGTTAAATGCATTCAGTTGTGTGGAACATCCTGTAATGTTCACAGTGTGTGTTTATGGCCATGAAGGCTGAGGAGAGGCTGCTGTGTGAGGAGACAACTGATGCAAAGTAAAAGCCTCCAAATCACATCAATTACTATGAAAACACTACAGAAAATACGAAATACATCTCGTCCCCTTGAGTTAGACAGAGAGTATGGATGCTATTTAGTTTTATTTATTGCACACACAACAAGAACACACACATAGAGATGACACACACCTCTTTTCATGAACAACATGAATCGACTAAAATGCTGTTTGTTCGTTCTCATGTTTCTGCCCCTTCCTGGTGTTCTCAGTATTATAATGAGGTAATCTCATGTAACGTCAGCAGTGTGAGCAGACACACAGCTGATCTGTGAGATGCCACGCTGACCTAAGGCCCCCCAGGTATGCAGAACCTCCAGAGCAGCTGCTCTATCTGAGCCGTCTTTCTTTCTCTCACACACACACGCACACACACGCACGCACAAGCTTTCCAATCAGTGATGTAAAGTGCAGACAGCTGAGGCTCATCACTGTAAATACAGACACGGCCATTATCTGGCAGCAGAAGGGCCATAACTCTCAGTGTGTGTCTGTTGGTGTGAGTGTGTGTCTGTAGGTGTGTGTCTGTAGGTGTGTGTGTGTGTGTCTCTAGGTGTTAGTGTGTGTCTGTAGGTCTGAGTGTGTGTCTGCGGGTCTGAGTGTGTGTCACAGTGTGTGCTGGCAGATGTTCAGCTCCCTGGCTCATCTCAGTTGATGACAGATCTCTGAACGTTCTGTTCTCTTGTCTTTCTTTCTGGCCCACTTGTGTTGAAGACGTTCCCTTTGTTTGTCCTGTCTGAGCAGCACTCAGCAGCCAGTGACCCAAAGACCTAAACTCTCTGTGTTTATGTAACCAACATCAGTCAGGCAGCTCAGGGAAACAAAGGCACAGCAGCAAGAAGAAGAAGAAGGGGCAAGAAATGTGATGAAATACTCCCAAAACAAGAGAACGGAAAAGAGCAGCGCAGCGTTCTGTGTGTGTGTGTGTGTGTGTGTGTGTGTGTGTGTGTGTGTGTGTGTGTGTGTGTGTGTGTGTGTGTGTGTGTGTGTGTGTGTGTGTGTGTGTGTGTGTGTGACAGATATTGAAATTTAATAATGACGCGCAATTTTCAGTGTCGCTGCCTGCAAGTGCCTCATGACTCGACTGACAGTTTACACTCAGAAGAAAGAGAGAGAGAGAGCGAGAGAGTGTGAGTGAGCAAGCGAGCGAGCGAGCTCCAGCCTCCGTCTCTCCTGGCCTCCTCGCCTTGAGGAGCCTGCTCTCCTCCGCCACATTGTTTCCCCATTCCCACCGCCCTGAAAGGAGCCATTTGATCTAATTAACATTCGACTGCGTTCTCACTCTGAAAAGGCTCATTATGCTGTCGGAGGCACGGCTGGCGATGTGCCAGGGACGGGTCAGAGAGAGAGAGAGAGAGAGAGAGAGAGAGAGAGAGAGAGAGAGAGAGAGAGAGAGAGAGAGAGAGAGAGAGAGAGAGAGAGAGAGAGAGAGAGAGAGAGAGAGAGAGAGAGAGAGAGAGAGAGAGAGAGAGAGAGAGAGAGAGAGAGAGAGAGAGAGAGAGAGAGAGAGGGAGGGAGGGAGGGAGGGAGGGAGGGAGAGAGAGAGAGTGAGAGAGGGAGAGGGGAGAGAGTGTGAGACAAAAGGGAGAAGAAAAGGAGAAATGAGCAAGGTAGTGAGCGAGGTCTCGTGTGTGTGTGTGTGTGTGTGTGGGAGTAGTATTTATTGTTTCTCCCTGCTGTTGCTGTAAATGGCAACATGACTCAACCGTTGCGTTCAGCTGAGCTCCACTTTGCAGCGAGGGATTCTCTATTTACAATTATGAGGATTTTCATTTTCCAATTTACCAAACAAACCATCCGTCCTTGTGACAGCGGGGCCTGGATGTGAGGCCGACGGCTCCGTGAGGGCCTGGAGTGTGAGGGAGCAGGGGGGCGCCTGATGAGGGAGAGGATGTGTGTGTGTGTGTGTGTGAGCTGGATGCCATCTTGAGGTCAGAGAGCAGAATCACGGGGCATTATGGGACAAACTACTGTGACGTCATTCTCCACCAGACAAGATATCAGACCGTTACTCGTTTCTCCACTAGGGGGCAGTGCAGGCCTCCCTCTGTCTGCATCCTCACTCCGTTTGCCTTTCCTGTTTATGGCGGCGGTACCGTGACCCTTTACACCCTGAGCCGCTAACAAGTCGGCGTGTCGCTCTGATGGCTGCCGCCTTCATCTCGTCTTTTCTTCTTCTCTCCAACAGGAGGAAGTCAAACAAGGACAGCAACATGCCGACGAACATCAGAGGGTTTTAGAGCATTGCCAGGTATCACAGTTCGGACACAAACACACTCACCAACACACACTGTCCACTATCCTCGAGACAACACACACAAACACACACACACACACACACACACACACACACACACACATTTGTAAGGCTGTCCCCATCTGCCTCTGCTGGTTTGCGTGTTCACATGGCTGGAGTGGCTCAGCTGTCTCTCAGATCAGCCGTGTGATAAACAGGGAGGCCGGGCTTCAAAGGGCCGCAGACGGACCGACCCCTCATGACATGTGACGCTGTGCACGACTCGTACGACTCGCACAACTCACACAGACGGGAGGAAATACCAACCGGCCAGTAGGTGGCTTGGCGTGTTACGTAAGGTTTGAAGGTGAGACGGTCCTTGACTTTGTTCAGCTGCTTTGGTTAACAAATAGTGAACCTCCTCTGACATGTTCAGGGCCGAAACACTGCAGCCGACGAGGAGAAGCCTGGATAGAGCAGAGAGAGGATTCCTGAGATTCTCCCCTGTTTGGTATATAAAGCTCTATAACTTCAGATATAGAAGTCACAGATCTGACTGACGGTTGAATCGTTGTCTGTCTCCACCTGTGCCAGATATGAGACTGATGATCAAACTTATCAGGTTTTATGGGTCAGACTGTGAGACGGATTCACACGCCAGAGACTCAGAGGACTCATATTCACCGTGAGCCTCCTTCTGTCTCCTCCTTCCCTGGGGTCCCATCCGTCTCCCTGCGAGGCCCCGCGGAGGCCAGAAATTGAAATGTGCTAATTAGTCGGGCGGCTTGGACGGCAGCGGGCCGCGGCCTGTTGGAACACGTGAAGTGTGTCCTCCCATGTGACCTCCAGCTCTCCTCCAGGGCCGGAGGAGAGGGAGGAGAGAGGAGAGGGAAAACAGAGAGAACAGCACAGATGTCATGTTCTCCACTAACGACAAGCAGGGGAGGAAACATGTTTACCTGCCTGTGATTGGACCACACCTGAGAGGGAAAACATCACCTATCATAACCCCTCTCTCTCTTGCTCTCCCTCTCTCTCTTTTCTATCTTTCTCTCTCTCTCTTTCTCGCTTTTCTATCTTGCTCTCTCTCTCTCTCTACCTTGCTTTTGCTCTCAGTCTCTCTCTCTTGCTCTCTCTCTCTCTCTCTCTCTCTCTCTCTCTCTCTCTCTCTCTCTCCCTCACTTTTGCTCTTACTCCCTCTCTCTTGCGCTCTTGCTCTCTCCCCCTCATCTTCTCTTGCCCTCTCCCTCTCTCTTCCCTCATGCATTCCCACTCCACCCCCTCTTAAATCTGTAGATCACACACACATTTTCTCTATCTCCCTCTCTCTCTCTGGAGATCAGCGCTCTGTTCCTGCTCCTCCTCCTCCCTCTTCCCTCTCAGAGATCTCAGGTCTTTTAGGTGGCTTCCTTTGGAGCCGAGCAGCGTTTGTAGTGCTGTTTCGCTCCGGGGGGCTTTGTAACGACAGAACACACAGCCTCGGCCTCCTTTGATGTGTTAAAGTGTGTGCATTACATTTCCCTTTAGTAAGCAAACCCCTCAGCTGCTATCACACTGATCAATACACCGAGTTAGAGGGGGAAGAGAGCAGCGTTGGATTTGCTGCACATTTCCCCAGAATAATCTCTCCAGGTGATAAACTGAAATGATCCAATCAGAGCAGAACGACCTCATACCCTCAAGCAATTATTGATACACACACTAATGGATGAATTTGTCCGATAATCCTGTGCGTTCACTTACTCTTTTTATTTGTTGAATCAGTTCCTGTCTAATAAATCTCACTGCTGCTTTTCTTAATGACTGTGTTTCTATTTTAGAAGCCGTTCTGTGTTTATGTGTTGTTGTTGTTGACTTGGTTGGCACGCTGCCCCAATCAGATGCTTCAAATGTTCTGTGGCAGCGTGGGGGTTTTTGCTGTTCCGTCTTTAGTTTTGTTTTGGTGCTCGTGCAGAATCCCTGATATGAAATGAAATGAAATGAAATGAACTGGTTAGTCTTATGTCATTGCCGTCTCTCTGGTGCGTTCAGGAGCCAGAGAGCCTGCCGGCCGCCACAGACCTCAACGTCCCCACCACGCAGGAGGAGCAGAAGGAGTACGTGAAATGGAAGAAGGAGCGCGAGCAGATCGACAGGGAGCGAGTGGCACGACACAAGAACGCCAAGGGCCAGTGGAGACGAGCCTGGGACATGGACAAGACAGACAACATGTAAGACCACCAGAGTTGGGTTCAATTGTTTACATCCCCCACTGACCTTGATCCCCATTATTCTGCACTCCACTCCACCACAAGCTCCTCCTCCTCCTCCTCCTGCAGATAAGAGGAAGATCTAATCTCTCTGGAAGCCAGACCAGCCTCTGATGTACCTGGGTGATTTATGGGAGGTCTCCAGTGTCGTATAACGTTCTGAATGCAACGATTTAAGCTGAAATGTGCATTATTTGTTTGTGTTTTTGTGTTATTTGTTTAATCAAGTCACTTCACTCTTGCATCTTGCTCCAGTTATGTATTATTATTATTATTATTATGTATCTGGGTATTGATAAAACTATGCAGAATTCAGCCTAAGTTAAGTCACCAGAACACCAAATACCTCCTTTAGGCTCCTTAAACTTCCTTCGGGGTCCTCCGGTTTGAAGTCTCAAGTCTTTTCTCATTTCACAATAGCACCCCAATAAGCCACGGAGACAAAATGCAGCTCATTCATTATTTGTGTTTGTGAGATCTGAAACAACACAGGCTGTACGCTGCACACTGATGTGGTATTTCGGGAACATCAAAAATTAAAGAGACAAGGGAGGAGAAGCTAAATATAGCTCAGGATAAGGGGAGGAATGCCTTGCCTTATTTGGTGAAGCTTAAACAAGCCTGTCCAGTTCCAACAAGAGGAGGAAATGTGTTTTTGATTCAACTATTTAGATGATCTTTGAAACGTGGACAAAATTCTTCAGAGCTGTTATCCAAACACAATGCGGATGCTCACGTCTCACCTCGGCCTGTTTGATGGAGTGACTGCTCCTCGTGCTGTCGCTGAGGCAACAGCAGCCACATGATGAATTGTGTGCTTAATGCATTGCGATGGAAAAAGCATCTGCAGAATTTGCAAAGGAATCATTTGGCGTTGTGTGTCTGCAACGTGTCGCTTTGTGTGTCTGTACCAACCTGAACCTCTGCTTTTAGGTTTTCAGACAAATCCCAGCCGGAGAGAGAGCGCGGCCCCCCTGGCAGAGGTGAGTAGAGACAAACCTCCATAATAACACGAAACACAGGCAGATTCCTCTTTGTCCTGATTGTTTACATATTTTACTGTTGCCAGGCAGCCGAGCCGCTAAGAAAGGACAGCCCAGGTCAAGCGACTCGAGAGGTAAGTAGCCGACCGACGCACAGGAAACGGTTACATATACACTGTCGTCAGGGAAGAGTTACTTATTTTTTATTACATGTGCATTGGCGTGACTTCGTCCTTCCTCTTCCTCAGGTCACGACACGCGAGGGAAAGAGAAAGGAGCTAAAAACGTGCTGGTGATGAGCAGCAAGGCCAAAGGGAAAGACCGTCTGACTGGGAGGGCCAGGAGGTCAGGGACAACACACACACACACACACACACACACACACACACAGCATCCTGATTCATCTCTCACAGTCCCAGTTAAGTAAAAACGGAACTTCCTGTGACTAATATTGTTTTTTAAAGCGTTTGTGGTTAAGCGGTTTGTTTTCCTGCTCTGTGAGCCAGTGAACAGATTCCCTCGCATGACAGGACACTTCATTTGGCAGAACAGTCGCAGCTGACTCAACAATACCAGGAGGCTTCAATCCCGTCTCACCGCTTGCATGTTGGACCTCTGATCCACTATGAGATCACAGTCCATCTTCTTCTTCATCGCTTATCTCTTGTTTTCTTGCTTTTACTGAGTATTCTTTGCTGTGAATCCTTTTATTTTGCAGATGGCAGGCAGGTGAAGAAGGAGAACACATAGAGGTGAGAGGTCAAACCCCTGTTTCACTGTTGGGATCAGTCAATATGCAACACAAAGTGATTGACGGTTCAAATCCCTCAGAGTTGTGACACCACACTGGAGGACTTCTTGGAGGAACTGGACGCCCTCACGGATCCTGAGATGGAAGATCACAGAGATCAAAACTTCAAAGCAAAGTCATCAACCAGCCCAGATGTGCTGAGGAGGTCTGAGGAAGACGTGGACGTGACGGGTGGTTCCCCGTCTCCTGTGTCAGAGGACCCCGTCACCCAGGGGAAGGCAGAGTCCTCACCTCCTCGAGGTTCAGAGAGGAAGGTTCGCTTTGCAGAGGAAGTCGGAGTGGCAGACGCTCAGGACTCTGCCGGCTCGGAGACCAAAGGTCAGAGCTCTTCTGAAGCTTCCTCGCCAGGCGAAACGAAATCCCACTCGCAGGAGCCAGAGCCATCTTTGGAAAGTGCAAAGGAGGATCTGGCTCGTCTTCAGGACCAGGGAGGTCCACCTGTGGCTGAAGCTCCTCAAACAGAATGTAGTAAAACAGACCCTGAACCCCCCGCAGCTCCCAGCTCCGCCCCCCTACACCAGAGCTCCGCCCACCCCGCAGAGCTTACCAAGTGCAACATCAGCACCACAAACACAGGTAAGTCCCCAGCCTCAGACTGATGTTCCTCACAGTAAACATCTGGACTTTGACTCACCAGGGCTTGTTGTCTTTAGTAGAGGAGCTGATGGACTCGGGTCTGTCCGTGCTGAGCCTGGAGTCGGGGGACACGCTTGCAGCACACGCCACCAGCAGCAACGACAAGGTCAGTGCACGTGAGAGGGAGGGGCCAGAGGAGAGCAGAGGAAGCATGAACGGAGTGATGGAGGGAAGTGAGAACGGCTGATGAGTCACCAGGATAAACCGAGAGCAAAAAATACAAACATCTGCATTGCACCTGATGTTTAGCACCTTTAGGCCTGTTAACAATGTTGACCTGCAGCAGAAATAATCTCTTCATCAACATCTCCATCAATTATTGCTGTGGACATAAATCATGCATATGGAGGAGCGGTGAGCCTTCAGGGCCTTCAGGGCTTCTGGAGGAACATGTATCGCATATTTGAGTTGTACAAAGGAACCACAACGTCCGTTCTGTTTTCCAGGCCAGAGAACACGGGAAGGTTGTTTGACGGACATGTGCAGGATGAGCGCCGTGTCCGATACACTCAAACCAAAAGACGAGCGAGTCCGACTCTCGCCTGCGGTTTGATTCAGCTGAGGTGAGATTTCACACTGGAGCAGTGAGAAGCGTTTGGCCGTTTCCCATCTCTCCAGTGTCGGAGATGTATGCAGATGTTCCTGCTCAGATGTTGTCGTGTTCCAACGCACTTTATGAGTGTAACCGTACGAGTGCTGAAATGTTATTAGAGTAGAACGCTGCACAAGTGCGATATCACTGAATGTTTACATTTCTATGAAGCGGGGGAGGGACGTATCAGAAGGCTAACAGGAAGTGGTACCAAGTGTCAATAAAGTTCAGCCTCAGTCGAACGGTTTAGTGCCTGATTCTGCCTTAGAAGTCTTCAGAATAATAGAATCCTGTCTGTGTTGTAGTCAAACTGTAGTTCTATACACGAGTCTGTAATTACCAGCTCCCTTATTGATGAGACTTTCATCTGGGACACATTTGAGACTGCAGAGATTCTGATTGGACGATGACCAAGAAACTCTTACGTTTCCAAAATGTTACTACTGACAGAAAGGTTTAGATGTTTAAGACCATAAAGTGTTAGACCCAGGTTTGCTTGTGATTTTAGAGGCATTAATATGGCAAAAACACATCAATGGCAAAAATCCAATCCTTCTTGGTTTGCCTTAAATGGAATATTGACAAGAGATCAATAAGACCATAGAAGTGAAATCTCAAATGTGGCCTTGAGTTGATTGTTATTGTGGTAAAGCTCGCGGTGGCATTTTACAGCTGAGTCCCAACGCGGCCCTGAGGGAGGTGTTGCTTTCCTCACGTCAACAAAAGACAATGAGGACCTAAATCATTCAAAAAAATGATTGAACTACATTTATAATTTATCTCTCTCCCCCCCCCCCCCCCCCCCCCCCCCCCCAGCATTTCTGTTTTATAACTGTAAAAATCCACTAATATGTTTTTGAGAAGCTTCCTCATTTGGAGCGGAGCAGCTGTGGTGCCTTTGCTTAGTAGCTTCAGATCCTGAAGGTGTTCCTCCTGTAATGTAACAAAGTGTTACAGCTTATTTATTTGCTTCCATTTGGACAAGAGAATGTCAACATGAAGGACTTTGTAAGCCTCAAACTGTCTGAAAGAATGTTTTTGTGCATTTGTTTCTCTGTGGATGTATTGTAATGTTTTATTTATTACCGACTTGTTTCATTATCTGACTTTGATACGGAGCGGCGGCTGTAATGAAGCCTCACCAGCCTTTTATCAGTGTCACAGCTGAACGATCACGCATCTGTAAGCAGAGATCAGCTGGGGTTACAGAGAAGCAAGTAGAGATGAAGAAGCACGAGAGCTAATCTGCTGTCGTCGCCGTCAAAGCGCCTTATTCTGGATCACATATGGAACCCATGTTTACCTCTGAGTTAGTTCAGATCCCCTGTGGGCCTCGGTTGAGTCAAAGTACTTTAGAAATAAGGACTTTAGAATGTAGAGGTTGTCCATTTGTCCTTTTCATTTGGAGGAGCAGTAAGAAGTATCAGCGCCATCACGGCGGGTTGTGATGACAACATGAGAGGAAACTAGTGTGTGTGTTGTCCTTCAGGGTGTGAGCAGCTTTGAGCCTTGAGAGTGATCATGCTAATCTGAATCTGTGTGCATCATACAGTAGCTTCATTAACCGTAGAGCAGCTGAAAGGATTCATACAGAACATCAATAAAGTTTTTCTTTTCTGTATCTCAGTCTCTTTGTTTTCTTTGCTGCGTTGCCACTGTGCAGCACGTCTCGCTGTCTCCTCCCCTGTGGACAAGTCTCTGGAGAGCTGTTAGGACTTCAGGGGAAAAACAGGAACGCTGCAGTGAATCACAACAAAGGAGGATGGACATGTGACGGAATATTCCTCTGAAATTTTGACTCAAGCGAAGTGGAGCGATTCATTCGACGCAACATGAGTCTGCGGCTGCTAATCTGCTAGTTTATGCTTCTTTCAACGTGCCAGAAACCAAGAAATGGCCTGTGTTGATGTTCAAATCCAGCCTTTAATACATTTCCCCAGATCAAGCAGTGCGGAATATGTAGTGATTATCTGTCTGTGCTCATAAACTCACACTTCCTCTTTAATCCCAAGCAGAACTGCTCGCCCGGTCTTTAAAGAAGCATTGATCTCTTTTGTAGCATCTGCGAGCTCTGACCTTTGCTTTGCTGCGGCTGCTTCCACCTCCGCAGTCTTATTAGATTAATCCAGGATGAGCTCTCCGCGGGGGGCCGTCGCGGTGGAAACGCCTCCCTCCGGCCCTGCAGGTGGGACCTCCCCTGGGTGCTCCTGTTTTAATTATCTGCTCCCAGAGGCCACAGTGTGCGGCGGAGCGGCGGATGCTGCACGGCGGCCCGGCTCACCTCTCCGTCCCCCCAGCCTTGATTTGCTCCTGGTCGCATCTTTAATTACACGTTCTGTTTCTCTCAGCGAGACACCGGTGTCCGTTTCATAACACCTCTGCGGCACGCTCGCTCATGTTTTGAAGGGTCTGATGCAACCGTACAGTACAGTGGGTGTTGATATTTTCGATTATGGAAATGAGTCCAGTAGGCTGTGGTTGGAGGATTGAAGTGCAGTGTAGGATTATGTCAGAGAGGCGCCTGCAGAGGAACAAAACAAAACAGTAGAAGCTCTAAAGCAAAGAGGTGTTGAGGCCAGAGCCGCTGTAAGATCTTTGAGTCTCTCTCTAAACCCAAACAAACTGACACACTTCTCTGGCCTTCATGCTGCAGAATGGAAACCTTTACTTCTACTGTATATGAACGATACCCCGGCTCAACCAGGAGCCGGAGCCTCTGGAGGTGTTTCATTAGTTGATTGATGCAGGTTGAATGGCACAGAGTCGCGGCCCTGCCAGAGACTCACACAGGCAGCTTGGCAACCTCCACTAAGCATGTGCGTCAATCCCCCCCCCTCCCCCCCCACACACACACACACACTCCCCTTCCCTCCACCCCCCTCACACACACACATCCTTTCCCCCGGTCTGGAGACAGGAAGCTGGGCTGACGAGGACGTCCATGTGCCATCTGCACAATTATTGATCTACGGTTGTTGTTTGTGTTTTTAGTGCCAATCAGCAGCCGGAGGTGAAGCCTGGCAGAACAAAGACATACTTTGCATTGAAGGGATGAATTTAATTTAGTTTAATAATCAGATATGCAGATTATCCTGCATCTCATCAGGATGTTTGGTTTTAATTTAGACTCCAACCTATCTCCTTAATGCAACGCTACTCTTACAATAACACTCTGGGGCTTCTGCAGCTTATTCATATGCAGTGATTACTGGTGCTTTGTTATTATATAATAATTTGAACTCATTCACATAAATCATCCCATAAATCCATAAATTCAATGAGGTGCTGATGGGTAAAGCCAGTGGAGGTGCAGCCTGATCTCAGAGCGGATGTGTTGTGAACATGACAGATGAATCCAGCGGTTCCCTGTAGTTTAGTCTGGATCCTGTACAATAACATAGCGTGGCTCTTTTATGTTTTATGGCCCTTTGAAATGCTGGCACCCATATCTGGATCATCTGCAGGACGGCGTGCCGGGAAGCGTCGCCGTGCGTCACCTGATCCTGTGTGTCACTACTGTGATTCATTCATGCAAATGTTTAAAGCGAAGCCATAAGTGGAAGGAGGCGCTGGTGTATATCTGAAGAACACATGGCAACACAGGCTTCAGTTAGGCTTCATCTCTTTATACTTTAGCTGTTTTATCAATAGACATGTGTGAGTTAAAATGGTTGAATGGCAGCGTGTGAATATTTCATAACGTGTGTGTGATCGTGTCGTGATGAAACAAAGATGGACTGTAAAGCTCAGCTGGAAATGTCTCACACCTCAAGTGTAGTTTGTCACCTTCACTGACGCCAAACCGTCTCCTGAGTAAAACTGTTTCTGGGAAACAGAATTTTAATCAACTTGAAACATTTGAGCTCAGTGTTACAGGAAGCTTCAGTTTAACTCTCACACTCTTTGTTGATTTCTTACAGCGAGCGAGCTACAAAAATGAATCTATGTCATACATGACTGATCGGGTAGCGTGATCATCTGCCTGTGACTGGGTGCAAGAGTCATAAGGTCAGAGGTCGTCTCCTCACTTAGACATGGTTTCTCCTAATACCTGTCAGCCCTGATGGACTCCTGCATCAATAGAGAGGCCGTTACTCCTCTCATTCATCACAGGAGGCTCATAAAGAAGCATTCAAAGCAAGTCTGTCAAGGCTACACACACACACACACACACACACACACACAGTCAGCAGCAGCAGCATTGACACGCCTGTTACAGTGTCACACACACATACACACTAAATGACATTTTCATGGTTTCCGGCTATACATTATAATTCTGTTTGTGTGTGTGTGTGTGTGTGTGTGTGTGTGTGTGTGTGTGAAACCCCCTGGTTTCCGTCACACACTGATATTAACCCACAGTGTCACTTTGTGTCATTATCAGGCTGCTCAGTGGAAGTGGAGTGGTTTAGTTTTCAGTGTGTTAGTGAATGATGGTGTGTGTCACTGGCAGCATGAACACACACACACACCTCTCAGCCAAACACTCCTGCTAAGACAGAGCTGGATGGAAATAGCACTGGGCCCTATTGTGTAATGTGTTCTTCTGTACTCAGTACGGTGTAACAGCAGAGCTCTCAAATCAACACACACACACACACACACACACACAGAGGGCGCTTTGGTCCCATTTCCACTCCACACAGTTCACCACATGTCACTGTGTGAAGTGCTTGTGTGAGAGTCTGAACTGTGGCAGACTGGGAGATAAAGGCTGCTCTTCTCCTCAACACAGCTGAGTAACTGCTCACATCTCCAGACTGACCACACACACACACACACACACACACACACACACACACACACACACACACACACAGTTCTTTGTATTTCTCTTCCCCTGAACTCTCCGCTTTGATCTCGTCCATGCACCAGTGACACATCTGCTTTGGAGACAGTATAAGTATACGATGTTAGGAGAACCTAACATTTATTTGAATATAGATCCACTATGGCTTTAAATAAATAGAATAACATTGCTAACACACAGGATAATGTCACTTCTTCATTTATGATTGACAGTGATCTATTATAAAACAATAGAAATGGCTTTGCTTTCTAAGGATGTTTATTCAGTACCTTGTGTTATAGTCACACCTAGCATACAGACTGGGACCGCCAGAGAAATGAGCTAACTGCACTAAAAGTTCATCAGGGCCAAAAGATGTCCGTCCTCCTCGTCTGTCCATAAGCAGAGACACGTTACATGTTACATTGACATGTTTATATGCACATACCTGAGCATAACTCAACAATGCAGGCTCCTCACAACTCGGAATCCAAGTTCTGTCCGTCAAAGAGAGAATAAGCTTGATGATCATTGAGACCAGCTGATGAATGGCAGTGTTAAAGTGATGTCTGCCTGTGAGACACCTAATGAGGCGATCCGACCTGGAGACACATCCACACCCGTCCACTCCACTCCACTCTGTCCAGGGGGGGAAGTGGACACACACTGTTTTAAGGCCTAAAACAAGATGTGGAGTTTGTGTTGAAGGGAGGAAGGGAGGTGTGTGTGTGTGTGTGTGTGTGTGTGAGTGTGTGTGTGTGTGTGTGTGTGTGTGTGTGAGAGAGTCCTCCAGCATCCATCGACAAGTTAGCAGAAGACGACGTGTGTGTTATCCGACCCGCGGCGAGAGTCCGTAAAACACTCCTTGTTGGACCAGTGTGAGAGGGTGTGTGTGTGTGTAGGGATGAGGCCCTGGCCGATTGAGGATCCAGTGGCAGGAGGCATCACTGCTCGGGGTCGCGTTTGTCCGCCTCGCCGCCACCCCGTTCCCGCCTGCTGTGCGCGTGCGCGTCCGTGTCCCAGTCCCTGTCCTCGTCCTCATTCCCGCGCACGTTCCTGCTGGACGTTGTGTAACGGTTCACTGTGGACGGAGATCCGCGTGTCTCTGCGCGCAAAACGTCCGTACTCTCTGTGGGCCCGATGGACGCGTACGGTCCCCCTTCCTCCTCCTCCTCCTCCTCCTCCTCTTCCTCTCTCTGGGGTCTGTCGGTCCACCGGAACGCCTGAGTGCGGGCGTCCTGACCCGCAGCGGTCTGGTTCAACGGCGTCTGCGTCCCCGCCTGCGTAGAGTTCGAGTCTGAGACGTTGTGGCTGCTGGCTGAGATGTTGGCTGAGATGTTTGCGGCTGGGGGGAGCACCGGCTTGAGCGCAGAGGAGGATGCGCTGGTCGGTTTCCAGATCAGGCTGTAATAAATGGCCAGAATAATGGCTGCTAAGGACACAGACAGCACGTAGGCAAACACGGTGGCTAATCTCACCCACTTCTTGTTAGTCTTAGCAGCCATCTTAGCCTTTTTGTCCCCCGTATAAGTTGCAGGTTTGCCCCTCTCCATATTGGGCATGAAGTCCCGCTCTCTCATGTTGCCCCTGTTCTTCCCTCGATGCTCCACCACCCCCTCCGTCTTGAAGGCTTCTTATTATCCACAATCCAAGAGAAGACCGGAACCGGTGGTGGGGGCTGAGGAGAAAGAAGCCGGACCACCTCGAACCTCGAATCCGCTCCGCCGCCGTCGGGATCGGAGTGTCGCGCAACTAAACGGAGCCCGTGTGATTCATTGGGTCTGAGGATCACTGCGCCGAATCTCGGGTCCCCGGTGCAGCGTTGCGTCTCATAACGGACACCGAGCATCCACGGCGGCGTGACTGCGCGTTTCAGCATCCGACATCAGCGGGACAGCGGTGTCTCTCCAGGGGATCAGCTGTTTGCGCAGTATAGGAGTTGATGTCATCTATCAGAGCCGATGGAGTGAGATCATCCACGGCACAACTGTCTGTGTGATCCGGAGAGTGAAGCGGCTGGCTCAGCTAAAAATACAGGCGAGGGGGCGGGCGGTGCCTCTTAAAGCAGCAGCAGATGTGCAGCAGGGCTGATGGAGAGACCCGTACACACACACACACACACACACACACACACACACACACACACACACACACACACACACACACACACAGAGGATGGTGTTGATGGTGATGAGGTTAGATGGAGGCAGGAAAGAGGTGATGAATGAATATGGACCCCAATGTTTACATTACATCATCTATAATGCAAAGTCAGTGTAACTGTTCAGTGTTGACCTCTCTCTCTCTCTCTCTCTTTCTCCCATCCCTGTTTCTCTCTCTCTCTCTCTCTCTCTCTCTCCCTCCCTCTCCCTCTCCCCCTCTCTCTCTCTCTCTCTCTCTCTCTCCCTCCCTCTCCCTCTCCCTCTCCCTCTCCCTCTCCCTCTCTCTCTCTCTCCCCCTCTCTCTACCTGTTACATCAACACTACGCAGCTCTTGACTTTTTCCCTCCTTGAAACCACAGAGGTGAATCAAGAGGTGAATCAGGTGTCAATAACAATGACATAACAGGCAGAAATAAAAAAAAAACACCAACCCAACATATTGCATTCAAATAGGCTTACACAGATACTCCAGTGAGATAATAAGATGACATCATTTCAAGGTCATTTGTATGACAACAAGCTGTTTTTGTAAGCAAAACATCAAATATCTCCAGAATGCTGCAACCTACAAAAACAAACACGTAGGTGACAAAGGCTCAGATCTTTCCAAATGCCCCCGTGTCACTTTAAAGCTCATCCATAAATTGAGCGAGGGTAAATGTCATGCCTCTGTAGCGCCTCCTATTGATTGAATTTGATTTTGGGATACCACAGTTTATCCCAGGGGGCAATAATCTGTTCCTCAGTTGTCAGTCCAGCTTCCTGTTCTGAGGTGGGAGGAGTTAGGAGGAAGGAAGAGGATGGAGGGGGGAGGAGGGGGGGGGGGGGGGGGGGGGGGGGCGTCTCTCAATCAGAGCGTCTCATTGGATTCCATCCAGCCACCACCTCAGACTGCTGCTTCAGCTCTCTTCAGCTTGATATACCTGTAAACTCTGATCCTGACAAAACTCCTAACATCCTAAATCTCCTCCATCACATCACTTCATATTACATTACATTACATTACATTGATCATATGATCATGCATATGATCATTTAACCCTCTAACCTTCCAGCTTCAGACTGTATAATATCAGGGTGATGTCGTGTCAGGTTCAGTGTTGCACAATCTTGACTAAAACACTAATAAAACCCCCTTTATTGTACAAAGATAAAGGCTCCAGGTTTCATATTTGCATGTATCCTTGCCGGGTGCTTAAGTCTAATCGTGCAGTGACTTTCCAGATGTCACCGCTCTGCTCCCTGACCGGCTGAGCGTTTGCATTAGATATTGCTCGGTCTCCAGGGTTATTTGAATGATATCCAAATGACACGACTCCTTTGTTGAAACAGCATCCATGTCCCCTATCCAGTCATAAATGACACCATAATATGACCTCGGACAGGTGGTTGCGGCACAATATGAAGAAATAACACACACACACATACACACACACATGAGCTGGCGGGTGAAGTGTGTGGATGTTTGCCTGGTAGCGTGCGTGATTCTGTATGTGGAGCCGTGTCTGTAATGTATGTGTGTAGGAGGGAAACAGCTGAGCTACATGGACGTCAACACACACACACAGCCATGTTTACACACTCGGGACTGCAGAACATCCTTCTGCTCTAGTTGTAGTTGAGTTGGTATAAAGGTGCAATGAAAGATAGAAATAATAGGATTTCATTATAGTACCTGCGTTTGATTGGTTTTCTGCTTATTTGCTGCACTAATCTAATCTAAACAGGCAATTCATTTGATTACAACCAGATTGAACTGATTTATGTTTTCTGGTGCCTGTAAAGTTTTATTTAAACACATATAAGGCGGAGTATTCAGCATTAACACAAACTCTACATTTATGTGAATGAATTTAGCTCAAATCAGATATTATATGTATATTCCAGCCATAAACTACAAGTATTGTGGTGAAAACAGTCCCAGCTGACTCCAAAGAATAAAGTATTATGAGCAGCCTTCCTGTACAAACACAGGATCCGTCTCTTCCTCTGAGGCTGGACGCGTTCACCTTTAGCCGTGTTCCATGTCAGCTTTATTTGCAATGCATATTTCTTGGGGCGCGCCCTCAGGTACATCCTGACTCCATCAGCCACTTTTGATGCATCTTTTGGATGCAATGGATGGATAAGCCCGTGGATGGTTACAGCCATGCTGTGTGTGCAGGTTGTGCGTATACATGAGGTATAGGATTGTTCTGGGACAAAGGACAGCTGAGAAGGACGCAAAATGTTGAAGAAAAGATTCTTTCTGGAACACCCAGAGGTGAAAGAACACCTGGTCAAAGGAGAGAGATTCACTAAGTGGTCAGAGGTGAGTGAGCGTCTGTGGGAAATGTCTTCAACCTTCAATCAAAGTGAAAATATCCGCGTGTGTGAATATTCAAACCTCTATCCTATGAGAGATTCAATTATATGGAACTTTCTCGGACATTGTACGATATCAACTTAGATATCAACTTAGAACCAAACTTATAGCTTCTTGTGCTGTTTAGTAAAGTACATGTGGTTTGTTAAAGACGTATAGATGTAGTTTATTTCAATCATATGTGTTGAAGATATGTGACTTTCTACGTCTTCGTCTCTTTGAAGGACTCGACGAAGACATCCCCTGTCACCATAAAGGTGGACTCTAAAGGCTTCTATGTGTACTGGGTCAACCAAAGCAAGGTAAAGTCAAACATATAGATCCATACTGTGGATACAGGAGCATAGTGGCAGGGAAGCACAGGGTTTGATTCTGTGAATATAGAAATTAAATATTGATTTCTCTCAAAAGTGCTTCAGACTGAGCAACAGACTGCTGACAGATTTATACAATGATTACACTGCAGTAAACACTTGGATTTTGGGTGCAGTGTGTGTGCGTGTGTGTGTGATTTGTATTTGCGTGAATGGGCTCTGGCTCCACCAAAGCTGTGTCATAGTTGAGAGCTGCATTGCGCCTTCAGGTCCTCAGCAGCCTGTAGAGTTATTGATTTGTGCTGATGTGGGTTCATCATGCAGCCGTGCTGAAGCTGAGCTCCGCCTGTGAAGCACTCCACTGAGAGGAACATCCATCTTTCCTGTCCCTCTCTCTCTCTCTCTCCCTCTTTCTCTTTCTCTCTCTCTCTCTCTCTCTCTCTCTCTCTCTCTCTCTCTCTCTCTCTGTCTCTCTCTCTCTCTCTGTCGCTCTTAATCAGTCATTTACCTCCCGTGTCAGCGCTCAGTCACTGCTGACTCTCATGACTATAAATGGTTCAATAACAAACCATCGTTTCCTACCAGACATTCTGCACACCAACCAGTTGAATCTCTCACACACTCTGCCAAAAGATGACTTGTATCTCAATCCATGTTTGGATCCTCGCCTACATGTTACTGGACCTGAACGATCTGCTTCTTGTTTCTAGGAGACAACGTTCTTGGATGTTGCCAACATCAGAGACACCAGAACAGGAAAATATGCAAAACTTCCAAAAGTGAGTATTCTTCTATAATAAGGTGAATCCTTTCCCTTCCACTGGTCAAACTTGTGAGTGTGAGAATCTCCACAGGCATGCAAATGGGTGTAAAGCTTCCCATTACGTATGAGCGGAGTATTTGAAATGCAAAGATGGCAGTGAATCCCCATGTCTCCTAGCTACGCCCCTCCTCCATGCACACATACGCAAACAGTCACTGTCATATGTCGCACACAGTGACACCTACTGCACACACGCACACACGCACGCACACACACACACACACACACACACACACACACACACACACACACACACACGCACACACACACAGCCGAGCCGAGTTTGACAGCTGCACTTCTAGTTTTTGTTCCCCCTGCTCGCTGGCTTCCGCAGAGAGTTCCACTATGCAAACATCTCCATCCGTCTGTGAGGTTTTTCAGAGGAAACATTCTGAAAGGCGTTCCCCAGAGAGCATAGAGCGAGGCATCGTCCCAGTTGGGGTGCTGTTGGAAGCCAGCACATCCTCCTCTGGTGCCCCTGAGGAGTTTTGGGAAAAGGCCTCACTGTTGCGTTCTGCTCTATGCCTCAATGAGCAGCACAGGAGTGGGCTTTAGATTGACAGATACACAGGAGTACGGGTAGAACATGGCTTCCCTGCTGCTTGATTGTGTACACATCTCTGTACAGTATCTGTATACTGTTTGAATATGGCTGCATGCGAGCCTCAGCGTGTGTCTTTTGCATACCCTGGTCAGCACATTTGCCTGCTTCTGCTCCCAGGCCTCCAATCTGTGCAGAGGGACTGGACCAATAACAAGTTCATTAACTCACAACCTTACGATATCTGAATCTGTGTGTTTAACCTTTCACAGCACCCCAAAGTGCGCAATGTGTTCAACCTGGATTTCCCCGACAGCAACCATCTGGCTAAGACTCTCACCATCGTCTCGGGGATGGACACCGTCAACCTGACCTATCACAACTTCTTTGCCGCCAAGGAGAAAGTGACGCAGGTAACAAAGTCAGAATTGGGGACAAGGTTCTTCTGAGTAAAGTTGTAATATTTGAAGAAAAAAGTCTAAATATTACAAGAAAAATGTTGAATAGTGTTGAAAAAGTGTAACTCCAGCAGCTAAATGACTTTGACTACCATATTCTCTCTAATGGGCCCATTTGCCTGGATGTCTCTTAGTTTTACTGGCACTCTGACACTCCTCTCCCTGTTTACAAGTCTCCCTTTGTATCCCTGATCCTCTTTGATTGCTCATCTAAGACCACAGCCCATTAGTGATAATGCAATGAGCCTCTGCTTCCCACAGTAATGCGCCTCTCTGCCTTTTAGTTT
Source organism: Genypterus blacodes (assembly GCF_046128005.1). NCBI lineage: Eukaryota > Metazoa > Chordata > Actinopteri > Ophidiiformes > Ophidiidae > Genypterus > Genypterus blacodes. The sequence goes on from NW_027466916.1 coordinate 1,570,959, forward strand.
TTATTGGGCTTTATGACTCCAATATCCGGATTTAATCAGTTCTAATTAAATCAGAATTGCACTTTGTTCAAACGCAACCTGCATTACTCTCATTTCCTGTAATGCCATAATGATCACGCCCTCTAGTGGTGACTTTGTGTTGCTGGTGGAGTTTCATGGATTCATCTCATGTGTGTGTGTGACTTTCTCATTAAACTGAACAGAACTGGGCGACTGATATTCTTGCAATTGCCTACAACGCTGCAAGAAACAATGCGTGCAGACAAGTTTTCCTGGAGAAAATGTAGGTGAACGTCGACTCGTGTGAGCGTTTTCACTCCAGCGCATGTCAGTGTAACAGGTGTGACTCAGCGTTTCATCACTCACACTCTGCCTCCTTCTGTGTTCAATCTCAGATACATCCGCATCTCTCTTCAGACAAACAAGGACGGGAAGATTCCTGTGAAGAAGTAGGTCACACACGCCTGGAGGCGATAGAGAGCATCATCATCATCCTCATCATCCTCATCATTACCCTTTGATGTTTAATGGCCTGTTTTCTCTCTCAGTATTTACAAGATGTTTCCGTCTGATAAGAAGAGGGTGGAGAGTGCTCTGGCTTCAGCTCACCTGCCTAAAGGAAAGGTGAGAGCTTCTGCCTCCAGCTTTCTAACTCTGTGTGTGATTGTTTGTGCTCAGCCGAGGCGATGACGTCACTCGTGGCTTCTCTTTGTGTTTACAGCACGACACCATGAAGCCTGATGTGTTCACTGAGACGGCCTTCAAGACCTTCTTGTTGCATTACTGCCCTCGGCCTGAGATCCAAGAGATCTTCACGTCTTAGTGAGTCAAGACTGGACTGTGTCACACCTCAGACATTTAAACAAACACATTCGAGTGTCCAATGAAAAGCTCATCCTTCATTTCTCCCCCAGCACCACCAAACCCTACATGACCAAGGAAAACTTCACCAAGTTCCTCAACGAGAAGCAGAGAGACGCGCGACTCAACCAAGAGCTTTTCCCCCCTCTGCGGCAAGACCAGATCAAGGCCCTGATCGACAAATATGAGCCCAACACATCCAACTCAAACAAAAGTAAGGCCCCGCCCACGTGCAGGTGTGTGACCCCGCTTCCTGTCCAGACTTTAGCTCTGAATGTTTCTGTACGTTTCCTTCCCCTGCAGGTCAGATTTCTCCAGAGGGACTCTTGTTCTACCTGATGGGGTCGGAGACGTCGGTGGTGGTGCAGGACCGGCTGGCTAAGTGTCAGGAGATGAACCATCCCATACCGCATTACTTCATCAAATCCTCCCACAACACATACCTGACAGGTGGCTCTGGAGCTTGGGTTTAACTTTCTGCCTGTTTGTGAGTTTTGTCAGACCTTTGACGTCCTGTTTGTCCGTCCCGTCCGTCCAGCTGGTCAGTTCTCCGGCGTCTCCTCTCCTGAGATGTACCGCCAGTGCCTGCTGTCCGGCTGCCGCTGCCTGGAGCTGGATTGCTGGAAGGGCAAACCTCCAGATGAAGAGCCCATCATTACCCACGGCTTCACCATGACAACTGAGATCCTCTTCAAGGTGCTTATGTGTAGTTCATTTACTCACTCAATAACGTGAAATGAGTCTTTGAACGTGTCTTTGCTTTTGTCTCTCATGAATCTTAAAGCTTATTTTCCTCTTTGCCATCTGCTTTAAACCTTCATAAACACACACCACCACTAAGATCTCTATTATTATTCACATTGCGAACAAAGTACAAAGGCACACGAAGGCTTAAACACACACACACACACACGTACAAACACACACAAAGACACACACACAGCCAGTTACCGCCAGCACCTCTCACGCTCAGCACTTCCATTTAAGGGCAGCTGCAGCTCCCCCGTCTGTGCGGCTGAGACCAAACACCTCAGCCGGCTCAGTTTACTGTCACACTCTGGATGTGATTTGGTTTGGAGTGAGACGTCAGAGGCAGGAAGCTCTGCTGTTTGTAACCACGTCGCTCTTCCTGTCTGGGAGCGAGGCGGTGATGGATGTCTTGACCGTTCTTCCTCAGGGGGGCGCTCCACTCCCATGCTTATACTGCATGGATTGGCTTTATGTTCCAGCAGTCTAAACACTGACACAGCAGAATAAACTGAATTTGATGGATCTCCCTTTAATAAAACGCTATAATCTAATGTCTCTGTGTCCCTGTGACAGGATGTGATTGAGGCCATTAATGAGAGCGCCTTCAAGACCTCCATGTACCCTGTCGTCCTCTCATTTGAGAACCACGTCGACTCGTAAGACCTTTTCCCCCACAAACACACCACATTCCCTGCACTGCTGTTATTCCACTGTAAAAACTCTCTAATGCTACAAATGGAATACAGACGCTGCGGCATATTGAGGAAGTAAGTGAAGCGTTCTGCTCCGGCAGCAGCAGCACTTTGTAACAGGTGTTACTGCACTTTGTTCCAGAGTGAAACAGCAGGAGAAGATGGCCAACTACTGCAAAACCATATTTGGAGATGCCTTGTTAACAGATGCACTGGAGAAATACCCTGTGAGTACAACACACACACACACACACACACACACACACACACACACAGAGGCCGAGACAGATCACAGTCTGTGTTTGAGGATTCACTTCACATTTCACTTTAATTTAGTTTGTGAGACAGAATGCTTTGTTTGACAAATAGTGAAATAAAAGAGGAGCACATGTGACTCAGCTGTCTGCAGTCTGATCACACCAGTGTGGAGACAAGAAATATGTTTGTTCCCCTTCTTATCTGTATTAGACGGGACCCTCCTGGGCCCCTGGACACATCCAGCTGATTTACTGTGTGTACAGCGAGCGTGTGTGTTTGTGTGCGTGTATGCAGAGACAGACAGTAAATATGTTGTCTCCTCTTTATCTGCACCGTCCAGCTGAAGCCAGGCCAGCAGGTCCCCAGCCCGTCTGAGCTCATGGGCAAGATCCTGATCAAGAACAAGAAGGGCAGCCACGAACCGGCCAAGAAACCCGAACTGGCCGCAGCTGCCCCGGACCCAAACGCCCCCGCCCAGGATCCTGCTGACCCAGCACCCGGCACCCCGGAGACTCCCGCTGCTCCCGCTGAGGGAACTCCAGCTCCAGTTACAGGTTTCTTTCCCAGCTAGTTTGCTGTTACTGACATGATGTTGTGATTGGACTGTGACCTTAACCAGGAGTTGTTGATGTGGTTGATCAGAGGTGGACCCAGATGAGGAGCAGGAAGAGACGGACGAACAGGATGAGGAGAAAATGAAGACATCAGATGAAGTAAAGGACGAGGACTTTGACTGAGACTATTTTCCAAACAAATCCGCTCTGACATCAGCTAACATCCTTTAACTCTCCCTCAGGGCACAGCAGGACAGGAAGTAACAGCCTATGAGGCGATGTCATCCCTGGTCAACTACGTCCAGCCCGGCAAATTCATCTCTTTTGACAATGCTAAGAGTACGTCTATGGACATATATACACTCAGGGCAACATATCACCATGGCAACATATACTGTTCTTCTTAGAAATACATAAGAAAAAAAATGAATCAAATCTTTTCCCCTCATTCCTTTTGTCCTTCAAAGAGAAAAACAAAAGTTACGCCATCTCCTCCTTCGTGGAGACCAGAGCAGAGGCCATGATCTCCAAGACTGCTGCTGAGTTTGTGGAGTATCCTTAAGTTGTTATCCTTAAATCATATTTGTTATTTTAATCAGTTGCAATAATCCAGATTTAAAGACATTTTCTCCCTGAGCCGTGTCCTTCAGATACAACAAGCGTCAGATGAGCAGAATTTACCCCAAAGGAACCAGGATGGACTCCTCAAACTACAGCCCGCAGCAGTTCTGGAACGCAGGCTGCCAGTTTGTGGCCCTCAACTACCAGACCATGGGTACAAACGGACACATGCATTAGATTTGATTGTTATTGTAATTTTGGAATCACCATGATGTCATTGCAGTTGTCATGTTGCAAGTTCTGCCTTTGAGCACAGCAGGGCAGTGTTGCACCTTCTTGAGGCTCTCAGGCTCTCTGCTGTGCTCTGCTCCCTGCTCTGCCCTGTGCTGAAGACAGGGGGCGTGAACGAGCCGTGTGTGTGTGTGTGTGTGTGTGTGTGTGTGTGTGTGTGTGTGTGTGTGTGTGTGTGTGTGTGTGTGTGTGTGTGTGTGTGTGTTTCTCAGATTTCCCCATGCAGCTGAACATGGCTCTGTTTGAATACAACGGGAGGACGGGTTACCTGCTCAAGCACGATGTGATGCGGCGCAGCGACAAGAAGTTCGATCCTTTCTGCGACAGGATCGATACGGTGGTGGCGAGCACACTGACCATAAAGGTGAAGCCCCTCCCCCCTCGTTCTGGTTCTACAGAGCTCATTCTGGCAGTCAGTCTTGCATATAATACTGTTTTCTTCAGGATTGAAAACAAAATAGAAACTAAACAAACATCTGTAGCCCAACTTCACCCTCAGTAGTGCCTCCTGAAATTTTGTCTTTAGATGTTTTGCTTTATGGAGCAGGGAGGGACTTACTCTGGGTTGAGGAGAGTAACCACCCCCCATTCTGATAGATTCTATTTTAGACCCATCAAAATAATAATTATAATCCAAAACCTGTGAACCTTTTCACCTCAGACTGATGTTGATGTGATGTTGTTTGGCTGCCAGAAGATCAAATCAATCACTTCAAAACTCCATTAAGGCTCCATCATTGATTCTAGTGCACTTCAGGAAAACTGATTAATGAACATTAAAGCTGTCTGCTGGACTAGATTGAGGAGTAAAACAGTCTTTGTCTTTGTTTCATGTTCATGTTGTCGTTTGTCCGTCTTGTGTCTCTTCAGGTCTACTCAGGTCAGTTTCTGAGTGACAAGAGTGTGAAGACAGGAGTTGAGGTGGAGGTGGTCGGGCTGCCGGGAGACCCCAAGAAGAAATACCGCACCAAGTGGTCCACTACACCCAACGCCATTAACCCCGTGTGGAATGAGGAGCCTTTTGTTTTTGAGAAGGTGTGTGATTGTGTGTATACCAGGTTAATATTCAGATGTGTGTTCTGTTTGTTCTGATGTGTCTTCTGCTCTGATGTTGTCGGGGTAGATCTTGCTTCCAGAAATGGCCTCTCTGAGAATGGTCGTCCACGAAGAAAACGGCAAATTCCTGGGACACAGAATCATCCCTATTGATGCCATCCAATCAGGTCAGTGATGAAGAGAGCGAGGAAGAACACTCTAAGCTTACTGTATCAATAGCAGCACTGAGTCATCCAAGGCCCTTCGGTGTTTGCTAACTAGTTTCTCGTGAGTCAATGGAGCTGCTGGCTCGTGATTAATTCTGAGGTTTGCTGCCCTGCAGGCTTCCATCACATCTGCCTGCGTAGTGAGGCCAACATGCCGCTCACGCTGCCGACTCTCTTTGTGTACATCGAGATCAAGGACTACATCCCCGCCGCTTTTGCAGGTGCTTGACTTTCTACTCTCGATGCTGTTATTTATAAATCCATACATATGTTTGGTCCTTGGTTGTTTACTTTCATACGCATTTCCACTTCATCAAATCTGAATTACTGCTGCGTTTGTGCACTGACTCATTTGGTTCTGCCTCAGATTTCACGGACGCCTTATTTAACCCGACCAAGGATAAAGAGCCTTCAAAGCCTGCTAAGGTAACAACAAAGAAGAAGCTGGAGTTCTATTTTAAACCCAACCGTCACTAATTAACTTCCTGTAAGATGACCAACTTTATGACATTATGATGTTCTGATGCTTTTTATGCCCACACAGCCCGCGTCTGACTTCGTCTCCCCCTACGAGTTGCCGGCTGTGGCCGCAGCACCCGTGGGTGCTGCAGCAGTTGCAGCAGCGGCTGCAGCTGCGGCAGCGGCAGCAGCGGCTGCAGCAGCGGCAGCAGGTAATCAAGTTTCTCTTCAAAGAAATGCATTTCTAATTATAATATGGCAGCTTTAGAATGATTATTATAAATATTTCATGATTTTCAGGTCACAGGCATTGTTGTTTTGAAAATTGCAGCAGTGTGGAGATATTTGGTATTCACTTGCCAGGTCCATAGGCCTTTGCATTCTAGTAATAGATACAGTGAGGGGTACAGGGGTAGAGGTCAACAAGGTGGACAACTGCAACCTAGAGACACCTGGTCTTTGCCAGAACTAGATTACAATTAACAGATTTGATCACTGATGTGTTGAACCGTCCACTTTCCCTAGACAAAGCTGCAGCCGTGGAGCCTGCTGAGCAACCAGAAGCCACTACTGAAGAGCCTAAAGCAGAAACTAAAGCAGAGGAAACTAAAGCAGAGGAACCTAAAGAAGAAGAACCTAAAGAAGAAGAAACTAAAGCAGAAGAACCTAAAGAAGAAGAACCTAAAGAAGAAGAACCTAAGGCAGAAGAACCTAAAGAAGAAGAACCCAAAGAAGAGTCTAAAGAAGAACCTAAAGAAGAAGAAGCTAAAGAAGAAGAAGCTAAAGAAGAAGAACCTAAAGAGGAAGAACCTAAAGAAGAGTCTAAAGAAGAAGAACCTAAAGAAGAGCCAAAA